>NC_136463.1:37914492-38554407 GCF_902686455.1 Sciurus vulgaris
TTTCTTTTGTTCCCTGCATTGCTTTCTTGTCCCTTTTTTCAATTTGTTTTGGTCTGTGTCTGAGGCTTTCCTCCAATGGTGGTTATTGTTTACCACCTGTTTATATATAAAGCCAAGGTATTAAAAGGTTTTTTTTTTTTTTTGAATCTCTGAAATCTTCTTAATTTCCTTAAATATAATTATGCTGTGACACACCCCCTTGGTCAGTATACCCTCAAATGTCAGAATTTATGTTGTGTTTGTGTTGCTATAACAAAATAACACAGACTGGGGAATTTATAAAATAAATAAATTTATTCTCTCACAGTTCTAGAGGCTGGGAAGCCAAGACATCATCAGATTTGGTTGTCTGGTCAGAACTACTCTTTACTTCCAAGATGTGACTTTGATGTTGATATCCACAGGAAGAATGCTATATCCTCATGAGGCAGAAGGGGAAGGGCAAAATGGACAAAGTCCCTTCCTCAAACCCTTTTATAAGGGTACCCAAGCCTGATCATAAGGGTGGAGCCCTCATCATTCCATTACCTCCTGAAGGCCTCTCCTCCCAATACTGTTATATTGGAGATTAAGTTTCCCACGCCTGAATTTTGGGGGATGCCATCAGACCATCGCAACTTAGAAATATTTGGGGGAGGTTTCCAGAAAATATTTCTGTGGTCTCATAGTAGGAAATTATACAATTGGGTGCTAGTATTCTATGAGTGGGGAACAGGAAGGAAAGAAGGTTCCAGAGATTGGCATAGATCTTTCCACTTGTACCTCAGCCTAGCCTTCTGTATTCCCACTCTGGAACTTGTGTGATTCAGTTTTCCACAGAATAAACATATTTCTCCCAGCAAGAGAATATGGTCCAGGTAGTCAGTCACTTTTCTGTGTTAGAGAATGTATAATGGAGAAAGTCCAAGAGTGGTTCTGTCAGCATCACCATCAGCATCACCACCACCATCAACCACCACCCTTCTCCTCCTCCTGCCCCTCCTCCCCCCAGGGAGCCTAAGTGACTCCACCTTCACCTTTACCCCTCTGGTGCTTTTATACTAACTACGTTTTACTCCTCCATCTTTGACTGCCTTGAATTTCTATGAAGATGGGTTCTCATTACCGCTTTCATTCTCTTCTCTTCTTGTGGGTTGATGCATTTATTTTATTCCTGTACTGTATTTTAGGAGGGTTGAAAAGGGAGAAAAAATAACCTAATGTGTTTAGTTTGCCATTTTTAACTGACTCTGGAATACATGTTTTCTAGTCAGTATCATAATGTCTATGAGATGCTCAGTAGTAACAGTGTCATGACTTTAATTGTTATCAACTTTATTGAAACAATAAGCTCCAATAACTATAATAGGAACTTGAACTTTAGGGGAAAAGTTTGTTCCTGAAGTTGTAACTGAGAAGCAAAATTAAATTCTTGAGCCAGTATCCCTAAAACTTCATTTCCTTACTTTCTGTATGCCCCTCCTGCCTGCCTGCCTGCCTTCCTGCCTTCCTGCCTTCCCTCTGCCTCTCTACCTCCCTCTGTTCCTCCCTTCTTCCTCTCTCCTTCCTTCCATTCTTTCTCCATGCTCGGAGTTGAATCCAGGACCTCACACATGCTAGGTAAACATTCTACCACTGAGCTGCATCCCAGCCCTAAAGCTTCATTTTTCAACAACTTTCTTGAAAGCAGCTTACCTAATTAAATTTAAATCCAGTGATGATGATAGCTGTGGAAAATAGTAATAGCCATGGGAATAGTTTCTTTGTTTCTGCTCTCTCATTCTGATCTTAGACACAAAAGAATCTTCTGAAATTTTAGACTGAATAAACTGGACTTGGCCAGAAAGACAAATAACATCTTCTCAATCATTAATGACTGAAAAGCACTTGGGTAGTGAACTTGCAGCCCAGGATTGCGTCGTACACAGAGTGCTTGAAGGTAACTGCAGCACCAACTTGGTGTTTGAATTGAGGAAACCACTAAAGGGTAATAGATACACTGCAGTTGTGTGTCTCCAATTCCCAGCCTTTGTCAAGGGCACGTGGAGCTCTCTTCCCGATGAGACCACCCCTGTTGTGCTGGGGTAGTCTTCCAGGAGCACCATACTCCCTGGTGGCCGTGTCTGCCCTGTCTTAAGGGATCAGAGACGATTAAGAAAACCAGGAAGGGTGTTGTAATCTCTTATGTAGCAATGAAATGCCCTCATTCCATTATTTCCCTCCTTTCTGTTGTTTCCTTTCTTCTTTTTATTATTATTAACTGTCCCCTCCCCCATTGCCTGGCCTTGCTCTTCACAGCATATTGACTGGGAACCAGAAGCCCATTTCTGCTCAGCCTTCAGGGCAGCTGTTTACACAGCAGCGGTGTTACACAGGTTTACTGTGTCGTGTGTCTGTGTAACACTGGGTTTGGATCTTGTATTTAGCTGCCAGAAGTGACTGTGATGAAGTAGGAGAGATAAACTGATAGATTGGCTGCCAGAAAGATGTTGGGAATCAATCAGATAAACAGTGTAGAGAAATAGCTTGCTGTTTTCTAGTGATAATAAACCAGTGGCCTCTGGTCCCCGCATTTTTAAACGTAATTGCTGTGGTAATAATGTCCAAAATAGGCAAATGAAAAAACATCACAGGAGGTTTTTTTAATTGCGATTGAGATATCCCTTTCCCTTTTGCAGTAAAGATTCATCTTATGGAAGTGAATATTTTTATAAATTTGTTTTATTTCTTTGGGCCTACTTACATGAACAAATGAAAATTAGAAAGTGAACTACTTTCACAGGAATTTATTTTTTCTTCACCATCCTCCCCCGGCTTCAGCCGTTTAACTTGGTGAAATATCTATTTTGCTGCCATGCCTTACCTACAACATAATTGTTTATTTTTGTGAAGAAACACATTTTAAAGCCAAACCTGTATTATTGATGGATGATCAGCAGGAACTAGTTTATTTTAGTGTCCTCCCTTAGATTTTTCTCAGATTTTTGGAATTTTAATCTGTTGCTATTTCTCTGCATATAACACTTGTATAGGAGAAATGATATCTGGAGTCATTATTGTAACTTAAAATTCGTCTCCTTTAATGTTTAGCCTGAAAATCAATTTCTTCTCTTCACCTAGGACTTTAAGATCCTATACAGAGTCTTAAATCTGTGTGAAAGGAGTAGGTTCGGACTTAGGTTGGATGCAGTAGAGTACCCAGGATTAATAGGAGAGTGGGAGAGTAATTCAGAGTTCCCATGGAGTAACTCGTGCAGGATGAGAGACTGGCCCTCTGCATTGTACTTGCCGTGTATCCAGATGATTTTGTTTGGGTTCCTTCTTAACATTTTTGTAGCTATGAGTGTGTAGGCATCACGTCTGGTTGAGTCATTTGAAAGCCAGAGTAGCAGCAGGGGGAAAGCAAAAGGATGAAGTCCACGCTCTTAATTATCTACAGTCAAGCCTTTTGCTTGAGGAAGGTCGTCCTGACAGAGGTTCTAGTTCAGAAATTAACCATGCCCAGTTGTACTGTTGGTGAGAAGCTGATGCATTTTCCTTTTTGCCACACAGCCCTTCCCATCTGACCTTTTAAAGATTCTCTCCTTTGATATTAATGGGGTGGGCAAAACTAATCATAAAAACAATGAAGGGAATGTTGCACACTCATTGATCCATTTGAAATGAACTATAGTACAATAAGTCTTTCAAATGGACTTCTGAGCTCTTGCTATTGCCACCATTTAAAGATATATAAACATGAAAGGGTTAATCAGAATTCAGTCATGCTCTTGCCACTGGGTTGTCCCTTATTGATTGTAGTTTTAGAGCTGTCACTGTGCCATTCAGAATTCCTTCTATGCCCTTTTAAAGTCAGTTGGTTCTGGGAGATGATAAATAAATCAGTTGCTTTTCCTTTTTCCCCTAGCTCCTTCGAGAACTCATAGAACGAAAGACCAGCTCCTTGGATCCCAATGATCAGGTGGCCATGGGAAGGTAATTTAGATATGGTTTTCTACTCATGCAAGCAGTCTAAATAATAGTTCCTCCTGTTGAGTCCCTTTAATTCTGTCTCCAAAGCAGTGATTGGTCCTGTAATGATCAAAGTTAAGCAAGATAATAGCTAGAAAGACAAAGTGACAAATTGTTTATCCTGTATTGCCTCAAATACAATTTGAAAAGAGATTATGAAACACCAAGTGTTTGTTTTAGTGTTTCTTTTTCAAAGTCTTTCTTGTGCTCTTTGCTGTAGGGTTTGGGTTGTGAATTGTATCCATATCAATCTGCTGACCAGTGGATAAAAAGCAGCCACCAAACATGTGCTCTCAGCTGTCAGAATGTGGCTCTGTGCACAACAGGTTCCTTGCTCAGAGTTGAATCTGCTTTGTTAGTCTGCCCTAATTTAGACCTTCAGTAAAAGCTTTAGCACAATTAGAAATGGAAGATGGCAGCATTACCCAGATGTCAGGGTAGAATGTAAAGTAGTGAAGGAAGGCTCTTGTGTGTACGCTTCATCCCATGGTTGGAAAATAAAAAGGGCATTTAGAGTGCTACCTAATGAATAGTGTACATTTAAATAGCCATGAGCCATAATTTGCAAAAGCATGAAAGGAAACAAAAGCTGCAAGTGCCAGAATGGGATTCTGGGCAGAGCAGCATTTTGAGAAAGCAATGAAAAATTTGTGTTGATGAAATAATTTTATTTGAGTAGAATATTATTTGAATTTTAGGGTAGGATGTTGTCGATATTTCTTATAGCTCCAGAATGTTAGAGGGGGCTGTTTGCCATAAATTTAATGTGATAGAGCAAATTGCATTTAAGTGATGATTATATTGTACATTTATCTGACTTTACAATAAAATAGATTATGGTAATTAAGATTATATTAAGATTACAGTAATTGGATTTCCCTAGATTCCCCCCCCCCATGTTGAGTTCTCATTGTGTAAATCAGGTAAGATGACTAGCTGCTGCTGCTGTTTTGCCTTTTTTCCTCCTCCTCCTCCTCTTCCTCTTCCTCTTTTTCTTCTGATGTTTGTTAATAGGAGCTGTTTGTAAAGATTTTCTTAACCTGGTGTTTCTTATTTGAAAAATTAATTTCTGCTTATCTAAAATGACTACAGAATATATGAATCTTTTTTGGATCCTATCCAGACAAACCAACTGTAAAATTGAGATAATTTGGGAAATTCGAAGACTGACTGAATATTTGATAGTAAAGTATTATTGTTAACTTTTTTTTTAGGTGTGATAATTGTATTGAGGTTATATTGGGGGAAAAGAGTCCTTTTATCAATATGTACTGAAATATTTATAGATGAAATGAAAACTAAATAAAACTAGCATCAGTAATGGATAATTATTAAAAAAATTTGCAAGCACAAAAAAGCACTTGAGTATTAGCAAAGGAAAAATTAGACTTAAAGAGTTCACGTGTCCAAACCAACCAACAGTTGCAGCAAGAGAACATGCCACACAGCTGAAACATTAGAGGAAAATGCAAGCAGCTATACTCAATTTGATGGGTTTTCCTGCAGACTGGTAGATTTAGTGCTTGTCACAGCGGCTCCAGATACTAAGGAGCATTGTTAACGAAATTTGCTGTAGAATTTCCCAGCTGCCTTTTATGTTTTACCATTGCACAAATCCTCTTCAATTGATTAGTCACTTTGGCACCAGACTATCTTGAGGAATTTGATGATTTCTGCAGGGTTGTTAGTGAGAAAAATTTCAATTTGTCAATATGTATAACTATTTCTGTTAGTGATGATGCATAACATTGCTTGTAAATTTCCCAGGCAGTGGCTTGCAATCCAGAAGCTACGAAGCAAAATCCACAAGAAAGTAGATAGGAAAGCCAGCAAAGGAAGGAAACTTCGGTGAGTTGCTTTTTTGGGAAAATGTGAACGTTATGTTTTGTCTCTTCTTTTTAAGGATCAGAAAAATAACAAGTAATATTTAAGGGATTTTTGTGACTCAATTTTTCTTACTCTAAAATGGAAATATAGTTTTGTTGACTTTTTGTTCTACTGTTTTGATTGGATGTGTAAAATAATACCTGAAGCTCAGTGGTAGAGTACTTGCCTAGCATGGGTGAGGCATTGGGTTGGATCCTTAGCACCACTTAAATAAAATAAAGGTATTCTGTCTCCACTACAATAAAAATAAAATTTAAATAATATCTGTATTTCTGAAAAAGAAATAATAAGAAAACAAAGGCAACATAGTTTAAATTATTTTAGTTTTAAAAAGAAATAAGTAAAACTCCAGAAAATGTTAATGGTGTGTTTAAATGAGGCAAGAAAATTAATTTTAAGAGATATTGATTGATTGGTACCAGGGATTGAACCCAGGGTACTTACCACTGAGCCACATCCTTAGTCCCCCACCTTTTTTATTTTGAGATAGGGTCTTGCTAAGCTGCTTAGACTTCACTAAATTGTTAAGGCTGGCTTTGAACTTGGAATCCTCCTGCCTCAGCCTCCTGAATCCCTGGAATTATAGGCTTGTGCCAGCAACAAATTTTTTTTAAAGGGTGTAGGGATGTAGCTCAGAAGCAGAACTCCTCTGGGTTCAATCCCCATCATCACACACAGAAAACAAAGAAGGAGCAAGAGTAGAAATTGGCATTGCAACACTTTGACCTATATTCCTGGTAATTCTGTGTGTGTATGTGTGTGTGTGTGTGTGTGTGTGTATGTGTGTAATACAATGTCATCACACAGAGCCTCAGTGTCAGAGAAATCACTTGTAATTCAGGTGCACACACAAAAAATCTTAAACTTGTTGCGTTAGGATGGTTTTAGACGTATAGTTAATCCCACATCCTTATTAGTGTCCTGCCTGTTGTTAAATTTTCTTTAGACAAATGTGGATCTGTCTCATTTTAAAGATCTGAGTAAATTTTGCAACCACTTTAACTTGTTTTAGCATTTAATGAAACTCAATGCCACGTGCTTATTTTTGTTTGCAAAAGTGCAAAGTTACTTTTCATTATGTATTGATTTAGTTACTTTTAAATCTCAAGTTAAATTGCTATAATTTGTTTTAACTTTTTTTCATATGTTGAAATTTCCAGTTCTTCATTCTTTTCTGGGTGCATTGTGTAATGGTTAACGTCATGTACTCAGAGCCAGACTGCCTGAATCTGAGTCCCAGCTTTGACAGTGACAGTTACTTTGGGCAATGCCCTTAAATTCTCTGCACTAATTTTATCTTTAAGAGGGCTGTGCAGAATCAGCCCTGGTGGTTTGTTATGAGGATCTCGTTATACTGAAAGCAGGCACTATGGTTTCCTACCTGATTTTCTTAGCTCTTGTGAAGTTAACTTGGAGCATGGATAGCTTGTTCAGCTTGGCATGTCTGTGGGAAGATGATTATTGGAAGATCTTGCTCAGCTGCCATTTTGCTCTGCCTCCCTCCACGAAGGTGATTTTGCTGTGAGGATTAAATGGCAAGTATGCAACTCTCAGAGTAGTGCAGGTGCATAGTAAGCACTACATAGTAAGCCATTGTTGTTATAGCTGCTGTCATTATTCCAGAGCTGCATTAGTGTCTTGCCCTAGTGCTCATTTACTTGCTCTAGCACATGCTGCCTGTGTGCCTGTCTCCTCTTCCTTCCCCACCAAGGATTTTAGGAAGAATGTTACCAATAGTACTAAAGTAATAGTAATAGTAAGTGACTCGGCTGAATAACTACCTCGTTCTTTGCTAGGATAAGGTTTTTCTTCAGTCCGGTGCTTTTAAAACTGCAGCCTCATGAGGTCATTAATGTTCTTTTTTTTTTTTTTTTTTTTTTTTTTTTTACTTTTTTTTTTTTTTTATTGTAAACAAATGGGATACATGTTGTTTCTCTGTTTCTACATGGCGTAGAGGCATTCCATTTGTGTAATCATAAATTTACATAGAGTAATGTTGTTTGATTCATTCTGTTATTTTTTCCCTTCCCCCCACCCCTCCCACCCCTCTTTTCCCTCTATACAGTAGTTCCTTCCTCCATACTTGTCCCCCTCCCTAACCCTAACTCTAACCCTAACACTAACCCTTCCCTCCCCCCCATTATGTGTCATCCTCCACTTATTAGTGATATCATTCGTCCTTTGACTTTTTGAGATTGGCTTATCTCACTTAGCATGATATTCTCCAATTTCATCCATTTGCCTGCAAATGCCATAATTTTATCATTCTTTATGGCTGAGTAATATTCCATTGTATATATATACCACAGTTTCTTTATCCACTCATCAATTGAAGGGCATCTAGGTTGGTTCCACAGTCTGGCTATTGTGAATTGAGCAGCTATGAACATTGATGTGGCTGTATCTCTGTAGTATGCTGATTTTAAGTCCTTTGGGTAGAGGCCAAGGAGTGGGATAGCTGGGTCAAATGGAGGGTCCATTCCAAGTTTTCTAAGGAATCTCCACACTGCTTTCCAGAGTGGCTGAACTAATTTGCAGCCCCACCAGCAATGTATGAGTGTACCTTTCTCCCCACATCCTCGCCAACACCTGTTGTTGCTCGTATTCTTGATAATCGCCATTCTAATTGGGGTGAGATGGAATCTTAGGGTGGTTTTGATTTGCATTTCTCTTATTACTAGAGATGTTGAACATTTTTCCATATGTTTGTTGACTGCTTGTAGATCTTCTTCTGTGAAGTGTCTATTCATTTCCTTAGCCCATTTGTTGACTGGATTATTTGAATTCTTGGAGTAGTGTTTTTTGAGTTCTTTACATATTCTGGAGATTAGTGCTCTATCTGAAGTATGATTGGCAAAGATATTCTCCCACTCTGTAGGCTCTTTCTTCGCATTGCTGATAGTTTCCTTTGCTGAGAGAAAGCTTTTTAGTTTGAATCTATCCCAGTGGTTGATTCTAGCTTTTATTTCTTGTGCTATGGGAGTCCTGTTAAGGAAGTCTGGTCCTAGACCAACAAGGTGAAGATTTGGACCTACTTTTTCTTCTATAATCTGCAGGGTTTCTGGTCTGATTCCAAGGTCCTTAATCCATTTTGAGTTTAGTTTCGTGCATGGTGAGAGATATGGGTTTAGTTTCATTCTGTTGCATATGGATTTCCAATTCTCCCAGCACCATTTGTTGAAGAGGCTATCTTTTCTCCATTGCATATTTTTGGCCCCTTTGTCTAGTATGAGAAAATTGTATTTATTTGGGTTTGTGTCCGTGTCCTCTATTCTGTACCATTGATCTACCTTTCTATTTTGGTACCAATACCATGCCGTTTTTGTTACTATTGCTTTGTAGTAGAGTTGAAGATCTGGTATTGCAATACCCCCTGTTTCACTCTTCCTGCTAAGGATTGCTTTAGCTATTCTGGGTTTCTTATTCTTCCAGATGAATTTCATAATTGCTTGCTCTATTTCTGTAAGGTACGTCATTGGGATTTTAATTGGAATTGCATTGAATTTGTATAGCACTTTAGGTAGTATAGCCATTTTGACAATATTAATTCTTCCTATCCAAGAACATGGAAGATCTTTCCATCTTCTAAGGTGTTCTTTAATTTCTTTCTTTAGTGTTGTATAGTTCTCATTGTAGAGGTCTTTCACCTCTTTTGTGAGATTGATTCCCAAGTATTTTATTTTTTTCGAGGCTATTGTGAATGGGGTAGTTTTCCTAATTTCTCTTTCTGAAGATTCATCACTTATGTATAAAAATGCGTTGGATTTATGGGCATTGATCTTGTAACCTGCTACTTTACTGAATTCACTTATGAGTTCTAAGAGTTTTCTGGTGGAATTTCCAGGTTCCTCTAAATATATAATCATGTCATCAGCGAACAGGGATAGTTTGAGTTCTTCTTTTCCAATTCGTATCCCTTTAATTTCTTTGGTTTGTCTAATTGCTCTGGCCAGAGTCTCAAGAACGATGTTGAATAGAAGTGGTGAAAGAGGGCATCCCTGCCTTGTTCCAGTTTTTAGGGGGAATGCTTTCAGTTTTTCACCATTTAGAATGATATTAGCCATGGGCTTAGCATAAATGGCCTTTACAATGTTAAGGAATGTTCCCACTATCCCTATTTTTTCTAGTGTTTTGAGCATGAAGGGGTGCTGTATTTTATCAAATGCTTTTTCTGCATCTATTGAAATAATCATGTGATTCTTGACTTTAAGTCTATTAATATGGTGAATTACGTTTATTGATTTCCTGATGTTGAACCAACCTTGCATCCCTGGGATGAAACCCACTTGATCATGGTGCACTATCTTTTTAATATGTTTTTGTATGCGATTTGCTAAAATTTTGTTGAGAATTTTTGCATCGATGTTCATTAAGGATATTGGTCTGAAATTTTCTTTCCTTGATGAGTCTCTGTCTGGTTTAGGTATCAGGGTGATATTGGCTTCATAGAATGAGTTTGGGAGGGTTCCCTCCTCTTCTATTTTATGGAATACTTTGAGAAGTATTGGAATGAGCTCTTCTTTAAAGGTTTTGTAGAACTGGGCTGAGAACCCATCTGGTCCCGGACTTTTCTTTGTTGGTAGGCTTTTGATGACTTCTTCTATTTCAGTACTTGAAATTGGTCTATTTAAATTGTTTATGTCCTCCTCGTTCAATTTAGGCAATTCATATGTCTCTAGAAACCTGTTGATGTCTTCGAAATTTTCTATTTTGTTGGAGTATAGATTTTCAAAATAGCTTCTAATTATGTTTTGTATTTCCATCCTGTCTGTTGTGATATTTCCTTGTTCATTCCGAATTTTAGTGATTTGGGTTTTCTCTCGTCTTCTCTTTGTTAGTGTGGCTAAAGGTTTATCAATTTTGTTTATTTTTTCGAAGAACCAACTATGTATTTTGTCAATTTTTTGTATTGTTTCTTTTGTTTCAATTTCATTGATTTCAGCTCTGAGTTTAACTATTTCCTGTCTGCTACTACTTTTGGTGCTGTTCTGTTCTTCTTTTTCTAGGGCTTTGAGCTGTAGTGTTAGGTTGTTTATTTGTTGAGTTTTACTTCTTTTATTAAATGCGCTCCATGAAATAAATTTCCCTCTAAGTACTGCTTTCATAGTGTCCCAGAGATTTTGATATGTTTCTTTGTTCTCATTTACCTCTAAGAATTTTTTAATTTCCTTCCTAATATCTTCTGTTATCCATTCATCATATAATAGCATATTGTTTAATCTCCAGATGTTGGAATAGTTTCTGTGTTTTACTGTTTCATTTATTTCTAACTTCAATCCATTATGATCTGATAGAATACATGCTAGTGTCTCTATCTTGTTGTATTTGCTAACATTAGCTTTGTGGCATAATATATGGTCTATTTTAGAGAAGGATCCATGTGCTGCTGAGAAGAAAGTGTATTCGCTCTTGGTTGGATGGTATATTCTATAAATGTCCGTTAAGTCTAAATTATTGATTGTGTTATTGAGATCTATGGTTTCTTTGTTCAATTTTTGTCTGGAAGATCTGTCCAGTGGTGAGAGAGGCGTGTTAAAATCACCTAGTATTATTGTGTTGTGGTCTATTTGGTTTCTGAAATTGAGAAGGATTTGTTTGACATACATAGATGAGCCACTGTTTGGGGCATAGATGTTTATGATTGTTATATCTTGCTGATTTATGCTTCCCTTAAGCAGTATGAAATGACCTTCTTTATCCCTTCTGACTAACTTTGGCTTGAAGTCCACATTATCGGAAATGAGGATGGATACTCCAGCTTTTTTGCTGAGTCCATGTGCATGGTATGTTTTTCCCCATCCTTTCACCTTTAGTCTATGGGTATCTTTTTCTATGAGGTGAGTCTCTTGCAGGCAACATATTGTTGGATCTTTCTTTTTAATCCAGTCTGCCAGTCTGTGTCTTTTGATTGATGAATTCAGGCCATTAACATTCAGGGTTATTATAGAGAAATGATTTGGTTTCCCGGTCATTTGGTTCATTTTTAAAATTTTGTTTATTTATTTGTTTGACACAACTTGTTTCCTCCTTTATTTGACAATTCCTTTAGGATAATTCCTCCCTTTGCTGATTTGCTTCTTTGTTTTTCATCTCTTCCTCATGGAATATTTTGTTGAGAATGTTCTGTAATGCTGGCTTTCTTTTTGTAAATTCTTTTAGCTTTTGTTTATCATGGAAGGATTTTATTTCATCGTCAAATTTGAAGGTAAGTTTTGCTGGGTATAAGATTCTTGGTTGGCATCCATTTTCTTTCAGGGCTTGAAAAATGTTGTTCCAGGCCCTTCTAGCTTTTACGGTCTGGATTGAAAAATCTGCTGATATGCGTATTGGTTTCCCCCTGAATGTAATTTGGTTCTTTTCTCTCACAGCCTTTAAAATTCTGTCTTTATTTTGTATGTTAGGTATTTTCATTATAATGTGCCTTGGTGTGGGTCTGTTGTAATTTTGTGTATTTGGAGTCCTATAAGCCTCTTGAACTTGATTTTCCATTTCATTCTTCAGATTTGGGAAATTTTCTGATATTATTTCATTGAATAAATTGTTCATTCCTTTGGCTTGTTTCTCTAGACCTTCCTCAATCCCAATAATTCTTAAATTTGGCCTTTTCATGATATCCCATAGTTCTTGTAGATTCTGTTCATGATTTCTTACCATCTTCTCTGTTTGTTCAACTTTGTTTTCAAGGTTGAATATTTTGTCTTCAATGTCTGAGGTTCTGTCTTCCAGGTGTTCTATCCTATTGGATATGCTTTCTATGGAGTTCTTAATTTGGTTTATTGTTTCCTTCATGTCAAGGATTTCTGTTTGGTTTTTTTTTCAATATCTCTAACTCTTTATTGAAATGATCTTTTGCTTCCTGTATTTGCTCTTTTAACTGTCGATTGGTGCGATCATTCAATGCTTGCATTTGCTCTTTCATCTCATCGTTTGCTTCTCTGATCATTTTAATTATGTACATTCTGAACTCCTTTTCTGTCATTTCTTCTGCCATGCTGTCATTGGGTTTTATTGATGTAACATCTAGATTTGTTTGCAGCATTTTCTTTCCTTGTTTTCTCATATTGCTCAGGTATCAGTGGACCGCTGAGATATTGCAGATTTCCTCTATTGACTTACAATGTCCCTGAAGATTTCTATATATATCCCCCCTTAGCCTTCAGTAGGCTGTAGTCATGGAGGAAGTTGATAATGCGGTGCTCCACAAGGAAGCTGCCTCTCTAGGAGTGGTGGCCTTCAGGTGGGGTATAATCCCTGCTAGTGGGCAGAGGTGCCTCCACTTGTTAACCAATGGTCATCCAAAGGGGACCTAGGCTGCGGGCTGAGGCAAGGCCTGTTTGGGCCTGAGTCTCTGGTTTTACTGTCCTTGTCGGGAAACCTCACCCAGCAGGGAAGACTCACCCGGTGGGGAGGTCTCGCTGGTCAGTTCCCTCCTAGAGGTTCCCCTCAATTTACAGCTACCGCCTGTGCTGGGCTGCCTTCCTCTGCAAAGTTCCCAGGGGCCCGGTCCTACCTCCTGGGCCTGGGAGCCTCACCCTTCGCAGATGAATCTCCTTAGGCTGCCCCTCCTCAGAGAATTTGCCCACAGGCCTGGAACTTTCGCTCCGCCCTAAGCCTGTCTCTGTGCGGCTCTTCTACCCAGAAGCCTCCTAGATCCTGGGACCCTGCTCTGCACCTAATCGCCTGGCTGTGTGGCCCCTCCTCTGAGCAGCCACCTGTGGCCCCGAACAATCGCTCTGAGTCCCAGAGACCCGCCACAGGCCTCTTCCTCCAGACAGCCGCTCAGTATTCCGGTGCGGTCACTAGGAGTCCAAGAAACTCACTTCGTGCCTCCTCCTCCCACCAACCACCCGTAGCCCGGGGCAATCAATCACTCCGAGTCGAAGTGACCCTCCCCGTTCCTCCTCCTTCTCCAGATAACCCCCGGGGTGTTCAGGAGCAGTCCCTCTGAGTGGCTCTGAATCCACGTGACCCGCTGCACGGGTCCTCTGGGCAACTGCCCGGAGCTCTGGTGCGGCCACTCAAGACCAAGCGACCCACCACGCTTATCCTCCAGGCAGCCCCCCTGTGTTCAGGAGCTGTCACTTTAAGACCAAACAACTCACCACTCGCCTTCTCCTCTGAGCAGTCGCCTGGAGCGCTAATGCAGTCACTGCGAGTCCAAACGGCCCGCCGCGCTTCTCCTCCTCCTCCTCCTACTCCTCCGGGCAGGCCCCGGGGTTCAGAAGTGGTCAGAGTCCAAACAGCTCGCCACGCAGCCCCTTCTCTGGCAACCGCCTGTAGCTCTGGTGTAGTCACTCTGAATACAAGCGGCCGCGCTCCTCTTCCTCCTCCTCGTCCTCAGGGCAGACCCCGGGGTTCAGAAGCGTCGTTTTGAGTCCAAACAGCTCGCCGCGCAGCTTCTCCTCTGGCAACCGCCTGTAGCTCTGGTGCAGTCACTCCGAATCCAAGTGGCCACGCTCCTCCTCCTCCTCCTCAGGGCAGGCCCCAGTGTCCTGAGTCCACACAACTCTCCTCGCCACTCCTCCCCTGGGCAGCCGCCGGAGCCCCAGTGGTTGCTCCGAGTCCCAGCGCTGTGCCGAGCGGCCTCCGTTAGGGCGCTCCCAGCTGTCCGAGTTCACTGCTCCAGCGGGGGGAGGGGCGTCTCGCCGGCAGCTCTACTTCACAAAGTTCCCTGCGTTCCGGGACCACCGTCCCATCCGGGATGCCTCCCCAGGGGGTGAGAGTCACCCGGCTGCTTTGAGTTGGTCCCAAGCGTCTCAATATCTCCTCTTTTGAATCCTGAGTCCTGGAGCAACATGAAATGCAGCCACCCTCTAGGCCGCCATCTTGAAACCCTCCATTAATGTTCTTTAGAGAGGGGAACTAAGGATTTTAAATTGGGAGACTTGGGTTCAAATCCTGACTCTGCCTGGCTTTTTTACTTTGGTTGTTCTTTATTTTCATTTACTAAGTACTTTCATTTACTAAGTGGAGATAATATTCCCTACTTTAGAGATTTGGTGTGGGAAGTAAGTGAAACAATGTGTAAATGTCGGGTACACAATAGGCATTCAAATGCTAGCTTGTTCTGTTCTCTTGTGTTTATTGGCATTTCTTTTTTTTTTTTTTTTTAACAACGGTGCTGGGGATTGAACCCAGGGCCTTGTGCTTGCAAGGCAAGCACTCTACCAACTGAGCTATATCCCCAGCCCTCTATTGGCATTTCTTTTGCAAAAGAATTGAGAGAGGAAAAAATGCCTTTTCAACAATATTGCATTGTTTTGAATTTTGTAAATATTGGGGCAAGTAGCTATATTGTGTACTCTCTGAGGTCAAGGATGTGCTACTTTGTTCTTTAATTCATACCTTATCTATAAATAAATAGTACCTTGTTAGCTAGAAAATATTTGTGGATGATTATGAGAGTAAAATTAAAATGCTCATCAGATAATGAGAAATGACTATAACATTACACAAAGAAATCTGGGGCTGAGAGTGTTGCCCAGTGGTAGAATGTATGCTTAATAATGCACAAGTTCCTGAGTTTGACCTCCAGCACTGCGCAGGATGAATGTTGAAAATGGGATACTTTTCTGGCAAGTACTTAGGAGAACTTGAGCCTGTCGTTTCCTAAATCAAAACACATTTATCAAAATTGTTATTTATCAAATTGAAAGGGAAACCATAATAATTTTCTTTTAATAGAAATTGCTTCATTGATTAATTTATGAAACTAACCTCATTAAATTATTTGGTAGAGGTATGTTTCAATGCAATTACATACCTCTGGTTTTGAACATTTTGGTAGTGGTGTAAATCCCCACATCCACATGATATCCAGAGGCATTAAAATCTTATTCTTTCAACTGACAGGGACAGACATTTTATTTAACTAAGGCTAACCATTATAATATATAATATATAAGGTTTTAGTGTCCTTCAGGTCTAGGGATTGTAGTAGGTGCCTGTATTCTAAAGAGGATGGCATATTGTTGCAAATGGCGAGACCATAGAGACTATCCTGACTGACCTCCAACGGAACAGACTGTTCAGGAAAACTTTGTAAGATGCAACATGCTTGCTGAGACTTGAGAGACTAGTAAGCGTTAGTTCAGTAAACAGGAAGAAAAGTATATTTACACAAATGATTTGCAGAGAGTGGTGGACTCATTTGGGAAACTGCAATTAATTTGTTTTGGCTGAGACTTAATATGGAATATGGGAGAATGGCCAGAGATGAGGTTATATGTGTAGGTAAGTGCTAGATCATGGTCATGCTGAGAATTTTAGATTTTATTTGGTAGACTGTAGTGAATCATCATTGAAAGATTGTAGGCAGAGGAATGTTGTTGTCACTCTTGAATTTTAGGCAGTTCTTGGGGTTTTGTAGAAATGGACTAGAAATTTCTGAGGGCAAGGACTGGAAGAAATAAGAGATGATAGACTGAGACATTAATGCAGGTGAGTAGTTTGTACTTAAGAGGTCAAAGAAAGTGAGAAAGTTAGAGTGGTTTCCAAAGTTTTAGAGGAAACGATAGATTTTGTTATTATTCGTTGATATGTGTATGCTAGAGTGAGAAACTCAGGTTTTTTTTGTTTGTTTGTTTGTTTGTTTTTGTTTGTTTTTTTTGAGGGTGAGAGTGGATTCGGTTTTGGAATATGTTACATTTGACAGTCTTTAAAACTCCAAATTTTCAGATGGAATTTTGAGTCAGGAGAAGGCTGTAGATATTTATTAGTTAATAAGTTTAGAAACAATTTAATTGCAGAATATGACAAGAATCTAAAGCAACAAGAATAAAACCCTGAGGAATGTCAGCATACATGAAATAGAGGAAGAGGAGTCCATAAAGCATGTTGCAGAAGAGGGGTCATCTGTACTTACCTGACTCTCCCTGTGACTGTGAATGTGAGGGATATAATCAGAGTCAAAGAGAAATCTTTACTAATAGCAATAGTGATTACTAACATTTAGACACTGCCTCACTGCCAGGCACTGTCGAGCTGTTTATATACAGAGACAGAAAGAGCACAGGCTCTGGAGCCAGACTGTCTAGGTTTGAAATCCAACTATTCCATTTACTATTTACTATACTTGGAGACCTTTTTAAAAAAATATTTTTTAGATATTGATAAACCTTTATTTTTTTCTTATGTGTGGTGCTGAGAAGTGAACCCAGTGCCTCACACATGCTAGGCAAGCGCTTTACCACTGAGCCACAACCCCAGCCCCAATACTTAGAGACCTTGAGCAAGTTACTTTACACTCTATGCTTCAATCTCCTCATCTGTGAACCGAGTATAATAATTGAAGTCACATCTCACAGGGTTGTTATGCAGATTAAATGAGCTAATTCATGTAAAGTGCTTAGAGAAGATAAGTAACCTACCCAGCGTTACAGGACTAGTAAGTAGCAAACTGGGATTTAAACTAATTGGTCTGATTCCATAGCCTATGCTCTGGTTGTTGAGTTGTTGCACAGGCAGGACTAACTGGCCTAGGCAGGCACCAAAATAACCTCCTGGCTACCTTAACATCTGGTCCTAAAGGATTAAACTAAGTGGGTCAGAGATGAGAATATTGTAAGTAATTCCCTTAAGTGAGACTTCAAGAACAGGTAGGGTGTGCCAGCTGTCCTCACTGATATTAGGTCCTACCATTGAACAAGTTGTTCTTTGTTTATGATAGTATTAGAAAGATAAGATTTCCAGAAAAGTTATAGCAAAAATTAACATTGTTTACATGGTAATAGGCGATTATGATAGCCTAGTTAGAGTGAACATGGTACTTGCTAGCTGAGAAATATTTGGGGGTTGGGAAATGATTGTAATTATTAAGTATCAATATTTTACTTAGCATTATATATGTAGATTTTATCATAAGTCATAAAGTAAATGTATTAAACTCTTGGGCCTTTAATAATGAGATGTCAAGACTGGGGGTATAGCTCAGTGGTAGAGCACGTACCTAGTGCGTGTGAGACCCTGTATTTATGCAAGAGTGTTTTATTGTGTTGGTCTGTTCTTCCACAACAAAATCACATTTATGTTTTCTTAGCATGGTTGGTAAAAGGTATTCTAATACCAAAACATGCACCCATCCTCGGCAGCACTGAGAACAGATGAAATGCCTTACATAAGTATACATTACTAAATTGTCTTTAATCTGATTACTTCTTAAAATCTGTCCATCATGTAGTTAATAGTTCTGAAATATATTGTGTTTAAGTGTAAAGGTATTCTAGAGGAGTGCAATTCAGCAAAAATGTGTATTACATAATTTTAAATGTTCTAATTGCCACTTTAAAAAAGTAAAAACAGGCTAACTTATTTAATAATGATTCATTTAACCCAGTGTACCAAAAGTGATTTAAGTAATTTATGATTTTAAACGTTATTAATGATATGCATTACACCCTTTGCCAAAGATCTTCAAAATCTGATATTTGATTTACAGTGTCTCTTTAGTCAGAGTAGCCACAGCTCAGATGCTAAGTAGTGTTATATGATTAATGGTGACAGTATTAGACAGTACAACCACAGAGTCGCACTCCATGACTTTATCCAGAAAGCATATTAAACCTGTCTTTGGACATAGCTGAGAATAAGTATTCATTTTTTCAGATGGACATGAAAGTTTGGTGAAACCCAAGGATGTTTAAAAAAAAAAATATATTATTTTTTTCCTAATACTGGGTATTGAACCCAGGACCTCCTGCAAGCAGGTGCCCCACCTGTGAGCTACATCCCCAGTCACTTTACATATATATACATATGTAATATGTATATATATATTATATATATATTATTTGTTTATTTTGGGAATCTTTTGAGGCAGGGTCTTACGATGTGGCTAAGATTGGCATTGACTTCAAATAAACCTCTCGCCTCAGCCTCCTGAGTAGCTAGGCACAAGCTACCATGTCCAGTTGAAAATTTTATTTAATTAATAGCATTTATGCTTTATTTAAATTAAGAGGTTACATAAGTATTTATGTCTTATACATTGACACAACCTTTGGAAGGTTATTTTTGCTGTCTTTTAATTTTACATATGCATACATTTTAATTCAGCAGTTTTACATCTCAAAATTTATTTCATAGAAGTACAAGATGTAGCATACAATAATTTATGTTTAAGATTCCTCACTTTGACATTGTTTAATGTTTTTAAAAGAGCCGAGGCTAGGCAGTTGTGGTTGTACAGGCCTGTAATCCCAGCGACTCGGGAGGCTAAGGCAGGAGAATCACAAGTTCAAGGCCAGCTTCAGCAACTTAGCAAGGCCTTAAGCAACTTAGCAAGGACCTGCTTCAAAATAAAAAATAAAAAAAGGGCTGGGGATGTGGCTCAGTGGTAAAGTGCCTCTGGGTTCCTGGGTTCATCTCTGGTACCAAAAATAGATAGATAGATAGATAGATAGATAGATAGATAGATAGATAGATAGATAGATAGATAGATCAAGCGAGCAGCAGTGATATAAATGCCCATCAATAGGAGAAAAAAATAAGTTATATTAACAAAATGGAATACTCTGAAATTATGAAAAAAGAGTGGAATATGCTATATGGTTTTGTGCTACAACCAAAGTAACATTTTTAATTATTATTTAAATTATTAAAATGGTTATTTCTTCAGGATAGGATTATAGGAAACTTCAGTTTTCTATACATTTCTGTATTTGGAATCTTGGTCTAAGAATTACATATTACTTTTTTGGTATATATTAATTTTTAAAACTAGAAGATAGCTTAGAGTTTTTGGTGTTTTTTTCCCTTATAAAAAGTGAAAAATTGGAAGCAGTATAAAAATTCAGAACTATTTCATGGTACTTCCACTTCTGGAGTTGTATATAGCCATTCAGATATTGTTTAGGGGATAATGCTAAGAGAAAAAAAGAATATGAAAGTATGTGTGTGTGCATATGTGTAAAAGGATCTGTATGTAAAACAAACACAACTAACTATAACAGTTGTCTGCAGGTAAAGGAAGTATGTTTTCCCCCAGATTTTCTATAGTGAAATTATACTTTTTCTGATCCATTGGACTGAACAGAATTATAACACTATTATTTTATTTATTTATTTATTTTGGCAGTAATGGGGATTAGGTCTGGGGCCTTTGTTAAATGCATTAGTTCAGAAATGAAATTTGGTAGACTTAGTTGAGAATGGTACAGTAGAGAACTGAATTATTTGGTACGTGTTAAAATGTTTCTGAAGCTGAAGTGGTGGCGCACGCCTATAATCCGAGTGACTCAGGAGGCTGAGGCGGGAGGATCATGAGTTCAAAGCGTGCCTCAGCAACAGCAAGGTGCTAAACAACTCAGTGGGACCCTGTCTCTAAATAAGAAAATATAAAATAGGTCTGGGGATGTGTCTCAGTGGTTGAGTGCCCCTGAGTTCAATCCCTGGTTACCACTCCAACCCCAACAAAAAACATTTCTGAAACCATAAAACATTATGCATGTGAAAATATTTATTATATTTTTGTTTATGGATAGTGTTTTGCCCAAGTAGAGGAGTTTTGGTTAGCATTTTATTTTATATATGTGTATGCATATATTTATATAGTCACATAAGCCTCTTCCATTCTGATGAATAGTAAGGGAAACCTTATTGAATTCTCTTTGGTGTAATTTGATCTGCATAAGGTCATAGCAGTCGCTTATTCCTTTTTCTATTGGTGGGAAGTATAAGTAATAAATTTTCATAACACTTCCGTTAAAGATCTTTAATTCAGACGTGTTCTGACCTTACTTATGCTCCCTAATTTAAAGATGGGGAAATGAAATACCTGGTGCATGGAGCCAGTGCATGGAGATGATGGTGTGAGTCTTAGGGGCATTTTCTCACTCAGGGAACCAGTGATGGTTCTGGTGAATATTGCCTTCAGGAGTTATCCCACTGCCTGTGCTATTGCCATCAGGTAGCTTTAATGACACTGAGAAATGATTAAGATGTACTTAGAGGAGGAAAATAGGGAAGTCAAGTCCTCATTGACTTTTGTCTGGAATGATGTTTGAGGGTTTGTATATTGCTGAAAGGCACAAGTGTATCTGCTCTTTTAGGGCTGTGATATAAATGGATCTGTGCTGAACCATTGTCATTTACAGTGTACTGTTATCAGACTTTTTTTTTCCTGAGCCGTTAAAGAAAAAGGGAAAAATATAGTTGTGCATGGCAAGTGCCCATGAATTTTTCCCTATTCCTCTCTGGAACCAAATATCCCTATTATCATTTCCAGAGTATGTTAACTCACAGAATGTTTCCTTTGCTAGGTTAATAGTTACTAATGCTGCTGCCTGTTTGTTTTCTGCTTTGTTTAGGTTTCATGTCCTTAGCAAACTCTTAAGCTTCATGGCACCTATTGACCATACTACAATGAATGATGATGCCAGGTGAGTAAGAGATTAATTATATGTCTCAAATGGTTTCATGACAGCCTGATATTGACCTGTTCTACAGCCTGTCACCCTCTTGTTTCTTCTTATCAGTTAACCATTTGTCATTGGCATCATAGGAAGGGTCCTTGTCACATCTCTTCACTCCCATAATTACTGTAAAGCCAAATCAAAAATTTCCATATACCTTAATGCTGCCTCTAGTGGCTGTTTTGCTGCTAGGTTATTTATTTATTTATTTGTTTGTTTGTTTATTTAAGTTTAGTCCATCTGCCTAGGACATCTGAGCTCTTTTCTAGGCCACAGGGTCATGATATAGCATGTGTGCATGCATCAAGGGTTTTATGTATAGCTCTCTTTTTAGAGTGGCTCTAGAGATTGCTGTAGAGATGTGCATTTGTTGTGTTTGTTAAGACTTCTTTTGGGGGTTAGAGGGTTTTTACAAAAGAGGTACCTGCTTATTTTATAAAGTGAAACAATCAAAATACATACAGGAAAATACAGAACTTATTATAATTCAGAAGTAATCTCTTTTGGTAATCTTTTTATAAAGAATAATTTATGGGGCTGGGGAGATTGCTCAGTTGGTAGAGTCCTTGCCTTGCAAGCACAAGGCCCTGGGTTCAATCCGCAGCACAAAAAAAAAAAAAAAAAAAAAAGAATAATTTATGTATAATATGTCAAAATATACTCAACTGTCATTTATATCTATAAAGAACAAATGAAAAATAATTTCTAAATTTAAGAATTGCATTCTACCATAATGCAAGGCTTCGCTTTTCCCACATTTATGTACCATTTGTTGATTCTTTTTTTTTTTTTTGTAAGTTGTAAATGGATGCAATACCTTTATTTATTTATTTTTATCTGCTGGTGAGGATTGAACCCATTGCTTCACATGTGCTAGGCCAGTGCTCTACTGCTAAGCTACAACCCCAGCTCTTGTTGATTCATTTTTAACAATATGGATTTATGCTTTCCAGTTTTATTTGATGAGTTATATTTATTTAGATGCTAAAATTGTCCCAGATGAATGGAAGCCTCTGTAAGCTGCTTGTGCCTTTTGATGTATCTCCAATCATTCTTTGAGTATGTCCTTACTCTCTGGCACAAGATGTTCAAAGTCCACAAGATTCCCTGTGCCAGCCCTGGAATCTTTCTCCCAGGAGCACCCCCTGCCCCCTTTTCAGTAGATAATGGTTTTTAGAAACCAAGACCTGGGTTCCAGGGATGCTGGAACTGACAATTTTTGTTTCCAGGCCCTCTTAGCACATGGAACTGGAAACATGTGAGTCCACATGCACAAACACACAGGATGACCACTCTTAACATCTCAGATTATTTATTCTGTGTCTGAGCTCCTTTTCAAAATATTCTTATTTTTCTTTCTTTTTATATAATTGAAATTATATTCTACTATAAATATTTTATATATGGTGAGCATTTTCCTGTCATTAAAATAATTTAAAATGACTACATAGTATTTTTATATTTAGTCACCCACAGACTGTTGGGACATTTAAATTGCTTTTAATTGTTGTAATTAATGCCATGGTAGACATTTTTAAGCATAATTATCTACCAAGTGAAATTACTGGTCATAAGTAGGCACATGTGGCTTTTGCCAGCTTTATTTAACCTTAAACTATGTATCTGCTTTTTGCTTGAGAGTCTTTAGTTTGCCATCATATCTCCTCAGATTTTTCTCCCCATGCTTGAAAAGAGATAAATCTACAAGTTTAGGCAAACACAATTGTTATTTTTCATTTTGGTTTGTTTAGTGCTTTGAGTATAAAGCAGCTTATGGGTGGTTCTGAGTACCTTTATATCTGTCTTTATGACCTCATATGTTCCCCTGTACTTTGGAAATGAGCACTTGGGTAGGGCTAGGGTTTCCCCCCCTCTGGGTCCAGTCTATTTAAAAATTACAGAGTAAAGTAAGTACATTTTAGATTCCCTACCAGGATGGCATAACAAAAAAAAATTACATCAATAAGAAAAGAACTACATGTTTGAAGTTAAACTAAACCCTTTAAGGTTACATTATTATCCCAGATATAAAATAAATCTTATATTATTTATTAAATAATGGCTTAAATATTAGTGACATCTTTCTTTCCTTTTTTTTTTTTTTTTTGATCCAAGTACTGGAGATTGAACCGAGGGCCATGTACATGCTAAGCACCTTTGATCTAGACCCCCGGTCCTGTTTATTTTGAAACAGTCTTATTAAGTTGCCTGGGCTGACCTCAAACTTGGGATATTACTGCCTCAGCCTCCTGAGTAGCTGGGCCTACAGGCTTGTGACACCATACCCAGCTAGTAATTGGTTTTGAAATACAGTACTTCTCAATCATTTAGAAATTAAGTTTCTGTCATTCTTGGAGTTTTTTTGTTTTGTTTTGTTTGCGGTGCTGGGGATCGAACCCAGGGCTCTGTCACTTTACCAACTGAGCTATCTCCCCAGCCCATTCTTGGAGTTTTAGTATCACCTAATACCCCAGAGGTACTTAGCTTTTCAAAATCTTATATTTATTCATCATTTTTGAGGGCCTATTATATGCCAGACATAAAATTATTTGAAAATTACTGTACCATTTAGTATTATTTTGGGCTTGGACTATAAGAAACAAAACCTGACCACAGTGGCATAAGCAAATAAGATTGTATTTTTATAATGGAATCATTCTAGGTGTGGTTGTTGGCAATGGCTTTCTCTTCTCTTTGATGTTAGGGCCAACTTCTCTTATTTTTCCCATGGTCTTAAGATGGCTGCTTCCACTTCAGCCATTAAATACGTATCCAAGGCAAAAAGAATACAAAAGAATAGTGCCAGCCATATTTTTGACATTTTGTTTGTTTAAAAGTGAAAACTCCTCCAGAATTCCCTCCAGCAAAGTGATTCTTGTATTTCCTTGGCCAGAACTGTGTTACATTGCCAGGTGAGGTAGAGTGGCAGGGGAAAGGGGGTTGGCAATGTGTTTATCGGATAGCAGTCCTGTTGCCTTCTGAATTTATGGGGGAGAAAAAGGCTATCCTTTGTGGAATGATTGCTGTTTATCAGCATTGTTCTCTAGCTGGTTTAGCCACTTAACAAGGAATTTAATAATAGTGTTGTAGCTGGAGAACTGAGTATTTGGTTTACCAAGGTGGTGAACTCCGTTCCCATTGTGTTTCCTAAGCATAGAGAAGCCTACATCCATATCACCGCAATATTGTTTAGAGAATAATGATAAAGAAAGATCTATATGTGCTCAGAACACATGCAGTCCTTTTCTGAATATTTTCCACCCAAGGTTGGTTGAATGTGTGGATGCAGAACCCATGGACACAAAGGACTGACTATAATAGATTAGTTCCACTAACAAAGCAGGGCAAGGTACCACTGCCTAATTTTTGCTTAAAGTACCAATACCTTCTGGCCTTAGAAGTTGTTTTTTTTTTTTTACTAAAATAAAGATTTTTATTAAGCATTGTAAGTTGCATTCATTAGCCTCCGGATACACCACACCACAATCCATCAACAGTCAATCAGACACAACAGCAGTTCATTCTTCACAATCCATGAGTTAGGGCAGAACTCCCTTCAACTTACAGTAAAATTCTACTTAGCTCTTGTGGGCAGGGGTTGGGGAATTACACCTCATTTCTAATCACTAATGTGATGAAGAACATCAGAAGTATATGAAAATGATAAGAAGTGATTCTGATTTCAAAGTACATTGTTTGGAAACATTAACAAAAACATCAAAATGATAGAAGTATACCTGCTTCTACTAAATTCTTGATGGGAAAGTTCTCAAAAACAAGCAATTTGTTTCCTGCTACAGAAAGGGGGGGTGGCTTTTTTTTTTTTTTAAGATCAAAGCGTTTTTTTTTTTTTCTTCACAGAATTTCATATTTTGCTAATATGAAGGCATAAAACAGCAACAAAGAACAATAATGCATACAGCAGTGAATACACCAGGGTAATGTTGATATTCGAAAATGGCTAGATAATTTTGGGGGGATTTTAGAATAAATTGGCCTTAGAAGTTTTGATGCTAGAAACAGAGAGAGCTAAGATCCAGCTACAGTACTCATAGTTGATCTAGTCTATTCTGATGATCATAAGCAATGATAATTAGCAATCATTTTTGAGGTAAAAATAACAAATACTGGAACAAAGAAGTTTAATAGATGATATATTTCTCTACATATGTATTTAGTTTTACAAATACCTTAATATCTCAGTAAGAATAATAGAGGCTGGAAGTGTGTTGCTCAGTGGTACAGCTTAGTGTGCCCAAGGCCCTAGGGTCCAACCCAGCACCAGAAAATAAATAAATAAAAGAATTATAATAGGGAAAGCATGTCAGCAAGCAGACTTAACAATCATAAAATAAAAATCTCAAATAGCAAAAAAAACAGACTTTTAATCAAAGACATGCAAATTAAAATGAGATTTCATGTTTTCCTTATTAAGTTAGAAAATATTTTTAAAAATAGTAATCTGCAGCGTTGATGGTGTGAGGGAATGCACTTTCATGACCTCTTGTTGGAAATGTGATTGGCAGAATCCTTTTGGAAGGTTATCTGTTAACTTGCCCCTGCAAAAAATCCCTACTTCTTAGAAATTGACCTAAGGCAATAGCTATTATACCAAGAATCTTTATTGCAATATTGTTCAAAACAATGAAAATGAAGATAATCCAAATGACCATCAATAAAGGATTAAATAAATCACAGTAAAATCATTTGATGAAATTAAGCAATAGTTAAAGGATGAAATAAAACTGTACAATGAAGCCAGGTGTGGTCATGCACACCTGTAATCCTAGCAACTTGGGAGGCTGAAGCAGGAGGATTGCAAAGTTTGAGGCCAGCTGGTCAGCTTAGCAAGACCCTAAGCAATCTCCAAAATCTAAAACTATTGGAGTGTTATGTTTAAATTTTTCAGATTTTCAGATTAGGGATGCCAAATCTGTAGGTGTCGGGGGGAAAAAATAGAAACAGTACCTTTAAAACAACATCTATCCTGCCATGGATGATCTCCAGGAACTTTTGTTACCTGGGAAAAGAAGCAGTGCTTGCAATATATTCTTTATTTATTTTTTTAATTTTTTTTGTTGTAGATGGGCTCAATACCTTTATATTCTTTTTTTTTTTAATGTGGTGCTGAGGTTTGAACCCAGGACCTCACACATGCTAGGCAAACGCTCTACCACAGAGCCACAACCCCCAACCCCATCTATAACATTTTTAAGATAAATATACAACAGATATATATATGTGCTTATGTATGTGTGTGTGTGTGTGTATGTATATATATATATATATCACACCGAATGCTTGGGGAAACACCTAGGAGGCTGCATATCATGATGTTAGGGGTGTTTACTTAGGAAGAGCATGAGATGAGAAATGGGGTGAACACAGATTTTCTGTGTTTTATGGTTTACTTTTTGTTGTTTTTTGGTTTTGGTACTGGTGGTTGAACCCAGAGGCACTTAACCACTGAGCCACATCTCCAGCTCCTTTTTATATTTTATTTAGATACAGGGTCTGTGAGTTGCTTAGGGCCTTGCTAAGTTGCTGAGGCTGGTTTTGAACTCACAGTTCACCTGCCTCAGCCTCCCAAGCCTCTGGCATTACTGCTGTGCACCACCGTGCCCAGTAGTGTTTCATGTTTAACACTTCTATTTGGCTTTTTCTAATCTTTTTCCATGAGAATGCATTCATATTAGTTGTCATTAAAAAAGTAAGAAACTCTGGAGCAACAACACCAAACTCTTGGCATGTTTATTACTAGGTGGGTGGAAAAGACACATTTTACCTTCTATTATATGTATTTCTGTAGTGTTTGAAATTTTTTACAATAAGCATGTATTACTTTATTTCAACAGAAAAATGTTTTCTTTTTAAAAATTACATATATAAAATATAGAAAGGCAGCAGGGAGGTTCTGATTATTTCTTTATTGAAGTATATAAATGAAAACTCTCTATCCCATGATTTCTGTACAATACTGGCTTTTAGGACCTAGCTGCTCCTTTGTAAGGCTCCTCCCCTTTTAATTGTGATAAAATATAGGTAAGATAAAATCTTCTGTCCTTTTGATTTCTTGTTCCCAGAAGCGGCTTCCCCTGTGGTTCTAGCTTACCTTGCTTGGAGAGAGAGCCCTCCTGTTTTCCTTAGTTGTTCCTTGGTTCAAGTTTTTGTTTTTCCACAAATATACCTAAATTAGATTAATGCCCATTGGTTTCCGGGGGGCCCAGTGCTCATCCTTCAATCTCCCATTCTCTTGTCCAGTTTGAGCTCCATAAACTTGTACTTTGTTGAACTGAATTGAAACTGGAACACAGTAAGAGAGGGAGAGGAGAAGTGCTGTCTTTAAAAGGATCTTTAAGGGCAGGGCGTCTTCACTTTGCCTCTCCTGTGTGTGCTCTGTGTAGTGTTACCTATCTATTTAGTTAGGGTTTGCTGATACAAATTATTTTCCAACGCTGGGAGTTTTTCTCTTCAAGTGATCTATTTAAAAAAAACAAAAAAACAAACAAACAAAAAAAACCTTTTTAAATGCAAAGTAGCCCAGATGAGTCCCTGTGTTACCAAATTTCCCTTCGGGAGCATTTTCTTCTAAGTATACTTTGGGTACTGGCTTAAATGCTTTCAAATCTCTTTTGTTAGTGAAAGTCTCATGTACTCTTGACCCTTTTATATGTCCTGGCCTGATAGATCTGTCCTCATCTCCATTAGGAGATAGGTGAATTTTGTTGCCTGCCTAATGAACATTCCCAGCATTGAGAGAAAAGCAAAGAAATCCCACTTTGCCCATTGTCATACTTTTACTTACAAGGGAGGAAGCTACCATAAGCCTAAAAATTATCATTGACTTTGCTAAATCCTTGGTATTCTTGGCACTGGGTAGCTCAGCTCCCAGAGTCATCTTTACCAAGAGATGAGGAATACTGTGATTCTGTAAAGACAGTTAGTGGCTTGACACCTCCCCGGTAGGGGAGCCCTCTGAACATTGTCACCATGAGAAGCAGATCACTATATCACTCCATGATGTACAGGTTACCATTCACATCTATGTTGAAGTTATTCTAAGCTTATCAAGGACATTTTAGAAATAGCTTACTCTACATGGTGTGAAACCCCCAGGGCTCTGCAGGGCCCTTTTAGACCAAAGGGAGTTTCCTATAAAAATGCAGACAATCTCCTACTATGGTTCACACATAGTGAAGAACTGGGGGTGAGAGAAATAATCAACTGATTTCTGTCTGTTTTTGAAAAACCTTCTGAGGCAGTCTTTTAAGGAAGTGAGTTCTTTGTCATCCCCCCAAATGGGGCTTCTTGAAGTCACATGGCAGGCAGATAGGCAAATGCTGGTGTGATACTCGGGAGAAGCAGTGCTGGGTAAGACCTGTGAGACAGACAGACTATTCCTCGAACCTGGCCACTGGCAAAGATTTGGGAAAGGGACCCCAGTGTAGCCGCTTGCTCTCCTGGTATGGCCTTAGTGATGGCAGCCAGCTAAATGTGTGCCAGAGAAAATTGAGGTTTACCTTGAACTAACTGCTGCCTCATGGAGGGTTGTCAGAGAAACTTGATTCTGGGACTGTCCATTAAATATGCAGGTTATTGTATTTTTCTATGCAGTTTTTTCCCCTTATTCCAAAAATGGTAGCAACAGGAACATTTTAGAGGTGCTCCATTCCTTTGCTAACAACTTAAATTCTCAATGGTAACAGGAAGGATTTTAATTTGAGCACCCATTCTCTCCCCAGAAATAGAACCTGCCCTTCCCACTCCTTTCATAAAGCTGCTGGCATTAAAAAAGAACAAGGAGAGGATCCTTTGATACATACTAAGCACCAAATGTATTATTGTTTTACATCTGGAGTTTTAGAAAAGAAATGTACAAATGTAATCCGGTCTTGTAAAGTGCTTTGTCAACATCACTGCCACGTTGTTCTTGAGGTGCCTTGGTATAATAGAATTTGTACAGGCAATTTGTCTTTGGCTTGCCATTTTTGTATATGGGATTGCACCCTAAATATGGGCATATTCTGCCACTCTACTGGTGACACTCCTTTCCCCCAGTTAGTGGCCCAGAGGCTGCTGCAACCATCCTTAGTCCCCTTGCCTGTTTCGCTTCTGTTTGAAAGATGGGCACACTGCTCATGGTGGAATATTCTGGTGTAGCTTGCTCAGCATTGCAGAGCACATCTAACACCAACCCTAGAAATACGTTCATAGAGCATTATCCATTAGTTAAAAACTCTCAGGCAAGAATGGCTAAAATACAGATGTTTTCGGGAGGCTTCTTATCTCCTAAAAAGACACAGGTTATTCTGACAGGTGAAACAAGTCTGGGCAAATATGCAACATTGATCTAATCAGCAGGAACAAGAGCGATGTTTTAACTGGTGTTACCTTTTACCAGCATCATTAAAGGCTCCCATTACTCTTTTATTAGTGGTTCCCTCTTCCTTATCAGATTACAGAACGAACATAACTCATGGCAGTGATTTGATCTCTTGTTAAAGAGGATTACAGCTTTGCATTAACTCGGATTGACACAGTTTATAATTCGCTTGTTGATACTCAGGCGGGCGGTGTCATGTGTTTGACCCCCCAGCAGTGCTGAGGGGAAAGGACCCCCATATATCATCATTAAAGATGGCGCCCAGCCAGTCGGGAGGCTGGGACCTTCCTCCAGGAGCCGCAGAAAGGACAAAGAAATGTTCTCAAATTCAAGCCTGAGACTTGGACCAGAGTTTTAAAATCGAAAAGAAAGCACTACTGTTGTTTCTCCTTTTTCCCAATTTGCTGCTGTTCAGCCTCTTATATTCTAGAGAATTTGCATTGTCAAATTGAATCCTTGGTTCCAAGCAGGAGGTAGAGTGATAAAAGCACATCTTCTAGGAAGAGATTGTAGATGCCGAACAGATAAATCCTCCCCCCAAATGGGGCTTCTTGACAATAGTTCTCATTTCTGCAGTCACATTCTCAGCATTTCTTCAAAGGATGATAGGTTCTCTTTTTTTCTCAAAGGGATATTTCATATTCTCTAAAGTGAGTGTAAATGTTTCTTTTATGGATTTGTTGTTTTAAATTTTCTTACGTTATTGTTGGCTTTCTAAATATAGCATCTTATAGCTACTGTATTAATCACAAGTAACTTATAAATGGTTAGGCAGTAGCTAAGTCTTCCACCTTAATCTAGCTTAGTCATTCATACATATTATTTTAATACGTTTCCCACGATGATCACCGAACTAACACTAGATTGCTAAAATATGTAGACCAATTCTAAGTGAAATATCCTTTGCTCTGATTTATCCACCCTCATTCTGCCACCCTGCTTCTGATCCACGTGAATGGCCTAGAATCATAACGTTATCATCACTTTTTGAGCATTAGCTGTATGTCAGGCCTTGCACTAAGCCCTTGATGAACATTTTCACTCAGGCCTTAAAGGAAACCAGTGAGGTAGTTGACATTATCTGTATTTTATGATAAGAATACTAAGGCATGGATCAATTAAGTAACTTGCCCAAGTTAAAGAGCAAGTAGTAGAACTGACGTATTTATTTAGGAATGTAGCTCCCTGTCACTGTTTTTAAGAAGTCAGCAAGGCTTTTGATATAGATGGGAATAATATGCCAAAGTACGCAGAGCTCCTCAAACTAAAATTGGGGAGGGAGTGTTAACTTTAAAAATTTAGAACTTACTTTCTTAAAAAAAAAAAAATAGCTTTTTCCCCATTTCTTTTATAAAAGAGATAATCTATATAGAAAAAATTTGCCTATCAGTAATTCACATTTTAGTGTGAATCATGGAATACTCAAAAGTGCTCTTACAGTTATACCATTCGTTTTTTGATGGGTTGGGGGTGTACCCACGATTGAACTCAGGCGTTCTTGACCACTGAGCCACATCCCCAGCCCTATTTTTTTGTATTTTATTTAGAGACAGGGTCTCACTGAGTTAGATGCTTAGTACCTCACTTTTGCTGAGGTTGACTTTAAACTCTCTATCCTCTTGTCTCAGCCTCCTGAGCCACTGGGATCACAGGTGTGCGCCACTGCGCCCAGCTTATACCATTCTTCTAACTGTAAAAATCTTAGACTCAAAAATAGCTTTGAATTCCTATCAGTGTATTCAGTCAGTTTGTTCTTAGAGTTCTGCCTGTATCATACTCAGGTACCTGTCACTTTTTCTTACAGACAGTATCTTTTCCCCTATAATAAAAATAATACATACTTATGAAAGAAAAATTGAAAGGTACAGAAATAAAGAAATGTCCTGTATATTTCAGTTTTATATGTGAATATCTATACAGATATATACATATGTTTGAATATTTTTTCCAGTTAACTTTATATTATAAACATTTGAATGCCATTTAATATTTTTTAATGCATTTTGGTAACATAATATTCTATTATGGAATATTCATTATTAGACATTTAGGTTACTTTTGTTTCTCTTTCTCTTTAGGCAATGTGCAGTGAACATATTTGTGTTCAAGTTTTGCTTACTGTCTTTAAAATAGGTTCTTGGGAGGGGAATTCCTTAGTTGAATGTATAAACTTTCTAATAATTCATAATGGTTTGTAGCAATTTAGGTCTCCTTTCTCAGCAGCTAAGGCTTATGCCAGTGCACCTTTGCTAATTAGGGAGAATTCTTTTGTGAATGTATTCTGTCTCTCTCTCTCTCTTTTTGGTATTGGAGATTGAACCCAGGAGCACTTCACCACTGAGCCACATCCCTACCCCTTTTTTTGAGGCAGGGTCTAGTAAGATGCTGAGGCTGGCCTTGAACTTGGCAGTTCTTGCACCTCAACCTCTTTAATCTGTGGGACTACAGGTGCATACCACTGTGCCCAGCATGGAGTTTTGTTTTATTTCATTTTATTTATTTATTTATTATTTTTTAAAAAAAAATTTTAGTTGTTTGTGGACCTTTATTTAATTAATTTATTTATGTGCGGTGCTGAGAATCGAACCCAGGGCCCCACCCATACTAGGCAAGTGCTCTACCACTGAGTCACAACCCCAGCCCTGGAATTTTATTTTAATACAGGATATTTCTCAGGTGGTCTCCACTTTCTATTTCCACAGCCTGATTTGATCCAAGGCCTAAATTTTCCAAGTTCCCACACAGATGATTGCACCAGCAGCTTCTTAACCACCAGTCTCTGATCTCATCAGCTGTGTGGATCTTCAGACTCACCTTCCTCAAATCCCACATAGAGCGTGCTCCTGCTCTGTGCCCGTATACTGAAGCTCACACTCTTGAGCCTGCCACCAAGCCATCACCTTTAGTGACTTGTCAAGCTGCTTCCTTGTTCTCCGTGTTACCTGTTTCAGCAGCATATGCTGGTGCCATCCAGAGCGGGGCCCCGCCTCCCAGGAACTGCTCCCTGTTCCACCTCAGTCTCTTCATTCTGCTCCCTTGGAGTCTTCAAGCTCTATTCCACTGAGTCCTTTACTGTCAAAATATTCAGTATTTATTACAGTTCACAAAAACACTTACTAGGGTTTTCTTTTATTTCTTGCTAAGAATGTTAACTTAAAGAAGTGTGGTTATCTTTGCATTTGGTCTTGTCAAGGTTTTATGCTCCTACATTTAGAATAATATATTTTAATTCTAGTTGTGCTTTACCTTATACAGCATTTGTAGCACAAATATTATTTACAAAACAGCATGTTCCAGGACTTTTGCTGGTTGGAGCCAGCCCTGTCTAAGCTAAGGAACAGATTCAGCATTACACAAAGTGTGACTCTCGTGTCTTCTCTTGGTATTTTTCTTGGTAAAGTGAAAATAGTCTTTACTTATTAGATTCTTGAGAATGAAATGTCCTGAATTTTTTGTTTCTGAAAAGGGCTGTTTTAAATATAATCCGTATAGATAATTATTTAAATGAAATTAGTGTTTTCACTTGACTGTAAATCTGTAACACTGATTTGCCCATTTCTTGCAAACCCCCGAACAGTTGATTATAGGCTTCCTGTCTGAAATACCTTTGAACACTTTCAGCCTATAAGTCTAGGTACAATTTGCTGGTAAGATTACTTTTTCAAAAAGTGTGTACGATGGATGGAGAGGAGTTTCTTGCCTCTTTTTTTGAAATCTCTTGGAATCATCTAACTCCTCTAACATACTGCCCTTGACCTTTTGTGCAAGTCCAGGTTTTCTACAGCGTTCACCCAGGTTCTTCCTAGTTGTCTGTGGTATGTATCTCTGGGGTAGAACTTTGCCCTGCTGAAGGGCCAGCTCCTGGCTTTGTTCACAGTTCATGGTCAGTGTTGGAAAAACCCCAGAAACGAAGGGGCCAGCTTTGGGACATCTCATGCCCTGCCCTTTGCTTAGAGGCTTTTTGAGGTTGTTTTTACTTAGGATGGACCTGGGGAAAAAAATCTTTCAAGAAGACTCTTATTTCCCCTCATTTCTGAGTGTGTACACCCTACATTTGAATTCTACCGTAGGCTTGCTCCTGGTCACTTTGCCAGGTTTGGTTTCTGGTGGCCCTTCTACAGTTGCTGTGGAAACATGGAGTGCACCAACAGGGCTTTGTGATGGCCAGTGACAGCTTTGGGTCAGTTTTTTGGATTGCTTTCAGAATTTGTTTTGTTTGAGAAGAAGACAGTCCTGGAAGAGATTCCGTATGTTACCAAGGCATAGTAGAACCTGGTTACCTTTTGTTATCTTAGTGTTGGCAATAAGTGTCAGGCCATACAGGGACCTGTGGTGAAGGGCACCTCCTCACTGCTTTGAGTTCCAGTAGCGAGGAAGCACCTAGTAATAGGAAGCTCTTCCCAGCTACCCTGGGGATGGCCTGCAGTGAACCACGGCCACACCTGTGTTGTATCCAGCATCTCCTCTGGGGAGCAAAGCACTTGATAAACATTAGCTCGTTTACCTTGGGCACCTCCACTTTAAAGGCAAATAAGACTGAAGGCTCTTTCTTCTTCAAGATCAGGAAGCATCAATGAGAGAGGGAATCTCTTGCTTGTGCAGAGCCAGGTGAGGCACTGTGGTCCCTGGGTCTGAAGTCCCTAAGTGGGCCTGCCCAGCAGGGGTAGCTGCTGACACTGGAGGCTGAGACGGCTCTGTGCACTTCTCCGCTTCTCCTTTCTGCTTCTGGGAGAATGTGGGGGTTGGGTCTTTTGTCTCTTGAGTGGAATGTGAAATGCTGAAAAGAGGAGCAATTGTTCTTCAATGCTTTGTGCTCCTTTATAAGAAAGAAGAAATCAATACACATTTTCTCATACACACACTTGGCAGCACTCCGCCTCCTCTTGCGCCGCTCAATCCTGCAGGGGAAGGCGCAGCTATGCACCAAAACAGACTCGCTCGCTTCCAGGGGAAGAAATGCAGGCTGCTTATTTTGCACTTAGCGATCCGGATTTTTAAAGCCAGCTGTATAACTAGCTAAGGCCAGCAGACTGCCGAGTTCAAGAACTGGTTGGCAGAGCTGGAACGGGGAAAGATTGTGCCGTTGCAGATGTCCAGAAGTCCAGGGGTCCTGGGCCACACCCCTGGAGAACATTCACCTAGCAGGTTCAGCAGGGACCTTCCTTTTATAAATTCCTCTATGGACAAAGGACAGGGGAAAGTTTTTTGAAGGATGCTGTTAGGAACCAAACAAAATGGAGGTGGCAATTTACATTTTTTTTTTTCAGTTAATATTGCAGTAAACTGTCCAAAGGGGAGACCTATCCCAGGTTGGTTTTTACTTTTTAATTAGAAAATGCAGTGTGGATATCTGTAAGTTTGTGTTGTAGTAGTGGCAAAAAGTTGAGTGTGGCACATGAGTAGTAAAGAATCTGCTGCCATTATTAACAGAATTGATAGTTTAGGTGACAGAATAATCTCGCAGGACAGGGTGAGCTCAGTTTTATCCTGAGCCAGTGGAGTGACTTGGAGGGCTTGGAGCGTGGGCACTGGCTGTGGGGTCCTTGGCCCAGAGGAGGTAGATGGTCAGAGCCGAGAGCAGGTGGGGGATCACAGGGCAGCGTGTGGAGAATAGAAAGAGAGCCCAGGAGCCCAATGTAGGAGAAGGGAGATGAAAGGACGAGGGCACAGAAGAGCTGGGAGCCTGGGAGAATCCATGCTGCTGAACTGCCAGCAGAGTTGAGGGCGGAGTGCCTGCAGCAGGTGGCCGCTCTGCTCCTGGGGCCAGCAGCTCTGTCCTCTGGGTTTTCCGAGTTGCTGCCTTGGGTTTGTTTGCTTGGCTGCTGCTTTCACCTTTGGGTTGGCACTGGGTTTCTAAGCAAATGAGCTCTCCAACTTGGTGTCAGAAGTAGTAATAGCAACATGTCCTGCTGAAACTCTTAATTTCTGTGTTTTGATCCCCTGAAAGTTGAGGTTAAACTGGAGCTGAGAGATACATACTGTGCGGCCCCCCAGGCCCGGGATCACAGACAGCAGTCCTGATGCGGATACAAATGTAACGGGGTGTCAGTCTCACCTTCCCCGCGGTTGGAGGAAGTGATTCACGTCTAAGCAGTGAAGCATCCCCTGGCTTTTAACAGGAGCTGTTAGAGGGGCTGCTGTTTGAACAAGGAGCTTCATCTTCCTGAAGCCAGCAGTCACAAAACCGTAAACACAACACCAGCCAACTCTATTGCCAGGATCGTGGTGGCTTGACGTTAATATTAAACATCTCCAGCAAGGCAGAGAGCTCTGCAGCCTGGCTCCAGAATAAAAATAAATAAAAATAAAGAGAAAACCCAGCTAAAAACAGTGAGATGGTTTGTCGTCTTTCCTTTGTGAGGCCATTTGTCTTCTCTCACATCAAATCTGTTATAAAACAGTCAAACTGTGAAAGTGGAAATCATCCCAGGAATATGGAATATTAATGCACAGGAAAGGAGCAGCGTCCCTTTTGTCTGAAGAGTGGCTCTTGCCAACCCCCACCCCCCCACACGTTTGTAAGCCACTAAAGTAAATTATTTTTCTTTAAAAGAATATGAAAGACTTGAAGCTAGTGGTATTGGAATGATGGAAGTTTCAAGTATTTTTTTTTTCCTTTGTTAAAGTGGAATGAATTTGTAACTGATGAATGAGGAGAAAACCTTTACAAATTTAATCCCAGTTCCTTTCCCACCCCTGTCCCTGTTCTTCTCTCCTTCCTTCTCCTTCCTTTTGGTTCCTTTGTTTGGGGCCTGAACCTGTGTCTTTGAACATTTATAAATCTTGAATCTGTCTGATCTTTAGGAGACAGGCCAGAGGCCACACGTCACCATCTGTAATTTAAAGCTGCAGGGCTAAAAGCATTTGCAGAGGTTTGAAGGACCCAGTTCTGACCTGACCAAAAGAGCACATTGGAACAGACCTTCTTGAGTCTCCTTCAAGCCCTGGGAGGATGGTGATGAGAGCAGACACACCGAGTAATTTATGGGCTCAGTTTGCTCCAGTCTCCTCGGCACCTGGTCCCCTTAGAAATGAGTCGTGCACTGCCACCTTGTGGCGAGTTCAGGCAGCTGCAGTTTGACTGTCTTGGAACGTCCTATCTGGTGTTCAGCTGGTGTCTGATCCAAGATGATTTGCCTTGTATCCAGATTTAGGTAGGTAGTGATATGGGAGGGGATTCTCTGAATCACTACTGCAGCTTTGATAACTTGATTGTGTTAAGAAATAGGTCTCAGGTGAGAGAAGATTGCTTTTTTTTTTTTTTACTTTCTTGTTCCGGGGGAGGGGGTGTTTTTTTGTTTGGATTTGGTTTGTTTTGGTCTGGGATGTGGTGAGATTTCAGAAAAGAAACCTGCTATCCAGTTGCATGTGGTGGCACATGTGTGTAATCGCAGCTACTTGGGAGGTGTAGCAAGAGGATGGCAAGTTTGAGGCCAGCCTCTGCAACTTAGCAGAATCCTCAGCAACTTAGTGAGACCCTGTCTCAAAATAAAAAGGACTGGGGATAGAGTTCAATGGCAAAGCGCTCCTGGGTGCAGTCCTCAGTACCAAAAGTAAAAAATACAAAAAAAGTAAATAAAAATTTTTAAAGGGCTGAAGGGGTGAGGCTCAGGATTCAATCCCCAGTACCAAAAAATAAAAACAAAAAACCTGTGACTCACTTTTTGTTGTTGGGGGACACTGGGAAGGAAAGTAAGGGAGAGGTCTGTACTGACCTTTCTTTGGCTATATTCGGTAATCCCAAGCTTTCTGCTCTCAAGTCTGTGTCATTCTGACCAGGTGATTTTTGTAAGAGCTATGTCAGGGTCTGCACTTGGACTGCCTTCCCTGCAATACCCAGTCTTGAGAACTGAGTTCTGACCTGTCACCTATCTCTGGTCTGGTTCCATTCCTGGGACACACATAGGTCACTTATATGCCATTTGGATTGATATGTTCCCCTCTTGAGCCAATAGACACATTCTCAGTCCCCTTTCTCTCACTTAAAGCCATTGATATTGAGTAGGATTTGGGTCAGAGAAGCAGAAGGAATGAACTGTGGAGGAAGGTGCTGCTTCAGTTTCTTGTGCTGGTAGTGAGCTGACCACAGGCCCTCAGATGGGCCCTCTGCCACACCTCGGGTGCCAGAATTCTGGCTGCTGTGTCTTGTTCCATTTTATATCATCAAATTACTGTGCAATTTATATAACGGGGACTTGGCTTAGTAATCTAAAAACAGTATCTTTAAGGAGGATACATCAACATTTTACTGAAGAGGAAGCTAAGTTTCAGGGGGCTAAGTAATTTACCTTAGCTTATGGGTCTGCTAAGGACCTGAGTCAGAATCAGAACCACTCTGGCTCCAGCGGGCAGCCCCTGCACGTCTGTTACATGCTGTGCAGTATGCCACACAAAAATGATTTGCTGTTTTAGGTGATTGTTCCTAAACTTGCTTTTCCCATTTGATTCAATATATAACAAAAGAAAGCTATTGTCCCAGCGTTTTAGACATCCCTAAGAGGAAAATGGAACAGTGGCTAGCCTCTGCCCTCTGGCCTTCTTTGGTTTCTGACAATTAGAATGGAGGCATGTGTTTTCCTGAAAGATGGTCCCTTTGTTTTGTGCCATTAGCATATGCCCAGTAATAATTGGAGGGACACCTTTTTCCATAGGCATTTGGAATGACTGGGCATATTGCTGGACAGAACAGAAGAGACTAAAGATCTGTGGAGCAGAGGGGTGTTTGTTCAGAATATAGGAGGAAGGGCAGGTGGCGCAGGGAGAGTGCTTGCCTTCCACACGTGAGGTCCTGGGTTGACTCCCTGATACTGCCAAAACACCCCACAAAAACTGAAAACACCAATGCGGAGGTGGTGGGGTCCTCTCTACCCACTGCGCTGTCTAGACTGTGCCAGCCATGCGAGGACTGGCGGGGATGTTCCTGGACTTCCCTGTGGGGCGTCAGCAAACTGCAGGACTTGGTCGGGCTGGTGGGACGACTGTCAGGATCACAAGAGCAGTGGAGGGAAAGGAGGCTGGTTAGCCCAGAAAGGATAGGAGCAGACAGAGGAAGACACGGACTCGCTGAGGAACTGCCACAGGGCACACAGTCAACCCTGCTCCTCTCCTGGTTCCGAGGGATAAGGGCCATGGGACAAGTCACAGGACAGCAGAGTTGGGTCCAGCGTGTCTCTCCAAGTAGAACTGGGTGTCCCAGACAACTTACTAGATGATATCTTCCCAGCCCAGCTTCTGCTGCTCTTTTGTGTCTTTGTAATCCTGCACAGCAGCTAACGAAGGTCAGGTAGGCATTCAGATTTTTTTTTTATTAATTTATCATACCTGTGTGTTGTATTTTGAGGCCAGGGACCAGAAACGTCTGGTACGTGTCTAGTACGTTTATGAACTTCCACAGCACTAAGGCAGCTGTTTTCAAAACACAAACATTTGAAAAAGGGCAGCATCAGTATCATCACCAGTAATTTTTGAAAGCACACGTCTGTCATCGGTGGCTGTGCTAGTCTGTTGGTGCAGAGGTGGCACCCGTGCGAATTTCTACACCAGGCTCTGCTGACCCTACTTGTGGAATTTGGGGTTTGATGTGAGCCCGGGGAAGAATTGGTAGGGAGCTCTGGTTGAAAGTCAGAATTAGCCTGACATGCCCTTCATGTGCTTTGTCATTTTCCTTGATTCTTCAAGGTTTCTGTGCAGAGGTTGGGTTAGGCAGAAACAAATGCTGCACCTGTTCAGGGCAGGGCCCTGCAGTGTGCAGGAGAGTGCCTGAGAAGGGGAAGAAGGGCCGGGCGCCGTGGGTGTGTCTGCAGTAGACAGTACCCCTTTCCTCATGAAGCAACAAATTAACAGTCTCAAATTAAGCAAGGGCAAATACAATTTAAGTCAGGAAAACAGCATTATTGTCTGCACAGGTACCTTTGGAAGATTGGCATGAAATACTTGCTGGGAGGCTGTGATATACTTGGGGGGCCATGCAGGCCGTTTTCTTTGCCCTGCTGCCTACCTGGGCCATAGGAGCAGGGGTGTGGTGACTTGGAGATGGCTTGGTTGGAGGCTTGTCGGCAGGAGTAGGAGGAACAGGGTCTTTCTGAGAGCAGATAGTAGATGCCTTCAGAATCCCCATGCCGTGAGCTACTGACTAGTAAATTGAAAGCCCCACACAGATATTTGCAGTTTGATACTCTCCTTTGTACTGTTTACCCAAATACCATTGTGAAAGATGACGCTCTGTGTTGCGGTCTTGAGAGCAGCGTACGTGGGGAACTGAGGGCAACACATGGGTCCTCACATCTGTCTGGTGGCTGCATTACTATACACGTGCACACCCATTTCACTTAAAACCCCAGCCACCGCTGAAATGACGGCAGTGCACAGCTAGCTGGACGGTGCCTACTTTAGTCTCTTTGGAAGAATCATAGATAAAACGCTGGATTCTAGCACACGCACACATGCACACATTCCATCTTTATGGAAAAGGGCTGCTAATCCATGATCATTTTTTTTCCAGAAACAGGTTTTATGATAATATAGTAAAAATATTAAATTAGAAAATGCCTCACTAAGGGTTATAAAACCTTACTACACTAGAGATAGGTAATTATCCCCTCTACAGCCTAAATGACAGTTTAAAAGAAATAAAAATGTTAGTGCTCATTACTTGCTTTTGTAGGTTGCAATAAAGGGTAAGTTAAATTTTAATTCAAGGAAGAGCCCCTGCTATCGACCTTCTACCTTAGGTCCAAGTCCTGTTAATTACTCTGTCGCTTATTCTCCTACATGATACTAACATTAATACATTTTCTACAGTGGACATTCCCACTGGCCATTGAGACCCACAGTGTGGAGGGGGAGGGGAGACAAATCAGGGAAGGTATTTCAGATTAGTGATTCAGATCTTGATCCTTAATGTGATGGGGAGCAGGAATTAGTTTTTAAAGAAAACCAAGTTCATTATGCATAGCCTTAAGGGAACCTCAAGTATTAAACTCTACACTTGCCCAGGAGAATCAGAGGAAGACAAGGTTAACCTGAAGGATTGATAGTCTGGCCCTCTGCACAGCTAAGTCCTGGTTAGGAAAGATGCTGGCGGGAAGTCTGTGGTAGAGGCAGTCTGCCTCATTCCCCGCCTTGGGTGGCCTGTCCTGGTTTTGTTTTCCTTGGGAAGGGGTAAGGGAGTTGTACCTATTTTGTTTCTTTTCAGATGTTTTGATCTTTCCCTCTGTGTTGACACTAGACCTAGCACCTGTCTGGGTTTAGGGCAGCTCGGGGCCCTCTCCACCTCACTCATACTTGGTGTGTGAGGACTTTCTAAATAGAAGGCAGGCACAGACTTTGATGGAGTCAGTTTCCAGAGTAGAACATGCCTGTGCAGGAGCTCAGGCCTCCCTCCACTTGGCCTTCCACATTTGCCTCTCAGCTAGTGCAAAGCTAACTGTGAGCTCATCTTAGAGTGCCACAGTCCTCGCCCTGGAGTGGGAAAGGCCCAGGGCATCAGACACAGGCCCCTTTGGACATGAGGTCCAGGAATTGGGAAAGCCCAAGGACTGGACTAAAGACAACGTGTGGGTCCGATGGCTTCCAGGTCTTTATTTTCAACTAATTGTAGGAGGATGTGAGTTGAATTGTCAGCTGATAGATCATTAAAGATAATTTTTGGAAATGGGGATGTGGCTCAGTGGTAGAGTGCTTGCCCAGCATGCATGAGGCCTGAGCTCAATCCCTAAGGAGAAAGGGAAAGGAAGGGAATTTTTAGTGATGGGTCAATATATGATATCCCCCCCCATAAAATTCAGAAAGAGTGAGATGAGAAGAATCAAGTGACATTGTTGTGACAAAACTCCTATTCCTGGCTGGGCATAGTGGCATGCCTGTAATCCCAACTACATGGGAGACCAAGGCAAGAGGAGTCCAAGTTCAAGGCTGGCCTGGGCAACTTAGAGAGACCCTGTCTCCAAATAATAATAATAATAATAATAATAATAATAATAATAGGCTAGGGATGTAGCTCAGTGGTAGGGTACTCCTGGATTCAGTCCTCAATACCACCAAAAATTAAAAATTAAAGAAAAATTCCCATTTTTTCCTTCTTGTTTATGTGACAGGGTTTCTCAGTGCCTACATCTACAAAAAAATAGAACTAGAATTCATGCTGAACCCTCTTGCATTCTAGCAGTAGATATATTCATCCATAGATCCATGAACAAATAACAGGGAAAGCTTCATCCATATCCAAAGAGATGTGATTCTAGTAGTACTTTACACATTTATATTACACATTTATATTACATTTTCACTAAAATTATAATGAATTGCGTTGTATTGTTAATATATATAGAGATTGTATCCTAATAATTTTAACAATAACCCAATCCAGAACAGAATTTTTAATTACTTCAAGACTTATTGTGTCAAGAAATTAAAATATTTTAATTTTTTTAAGAAATTAATTTTAAGAAATTAATTTTAAGAAAATTAATTCTTAAATTAATTTTAAGAAATTAAAATATTTTAATTTCTATATTTTAAATTTCAAAAATTTCTGAAGTGTTCCATTTACTTATTTTTGTGGCCAAGAAGTATAATAGGGTGATCAATAAAAGAACAATTATATTACAACAAGAATCCTATAGGAAAAAGTCAAATGGAAATAAAGTTTGAAAAAAAGATGCTATCAAACTTCAAAGTTAGAGTTTGATGATGTATTATTTATAAATGATAATGGGTATCCAGTCCGTATGGCATGGATTCCATTGGGTGCATTACAAAAGGGTTGTGACTTGTAAAAGTCAACATTCACAATATTCTGAAAATTCTGTCCTTTGTGCCTAAATAAATTTGCTGTGAAAAACTTCATATGGCAACTTAGAATGTGTGAGGGGTGAAAAGTTTTGTAAAATCCTTTCAGAACTTGGGCTCTGTCCTCCCGGCCCGCACGGCCACTTATGAATGCAAAGACCCACAGTGCTGGCACCCTGGACAGGAAGAGAAAGGCTGGGCTGAGCCAGCAGCTGGGGTACAGGCGGGTCCTCCTGCAGCTGCTCCTGGACGCCAAGGAGGGTCTGCTTGGTCTGCCTCTAGAGCTGGGGCTGGGGAGGAGAGGGAGCAGAAGAGGCGGCAGGAGGCTGTCGCCATGCTCTTGGTAAGAGATGGCATGATCTGAGAGAGTGGGGGGCATAGGCTTAGGAGCTTTGCAGGTGCAGATGGCTGCTGGTTGGTGGGCAGTGGGAGAGGAAGATGTCCGGAGTTGAAATTGCTCCAGGGTGTTCAGATTGGAGTGATCCCTTATCTGTATTCTCAATTTCTCTCTCTCAAAATATTTTAAGAACCCAGACCACTCAGCTTCCCAAGTTGCTCTGCCACGAGCAGCTGCATGTTTGTCAGCTTTGCGCACCTGAGTGTGAAATGATGTTCCATCAAAACATGGGTTCAGCATTTCTCTCTCTGCTCCTGACACGTGAACCCCGCTGCGGACAGTAACTGCTGCCTTTGGCCCAGGCGTTGCAATGCTATTGCTGCGCAGAGTGGAAGCATTTGCTCGGGTAATGATGGGGTCTGGTGCAGGCAAGCACGGCGAGGCTGGCGAGGGGGTGACTGTGAAGGCTAAATAGCACTGCGCCTGCCTCGCTTCTCCCTCTCATCAGCCTGTGTCCTCTTAAAGTCATACTGTCCTTTCTGTCATGGCAACTCTCCCCTTCATGCCACTTAATTTTTTTGTTGAAACGGCTAGTGAGACCCGTGTTTATTGGCAAATAGGCAGGCCTGAGCGGGATGGAGTGCGGCCTGGCGGGGCCGCGCCGGCGCCTGGGAGAGGAGGCAGGCTACCTCGTTTGCTCATTTGCATTTGGGCTGCGGCTGCTCTTCCACCTTTGTAGGGCTGTCTGGGCTGTGGAGAGCCGGCAGACGGATGTGTACGGCGGGAACAAAAGAGGCTGGAGCTCAGGGTGAGCCTGCTTTTTGTCTGCAGGCCTTGGGACTGGTCGGTGGTTCAGGGTGAGGTAGCGGCAAATGGCTGCAATAAAACTGGAGACCCACTGTTTTCTAACCCACAGCTCCTTGCCTCCCTGCAGGTCCCCACCATGAAAGGCTAGTTTATATTTTTGGTTTCTTTAAGATTTTCACTTTTTTAGGGCTGGGGTTGTGGCTCAGTGGCAGAGCACTTGCCTAGTGTGTGTGAGGCACTGGGTTCGAGTCTCAGCACCACATAAAAATAAATAAATAAAATAAAGGTATTGTGTTCAGTTACAACCAAAAAATTTTTTTTAAAAAGATTTTTGCTTTTTTAAAGCTTTATGCCATTCCTGTTGATGGTTTCCTAATTATGGTGCCTCTGTTTCTCTCCATAACTGAAACAGGGTAACTTTAAAAAAAGTCTAATAAATTTTTTGTGTTGAATTCTTGCTGAAAAATAGCTGTTTGAAAGGTGGAGGTTTCGTTTGTGAAGTCAGGCTGCTGGTGATAGCTCTCAGACAGCACTTTCAAGAGCCTATTTCTTAACAAGATGGCAGACAATATTGTTAGTCAGATCTAATGCAGCCGAGCTGCTACAGCCTCTTATGGGGTTACTGACTCCCTGGTCCGCTGCATGCCTGCCTCAAGTGGCTGGGTCCTTGGGCCCTCCTCATCTCATACGGGTCGCCTCCAGGCTGCTCCCGACTGCGGGAAGAGCTGCTTGGCACGCACAGGGGAAAGTGCCCCGCAGCTGCCATCCTGGCACCCGGGAGGGTCCCTTTGCTTACACCCTTGAGATTTTCCAGTCCTTGGCAGATGCCTTTGGCCAGAGGTTGGGTGTGATAATTTACTGTATTTTCACGAACCCAAGACTCTGACATGATAGGAGTTTTTAAAATGTCAAAACCCAACTTTTGAAATAAATTAGCCAATCAGATTATTAGATTGGATTAGAGAAGCAGGTGGGAAGTGGGGAGGGTCTTGGTTCTGCGCCTGAACCGCTGCACATGTGATAGTAATTGGAATCTTGTTGCTGGGTCATTTTCATTGTTTTTCAAGTACCGCCAAGTCCAAGAAAATGTATGAAAACTAAATTATATCCCCCTACATCCCATGTCTGATTGAATCCTCCTCATGGCGTGGCGTGGCCGTCTCGTACATCCTATTAAAATATTCAATCTTGTTTTCTTACTTGAAGAACCTGCCTGCAAAGGGCAGACTTGGAGAAAACTCATTCCCTAGAGACAGGGTATCCAGCCACACTGGACTGTTTACATATTTCACTATTTGATTGGCTGCTTTTGGATTTCTTCCTTTTGTTGTATTTGTGAATAAGAGCTGCGAGATGCATTTTTTAATTACATGGCTGTGTTTTCAATTGAAGGAACAGATGAGAGTATTTCCCAGCTTCTTAGTTTCTTTTTTAACCTTGAAAAGTTAACTGGTGTGTTAACCAATTTGGTTTGTTTGTCTTCTAGGACAGAGTTGTATCGATCTCTTTTTGGCCAGCTCAACCCTCCTGACGCCGGCCTTGGGGATTGACGTGGCTGTCTCCTTTGCTGTGGGCCTCCAGGCGGCGCCTCCCTGTACCCTGCCAGGCCAGCTGGCAGCTGTGACTCCATGCTGCTGAGCCGTGAGGGGATCCCTGGGAAGAAACTCTGCCCAGAACATGTGCCTGGTACCTGCAAGGGCGCCTCCCCGTGTCCTTTAACCATCACAAATAAAGAGTATTGTCACGCCATTGCCACGTGTGATTTCTCACTCGGCACACAGTAAGTGTGATTTAGGTCTGTAGCAGGCTAACACCTTTGTTGGGCGGGTTTTTTTCAAGTTACATGGCCCCCTCCGACAATATGAAAGTATATTTTCTGTGTGTGTTCATCCTCACACGCCGTTAGGTGGTTTCTGTATGGGGCGGCTGTGAAGGATGCTGCAGTGAACGTGGACATGCAGATGTCCTTTCCACTTTTTTCCCCTTCTTTTGCAGTACTGGGGACTGAACCTGGGGCCTGGCGCAAGCCAGGCAATCACCGAGCTGCATTTTCAGTTCTCTTTTTTATTTTGAGACAGGGCCTCACAGTGGCTGAGGCTGGCCTGTTCTGAACTCCCGAACCTCCTGCCTCAGCCTCCCGAAAAGCTGGGATTATAGGTGTGCCAGCCCATGCAGCTCCTTTCAACATGTCTTTTGAATCTGTACCCAGAAGTGGGCTCACTAGTCGCAGTAGATCAGTTTTTATGGGGCTTTGATGAGTTGTGTGGGTGTGTGAGTGGTGTGGGCTCAGACCCAGGGCCTCATGTGCTGAGCATGCACTCCACCATGGAGCTGTACCCCAAACCTATTTAAGTTTCTTGAGGAACCTCTGTACTGTCCCCTAATGGCTGTCCTAATTGACATGCCCACCAAAGGGTGGAAGGGCTCCCCTTTCTCTCCATTTTTGACAGCACTTGTTATCTTTCATCTTCTGGATGACAGTAAACTTAACAGGTTTGGGGTGATATTTCAGTGTGGTGTTCTGTGTTTGTGGTTTTTGCAGTTCTGGGGTAGCACCCAGGGCCTCTCACAAGCTAGGCAAGCGCTCCACCACTGAGCTACGCCCCCAGCCCTGCATCTTGTTAGTCTCTGCTTTTTCCTCTTTCTGTGTCTTTTGATTTTCTGCAGTTCCTACTTGCCTCCTATTATCCTTTCGATGCCTGCCAGTCTTTCCTATCTGCCAGTCTGATATCTTATTTTCCCCATCAGATTATTCACTTCTTGAGGGCCAGGATGGCCATGTGCCTCATTAATTTCATGACAACATATATCACACATATATATGTCTGGGTCACTTTTCTTTCCCTGAACTGCAGACTGAACCAGGGAGCACTCTATCACTGAATTATGTCCTCAACCATTTTTATTTTGAGACAGAGCATCGCTAAGTTACCCAGGCTAGCTTCAAATTTGAGATTCTCCTGCCTCAGCTCCTGGAGTAGCTGCAATTGCACTGTGCCAGGCTGGTTCTCATGCCTCAGTGTGGTTTTAATTTGCATTTCCCTAATGGTTAGTAATTTATTGTTAATGAATCAGACCTTTGTATATCATCTTCTGAGAAATTTCTGTTCAGGTCCTTTGTCCATTTTTTAAATGGGTTATTTGTCTTCTTGCTGTGGAGTTGTTTGAGTTTCTTAGGGATGGTTGGATAAACACAATGTGGCCTACATACACTATGGAATACTAGTCAACTTTGAAAAAGAAGGAAGTCTTATTATTTGTGACAACATGGATGAACCTGGAGGATATTATACTAAATTAAATAAGCTTGGCACAGAAAGATACACCATGTGATCTCATAAGTAGGATCTAAAAAAGATAAACTCTGAAGTAAAGAGTAGAATGTTGGTCATCAGAGACTGGGACAGAATGGGGAGGTTACTGGTCAAAGGGTTTACAAAGCGTCAGATGGAATAATTTTTGACATCTATTGCACAGCAGAGTGATAATATGGTCAGTAATAATATATTTCAAAATAACAGTAAATTTGAAGTTTTACACCAGAAAGAAATGATATAAAGCAAGTCAGGTGATAGATTTGTCAAACAACTAACTTGGCTTAATCATGCCACATTGTATACATCTATTAAACATCACATTTTAGGGATAGGGTTGTGGCTCAGGGGTAGAGCACTTGCCTAGCATGTGTGAGGCACTGGGTTCTAGCCTCCGCATCTCATAAAGATAAATAAAATTATTGTGTTCATCTACAACTAAACAAAAATTTTTTAAAAATCACATTCTACTCAATGTATATATAATTGTAATTTTTCAATTAAGAAAAATATTAATTTTGGTGCTGGGCAATCAATGGTAGTGCACACCTGTAATCCTAACTGCTTGGGAGGCTGAGGCAGGAGGATCAAAAATTTGAGGTCAACCTGCCTGGGCAGTTTTTCTCAAAATAAAAAGGGCTGGGGATGTAGCTCATTGGTAGAGTCCTTGACTAGCATATGTGAAACCCTGAATTCAATCACTAGAATTGTGAAATAATAACTATTAGTTTTGGAAAGGAACTATAACTCAGGGATAGAGCATTTGCCTGGTGCATAGGGCCTGGGTTTGATCTCACGCTGAAAAATTATATTAATTTTTAAAGAACTTCACAAAAGAAAGAATTCCAGGGCAGGATGCTACTTGGGTGGATGTTCACTGGTTTATTATAACTCTTAGAACAGGGAATCCCCACAAATTTATAAGCTTTGCCCACGAGACTTTGTAACTCAGGAATATTTGCGAATTTGTTGCTCTGACTTCTCTTTTGTTTTCTCTTTTCTTCACTTACAAAGATTTTCCCAGGGTCTTTTCCCATTCTCCCCATTCCTAAATCACCTTATTGAGATTAGCTCTGGTGTAAATCTAGCAGGAGGAGATGATTCACTTGTTTTTCATCCAAAGGTCAAAAGCTGAAAATTAAATCCCCATAAAGGGGATTTATTGGCCTGCTGTGGTCAATATGCAATGAAGATCATCTTGCGTAAGTAATGTGCGTCTGGGTGGACCAGTGTGTGGCACTGACCATCTCACAGTACAGGTCCTTTGGCCCAATTTTTAATTTAAAGCTGTGGGGTTAGAGAAGAAGTGTTGAATCCAGGCAACTGACTATAGTTGTAGTTAATAACTAGTCATTTTATTTTAATTTATTTTTTTTAGTTGTTGTTGAACCTTTATTTTATTTATTTATATGTGGTGCTGAGGATCGAACCCAGTGCCTCACACCTGCTAGGCAAGTGCTCTACCACTGAGCCCCAGCCCCAGCCCAATAACTAGTCATTTTTAAAGTCAGGCTTTGATATTGTTTTAAAATTTCAAAATCCAGTGACAGATTTTTGGGCACGGCTGCTTGGCTCCTGAAGAGGACTCCAAACAAAGTGAGTTTTGACAAGTGTCTGCATTGCAGTTTTGCTGAGCTCAGGGTGGGGCAAATCGGAGGGAGGAGGGTTTCTCCGCCTTCTTGTTGGACCCTTGTGTGGGTGGTTTGTCTCTCGTCTCAGCAGCTACCTCTTGGGCTTGACTGTCAGGGAAATGCTTCATCTTCAATTTGTCCCTGGTGACCCAAAAATCAATCAACAGAAATAGGAGAGTCCCTACATTCACCCCTTTCAAAATGATCACTTTTTAAAATACAGAACATCCAGTCCTGTCCACCTAGCCGAAACACACACAACAGCCAGCAAGTGACTCTTCATGTGGAATTTTCTGGGAGCCTGATGCTCACCCACATTCCAAAAGATAGAAGTCGCCCTCCATCTGATGCAGGAAAAGGTTTAAGCAGGTACTTCAAAATATGTGGAGTCCAGCAAGTTTAATTAAAATGAGTTAAAAACAGGGGAGATGAAAAAGAAGGAACTGACAGAATTTCACTGAAGGGAGACTTGCATTTTAAAATGCAGAGGACCACCCTCCTTCCAGCCAAGAATAAATTGGAAACTATTTTAATTGACACGGATACTGCAATTCAACTGTTACTAGAAAGACAGATTAGTTGATTGATTTGCATTTTAATAAAACTAATACTTTACATTTTGGTAGCTAATGCTGATTTTTAAATGAGTTGAGAACAGTTATCGAGAGTTTCAATCCTGAGCCCTTTTTCAGTGTTGACTGAAGCATTCCTCTCTTTTGTGAGGAGTTTGCTGATTTTATTTTTGCCCAGCTGACTGCTTCACACACCCCACTCAGACCCCTTGGAGCTCTAGCAGGACGGAGCTGCTCACAGTGGAGGCCCAGGAGCCCCACCCCGCCCAGTCTGCACCAGGGATGGAGCTGAAGGATGCTCTCTGCGCATGGGCATGATGGAAAGGCTGGCCTCCTGTCTTACTTTATTTTTACCTTAGAAATCACAGGAAACTGAAAGGAACAAATGAAAATAACCCACCATCCAGAAATAACCACTTCTCATTCTCCTTTTAGTGCTTCTCCATCCTCTTTCTTCCGGGTATAAGCACAGTCACACCAGAGTCCCGGTGAGTCCGGTGGGGAGAAGCCAGGGAGCAGTCAGGGTGGGAGGCTCGGGACTCATTGCTGCTTCCTGGTGGTTTTGCAGGCTGGGATCGAACCCACGGTCTCACCTGCTGGCACGCACTACCCCACCAGCGTAACCCTCAGCCCCAAAGCTTGGTTTTCACTTTGGGATTATTTGAAATTTTTGACTGACCCTTTTAAAAACAATAAAAACAGAATTTCAGAATAATAAGCACTGTGGTTCAGTGCTTAGCATGCAGAAGGCCCTGGGGTCAATCCTAGCACTGCAAAAACGAAAAAATCATGATAACAAAACACCCTTGCAGCCACGCCTGCTCCCCCTGCTCCCGTCATAGGGCACACAGGTACTGCAGAAAAGAACCAGTGGCCAGGGTGCTCTGCATTTTAACAGCAGCACAGTAAAAGACATAGAAAACACGATGCAGGCACTGTAAGGCCCCCAAAAAAGGGCCCCCAACTCTGTCCCATGGATGGACGGCAACCCCAATCAACCGCAGGAGGCGTCACTTGATGCAAACCGCAAGAGGTGTTTATTCCAGCGCGCTGGGACCCAACTCCAGGAGTCGAGTCCCTAGCAGAAAATCTTGTAGGTTTATAAAGGCAGAAACCACACATCGGGAGGAGTCACACATGAAAGGGGGAAAAGGGGGGACAAAGCTGCCGGGAAATTTCAAAGGGGGGTCTGGGTTTGCTGATAACATACAACATGTTTCACAATGTTTTACAATAGGGCGTAGATTCTGGTCAATAGTTTCTGGTAATCATTCTGTTTGATCACTATCTGGCTATCTGGCTCAATTTACCCTTTTATTCTCTGTTTGGGGCTGTTTCTTGGAACAGCTTTAAGGGCTTTGTTCCCATTCCTGGGAGGGTGACCTTAGGGAGTTGAGATGACTGGGAGGGTGACCTTAGGGAGTTAAGATAACTGGGAGGGTGACCTCAGACAGCTTAAAAAAATGTCCATTCTTTCATTTCCCCATTTTCTTTTCTGGTAAGTTCTAATCATGGAACTTCTGTCTCTATATACTCTTCTCCAAAGCTATTTCCGTGGCGGAGGGACTGGTATTATTGCCTGAGCATTAGTACCTGTACAGCACTTATTCTTTCCCTGATGAAGGTAACTAGGCGATTTCAGGCAGGCAAGAGCCAAGGGGGCGGGCCACCAATTAGCAGCCCCTTGTTTGCAGTCCTTGATAAACAGTCCTTGATAAAGGCAGGTAAATTTGGTAATCAATGGCCTCCGGAGATCCTTGACATTCCATTCTTCCAGGGGCAGTCTCCAACTTGCAGAGACAGATGACCTCATGGCTTCATTTCCTCGATTTGACCCGATCCCCTATTTCTACACTAACTACCTATTCCCAATTCTGGCTTCATTCCCCCCTTTAGCTTTAGGAACCCATAACTGCTTGTTAAGAAAATGAAAAGGGGCGTCGGTCATTCTGGCTGCTTCGAAGCTGAATGGGGGCAGCGAGGGGCAAGCAGTTTGGAGTTCCTTCTTTTTAAAAAATCGGGTCAATCGAGGGGTCCCAGGAAGAAGCCTGGTTGGGGAAGAGCAGGTTGTAAAGTCATCTGGGGGTGGCTGCTTCTATGATAGAAGAACAAAAAGACATGAGTACTGAAATGAGATTAGCACAAAGTAAATGTTGCAGCATCTGAAATATGCCACTGAGTATCATGAAAATGACAGAAGTTAATCTCTCACCAGGAGGTGGAAGAACTGAGAAATTGTTCCCATAACTAGGCCTAGCAAAGGCTGGAGAGGACAAGGCCTTTATTTGGGGATTTTAACATTGCCATAGATGTCCCCCAAAAATATAGTTAAGCTACTTAATGTCATCTGATTTTGTAAAATATCCCTTTATTGGTATAACCTGTGTTTAGTAGAGATCTCTATACTTCTGTTACTTAGGAATAGATAATCATACTGGCAAACATAGATTAAGTCTACCTGTGTAGCTTAGGAAGGTCTGCAGGCCTTAAACTGACTAAAAACTTCTGACTCTGGCAGTTTCTCTGATAGTTATCAGGCTACATCTAAAGTTACATTTAACTATTATTTCCTTTAAATGCCCAAGAATGGCTATACTTTGGTTTTAACTGTTTTGCTGGGTGTCTAAGATCAAGCTGGTCAAACTGACCTGGTTCCTGTCTTGTTAAAGAGTCAGCTGAGTCCCACAGGGGTCACTCGTACAGAACTTAAGAGCGGCTCCTTAGCTCCACCAGTGACTTTGGTTAGGCAGGGTCTCTTGATGGGGTGACTTCCTTTAGAAACATCAAGGGATGTTTCCCCTTTTCCATGACCCTCCTCTGCAGCAGATGCACTGGATGATTTTTCATCCTCTAGTCAACAATCTCCTTGATCAGGAGGTTGTGTGACCCAGAGTTGCAACGCTCCTTAGAGAAGTTCTCTTATTCCCTGGGTTCAGGCTAATGTTGAGGGCAAGACCCAAATATGGACTTTTCTTGACCTCTGTATTTAACTCCAATTTCTAAGTTTGATCTTAATTATCCAGCAAGCCAGTCTCACCAGTCATAAATTAAGAGTAATGGGCTTTAACTTTAATGTCCATAACTTTACAGTTATTTACCCTTTTATCTAACTGGAGACTGCATTAGTACTGGAAGTTACCACTATCTATTCTATAGGTGATGGCTTATTATCACAAGTTATCTAGGTTGTTTGTTCTTGGAGCAGCTACTTCTGCAAAACATTAACAGGTAACAGTTTTACAAAATGAAATTAGCAAGAGTAAAAATATATTCAGCTTGTATAATAGCTATCTTGAATTTCGATTGAGAACTACATTCTATCCCCTATTTGAGATCACAGTACTTTTACAACAAGAACCAATCTTTTGACTATAACTTTAAATAAGCTGAAGTCTGGCTTATTTTGGAGTCACTCTAACATGCAGTAAGGTGGGAGGCAGAGCCTTATCTCAGGTAAGGCAGGGCTCTTTACAGATCTTAAGTGTTCTAATTCTGATGTTGATCTTTGCTTCTTCCTTAAATATCATTAAGTAGTTTACATATACTGTTTCCTGAGTCTATATAAACTTTATAATTAACACAATTTAACATAGTATCTAAAACATGAATCAAAGAAAGGCTGAAAGAGCTTTTGTTATTTCCACAATCCGAGAGTGCTGGGACTCGAACCCAGGCCTCCCGCTTGAGAGTCAGGAACTCTACGTACGAGATGAGCTAAATGGCCTGCACTGAGAGAGCTTTTAACTTTCCTTTTGTGATTAAATGGCAAAATGTTTTCATGTTTCTTTCATGTTTCACAATATTAACCTTTAAACAATCAGACTCTAATGTTTAGAAATACATTTACATTTGAAATTCTTTATCCCAGTGTAAAAAGTAACAAATTTTACACATACCCTATTGATAGCAGGTCCTATAATAGAACATTAAATGATAGAAATAAATCCCCAATAAAATTTACTCTTTATAAGATTAAGATTACCATTACAGACAAGTTTAATCTGGAGGATAGCAGAGCTTAATAAATTAGTTGCTTTAAAAACTTGTGGTCCTGAAAAATATGAACACATTTAATATACAACTAGTGACCATTTCACAAATACCTTGACACTTTTATCTTACCAAATTGAGTTTTTAAAGAGAAATGTATACTCTGTAACAAAGTACAATACTCTATAATAGTTGTTTAATCATAATTGTATACACCCCAATTTTTAAGACTAATTGTTCTAAAGAATAAAACTTAATAGACACAAAGTTAAGAGTAAATTAGTGTTTCAAATCCTTGTCATTTTACCATGTCATTCTACCATATAGATTAAACTTTGGTTTATATCAGAACGTTAGTATTTCACCTTAGGAAAAACCTTCAATAGTTTTAGCTGTCTCACATACATATAACCAACTTAGTTACACACAAACTTGTCGAAACTTGCCTTTTACTTACACAGACTTTCTTAGCACTTACTTAGACCCTCATGTATTTCATCACACAAGCACTTTCTTACCCAGAAACATTTCCTTTTTCCTTTTACTAAATATATTTCCATACCCAGAACCTTTTATTTTCTCTTTCCTACTCGTTGACCCCTTTTTGTTCACATTCTGAAACAACTCTTATGAAATTTCTGAATTTAGATAAATTACTCTATTTTAATAAGATTAAATATTCTGTTGTTTATAGTACTCTAATTGAAACACAGTTGAAACTTTTGGGACCCTTTGTATATAGAATTGCACTTGTTAGGACATACTCTTAGTAACCTTGTTTTTAGTTTAGTGATGACACAAAGCAAGTTTAAACCCTTTTATTTACCAACCTATGAAAACACCAATAATGTTTAAGTATGATACCCCATGGAATTTAAGGAGTTAAAAGTACTCGATGTTATTTAAATGTTATTAGCATTTTAACTTTGTAAATTAATCAGATGTCTCTACAAACACATTAGAGTAATCCCATACATGTTAACTCTAATTCACTTATTCTGTAAAAAAAACCAAGATATCAGACAAGTGTCCTGAACAGTATTTGCTGTCTCTTCCCTGTTGAAGAAAAGTCCTAGAAACAATTGATATTAGACATTTTATTAACATCAATATTTTATTAGCTTGACCACCTAGAGACTTGCAAGTTATTTTCAAAGACATTTTACTCTTGTTAGTTTACCCAATTTGAACCTTTTTAAATCACGTGAATTAAAAGTGTCTGGATCCATTTTTAAATCTTAATTTTAGGAGCGCTCAGTTTTGATACAGACAAAACATGACATCAGACAGCACAACATACAAATAACACAAAATCAAGCCCTTGTAACTTCATAGGTGAATCTCCATTGCAGTGTAACAGATGTTCAAAAACTCTAGTTGAATAAAAAATAGAACTGGTCAAAAAAATCATGAGCTCAAAAAAACATATAATTAAAAAAAACCAAGAGTCCTGGAAAAAAATCATACGGCCGTTAATTACTTTAGTAAAGTACCATAAAATTTACTTTGCTGGAGTTTTAAAGACTCTTTTTACCTTTTCTTTCCCTGGGTTTGAGACCGGTCTCCTACTGAGCCTTTAGGCTTCTTTTATTTATATTTCAATGCAAGCCTGGACTGAGATCTGGAAGGATCTAACAGGTTTTAACAGAAACTCTGTGTCTAAGGCATTTTAGCCATCTCATCCGGACAGGTTGGATGTTAAAATTATGAGACCTTATTTTTCATTACTTTTGAGACTGAAGCTACTTTGCTAAGTTACCCTTTAGGGCTGTTGGGAGGGGGAGTCCAGAGAAGGAACCTTTGGGGTCCACCCGAGAGTAGCCCGGGCCCAGAACCCCCCAGTTGTTCCAACCCTTCCTCCACCTCCGCCACAAACACACAACAGAACCAGATACAGACGGGCGCCAATCTCTGATCCACCAATTGAACCCCATCAGCGCCCTTACCGACGGAGACTACCAGGCGTCCCTGGCTCTCCTTCCACCCTTAGGGCGTCCCCCAGGGCTGCAACCTGTGGCCCCCCAGGCACGTCTACCGGCCACTGTCCGGCCCCTCTCACGAGTCACCGAACGGCTGCCACCGAAACCGAAAGCGCGCTCACAGAACCAGACCAACTAACAAAACACAAGACAAAGACAGACAACTTCGGGGTACCCCTTCTTACCTCCAAGGTCGACTCCGCGGATGAGGGGGGGCCGTCTTATCCCGGACGAGCCCCCAAATGTAAGGCCCCCAAAAAAGGGCCCCCAACTCTGTCCCATGGATGGACGGCAACCCCAATCAACCGCAGGAGGCGTCACTTGATGCAAACCGCAAGAGGTGTTTATTCCAGCGCGCTGGGACCCAACTCCAGGAGTCGAGTCCCTAGCAGAAAATCTTGTAGGTTTATAAAGGCAGAAACCACACATCGGGAGGAGTCACACATGAAAGGGGGAAAAGGGGGGACAAAGCTGCCGGGAAATTTCAAAGGGGGGTCTGGGTTTGCTGATAACATACAACATGTTTCACAATGTTTTACAATAGGGCGTAGATTCTGGTCAATAGTTTCTGGTAATCATTCTGTTTGATCACTATCTGGCTATCTGGCTCAATTTACCCTTTTATTCTCTGTTTGGGGCTGTTTCTTGGAACAGCTTTAAGGGCTTTGTTCCCATTCCTGGGAGGGTGACCTTAGGGAGTTGAGATGACTGGGAGGGTGACCTTAGGGAGTTAAGATAACTGGGAGGGTGACCTCAGACAGCTTAAAAAAATGTCCATTCTTTCAGCACGTGATACACATCATGTGCAGATACCATGTTGCAATTGCTGATAAATTATCTCCAGATTTTTGCTGTTATCATTAAGGCTACAGAGAAACATTTGGGCATTAAAGCTTATTTATCGTGTGTTTTCTAAAACTTGGTGGGTGTGTGCATGCAGTTGAACCCAGGGGTGCTCTACCCCTGAACTGCATTTCTATTCCTTTTAAAATGTGTTTACTTTGAAATGGGATCTGGCTGAGTTGCTGAGACTGGCCTCAAACTTTCGATCCCCTGCCTCAGCCTCCCAAGTAGCCTGAATTTCAGGTGTGCATCACTGTGCCTGGCTTTTTGGGGGGAAATTTTTGTTTTTCTTGGCATATATTTTAGGAGTAAAGTGAACCAAATGAAAGAGTCTCAATAATTTTAAGGCCCATGTCATCGAGCTCGTTCTGGGCTCTCCTCTGCATTTGCCTTGGCAGGCAACTCTGCAAAGAAAGGTTGTCAGGAAGCAGAGAGGAGATAGGTCTGGGGTTTGATCCAGGGGTTTATTTCTTGTTCCCCAGGGAACCCTTCAAATCAGTATCCTCCTGTGGGAGGATTAAAGAGCTGCCTGTACTGGGCTTTGAGATGCTCCACTGAAGGATGGTGGATAAATGGAAAGTGACACCGTCATCCCCCTCCCTGGCCCCCATGCTTCCGACTGCTAGGTCACCAATAATTTGCTTTCCTCTCCCTTCTCTGGTTTTAATGCCTCCATCCTATGGATCTCCCAGGCAGGTTTCCCTCATCTTGTAGGACTTTGAGTTCCTCTGGGCTGTTCTGTGCTCTGCTTTTGGCGCATAGACATTTCTGTGAAGGACACTATCAAAGATCCATTGGTGAACATCATTTGGAAACCCTGAGTTCCGGTAGAGGTCCCTGGGCCCCACAGACTTGTATCCCCAGTTTAGGAAAAGACTTTCCCTACTGAAAGGACACAGGGAAACGTGGCAGGACCAGGATGTTGGGATGGGTGAGGAGTGTTTGGATAAGACCCCCAAAATACAGGAAAGAAAAGCAAAACTAGAACAATAGATTAAACTGAAAAGCTTTTGCACAGCAAAGGAAACCATCAACAGTGCGAAGAGACCACCTGGAGGGCTTTTGTTTGTTTTGAGATGGGATTTCACCATGTTGCCCAGGTTGGTCTTGACTCCTGGGCCCAAGTGATCTCCTTCCTCAGCCTCCCAAGTAGCTGGGACTACAGGCACCAACCAGCATGCATGCAACCAGGGCTCACGAATGCATAAGGAATTCAATAGCAACAATCATAATCTGATTGAAAAATGGGCGATAGACTGGCATGTAGCTCTACGGTAGAGCAAGTGCTTAGCATGCTTGAGCCCTGGGTTCAATCCCCAGCACAAAAGAAAAAGAAAAAACAAGGCACTAGACTTAAACAGACATTTCTCAAAAGAGAACATGCAAAGAGCCAACAGGCATGTGAAAAATGCTTATGAAAAACTAATCATCAGGGAAGTGTAGATCAAAACTGTCACGAGACCACCTTCTCTGTAGAAAGACAGAGGTGGGCGGTGCTGGAGAGGACGTGGAGAAAAGGAACCCTCGCATCTGGCTCTGGAGAATAAAATGAAGGTAGCCACTGAAGAACAGAACGGAGGTGCCTTTAAAAATGGAAAATAGAACCCCTGCCCCACCTGGGACTCTGGGTATCCGTCCGAAGGAGGTGAAAACAGTGCCTCAGGGAGCCAGCGGCTCTCCCCAGCTCCCTGCTGCTCTACACGGGGACAATGTGGAATCAACCTAAGGGCCCATCAAATGTTCCAGGTGAATGACGGAACATGGAACACTATTCAGCCATAAAAGGGCCAAAATCCTGTCCCTTGTGATGACATGGGTGAAGCTGAAGACCATTAAGTAAAATGAGCCAGACGCAGAAAGACAAGGCAGCGACCTCTCTCGCGTGGAATCGACAAGAGCGCATCCCATGGAAACTGAGGACAGAAACTGGCTAAAGAGGCTGGGAGGGCCAGGAAAGGAGGGACAGAGAGAGGTTCCAGCCACTGACACTAAGTCAGAGCAAGGAACTCCCGTGTGCTCTGGCTCTAGAGGGTCACTAAAGATATCAGTAATGCACTGTGGATTGCAGAAAAGCCAGAAGGATCTCGAATGTTTTCACCCCAAAGAAATGATAAATGTTTGAGAGGAGAGATGTTTCCCCTGATTTGAAAATTACGCAATGTACGCACGCACAGAAGCATCTCGCAGTAGCCCACAAGTAGTTACAAATTTTATGTGTCAATGTAGAAAAAGGTCAATTGGCGCAGAATCATTGGAAGATATCCAGAAAAGTTTCCTTTCAGAGGCTGACGCTCCTGTCTCCACACGCCTCGCCAGCCCCTCTCCGGGCTCACCGCCTGCTTCCCTCTTACCATTTGACCCAAAGGAAGCTGAGCCGAGGCTGAGAATGAAGCCACAGATGACATTCGTCATCAACCTTGGTTCGGTTCCCCAGGATGGAGCGGCCACTCTATATGGAGCGTTAATGCCAAGATCCATGTCACCCCTGGGCCAAACTCAGGAATGAGGTGGCCACAGGCCTCAGCAACACTTTAGATGAGAGATGGGAGGGGGTCAGGAAGGAGCCCGAGGCTGCTGCACAGATCGTGGTCTTTGATGCCAGGCTGTATGCTGGCCTCTGGGACACCCCGATAGTGCCACTCTGTGCCGGCTGTTCTGTCGTGTATTTAACAGACTGGTCCAAACCAGGGGCCTTATCCCAAACCAGTGAACCTTGTTTCCTGCGCCTTCCTTTGTGTTTTGCTTTTTAAACTGCTGTCACGTGCCGGTGCCCTGGAGGAGTGCTGCTAGAATTAAATGGAGCTTGTCTTCATGAACCAGGACCTTTTGTTTTCAAAGCTTATCTACCTCATTCTCTGTCTCATCTTACTTCCTCTTTCTTCGTAACATTTCAAAAATAATTGCCAGTAATTTGGTAAGTTCATTAACTAATTCTCTCTTAAGTCCAGGGATCCATACCATGCAGCAGATACGTATATATTCAATTTGTCCAGCAGCTGTATTGATGGAGGCCTCATTACCTGTTCTGGGCGATGGGAGAGGCTCGTGGTACCTGCCAACCGAGTGTGCCTTATCTAGCTTCTGTTTTTCTTGTGTATCTATAGATTTCCTTTACTGTGCCCTTCTTCTGTGGGGTTTCCCAGAAGGGTCACTGCCTTAGCAGCATTTATATTCCTCAGAAGTTTGCTTGGTTTATTTCCCCTGGTTCGGGGTTCTTGGAGTTCATTTGCTGAGGTCAAGGACGCTGAATTCTCAGGAAAGAAAATTTAAAAGAATGTGGGGAGGGAGGAAAGAAAGCCTATCCCACATCACTGATAGGATAGAAAAAGAATATAAGGTTCCCCAATAGGCAATCTGACAGCAACACATAAAGCTGCCTGTCCCCCCGGCCTCCGCCTTCCACCCTCTTTATGGCTGGATTGGAAATGAGCCCTCTGCAGGCGCGCAGCAAGCCAGGCTGGCTGCTTCTCATTGCCATTTGCCCTTTCCCAAGTTAGTAGGTGCCGTGTTCATCCATTGCCAGGTTCTGTTAGTCCTGGGTGGGCTTCTGTGACGTTCTGGGTAGAGGACAGCTGTGAATGAAAGTCAGAGAAGTGGAAAGAGTCCAAGATTGGAAATCAAACCCGCCGGGCTGCGGCGTGGAGGAAGCTGTGTAACCTCAGGGTTCCCATGAGTAACATGAGCTAACCCAGTTTGGGGTTTGCCCCTCTGCAACAGCTGTTTCTAGGCAAAGGCAGCTTCTGAGACTTAGGTTTAGCCAGGTGTGAAATATTTGTTCTGTTATTTACCCCTACCATGTGACGGGCAGATTGAGGCCTAGCAAAGGCCTGTTTGGCAGGTGACCCAGTCTCTAGGATGGTTTCTGCTGCCCTCCCCCTCTGCAGGGTTCTGCATCCTCTAACCTCGGTCTGACCAAAACCTCGGCATCCACTGGCTTTGCCACTCTTAATCCTGGCTGGTTCTCGCGGAGGACTGTTTGATTTTGTTGTATTGTTTTGCAGTGCTGGGTACTGAACCCGGGACACACACATGCTAGGCAAGTACTCTACGACTGAGCTACACTTCCTATTTTTATTTTGAGACAGGGTCTTTCTGTGTTGCCCAGGCTGACCTTGAACTTGAGCTCCTCCTGCCTCAGCCTGCAGAGTCAGTGGGATTATAGGTGTGAGCCCTGGTGCCTGGCTCTGGAAGCCCAGGTTCTAAACCTATTTTCAGGCCTGGCATAACGTTCGCAAGGTTCTGGTTCTCCAAGGCAAGAGCTCAGCCTGGCAGGAGAGCAGCCGCCCTGGTGCTCTGAGCACCCCTCCTGGGGCTTCCAGTTCTGGCTCCGAGGGATCAGCCTCCAGGAATGCCAGACGCCTTAGGATGCAGGTGTCCCTGATTCCCAACACAAAGCCATTAGCCTGCTGCTCTGTAGTTTGTCTTTCCATGAAGAGTGCAGCTCTAAGTTTGGTTCCTTCACCTGTGTGGCCAGTCACCTTCCTCTGTCCTGGGGGAGACCAGGGGAGGCCAGGAGGTACCTCTTGTAACCCTAGGAGGGGCCTCAGGGCATCTAGACCAGAGCTGTCCCATGGAACTATCTAGGATGCTGGGATTGTGATCCTGTCATTCTGTGCTACCTCATATGGCAGTTAGGAACCAGGTGAGGCTTTCAAGCACTTGCGGTGACTAGTAGCTACGATGCTGGACAGTTCAGGTCCATCTGGCTACTTCGCAACCTTCTGCAAGTCAGAGCAAACGCATCGTGGAAAACGGTGAATGGTCAACAGATGAGGGAGTGGGACTCCAGCTGCTCCCAGGCTGTGGGTCCCTGCCTTGCACTCTTGTGCAGTCCCAGCAGGCTCTGCTTTCGACCCACATGGGCCTGCGCGTAGCTTGTCTCCACTCGCTTCTGTCCTAAGACCTGGGGTAAGTGAAGGAGCCAGGACCTTCTCCTGAAGGATTAGGCTGGGAACTGACTTCCTGGTGCCATAAAATTGTTTTCCAGTTTGACTCTTGTGTCCTTTAAAGTTGTAGCTGTGCACTTGGTTTTAAGAGCTAAATGTAAGGCTAATAGGGAACACTTTAAATGTGATAACTCCAAGTTCATATTGTTTGAAGAGATAAGCAGAAAGGGGCAGGTGCTTTTGAATCCACTTATCAGTGCGTTAGCAGCCTCCTCGCCCGCAACCCCACCCAGGTGCTGCGATGTTCCCTGAGGATCTTGGAATTGGAGGCTCCCAGGCTGTGGGGTCACCCTTTCATCTGCTCACCTTGCTAAGGAGGTCAGGGCTTTGTTCCCTGCTGGAGCCTGGGGGAAAAGGGGACACCTACTGGGCCAAGCAGGAGGGCTGGCCTGGGGGGCAAGCCCCCATGTTTGGGGGCCTCAATCCTTTGAGTCCTGTGGAGAGTTTATGTTTTAAGGTCATATCCCGATCTTCAAGGAGGAGGGCGAGGGGATGAATGTAAGCCCTAGTTCTTGGTTATATAATTAAACCGAGATTTTCCTTCCTGGAGGAACAAAAAGAGGCCAAGGACAGCTTAATTGAAACCTCAGGATTGCTTCTCTGCATGGCCTGAGCAAGTGGGCCAGGGGAGGTTTCCAGCTCTGGTCCCTGTGAGCCAGAGGCCCCTGGTCTGGCCTCTGAGGGCCGCAGGCTGGAGGGTCTGTCTGGCAGGGAGCCTGTGGGTGCCTCCCTTTAGGGCAAACGCTTGTTCTCTGGCCCAAACTCAGTCCCAGGTGAAACTGGCCACAGCCCAGCCAGCATGGCCTCATCTCTGTCACTGCCCACTCCTGTGGTTCTTATGGTTCTGTCTTCCCGAAAACAGCAGTGCCCGCAGCTCACATGGGCTGCTCTCAAGTGCCGTTAAAAGTGTGCATCTCTTTATTTATAAGGATGTGAGCCAGGCTGGCTCTTCTGAAGTCGTTCATTACAAATAAGCGATGGCAAAACAGTGATGCTTTATTAATTGCGGATATGGCTGCTAATTAGAACCCAGGCATGTGTTCTTTATACCTGTTTGTACACTTGCTCTAGAGCAAAGGGCTTTCTCATCTCTCCTTGCCTCCTCCCCAACCCCAGAAGAGAATTTCAACTTTAAGACAAACAACTTCATTTACAAGTGTGTCTCTAATTAGCTGCAGAATTAGGAAAGCTGAGTTTTCCCCCATAGATCGGCTAAACCCTCGAGGGAGACTGGTGGAATAGAGAGAATCGCATTTCCAATTATTTTGTTGAATTGCTAATTTAGTTATTGTGCCTGGTGTAATTGTGATGGGTATTGGGTGTGCAATTCAATTTGTTTTAAATATTTGTGGGAAGGCTGATCAGTAATGGAGCTGACCTATTTTATGGCCCAAATTGAGAAAAAAAGACTAAAACACAACAGCCATAAAGATATAGTTTGTTTCCATTTTTATTTTGATCTCTCTCATCCCTCTTAAGACCATTGATGCAACAAAAGGATTAAATTAAAAGATGACAGCCCTTTGATCTTCCCCCTTTGAAAGCTCCCTGTCCTTGGTAGTTTAATATGCAGATGTTTTAGAGTAGAGTTTCCACGCATAGCTGGGGGTAAGTTTCCACCTCCCAGAGTTGCATTTCTGTGTGCCTAGGTGTGACCTGGGGTGTTGGGCTTGGCAGCAGAGCGTCAAGCTGCAAGGGCAGCATCTGCAGCAGAGGGTTCACGGCCCTCGAAGCCACAGAGGATGACTCCTACTGTACAGCAGTCCCTGGCGGAGCCTAGGACCTGTGCAAAAAGGAATTGTTCCTCCAGGGATGGGTGACCAGCGCCCCACCCCAGGCAGCTTCTGCACAAATCTGCTCTTTGTTGGGCTGAGCCTGCAAAATTGTGACTAGTGCTAGGCATGAGGGTCCCTTCCTGCCAGCCACTCCAGCTGGAGGCTGAGCTGGAATTTCCCTCTCCAGCCAGTGTCTGCCTGGAGGGAGGTTTCTGTTGACATTCCTACTATCAGTCTGGGCCTGGGGCAGGCCTGTGGCTTGCAGGGAAGAGCAAGGGACAGGGCTCCAAGGGGACTTTAGGTCACAGAAGCAGAGTACTCAATTTCTGCGAAACGTGTGCGAGTGTCAGGAATTGTCATGGTCAAGATTGCTTGCAGGTGCCTGGAGCCCCTCACCCTTGGGCATCCCTGGGCCCTGCCAGGCCATCTCAAACTGGCCAGGGCTCTGTTGGGGCTGGATCAGAGGGTGGCAGAGCAGATTTTGAGAAAAAGGTAATAATAAAAATGGGTCACAGGAGCAGCTGTTGTCTGAATTTGATCCTAAAAGGATTTATTTTGTAACTCGATTAGCTTACAAAGGTGCCAGGGTCAATTTCTGTGCTTGACTGCTGAATGGAAGTCTAAGCTTCATTATTCCCGGGTTAGCAATCACCAGGGCCTGCACCAGGAACTTCAGTCGGGTTCTTAGCAAGCGTTTCTAGCGGACCTGGGAGGGAACAGCAGAGGAACACACTCCTGGTGCTGAGGAGGAGCAATGCCTGGAGACACCAAGAACCCAGCTGGCCCTGGAGCTGGGTGTGGAAGGAAGAGGTGGAGGCCGAGGCAAGTCTGGGCGGCAGGCCACACAGCGCTGCCCCTTGAGCTTCTATTTGACGGCTTCATTATTGAGGTATAATTTACATACCACAAAATTCACCCACTGTAAACATACAGTTCAGTGCTTTCAGCAGATTTGTGGAGTTGTGCGGCCGCCCTTGCACTGCACTCGTGGAACATTCCATCACCTGGAGTTCCTCCAGGCTGGTTTGCAGTAAATCCCCGATTCCGGCCCCCGGTTGTCACTTACCTGCTTCCTGTACTTGTAGATTTGCCTTTTTTGAATTTTCATATAAAAAGAATCATCCAACATGTCTTTGCCCCCGGCTTTCGCTTAGTCTGAGGCTCATCTGTGTTCCAGCATGCCTTGCAAGTTGAGTCCCTTTTATTGCAAATGAGTGTCCCATCCTGGGGACAATGCCCCACTCCATTCCTCTCGTACTGACAAGCATTTGGATTGCTGATTTTGACCATGATGTATAAGCTGATATGAACAGGTGCGAGTCTTCGTAAAACATTTTCATTTCTCTTGGATACATACGTTGGCATGGAATTGCTGAATATATTAATGGCATTTAACTTTTTAAGAAATTGCTGAATGTAGCCGGGCCCAGTGACTCACACCTGTAATAATCCCCAGCAGCTCAGGAGGCTGAGACCAGAGTATGGCAAGTTTGAGGCCAGCCTAAGCAACTTGGTGAGGTCCTATACAACTAAGATCCTGTCCCAAAAAGGGCTAGGGATGTGGCTTAATAATGGGTTCAATTAGTGTGGGTTCAATTCCTGGTCAAAAAAACAAAACAAAAAAGAAAAGAAAAAAAGAAAGAAGAAATTGCCAAAGGTGCCACTGCCACTGGCAATTGAGGGTCTGGTTTCTCCACATCCCTCCTAATACTTCTTGTTGTTTGTCTTCTGATGATAGCCATCCAGGTGGGGAATCTCATTGTGCCTTCAAATTCCATTTCCCTAATGACTAACGATGCTGAACATCTGCATCATGTTGGATTTCCAAAGGTTTTTTATGCTACTGTTGAGATGATCATGTGGGTTTTATCCTTTACTCTATTAATATGGTGTATTCAATTAATTGATTTTTGATGTTAAACTAACTTTGTACTCCCAGGACAAATGCCACTGGCTATGGTATAATCTTATTATTATTATTTTTTTTTAATGTTGCTTGATTCAGTTTGCTAATATTTGCTAAGGATTTTTGCATCTATGTTCATGAGAGATACTGGTTTGTAGTTTCCTGTGATGTCTGTTTGTCTTTGGTGTCAGGATAACACTGGCCTCACAGAATGGACCTGAGTGTTCCCTCTTCTGCCTCCTGAGTTGTGGGGAATGGTATTTCTTCTTTCAGTATTTGGTAGGGCACTCACCAGCGAAGCTTTCTGGGCTGGCTTTTCTTCGTGGGAAGATTTTCAATGCTTAATTTATTTAACTGGGTCTCTTCAGATTTTGTTTCTTCTCAAGCCAGTTTTGGTAAATTTGTGTCTTTCTAGGTATTCCTTTTATCTAAGTTGTCTAATTTGTTAGCATAAGGTTGTTCCTCAGATTCCTTTATAATCCTTTTACTTTTGGTAGGGTCCCTACTAATGTTTCCTTTTTCACTCCTGACTTTGCAAATTTGTCTTCTCCCTTTTCTTATTTGTTAACTTTGTTGCTCTTTTTGAAGTGCTAACTTTAGGTTTTATCAACCTTTCTCTATTGTTTACCATTTTCTCTTTCATTAGTTTCCACTCTAATCTTTGATTTTCCTTCCTTCTGCTTGCTTTGGGTTGTTTGTTCTTTTTGTTTCTTAGGGTGGAAATTTAAATTACTGATCCAGGTTCAGGCTAGTTATTTTTGAACTCTTCCTCCTTTCTGTTGTTAATTTTTGCTTTATGTATTTTGGGGGTGAGTTGTTAGATGTGTATACATTTATAATTGATATAGCTTTTACCATGATAAATGCTTTTTCTCTAGTGATAATTCTTAATATTTTGTCAATATTAATATAGCCACTTCAACTCTTATGGTCACAGTTTGCATAGTATATGGTTTTCTATACTTTTTATTTATGTGGGGGACGGGGTTCTTATACTTCTAACCCATTTGTGTCTTTGAATCTAAAGTGTTTCTTGTAGACAGAATGTAGTTGGATTTTATTTTTTCACCTAGTCTGACAGTCTCTATTTGTTGGAATGTTTAGGCATTTCAAATTTAACAAAATGTTTTTTGTTTGTTTAGTACTGGGGATTGAACCCTAGGGTATTCTGTCACTGAGCTACATCCCCAGCCCTAATTTTTTTTTTTTTTTTTTTTTTTTTTTTGAGATAGGGTCTCACTAAATTGCTGAGGCTGGGCTTGAACTTGGGAGCCTCCTGCCTCAGCCTCCTGAGTCACTGGGATTACAGGTGTGCACCACTTGGCTCTTACTTTTGGACGGGTCTTGCATTTCTTCATGTGCTCCTGGGTTCGGTTTGTGTGGGTGTGTGGAGAGCTTAGCAAAACCCTCTCTGGCTGTCTCACTTCCATTTCTGTTAACTTTCTGAGTAGGCTTCTGGTTTGTTGCTTAAGCCAGCCAGGACCACCACAGCAGGCTGGCTGGTCTTCTCTGTATGTTTGCTGCTAAGCTACTAGTAACTCACAAGCAACTGTGCATGGAATGTTGCTATTAGACTTCATTTTCATCCTCGATCCAGATTAGAACCTTTTTAGAGCCAGAAGAGATCTTCAGGACCTCCTCCTCCCGCCCTCGTTACATCCCAGGGAAAGCAGGACTTTAGAAAGCCCTCGAGTTGCTCAAGTCCCCAGTGGGGCAGGCTTGTGGGCAGCCTTTTCAACCGGCTGTTGCCTGCCAGGGGCACTTCTGTTTAGTGACCTTGTAACTCAAGGCCTAGACAATCCCTAGATCCTGCACTCAGCAGGGGGAAGTTTCTCTGACAATGCCCTAAGAGGAAGGTACTCCTGAGTGAGGACAGGTCTCCAAAAAAAAAAAAAAAAAAAAAAAAAAAAAAAGCATGGAGAAAACTGCCATGCATTGAGGATTTGCTGGTTACACCCAGCACCTGATTCATGCCAACTAATGTGATTTTTCAAAAAGCCCCACAGTGGCTTCTTAATTATCCACATTTCACAGAGGAAGAGTCAGGAACTTTCCCTTGGACAAGTGAGGGACCAGAGTGAGAGGCAGGAGAGCCCAGCTCAGACTTAATTCTGAGGTCTGCTCTTTGAAGCGACTGTGAAAGGACCTATTAGTATGGGCAAGACTGTACTTGGTTCCTCCTGACTCAAGGCCCAGACTTTTACAATGGTTTCCATCTCTCCTCACCTGCAGTCGATCCTGCTTACTCCAGAACAGTCATGGAGTCAGGATGCTTGGGACTCATTCAGTTCCCTCTGAGCTAGGGTCGTCCTAGGTCGTCCTATCTCCTTATGGCTCCTCATGGGCTGAGCCCCTGTGTGGTCCCAAGTCCTCCTGGGGCAGAGGCTCCGTTATCCAGCCACAGGGAACCCTCTTTTGGAAGGTGTTGCTCACCCAAATGCTGTGTTTATGGAGAGGTGCTGTGGCCATTCTTACTAGCTGCCCACTGGAGCGTCTTCTGGCCATCGTGAGGAGCCAGTCCACTTCCAGGTTAGTGAAACCCTGGCTGACATAAAGACAGAAGCCTGGTGAGCTTTTGTCACCTGAGACACATATAGGGTTTCTGGAATACTGAAAGTAGCTGAGGGCCAGGGTTGTGGCTCAGTGGTGAAGTGCTCTTGGGTTTAATCCCAGATGCAAACCAAAACCAAAAACAAAGTAAAGAAAAAAACTGGTAAAGTGTCACTTCCTAGCAGAAGAAAGCACTGCCCCTGTCAGTCAACCAAGTTACTAAGAGTCCAGGCCTGGGGCTTGGTCTGGTTCTCACCCGGCTGAGGGAGGAGGCCCAGGCCTCTCTGCTGGCCAGGACTCCCGCCCCGTCCACTGAGTGCAGCAGCCGGAGGCAGAGAAACAATGTCCCCTGTATCTTTTTAAGAATATCTGGTTTAGAGTGATTCAACCTACTTTTGAAATTTTATTTCATCTTGACAGAAGTCATCCTCTGCTTTGCTACACACCCTAAAGACAAGAGACCAACATGGCACTGAGGTTAACAATCAGCCAAGGCCAGTGATTCCCCCCAGCTTTCTTGTGGCCTGTACCCATCTTTGCAGATGTTCAGGGATTGGTGCTTCCTCCTGCCTCAACTGCATGGACTCGAGGGCTTACAGAGGGAGGGAGCCAACACAGAAGGCCGAAGGCAGTCGTGTTTCCTGCCCCCAGTGCCCTAAGCGCCTAGATTTCAAAATCCACTAAGTTCTCGAGTATTAAGAAAACTTAAAATCTCTCCTTACACGCCTCTAACAAGGGCCAGGTACCCCAGACTTCACAACAGAGAGCATTTCAGAAGGCCCAACTTCCTGCCTGCTAGGACGGGGACTTCCGAGGACTGGGCTCTGGCCACTTAGGTGGCTTTTCTCGGGGCTGAGGTGGGGCCGTGGAGCTGTTATCTTCACTGTACAGGCCAATCCTTCTTCCCTGTCCTAAGCTTATTCTCTTTTGAGGGACACCCCACCAAGACCCCTACCAGCTCTCAGCAGGCAGCATTTTCTGTGGAAAATGCTACAGAAACTAAAGAGCCCAAGCTCAGCTGTGGGTGTTGGCTGTGGTGTTACCTTGATTCAGCCAGAGACAGGTGGCAAGGCCAGCTTTTTGTGGCCTCCAGTTCACCCTTGTGTAAGTTCAGGAGACAAAGGGTGTTGGGTGTCACACCCACCACTGAGCCCCATTACAACCCTGCTGGTGGTGGTACAGATGAGCGGCTGGGCGTGGATTGAAATGACAAATCATGGCTCTTCTACAAATGTTGAAGGTTTATTTCAACAAAATGTGAAAAGAGTTCATCTGACTGAAGCTCCTTGCCCGTCGGCGACGTGTCCATCGACTTCTCGCCGAGATGGGAGCGGGCTGCATTGTGAACAGTGAACAGATAATGCAGCGAGCTCGGTTCCAGCGAGTCCTGGTCAATACATCATTTATCCTCCTGCCTCAGTAACCGCGCATGTGTAATGGGCTGTGGGAACATCAGATTGCTCATGTTCTGTAGCTCTTCCCAACTTCTCCAAATGAAAGATCCCTGTCCTGGGGATGGGGGGGTAGGCACTACAGAGTTCTGGAGAGGAAACGTGTTCATTTGAATGTGTCATAATCTGGCGGGGAAAGGGGAGCTCAATGAGCACAACCCGCCCCACCTCTGACAGGCAGGCCTCCAGGGGAGTAAATGATTTTCTATCACCTGTGGGCATGTGGGCTTTGATTTATTGCAGAAAAGTGCAGAGGAATAATCTGGTCAGACATGAATCCAGTTCTTACCTACTAGGTGTGCAAATAACTAGTGACAGTACAGGCTGCTTCCTGGACTGGGAATTGCTGCCCACTCTCTTCTGCCCTTCTTTGAAAGTGCCAAACGCCTGCACCTTCTGCCAGGGCAGCTGGAGGCCCCGACCCTTGGAGGGGCCAGCTGCGAGTGCAGCCCGGTGGTGTTCCTCTGCAGTCTAGAGCCGCCACGCTCCACCGCCCTGTCTGCACAAGGTGAAGAAGGGGAGGCGGAGCTCTTTCTTGTGTGTGAATAACAGGGTTAAGGCTCAAAACTGTAGCTTGTACAGAAGTATTCATACCCCTGCTTCTACTGCATCTTAGTGATTTCCTCCTTGGTCGTCAGTGACAAATGCAATTAGCTGCGCTGTAGGAACTGATGCCACCCCAGCCCTGATCACCTGCCACTCTTGCTTTAGGAAAACCAATGGGGGAATCAGTAAGCTCTATTCTTGGATAAACTGGTTGTTGAAAATATGCTCTCTCCACCACCCCTGTGGAGGCCCCTGCTGCTGGCCGGGGAGGGACCAGAAAGCCTGGGGGACAGCAGCACCATGACTGAGTTGTGAGGGAGCTTAAGGTCATGTGGAGTTTGTTCCCTGGAAGCCTTCAAACATCAGGAAGGTCAGTGCCTGGCGCTGGGAGCACAGCTGCCCAGGATCCTCCCGGCAGCTGTGGGGAGGCCTGCTGCCTGCGTACATTCAGGGAAAGAGAAGCAGCCCAGGGGGAACAGGAATGTCGGCTGCTAGGAGAGATGCCCCAGAAATAGGGACGAACAGTGCTACGGGCACCATAAGCTTCTTGCAACTGTCCAAGCTCCAGGCTTAACAGTGACAACCTTTCAAGTCCTAAGGAGAGCAATGTCTCCTTCTTGGCCACTCCTCCTGCAGCATGAGTTTACATAGGGGCAGAGGCTGGGCCTTCACACCCTGACCTTGCAGCTCCTAGGTGCAGCAGCTATGAGCAGTGGTGGCAGGTCAGCCACTTCCACATGTACTGAGAGAAGTTAACCTAAGGTCGAGGCCCCTAAGTTAACCTGGTCTATCTTCTTTTGCTTCTTGAATTGGGTTTCCCTTCATCTCTGAGTTCTCATAGAGCTTGCAGCAAATTTCATGCGCCGGTCTTTCTCCATAAGCAGAAATCTTGGTGTAGTAAACGGGGACTGGTTCCTCTCCAGTGCCTAGTGTGTGCTGGGCAGAATGTGGGATAATAAACGATGGACTTGAGGTTTCCTCCTCTCCTGGGCCCCAGCCCTCCTCTGCTGCCTGTGGCTGAGGCTCATGGGGCAAGAGGGGCTGCTGACTGCCTGAAAAGTCCTCACACATCCCCGTGCTGGGGCCAAGGGGCTGTCAGGGCAGTGTAGTAACAGCTCATGGTACTGCGCGTACCCTTCATTGCCTTCTCAGTCCTATGCAAGGAGAGAGGACTGTGGACACAGCCGGGGTAATAAATACTGAACGGTGGGGTAGGTGTGACCGGGGCTTTGTGATCCTACATCCCAGATGTCATGCATAACCTGAAACATTCAAGGGGAAGCAAAATGCCACTTTGACTCCAGTGCTGGGTCTCCTATGCCTTCTCATTACAGTGGTGTCTGTTGTAAGAGGCAGCTGTAGCCCTTTTCTCCAGAGACAGGGCAGGGATGAGCAGGAAGTTCTTCCTACGTGGAAGGGGAATCCATCGTGGAGAGGATTCGAACGACTTCTGCTCGCTGAGTGGGTGAGATGTGCTGGGTCATGTGGACGATGGAATCCATGGCAACCTCGGGATTGGCCTGTACCAAGCTGAAGGAGATTGAGGATGGTGAAAAGTGTCTCAAATAGGGCAGCTTAAGAACTGTCAGGCAAACATGGCCCACTGGCTTGCTTTCCTACATTAAAATGTCCCCAACAAGCCCAGAAACTTGGAAGGATGAGGCAGGAGGATTGCAATTCAAGACCAGCCTCAGCAACTTAGCAAGGGTTGGGGTATATATAACTCAGTGGTAGAGCACCCCTAGGTTCAATTCCTGGTACTGCCAAAATTACAAAACAAAAAAACCACAACCAAACAAACAAAAAACCCCAAATAACAAAACCCCCCAACTCCAAAACAGCCAGGCATGGTGGCATACACCTGTAATTCCAGCTACTACGGAGGCTGAGACAGGAGGATTGCAACTTTGAGGCCAGTTTGGTCACTTTAGTGAGACTATCTCTGTCTCTCTCACACACACACACACACACGCACACACAAACAAAAACGAAAACAAAAACAAAAAACAAAACAAAACAAAACAAAAAACCCCAAAACTGGGGATGTAGCTCAATGATAGAACACTTGCCTAGTTGGTATGAGGTCCTGGATTCTATTTCTAATACCATAAACCAAACGATGGCATTGACAGAAGTTTACATGAAACGGGTACCAACTGGCTAAATCAAAGATAATATGGTATCAAAATGAATACAGTAATAAATTATAAATTAGTAAAAACAAAAATTCATTAGTCTATACAAATAATGAATGTATAAATGATTTAGGGGAGGATGGAGGACATCTCTTTATAGAATCTGAATGGTGACTGATCATTGAGGAGGGTGACTGGCATTGGAAAGTTACCATTTTGCAATCTCATTTAGAGACTGGGTCAGGCAAGAGTCAAGAGTGGACATTAAGTCTGAGGGAAAATGTTGATGGGAAGCAAGTTATCTGCATGACCTTAAAAAGTGTCTTCCCAAAGACTGCTCATTAAGTGCAAGGAGGGAAAATCAGTAATTACACAGTGGAGAAACTGAGCAAAATCTTGACCGGGTGATGAAGTCAAATCGGGAATGGCAGGTGAACACCATGTGCCTCTGGATGGGGTGCTCTGTGAAGGCCGCATCATACAACAATGAGCAATGTACTGCAAATGGTAACTTTTTTTTTCAGTGCTGGAAGTGAAATCTAGGACTTTGCACATGCTAGGGAAGCACCCTACCACTGAGCTATACACATCAGCTCAGAAGGTAGACTGAAGATAAAGTTTTAAAATTAATGTTAAATTTGCTATATCTATGTACAAGAATATCCCTAGCTAGGCACAGCAGGACACACCTGTAATCCCAGAGGCTCCTGAGGCTGAGGCAGGAGGATCACAAATTCAAAGCCAACCTCAGCAACTCAGTGAGACCCTGTGTCAAAATAAAAAAATAAAAAGGGCTGGCCATGTGGCTAAGCTTTCATTCTGCTGAGATTACTAAATCCCTGAGGACCAGAGAAAGAAATGTGCCTCAGGGCTCTACTGTATAGCAGTCTCCGACAGCAAGAGACCACAAAAAGTGGCATCATGTCATGATTTGTTCTGAACTTTTTAAAGTATGTTTTAAAATATTTTTAGTTGTTGATGGACACAATACCTTTATTTTATTTATTTATTTTTATGTAGTGCTGAGGATTGAACCCACTGCCTCACATGTGCTAGGCAAGTGCTCTACCACTGAGCCATAATCCCAGCCCCTGTTCTGAACTTTTTATTCCAAAGAAATTAGCCCCACTAGCCAGGTGCCCACGTCTGTAATCCTAGTGGTTAAGAGACTGAGGCAGGAGGAACACAAGTTCAAAGTCAACCTCAGCAAAAGCGAGGTGCTAAGCAACTCAGACCCTGTCTAAATAAAATACAAAAAAGGGTTGGGGATGTAGCCTTTTTTATGTGCCCCTGTGTTCAATCTCTGGTACCAAAAAAAAAAAAAAAAAAAAAAATTAGCCCCTCTAGTTCAGAGAAGTCTCCCCTGCTCGTCTCACCTGCGGATCTGCTTGAGCACGTAGTCTCTGCTGATGTATTTGATGTTTTCCTCTATCACAGAACGAACACCGTCTTCTTCTGTCAGCTGCTTCTCCAGCCACTCCACCAGATCCTTATTATTGTCCCACACATAGGCCTGTAAACAGTGACTCTTGGTGAAACACCAGGGATCAGGCCAGGTCCCATCACCTGACTGTTCAGTTTCTGGAATTTTATTCCCAAAGCTTGCTCAGAGTGAAAAATGCTGGCCATTGTAATAGGAGACAGGAGCTGCGCTTCCCCTTCCCTCCTTGTGAGCTTCACAGACACATTCAAAGCTTCCAGTTGGGCTCTCCCAGGGCATCAGTGCTCACCCAGACTGTCTTGTCAGATTGTGGGATTTTTTTCTACAAAGGCAAGAGAATTTAAGAACCTGACAGGTTTGAGAGAAACAGTGAATAGCCTACATGGCTTAGTAAAATGTGACTGAGAAGTTAAGGTTGTTCTCTTTCTTTTGGAGAAAGGGAGTTCCCAAAGTGTGAGTCTTGGGTCCCAGCAAGGTCTGGCAAGTGAGGCCCTGGACTGTGCCTTGGTCCTGCTGTGGAAGCCTCCTGCAGTCCAGCGGCTATTTCAGAGACCCCAGGAGGACTGATCTGAGGGCAGTCTCACTGCTACAGAAGAGCCACCAGGTCAGAAACCTGCCCCCATCTTACTAGTATGCAAAAGGGTCAAGAAGTCTACAACCCTAAAAGTCTCAGTAAACCACTTCCTCCCTCCTGTTTTTCAAGATCATTTAGCTGAGTATTTCCTAGGTAGTTGACTACATAATAATTCAGGAGTGTGTTAGAAGCCTAATAGCCTTCTCCTTGCTCTCTTCTCCTCTCATTTTCTTTACAAATCATTTAGGAATCGTTTTGTTAATGGTTTCCGGAAAACCAAGTACCACCATTAGGGCTCATTCATATTTATGTCATTTTGTTTGGGTAATTAAACACAAAGCTCGTCATTTAAAGGTGCGCTATCCTTCTCTGTTATCACTAACGAAGTCAAAGTCAGAATGACAATGAGTTTGGTGCTGTAATTTAATAGGTGGGTACGCTGGAAACTTGAGGCTTTGAGGCTTGCCATGTGGCAAGAGAAACCTGGATACAGGCAGGGGCATAAAAGGCACAGCTGCAACCACAGGGCCTACGAAGGCACGGAGGGGAAATTCCAACCACCCCTTCCGAGAGGCCTCCAGAGGCAAGAAAGTGGGCACCGGGCTGTCTTCTAACCTGGTTTATGATTTAAGAACATGGTGTTAGCCGTGCGCGATGGCAAATGCCTGTAATCCCAACTACTGGGGAAGCTGAGTCAGAAGGATCCCAAGTTTGAAGTCAGCCTGGGCAACCTGGTGAGGCCCTATTTCAAAACAAAACGAAAAGGGCTGGGGACATGGCTCAGTGGTGGAGCACTGGCATGTACCAGGCCCAAGGGTCAATCCCCAGAATGGCAAAAACAAACAAAAAAACCCCAAACCAAACAAAAAACATAGTTTCTTTTCAGACTCTCATTTCCTAGTCCTAACTTAGCTGGCAAGTTAGCTGTGACTGGTTATTTATGTGTCATATCCCCTTTGATGTCTCTAAAACCTTTAAGGAGCACTTTACACATGAAGGATGTAAAGACCAGCAGTGAGATTTTTCATGCTCTCTGTCCATTTCCTTTTCTGGCTCTAGATCTGCCCATCTCTACCTGTCATCACTGATAGATCAGCTTTTCTTTAGTCAGGATGGTGTGGTCATGACAGTGCAAACCTGAGGGAGCCTTTCCCCTCTCTGTGCTTCACGTAGGACTGGAGAAGTTTGTTGTTACTGTTGTGTGTGTGTGTGTGTACTGGGGATTGAACCCAGCCTTTTTTTTTATTTTGAGACAAGGTCCTTGCTAAGTTGCTGAGTCTGGCCTCACACTTGCAATCCTCCTGCCTCAGCCTCCTGAGTTGCTGGCATTACAGGCGTGTGCCACGGTGCCCTGCCAACATCTCTTGAGGCTCAATGGCAGGAAAGTGTTTTGCTCCTAAGGAAAGGAAGTGCCACATCAATCCCAACTGGCAAGGGGGAGATGAGAAGTGCTTTTTTCCTGTGTGGTTATCTTAACTCACTCACGTGTTCTGGGATGAGGAGCCATATGGGGATAGACACACCTGGAGCCACACTACAACCACTGCCATCTAAACTTCCGCATTTCCATTTCTATCACTGGTAAAATAGACTTCTCCATGGTTCAAAGATTTATACCTCTCTTACTTAGGAAGATATGGGGGGAGGGAAAAATAAAACAATGAATGTTTCTTGGATTTCAGGATGGGGGAAAAAAACACCAACTAGATTTACCCAAGAATCCCAAAGCCTTTAGTTTAGGAGAATATTTAATACTCTTATTAATCATTTTTAATCCGTTTGCTTTTAATTAAGAAACAGCATGATGCTTTCCTATCAACATATGCCAGGGAGCAGATTAATTGTGGCTTAAGATAACTCTCCTTGATTGGTGTAATGTATTAGCTAACGAGATGCCTGCTTCTAACGATGCTCAGACACTACACTGAAAAGCCAGCTACCCTCTAGAGAAAACTCTTCTGCCTCCCCTCCTGCAGTCACAAAATATGCTAGGTGTTTAAATACTTAAGAAAGTTCCCAGACAAGATCAGGGCAGCACATTCCACGTTTTACAGTTGCTTGAAAATATGGGCCCTCTGTATGGAACTACTGCTCATGAAAACATGTTCACCGGATGACAGCCACCAAGCCCCAACCCTGATAAAATGCAGATCACAGTCCAGAGTACACAAAGGGGAAAGGGCTACAAGTCCTAATCCGTGTGTTCAGCATGAGTAAATGAATGCACCCCAGTGCACTGGTTTCAGACCCAGGAGGGCTTCATAACACATTCCACCTGGGAAAAGAAGTTCTCTGTGGAGTTTATAACTCCTGGTCTGGCCTCTTTAGAACCAAGTTCTTTTTTTTTTTTTTTTTTTTTTTTTTTTGCGGTGCTGGGGATCGAACCCAGGGCCTTGTGCTTGCAAGGCAGGCACTCTACCGACTGAGCTATCTCCCCAGCCCTAGAATCAAGTTTTAAGACATTCTAGCCATCTAGGACAGGGATTCCAATTCCAGGAAAAAAGTCATTATCACTTTTCTCTTTAGAATTAGGAAAATATGGCTGATATTCCCAGTATTTCAGTGTGGGATTTTAAGTAAGTGTGAAATGCTGGGTTGCTAACCTTATGACAGGCCTGCACTCATATGTCACCTGCCTGACATGCCAACCAGGACATTTTAATACCAATAAAGACACTCTCTCCCTGCAACAATGGAGGAGTAGCTCTACTCTGCCTAATTATGTGTGGTAGTCTAGCTTACAAAAATCTAAATAACCTGTTTGGAAAGTTTTGTTTCTAGTAACTGTTAAGCCCTTTGCCAGCAACAGTACAGCAAAGCAGGGCCAGGGAGTGAGCTCTGAATACCACACCCCACAAAGAACTCACCTTGTGAACTTTTTGGAGACACTTCCAACTGGGGAGGTTCCTTTTAATTCTCATCTAGACATCTAGGAGCTGCCCAGTGCAGTGGGGTGGGATGACACACATATCCCTAAGTGCATATTTTGGAAAGACATTTCAATATGCCTCCACTTATAAGGCCTGACCTACCCAGGAAGCAATGTGATTTTTTTCAGAGGCTCTGGAGTACAGCAGCAAAAGGCCACGTGGGTCAGAGAGTGGCTTGCTAGATACCCATCTCCTGAGAGCCACCTTGCCTCAGGCCTACAATACGGCCAAGCAGCTATTGTGCCTTACCTCCTCCCTTCCTGCTCCTATGTAAAAGGAGTTTGATTAAGTGACCTGATACATGGTGCTTTTTCCTGTTATCGTCACAAGGGCTACCTATCTGGAACTCTAGAATAAGGGTACGTGGGTAGCCATCTGGAAAGTAAGAATGCATGATGGCGCCAGGCTGTAGGAACATGACAGCCAGGCAAATCAAAGAGTTTTCACCAGCATCTCTACTTCCCAGGAGCCAAACCCTGTCCATGGACACCAGGAAGTCACACGCCTTTAACTCTTAGCCTATGTTGCTATTTTTAGCTTCTAATACACTGTGCTGAGGCTACTGTGCTCTGTACCTGTGTAATTTAAACTCATTGAGCCTTGTGACATCATAAATATCATCCCCATTTTACATATGAGGAAACAGAGATTCAGATAATATGCCCAATAGTGAATGGCAAAGCTGGGTTCCAAAGGTTTGTGAGATTCCAAAACCCACATTCTTTTCCTTGTTCTAATCTCAATTTCTACTATTGAAGGGGAGGACCAATCAGCCTATTGGAAAAACTGCATAACTCAAATTGTAGAAGTAAGAAATCAAGACAGAAAACATGCCCCTGAAACAAATGTGTGCCACATACTCATGAGCCAATTTAAACCACAGTTCTTGTTATTGTTTCCAGGGAACTCTAGTGGTGCTTTACTTCTGCCTGCAGTGAACCAGAAACTACCATTTCCTACAACAGGACTGTCCCAGTGGATTCAAACAGAATCCCATAATTCATGGTTACGGATACCTCTAAGGAAAACAAAAGAATTACACTGCTCAGTTCTATAACATCAGTATCTTCAGTTTTTTGTCCTAGAATCTCCTTTTTCAGGATTAAGATTAAGAAAACAAATTCTCTGGGAAAAAAGAACACGCGGCATAGCTAGTAGATGCTTATCACTACATGTCCTTCCCCACCAGTCACCACAGTAAGGATTAGAGGGTCACTTCTTGGTGCAAAGCAAGGGTCTAGAGTTAGTCACTTTTCTGCACACTTGAGACACACAGCATATAAAATCTGTCACTGTTTGAAGAACCAAAAAAAAAAAAAAAAAAAAAACAATAATAATAATAATAATAAAAAAAAAAAAAAAAAAAAAAAGATTTTAAGCCATTTCTTAACAAGAAGCAGATTCTACAGTAGCCCTTCAGAGGCGGCATGATGACTTCTGAACACTGCGACACTCTCCTCTCTCAAGGGCGCTGCAGATTTTATCACCCACCCCACACTAAACTAGGTCCTGCTGAGCCTGCAGAATATGGAAGGAGGTTTCAAAGCCACATGCCCTGACTTCAGAGGCCCACGTGTCCTTACTTTGTCTTCTCACTGTCCCCTGGATGGAGAGTTCTGGAGGATGCTGTCTTTTGTAGACTGGAGCAAAGGAAATTGTCTCAATTCTTGTGTATGGCTGGTTCCCAGTGCTCAGGCAGCCTCTTCCTGGGCTACCAGACTGGAGGTGTCTCCTGCACTAGTTCTAGCCAGGAGCCTGGGCACATACAGTCAACTGTTCTCTCCACTGGTTAGAGATGGCAATGACCTATTTCTTCAGACACACTGTCCCCCTGGGAACAGGATGCTAAGGAGCAAGTAAGGGGCCTATCTATTCACTTCATGCTTCGGGGGGGAAACTATTCCTTCTCCTCCTCCTTGTGCCTACTGAGGCCGTGCACGTCCATTAGTGACTAATGTGGTAGGAAGGGACGCGAGCCTCTCCTGGCCACACACACACACACTCCATTTACCTAGCCGGCCACTCTTAACTGGAGAACAATCTCTTATTTTACACTTGCATGACTTTCAATGCCAACTTCCACTAGAAGCTGCCAGTAGCCACTGACAAAATTGTCTCACTCAATTATGATGCCACAGGCTGACCTTAACCTGAACCAAGTGTCGGAGAAGGTTGCGCTCCCCTGCTGCACATCTGAAATATTTATCCAAAGAATCTTTTCAGTCGTAAAGAAATGGGCAGACTTAACACAAAGGTGAATCTTAGAAGCACCCTACTGCACTGGCTTTAAAACTAACAGTGAATCCTGGAGTTTCTTGCTGAGAATGATTAGTAGAGGCTCCAGGCGACATTTTCCAGGAAGAAGCCAGAGTGCCCCTTTTGTAGGCCAAGACCCTTTAAGCTATCACCTGCCAGCTGCCAGCCCTCCATCAATACTCTAACTTGGTAGTCACCAAAGGTTTTGATCACAGAGCTAACAGATAGAAAAATATATTTTGAGCATATCTGTCAATATTCTGATAAAATGTATAATGACATGATTTAATCCACACACTGTTAGATACTAATAAAGGTTAACTTTTTTGTGTGTGAGTGGTGTTGGGGAATAAACACAGGACCTTGTATATGTCAGGCAAGCACTAGACCACTGAGCTCTAACTCCAGCTCCTAATTTTTCTTTTTTTCCTTTTTTGGTACTGGGATTGAGCTCAAGGGTGCTTAACCACTGAGCCACATCTCTAGTCTTTTTTAAAAATTTTTTTGAGACAGAGTCTTGCTAAGGGCCTTGCTAAGTTGGTGAGACTGGCTCTGAACTTGCAAATTCTCCTGCTTTAGCCTTGAGTCACTGGAATTACAGGTGTGTATCACTGCACCTGGATCCAGCTTTTTCTTCCCATCCTCCTGTGTCCTGTGTTATGCATGTCACTATTCCAGGGCCAAATGCAAATGTCTCTGCTACCTCATCCTAGCCTCAGACCTGCCCCGTTCCTTGCCCTGAGGCCAGAGCATCAGGAATGCCATCTCAGGGGGTCTGCTTCATGGCATGAAGGCTTCCCCTGGAATCGCCCTGAGAAGATGTTGGAGTCCTAGTTCCCTGCATGCAGGCTGGATATTCCCTTCCATCTCTCCTTTGAAATCAGATCTTTAGTTGTAGTTGTAGTGCCTCCTGTCAAAGTACAATCACATCCTATTAGCCTTCCTGCTTCTCCCCCACTTCCATTCTATCCTCCACCTCCTCCCCAAGTGGTGTTTCTAAATAGAAATCAGAGCATATCATTTTGCTGCTTAAAATATCTCAGTAGCTTCCCAAAGACCTCAGGATAAACTCCAGACTCCTCTAGTATCCAGGATCTGTGATCGGCACCCTGGTCTGCTCCCCTTCTTACCCAGCACATGATCCCTGAACCATATTGAAATAGTTGCCCTAAGCATGCATACTGCTTTTGCTATCAAGTATTGGAACATTCTTCCTATCCACCACCTCCTACCACCCTCACCAATCCAACCTTTCCCTCTGGTCCATTCCCACTTTGTTTCTGAGTCTCTGTTGAGATATTACTTTCTCCAGAAGTATTCTCAGACTGTCTCTCCTCTTTCCCCAAGGTTGGGTGTCTACTCTTTGACTATGCTATCTGCTGTGTTTAGTGCAGGAGCTCTTGACTCAACTGACTCTGGGCTTATCCCCCAGAGATAAGCTCTGTTTGGACAGGGGCCTACTGGTGTTTAGGAGTGTTATGAGTGTTCATAATATTTGCTGAATGACTGCATGAGCTGCAAATATGACCTCCCACCTCTTCTAACAAGATGCCAAGAATGTTACCAGCTATGTGTGTATGGGAAAGAGGGCTATGGCCTCCAGGATTCCCTTCCACTCCTGTCCTTCGAGGCCTGTAGATTCCTAGGTGAAGAGCCTTGCAATGCTCACGTGGAGGTGAGAAGCACATGAAGGCTCCTCTGGTGCCCACCTACCTTCACTGTTCCTTCCACTTCCACAAACCAACGCCTTAACATGGCCTGGATCTGACCATCAGTTAGCTCGGGGTTGGCATTGTGGATTTTCTTTTTGACCAGGTCCTCCAGCAGGAGACGTCTCAGCCGCCAGTAGAAGAAGGTTCGGGATGTTTTCCAATCCAGGATGTCCTACAAAACAGATAAGAGTAAGCTTAGTCAACCCAATCCTAATCGCAGTTCAGCACTCAGTCTGGAGGGAACCCCACAGGCATAAAAACCTACTCTCTGGGCAAGCACCTCACAGACTCAAGAGCTGGCTGTGCTGGGCATGGTGGTGCACACCTGGAATTCCAGCAGCTAAAGAAGCCGAGGCAGGAGGATCATGAGTTCAAAGCCAGGCCCAACAAAAGTGAGGAACTAAGCAACTCAGTAAGACCCTGTCTCTAAATAAAATACAAAATAGGGCTGGGGATGTGGCTCAGTAGTCAAGTGCCCCTGAGTTCAATCCCCAGTTACTCCCCAGCACACACACACACACAACACACACAACAAAAGAGCTGGCTATGAGTTCCCAGCACCTGCCAAGTATCCCCCAGTGCAGAACTACAGCCCTGCTGACTGCAGCATGCTGCACAGATTTGGGCCTGGCAAATGCTCACCCCACACATGACAGGGAGGTTCTGGGGAAGAGACTGGGAATTCTCAGATAGCCAAAGAGAGAGAAACTGGTTTTGAGCTCAGATGACTTGCATGTACATCAAAAGTGAATCAGCTGCTGTGGAACCTTGACACTATAGTAACCCACAGCCAGACGACCACCAGGCAACTGTCACCAATGAAGGCACATGTGACTCAGTTTTCTACCAGTGAAATGGAGCTGGCATCCTGAGGAATCCATGGAAACCTAAATCATACATTGTTTTGGGGTGACAGTGGACTCAGAAAAAGGGAAAATTTCAAAAAAAAAAAAAAAAATTGGAACTTGTTTGATTTGCATAAGCTTTTTAAATCTGGCCCCAACAGCTCCCTGCTTGTGGGTTTGTGTGCGTGACACACTTACTCATGGGTCTCTGACAAGTAGGGAGAAGGGCAACCATTGTACTTACGTTAATAACACCCTTCTCCTGCATCCGACCTGGTGTGTCGTGCAAGTCAGCAAACTGCACGGCTACCTGATGGTAAATGGGAATCAGGAATTCCTCCCGCTCCTTCAGCTTGTTTTCCAGCTCCTTCCGCTCAGCTGGGCTTAGCTCTGGGGTGCCTGCAATTAGATAAACCTGCCCGTCACACTCTGTGGTGATCAGGAATCTGCAGAGAAGCAGCCACAGTCCCGGGAAGCTCAACGTCACCCTGCCTTTTTCCCTCCGGGAACTGGCTCTCCACTGTCTTCATGAACTCTTTGCTGTATAACATGACTCTATAAGATGCCTGCCCTGTCCTTACCTTACCACAGGAAGCCCAAATGCCATCTTTTCCCTGTGGAGGCCACAAATATGAAAGCAGTGATGGCAGTCTCCATCCCCACCAGGCCATGAATGGCACTATGACTCCACACCTAGCCCTGCTGACTGGCGTTAGAGCAGACTCTTCTGAATGTGGGATGCAGTAGGACAGCTTCTCCTGTGTTCAGAGCACAAACCAGCAGCTCTAGTTTCCCCATATGCAGGCTAGTCAACTGCCAAATTGGTAAGTACCTAAATAACTCCTAAAGTTTTGGGTTAAAAAAGAAGGGAAGAGGAAAAAACAGAAAGGCAGTCCACAAACCTCAGTTGGATTACTGAGCATATAAGCACATAATCCCCTCACTTAACAGAGGGAAGACTAGAATTCCTTGTACCAAAGAGACCACCCCACTCCAATCAATAGTGGCCTCGTAGAGGTGTTGCTATGTTGGACTTTTCTTCCTAATTACTTTCAGAATGGGATTTGCAATCAATATTGAAAATTTAGCTGCCTGCCTAGTAAGGAGGAGTAAGTCTAGCTGAAGGAGCAATAGGTGACAGCTCCTAGTGTTGGGGACAACCTGATGTGCTTTGTCACCAAAGCTGACAACTACATGAGCACAGGTGATGTGATGCAGAAGAGAAAGGTCTATTGCAAGCCTGCCTGTTTGAGAACAGGCCTTGCTTTTTATGCCGCTATGAATCATATGCCATAAACAGCCTTGGGCTGTTGAGTGCGCCGTAAGTATTATACATGAACACGTGCTAACAGAACGGGGATGTACCTGTAGTACCTGGTTTCATTTTTATGAGTTTTTTGGATGCCCAATCCCACATTTTTTTTAAACCCGTCAGTATTTTAAAACTGTGATGAAGGGTGCCAGAAAACTATCTTTTCTTCGGCTTTCACACAACGGACAATCACTCACCTGCTGCCTTAAGCCCCTGATAGCTCAGCAGCCTTCCTTTCAAAACAGGTAAACAGCATGACCACACTGGGCCCCACACCACAGGTTGACACCATGGACCATTCATTCTAGGGTGGCCCTGCCTGGAGAACTGACTGGAAGAGGGCTGACAGGTGTCTTCTGAGATGAGACTTTCTTAGAATACCCTTGAGAGGAAAGCAAACGTGTTTCCTTTTCCATTGAGGAACCAAGACCTCCTTGGAGAAATAGCTGATTACAGGGCTGCAGCAGGAAAAATGTAAGATGAGCCTAGAACATGTGACAAAAAGCAAGGAAGTGCCTGATTGAGAAATGTAAGAAGGATGCAGATGCCAGTTTGAATATGTTCCCGCTGGCTAAATTTGAGATGGTTAGTATATCTGATAATTGTGAGAATATCTATGGAATAAGAATCTATCTTGATATTAATCCATCTTCATATAAATAATTAAATGGTGAAGAAAGGAAGAGGAATGCTCTCCTTTACAGTAGAATAACAATTAAAACTGAAGGAATGATGAAATTAGAAAATTACCATTTTATAACCATCATAGTAATTGATTCTGCTAAGACTCATCAATGAACACTAAAAACTAGTGAGGGAAAGTTTGATGAGGAACAGAATATTCATAAAGACAGAGTATCTCTTTACAAATCTCTTATTAAAAAAAGGAAAGTGGGCTGGGCGCAGTGGCATACATCTGTAATCTCAGTAACTCAGGAGGCTGAGACAGGAGGACTGCAAGTTTGAGGCCAGCTTCAGCTTGGTGACATCCTAAGCAATTTAGCGAGGGCCTAAGCAACTTAGCAAAAGACCCTATCTCCAAAAAAATATTTTAAGAAATTTTTAAAAGAGGAGTGCCCATAGGTTCAATCCCAAGTAGCCCCCTGCAAAAAGAACAACAAAACAAAAGGGAAAATGGTAACTTTACAGGGAATTAACCTAGTGAACAGAACCTTAAAAGCAATTTGTCATCACCATCAATAACAGGATATACTGGCATCACATGCCTCCTGATACAATATGCTAAGAAGAACAGAATAGCACTTCTCCAATATTCCTGCCAAAAATACAGAATCTGAATCAAACCATGGGGACATATAAGACAAACACAAACTACGGAACATGCTACAAAAAGTGGCCTGCACACTTTAAAAATGTTAAGATCATGGAAGACAAAGGCTAAATAATTACTTCAGTTTAAAGGAGTCTAAAATTCATGACAATGAATTGTAATGTGTCATTTGGGATTCGATTTTAGGCCCAAAGAGAAAGCTATAAGGGATTAGACAACAGTATTGTATCAATGTTTTTACTTCCTGATTTTGATAAATGCATTATAGCTATGTAAGAGAGAGCTGTGTTCTTAGAAACACACACTAAATATTTATGGATAAAGGAGCATGAGGTCTACAGATTATTCTCTAATGTTTCAAAGAAAATGTGAGTGTGGCAAGTGAGAGTGAACACACGCACATGCTCAGGAGCATGCACAAGTGATGAAGTGAATGGGGCGAGATATTAAAAAAGGTGCCAGAAGTTGCTTTGTATTATTCTTATAACTTAGGAAATTGTAGCAGATGGAAATTTCTAAAAAAATCTCCCGGCTATCCAATGCATATATATAATCAATAATCAAAGTTAAAGGGCTGGGGATGTGGCTCAGTGGTAGAGCACTTGCCTAGCATATGCAAGGTCCCAGGTTCAATTCCCAGCACTTAAAGACAACATTGTACATGTTTTAAATGTTAGCTCATTACACATAATTATTTTATGAGATTGGCATTCTCACTGTCCCCATCTTAGAGGTGAAAAAACAGGCACTAAGAATTTATGTAACCTACCAAGGTCAAAAAGCAAGAAGTGACAGAGCCAGACTCAAATGCAGTTTGGCCTCCAAAGTTCTTCACCATCACATCATGCTCTCTACTTGCTCACTTGAGGTGGAAGAGAAGCACTTCAGGAGCAGTACCCTTTCCATTTCAGAAAAGGCTTAGTGATGCTGGCAGACTCCAAAGCTGACTTTCCATCTTAGTCCCACTCCATAAAGAAGGCCAGGACAATACCTCCAGTAATTCCCACCCACTCTGTAGGTCAGATGCAACACTCTATGCAGGCCTTAGACTTAAGTAGCTTCGCCTATTACTGTAGACTGAGAATTAATACAACAGCAGGTAAAATTATAGCTCTTTCTGCTGGGGGCCAAGGGATGGCAGTATCATGGACGTGGCCAAACAGGGAGTTTCAGACCCCTTTAGCATTGTCCCTCTGGACAATCAACACTGAGCTTAAAGGCCATATGTGGGTACATGGACCAGACAAAGAACCATTTATTGAGTGCTTACTGTCTATCAGACACTGCTTTTAGATCTTTCAGGATCACATATCTCATCAGTTACTATACACAATTTAGGCCTAGGTCTGGTCAGCTGTTAACACTGTTGCCAAGCCAGATAACATAACTGAGCACTTTCCAAGTTCTACATATATGTTATCTGCGATCCCGATGATAACCTAATTTTATGGGGTATCTATTTTATAAGCAAGAAAATGGAGGCTCCTGAAGTGTAAAATGACTCCCAGTGACATCCAGTTCTTAAATAGCAAAGTCAGGATTTACACTTAAGTCAGTCTGCCTCCAAACCCTATGTTCTTCCTCATTAAATGGCACTGAAGGTGGCTAAGCAGATATCTTGGCAGAGGTCACCAAAGGGAGACCAACTGGAGAGTTGGTTCCTTTTGTTAGCAAGCAGTCTGAAGCAAGGTTCAGAATAGGATGCAAGAAAGGCAGGAGCTAGGGGCTGAGCAGAAGAGCCTTCTAGAGACAAGGCTTTGGCCTTACCAAGTTGGAGGGACATCAGAGGCTGCTGTTGACTAACAAGACCTCAGCCATTCAAACTATTTTAAGGTTAGGCATGTGCCACATGCCTGTAATCTCAGGGACTTGGGAGGCTGAAGTAGGAGGACGGCAAGTTCAAGGCCAGCCTCAACAACTTAGTGAGACTCTCAACAACTTAGTGAGACCCTGGCTTAAAAAGGACTGGGGGTGTAGGGTAAAGCACCCCTGGGTTCAATCCTCAGTACTGCAAAAAACAAAATAACAACAACAAAAAAACCAAAACTAAACTAAAACTTTGAAAGAATAACGAAAGAAACACATCTAATGCTCTGACCCTCCTGAGACTAGGAAGACCACAGAGCATTCCCCAAAGGCTGCCTTATTTGATTTCTTCAGAGATACCTCTGATCACAGCTGAAGATCCACCTCAAAAAGGCAGCAGAGCAAAGCAAAGGCAGAAGTAGAAAATGTGTGTGCTTTAAAATGTACATAAGAAAGCCAAGAATTTGTGTGATTTGTTTTAGAGGAAAAATGGTTTTTTAAAATTTTGTTTTCTAAAAACAAAAGACTGTTCTTCAGCTAGTTAGTTATACCCTCATGTTGCACACTGAGGGCCCCTCTCTCCTTGTAGAGCAAAGCAGCCAGCCCTGGTAATGATTTAGGAGAGATTAACAAATATGTCAATGTCTATTTTCTGCTTAATTTAAAAGCGGCGTCTATAAAGATTTTTGACTTCTGAACCCTGTTCTCCTGAAAGAAAGAAGGTAAGAATGAGGAGGGGGATAAAGAGTGATTATCCTATCATTGATCGTTTGTCAGGAGCATTTCTTATTCACTGGACTATTGTAAAAAGCTAAGCTCTCGATCAATCCTGTAAGCTCCCTGTACAATTAAATATCTTGGAATGGTTTTCTTTCTTTTCCAGCCAGATTGCAGGGCCTCGGGGTTTTTAGGAAAGCAAGTCGGGGTGTATGTGTGTGTGTGTGTGTGTGTGTGTGTGTGTGTAAGAATATGCCACAGAAAGGAAAAGTCATTCTCTAGAATCCTACTTCAGGCAAAGGCTAAAATGAGAGAAGAAACGTGGGTTGCTCCTAACCCTTCCTACCAACATAAGAAGTCCCCATAAAATTCTCAAAATGAAAAGGTATCATTAAATTTTTTTAAATGTAAAGAGCTAAACACAGAAGAGGCATACTTGATCTGCTAGGCTGATCAAGTATGAGGAGCTAACGCTGAGATATTACTATGCTGGTACTTTAGTACTTTAAAGATCACTACCTTAGAGATGAGGAAACTTGAGACCCAAATAAGTAACTTGCCCAAGGCCATGAAGCCAGGAAGTGTGGAGCTGGGACTTGGGCCTAGATAGTCTGGTTTAAGAGCCCAGGTTCCTTAAACAAAACTTTATAAACTGAACTGCAAGTCGCCCCAACACAAAGCCAGTTAGGTGTGCTTGTGTCCAGAGTCAAATCTCCATGAGGTTAAAGGGGGAGAGAAATTCCTAGAGCAGCTGATTTCCACAAATGGAGGAGTTTTAACAGCCCTGACACTGGGAGGGTGGGGAGTCCACCCTACATACAAGCAGGCTCTGTCCTAGGGAGAAGCATCTGGGAGAGGTGAGGCCTTTGAAGCTTAGAATAAAAATCAGACTGGTAGACTAAAAACTCTCAGTTCAGCCAAAGGCACTAGGTGACCTTGTAGAAATCTTTCCTTCTCTGAGCTCAGTTCCTCATTTATGTAACAACAATCCTAATCTGGCAAACAGGGAAAAGGTTTTATAAAAGAAAGTAACATTAAAGTGTTTTTTTAAAGCATTCTTAACTTTTCTTTAAGTTAAACTATGAAGCCTATGTAAATTTAAGCCTAATTTTAACTTTTATGGGCCCTTCTTTCTCTTAAAAAAAGCAATTTGCTTTGATTGGTTAAATACTTATGACACTATAGATAAGAACTAGACCACCCTCCCCACAAAGCTCCCAAATATCTCAGATATTAAAACATATCCATACCTCAACCTTGAGACTAAAAAATCAACATAAAAAAAAGACTGGAATCTTATTAAGATTCAAAAGTACAAACATAAGTAGCTTTTTAAAAGATCTATGTAATCACATTTTCTATGTTGAAAGAAATTTCTCTACAAAGATAGTAGAGTGAAAAAAAAAAATCCTGCAAAACTATTTCTATATCCATAACAGGTGTGCCTTTCTTTATACAAAAGCATTCTTGAAAAACTGCGTAAATCAGATCCTGTTTTAAATGCCTTAAGGGAGCTATTTAGAAGGAACCCTGCAGTGAATCCTTTGGTAAAGCAAATAATCCTTTTGTAATGGGAATAATTTCTCCCAATGTATCTAGTTTTTTTTAAATCCCATTTTCATATATCTGCTTTTCTTCAAAGGGGGCCATACCTATCTAAACACAGCTGCATTTGCATATTGATTTTAACAGCAATCTTCTCAAGGGATATTTAACTCTAAAGTTCCTTGCAATAGTGTTAGTGCTTTGCTGTTCATATTTAAAAAATCATTACAGTAAACCCTGAGGTTTCCAACTGGAAATAAAAACATTCATTACTCCCCCTTTATTCCTACCCCTGTGCCCTCTCACAAACATATCCATATAAAGAACTCAGGAAACAGCACAGGATTTTCTGTAAATTCTGGTAGAGAGATGCCTCTACAGTCTTTATTGTTTTTCTTCCCTAATTTGCTCTCCCTAAATCTGACAGGTCAAATATAGGTATCTGAGTCAGGTAAGATTAAGCAGGGCAGAGGGTCTCAGACGCTTTGCTTTCTGACGATGGCTTTCAGGCACTCTAACAAAATGTTTCCCAGGGAAGACCAGGCCTAACACAATTGGGAATCACTGCTTTCTGGGAGGGGACACGCCCAGGTGCTTTTATAAATACAATTGGATTAAGGGATCAGACTACAATGACCACTTCTTCCTAGAAAATGTCCTCACCATCACACTAAATTGCCTCAAGTAAAAGAGCTTCTGAATTGAAGTGAGGAGGTGGGTTTTCAGCTGCTGCCAACTTAGGGCAGGAGGCAGGATCTCCCATCTACCTTTGTGATAGAAAACCTTATGTTGTTTCTTATCAGGCTCCTTACCACAGAGGCCACAGTGGCCACAGTGGCTACAGTGCCAGATCGGACACTGCACAACAGATAAGAGGTCATTTACAAGGCACGTGTATTGGAACTTCTTTCCTCATCTCAACTTTCCATGCAAGGGTACCACTTTTTGCCTCATACAAACAAAACTGGCTTGTTTCAGCTTACACCTTAAAGATGGACGCAAGAGATGGAAAAACATTCACAGTTCAGATGTAATCCCTGAGTCCCCTTCACCCAACAGTCCTTTCCTATTTGCTAAAGAGGCCTGTAAGGAAGATTTTAGACATGTGTGTACTCATCTGCTACCCCAACTCCATCTGCACCCAGGGAAGGGCCAGCAGCAGTGCTCAGCTGGTACTGCTGTGGCTTGTGTCACCATCAGGGCTTGTTCTGTGTGGGCATAGCTGAGGAACTGCATGGTGGCCTGCCCAGCTGTCCAGGAACAGTACCATGATGGAGAACATGGTTCCCCTAACAGACTCTTCTGCCCAGGTCCTCTCTGTATTGAGGAGAGGGACAGTGGGGAAGTTAAAATTGCTCCACACTTGGGCTGAACAGTTCTCTCTCCATCTAAAGTGATTTATCATTTCTCTCTGAACACAAGAGGAGGGGTGAAGATCCAAGAGAGGACCTGAGGTCAGAGTACTTGAGAGGTCAGAGTAGCACAGCAGTCCTGTTCCACAGCCATCCCCCTGCAGGATCCTGGCTCTGTGAGGAAGAATAAGGATTATAGTGAGAACACAAAAAGGCCTTGGAGGGCTGGGGCTTTATTTCCAGAGAAGGAATTTAATTTCCTTAAGGCAACCAAAATAGTGGGATTGTAACCTCTCTGTAATGACTCTACTAAGTCCTGGTTCTGAGGATCCAGTTAGAACCAGTTCAAGCTCTAGAGTGTGGACTTAGTTTACTTTTCTTCTGAAGCAGTTCTTCCCCTTTTGTCAATTGGAAACCAATGTATGCACTATTTTCACACTGTTAAAATCACAAACCTGCAAACTTGTAATTTACCACCTTTTTATCCAAACACACAAAAATGGCAAAAGGTCGTTTTTAAAAATGCGCACGGCCCTGGGTTCAATCTCCAACACCAAAAATAAACAAATAAATAATAAGTAAATAAAAATTGAAGAAGAAATGAAGATAACTGTTCAGAAATTAAATACTCATTATCCTTAGATAACAAATCATAATTATGTTTTTTAACACAATCAGCTATGTACTGGTTGTCGAAGTGATCTGTGAGTGCTCCCCAGCATAGAGGTCAATTTGGGAAGAGATCAGGAATATAAGATAAAATTTACTTCTACAGGCTTTCTCCTTAAATCAGATTTTCTCAGTACAATTGGCTTTAGATCACAAAGGGAAAGAATCCTCATTTAATTTAGATCAGGCTCAGTATTCACCTGAGGTAAAATCTGAGGAAATCTTGAGAAAAGCAGAACATGGGTAAGGAGAATTTTATTCTGGGATTTTGTATGACTTTATTTTGTACCTTGGAAGATTCATTTAACCCTTCTTTGGCCTTAATTTCCCAATTTAGAAAATAAGGTCATTTTCTCCCACTTTGTGAAAAAGTATTTTGACAGTCTTTGCTTATAGGCATTGTGAAATGAGACAAAAATCACAGTGAACCCCAAAAGAAATGGGTTCATAGTATGTTCTGGTGCATGTGGGCTAATCCGTTCTCTCGACACACCTTGGTGTATGATATTCCTAAAAGAATGCAAATGCCTGAGAGTTAGACCCACTTCTGTTTCATTTGTATTTTTTAATGTGGGCCCAAGCCACAAAGAATTTTTAATACAAAACATGGCCATTACTGTTACTGATTATGATTGAAAAGAAAGAATGCCAACCTCCCTGTTTAAAAAATGCTTTGAAATTCAAAGCAAAAGCACATTCACCCAATCCTCACATTAGTTAGGTGGGAGTGTTAGCTCCACTTTATAGATGAAGAAACTAATGTTTAGAGAAGTTAAACAATTTACCTGCAAGCAACATAATCCAAGTCTTACACAAGGTTATTTCTATTTCAAATCCACTTCTCATGTTCCCAAGCTGCCCTGGACCAGAGCCTGCTTTGCCTTTAGGAGACTACAGATTCTTTCTTGAGTACCACTTTGGTCAAGGTTAAATAAATATGATTTTCTTCAGTGTGGATAAGAAATTGATAATGAGATGATTTGTAACAAATGATTAAACGACCATCACTTGGGAATTGCCTCCCTCTCCCCTTTGTGTGCTTCAAAAGTTAAAAGGTGCTGGGTGAAGGTGGGAGCAATATCACTCTACTTGAAGAGAAGGAAGCTTCAGCCCCACACTCCTCACAGTTCAGTTGTTCTGCAAACAGATGTAGAACGGATCCCTCTTCCCACTACCCAGTTACTCTGAAGAGATGATAACAGCCATTGGGGGGTTAAAAAGAGGCAGTGAACCCCCAGTTAATGAGTAGGAATTCAGCAGGCAGTGTAAGATAAATGGAGCTCTCTCTGCTTCTGCTAGAGTCAGCATGAACTGCGGCCCTGCGGCTTGTTTGTGGCAAATGGAGTGCGCGAAATATCAAAGGGCAGTGATCCAGAAGAAGACCGACTTTGACAAATTTTAAATTGGCCAGAAAGAAAACCAGGGGAAAAAAAAAAAAAAGGAAAAAAAAGAAAAAGAAAAAAAGAAAGGAAATTCTGCAATTCACCGTGTCCTGCAATTGTGGCACTGCTGTCTTTGTACAGAATTAGTGGTAGAAACAGCAGCAACGATCGCTGGATGCTGGGAGCAATTATGAGCCATCTAAGTGAGATGCTTATCAGTGGCTGAAGCTTTTAGAGCTCTTTCTATGTACAGTTGTAAGTAACTTGCTCTGGAGCTACAGTTACTTTAATTAAAGTGTATGGGGTTGGTCAGAAGTAATTATCCTGTTTGGAAAAGAAAGGAGAAAAAAAAAAAAAAAAACACCTCAACAATTCTGGGTGGCAATAGATTTTAGAAACAACTTTGCCAATGTCTTCTTGTATGTGTGCATTTTCCATAAAAGGATCAAGCTGCAGTAGGTTAGAGTTACTGGTGGCAGTTACCTAATGGCAAACAATGGGACAGAAACAGGGTTTATTGTAACCCAAGTCACCATGTTAGGCAAGTAGCCTGGCTCAGGGCTCCAATTTCCTGGACAGGCAGTCTTCACACTATAGGCAAACGCATGGTAGCTTTTTCTGTTCCTAGATGGGGAGGATATAGAGTCCACCAATGATGTTTTATTAATTAAATTACTTTTTTATAAAAAAATATTTTTTTAATTGTTGATGGACCTTTATTTTATTATTTATATGTGGTACTGAGAATTGAACCCAATGCCTCACACATGCTAAGCAAGTGCTCTACCACTGAGTCACAATTCCAGCCCTTAAATTGCTCTTTAGAACATAAATGAACTAAAATCTCTCGTTTGCTCCATGTATTCACTGAGATTCACTACCTTTAAAGATACTCTTTCTGTTCCTTCAGAAAAATCAAATCAAAACAAACCTGAACAGCCAACAAAAGAACCCTAAGAAATTAATAACATAGCAAGGGGCACAATGGGACACCTGAGCAGAAAATCAGTGTTTTAGACTCATTTGGCCTCAAGACTCAATGTAGGGTTCCCATAGTTTAATCCTTTTGAAATCACAAGTACCTTCCAAAAATCTCTGAAAACAAATGAACACAGGGTAATGGCTGGAAGCATCAAGTGCAAACACTTCTGGGGCTATTGCTGTGGCAGCCACTGTTTGGAAGCACACAGCACACAATCTTTACTTCCATTTCTCTAGCTCAGGATGACCTCAGAACATTGCCTGAGTAGAGACTCCAGCTTTTCTATATATGACACTGACTCTCACATCCCTCAGAAACAAGATAAGCTGTCCAAAGAGACAAGCAGACCAGGACATATTTAAATCTCACATATTCTCTGCCTGATTAGCCTGCCCCCAATAGCAACATCTAGCTAGGTTCTAAGAATGTTTTAGAAAGGTGGGCTACTTGTAACTATAAGAAAATATCAGAATAAAAATCGTGTGACTTTTGCTTTTATAGAGCCCACTTTCCCTCCTATTACACACACTATTTCATTCTACCAGGGTTCTTACCATATAGAGGACAGTAAATAAAGATTATCATGAATTTGATCAAATGCTTCAGTGCCTCCTCCCCTGGCCTATGAATGCACTCATTACAAATCAGCTGAATGGCTCATTGATTTGCCAGGAGGACAAGCAGACATACCCAATCGCTCAGCCAAGCTTATGTAGACTGGGTCCACCCTACGCATGGTTTTCACCAGATCCTTTTTGCGGAATTTGATTTCTACCGTCCCTTCTGGCTCCAAAACCGATCCCCTGGATCAGAAAGAAAGAAAACAAAACAGAAATAGAGACACTTTAAAGGAAAGAGACAACAGAATGAGGCCAGTTATAATTTGTGGACCAGGAAATAGCTTCATTATGCTTTTGCCCACCCATGGTTCATAAAAGTCACCCCAGGGAGAAAGGAAAGCACCACAAAAGTATCTAAGTGAGATATGAGAAAGGCCTGGCAAAAAAGCAATTAAAATAATTCTCATTACCCACCAGTCAACTTCCATTTCAAAGAGAGAATACAGATTCCACCAAATACAGCTGATAAGGGTGACAAGAATCACATTATTTTCATGAGTTGGGGGTGGGAGATGCTATAGGCACAGGGTAAGGCAACCACCCCCAGCACTTAGGCTGAACAAGTAAGGGGTTGATGTTGATTGTCCTACACCACAGCTGTCAATCTGTTGGTAGGACTTGGATCAGACAGTAGGCCAAGCAAAGCAGTAGGTAAAACATTCTGCCCACTGCTGCAAAAATGTGCAAAGTGAAAGGTCTCGGGCTCACTTGTAGTGAATACCAGTGGGAATACCAATGGTGTTTTATCACCAGTAACCTTGCTCTAAATACCTTTAAAAAAATTTAATATTTTAGAAAAAATTAGAGCTAATGCCTACTGTGTGCTAGCACAGTTCTAAGTGCTTATCTATAGATCCTCACAATATTTTGCTTAGGGGACATCCACTGTGATGTAAGGTATTGCTATTATTCCCTTTTACAGGTGAGAAAACTAAAGTACAGGAAGTTAAGAGACTTGCCTAAACCTAGTAAAGGACAGATTAGATTTGAAACCAGACAGTTCTACTCCAGAGTCTGAGGAGGAACTGCTTCTGGTCTGAGATCTGATCGGGACCTAGCTTAGGCTGTAAAAATAAACCCCTCAATGTACACTAGCCTAAGGATTTGATGACAAAAATACTGGTACTCTTCCTAAAAAGTTTTGGAATCGAAGACTGAATTTTTTAGAAAAAGAGAAAAATAGATGCTCTGATAAAATGACTGGATGTATGAGCATACATGGAGAATGTTAAGGAGAGGGGCTGTGGAATTCACCTCCTTAGGAAAGGGTTGAGAACACATTATGAAAGGATGCTCGGTTTGATATGTTTTACTGAAGTAGTTTCAGGAACCACCTCTCAACAAACTTGGGCTTCTCTCTTGCAGTCCTTTTGGGTGCTGCAAATGCTGTGTTCTCCAGCCTCCTGAAATGCCAGAGCAAAGACCTGGGCTCCAAAGCAAAGAAGAAGCTTTGGTTTGGAATCACAGATGAGGGTGCTGTAGTGCACATCAGCGACCAGCCACCTTATTCAACAATGAGAAGCAGCCCAGGAAGGGTAAAGACTGCTCTGTTTCCTGATAGTCGGACAGTTAAACTCAGATTAACAGACCAGTCTTTCCACTGCAACTCGCTTTAAGTCCCCTCTGCCACACACATAAGAAAGATGGTGAATTGGCACGTCTGAAAAACAAGTGGGAAGAGAAAATTTCTCTGAGTTTGGAGGTGCCTGGAAGGGAGGACTAATGGTAAAAGAATCTGGCATGGGGGGATTACACTGAGAAAGCCTGATTCTAGCCTGGTTTCCTTCTCATGCCAGCAGACACTATATGGAAAGCCTATTTTTCTGTCCTTGGTCCTTTGAGAATGGATAGATTTAATGAAGTTTTCTTGGTTATAATTTTCTTCAGGAGGAAGCCAATAGCTAGAGGATCCTGAGAGGCAGTGAATGGAAATCAGGAAGGCACGCTACCTGCTTTCTCGGTCAGCATACATCTCCATGTGCCGGGGGTTGATGGTGGGGTCGATCACAACCCAAGAGCCACCCCGCAACTCGGCCTGAGGAGGAATGTAAACCATCACAGGTTGGGAGCACTCCCGCAAGCTGTCCACGATGTAAGCGCCAAACTTCAGCACTTGATCATACATATCTACAGAGAATGAGAAAAATTAGAAATCATGAAATTTATCTTCCCCAAAGCAATGCTGCCAAAGGTTGTTCACACCATGGTATGTGTAGAAAAATATATTGGTACAGCACACTGTGCCTCTAAGAGAGGCTGCTTAGGGCCAGAGGTGACAGGTTCCAGCCACCTCATGTCCTGTGTGGCCATGCTGAAGACTAAAGGGATTGGTCTCTCTCTACCTGTATCCAACTCAAGACTCTGGAGGATCCTCCAAAGTATAGAGACAACTGCACTGTCTTTCATAAGACAGTGTGCAAGCCCTCTAGACAGCATATTCATTTTATATCATCCCTGAATTTCTGTACTCGGGTTTCACCACATTAATTCACACTTGCTCTGCAAACGTTGAGTATTTTTCATGTCAATATGTGATCTCTCCCACTACATTAAGTTCTCTGAAGGAACTAGTCTAGTTCTTTTCAATTCCTCTCATGATTCTTAGCATACGATGAGCTCTTAAAATGTGCAGCTAGTGGAAATGGATCCTTCAAAAATTTATCTTTGTATCCCCAGTATCCTGCCCAGTGCCTAGAACATACTTAGTACTTAATAAGTATCTGCTGAATGAATAAATGAATGAATGAGCATATAACATACTTTGGAAAAAATATAACAAGAAAGAAAACCAAATTAGTTCTTTAATAGTTGAATTTTTAAAACATTTTTTGGGTTGTAGGTGGACACAATACCTTTATTTTATATTTATGTGGTGCTGAGGATCAAACCCAGGGCCTCACGCATGCTAGGCGAGTGCTATACCATTGAGCCACAACCCAACTCTTAATAGTTGAATTTTTATAGAATAACAATGAGAGAAAATTAAATACATGTGTATAGAAAATACCACACAGCCTCATAAAATGCCTAGTTATCTCTTCATTCTGCTAAAGAATACTTTGTAATCTCCTCAAGGCCAGGAGTAGTGAAGGAAAGGACTGTGCATAAACAATGTGAGCCCTTGGAAAGCTGGATAAGCTTATTTATTGCCTAATCTTTTTCTTTTTGAAGGCACTTGGGATTGAACCCAGGGCCTCATACATGCTAGGCACGTGCTCTACCACTGAACTATATCCCCAACACTTTTAGTTTATATTTTTTGAGACAAGGTTTCACTAAGTTGCCCAGGCTGGCCTTGAACTTGTGATCTTTCTGCCTCAGTCTCCTGAGTAGCTGGAATTACAGACATGTGCCACCATGCCTGGCTTATTTCCCCCCAATTTTTTTATGGACCACTATCCAATTCCCAGCTCCAGCTCCCCAAAGTATAAGTATTGTTAAAGTCTTAGGTTTATGATTCCAGATGTTAAATGGGTACTTTAGTAGAGCCACAATGGATCTTTTCTAAACACCAGATAACAGGTTTAACTGAATTCAAACTTTCCTATCATAGAGAGGATCTCAATTTGGAATAAATCAATTCTGGAAATCCAAGGCAAAGAAGGATTTTTAAGGAAGTTAAGAGCAAGCCAAATAGAAATTGCTTTCATTGTAGTTACTAGCAAATTAAACTGCCACCTTCCTCAAAGTAAAAATGACTCTATATATAAACTATCAGTGAGCACAGTCCACTGCATGGCACATGTCTTTCTCCACTGCCCCAAGCTGGCTTGTTTGTAAAGGCGTCATAAATTCTAAGTTGCCCAGGAAGCACACCCTACTCTACGTGGAATGTGTATGGTCATATACTCTGTATATATGATCAGAACAAAGACATTTATTCCTCTGGGAGGAAAGCAAAGACCAAAAAAATTTATTGCTAATTACACAACTGCTGTATGAAGAGCAGGGAATAAAGGACTTTAAGCGCTTTACGCTAATTCCGTGGTTATGAAAATAATTGCTCAGTTCAAATTATTTTAACTAAATTAATTCTTTAGTGGATATTTCAACCAGTGCTACATAATAAAATAATTGTCTAATTAGCAGTACATTTTTCAGTGCTGCCAAGAGTACAGTTTCAGAACAAGTAACAGAAAGGAGTGGCCCTCATTGATATTGTGCAAAGAAATGGAAGGTGCAGATAAAAGGTGAAAATGAAATAATAGAAGAAGACCACACAAAAGGCCATTCTACCTACAAAGAAAGGAAAAAAAAAGTTACAGAAAAGGAAGACAAAGTTTCCAGCCCTTTTATTCACTTATGTTTGTTAAAAACATATCTATCTGGGCATGGGGGCGCATGTCTGTAATCCCAGTAACTCAGGAGATTGAGACAGAAGGGTCACAAGTTCAATGCCAGTCTCAGCAATTTGGCAAGACCCTGTTCAAAATAAAAAATGAAAAAAAGCTGGGGATGTAGCTGAGTGACAGTCACCAAGTTCAATCCCTAGTACCAACCAACCAACAAACATATCTATACTAAAATCTATATTGTGTTGAACAGATCCAATTCCTAAAAGGGGAAGGCTTCTTAAAATTTATTTTTCTTTCTTTCCTTCCCTCTTTTTTTTTGGCCAGTACTAGGGATTAACTCAGGGGTGCTCTACCAGTGAGCCATATCTCAAGTCTTTTTATTTTTTATCAAGACAGGGTTTCACTAGGTTGCCCAGGCTGGATCCCAATTTGAGATCTTCCTGCCCCAGCTTCCTGAGTAACTGGGATTACAGGTGTATACTGCTATATCTGGCTCATTCACTTAATTTAAAAAAAAAGAAAAGAAAAGAAAAGAAAAGAAAGAAAGAAGCCCACTTGATTTCATGTTATATGGAAATAGTTTGGAATGAAGTTGAGTGTGGGTACATTTTTCATTTTTGTGTAATAGATTTTGGTTCATCTTTTTTGAAATCATGGCTAGCTTACTGTGTACGAGGGATCAGGACTGTATATACATATGAATCATTCAATCATAAGAACACCACCTAATTCACATATCCAAATTACGAGTAAATGGAAGCTTAGTTAAATAAGAGTTAAGTGGCAGAGAGAAGACTCAAACTCAGGTCTTTCTGGTTCCAAAGTCCACACACTACTACCTCATTTTCACTCATGGTTCTTATTGCTAGGAAAAAAGCACCAGGCTGGGGTAATCTGTTTTCCAATATCCAATATAGTGGCTAAGTAAAATAAAACCAGAAGAGAGATTTGAAAAAAAAAAAAAAAAAAAAGAATATTTGTACATGTTTCCTGGATTTCCTCTGTTCACAAATGTCAGAATCTGTACTGATGATACCAGCAGCCTTGTGAAGGGCTTGGATCTAGTTGCTGAACAAATATTTTTAGGTCCCAAGACTGCAAGTAGAAAAGGGGCATTAGGCGCCACTGAAGCTTACACGCTAGAGGCCAAAATAATGCCTCCATCTCACCTGGAACACCAATAGGCCTACAATGCAAGCATCAACACCGCCACAAAGCAGGCTATTAAAATATAAACAAACTCTACGAATCAATCCACTCACACTGAACTCCAGGTATCCCAAACCACATACTTTAAAAGGCAGGTTGAAATACTTGGCAACAATCTAACATACAATTGTCTAAAATCCCTTCATATTTAAGAGATGGAGTGAAGACACAGCCAAGAGTAGCAGGGGAGGGGGATCCCCAAGGGTTTATGCTAGAAATCCGTCTAGGGAATTTCAAAGCTCTGCATATGCTGTCAGTTCTCCAGCCCTGAGAAATGCAACTGGAAATGGAATATACTGATAGGTTCTTCACCAGAGAGACAGGAGCTTAGTTTTCGAGCATTCTGGGTAAAGCACATCTGCATGAATGGTGATCACAAATAGCCTTTGGAGCGTGTTCTCAGCACTCAGGCACCAACCCTGCCTAAGGCTTTCATTGTTACACAACATGGATAAACTGTGACAGCCACATGTACCAAACAAGGAAGCAGAGTGGCTGAAAATGCTTCCATAGTGCCCACACTCTCAAAACTGGAATAGATCTTATTGGTTTGGGCAAGATTATCTGTTAGAAGCTGAAGGTAAGCATTAGGCATAAACAAGCTGCATCTACATAATGTCTCTCATGAGTTCATTATGGCCAGCAGACACTATTTCAACATCCAAATAATCAGAGACTTTAAAATAGACTTCATTCCAGTTAAAGTTTTCAATAAATGTGTTTTTTTTATTGTTATTTATAACCTGTCCCAGGAAAAAAAAATAATAAGTATAACATGAAAAGCCAACTGAGAGTGACCCTGTAGCACCAGCAGTGAGGCGGCTTAATATCACTGGGATTTGCATCCTATCAAGCTATTCATGCTGAGGCTGGGACCCTGGTGCTAATTTCTAGTAAATTTCACGCTTGATGTCTCCCTGTTGTGGGTCATTGCCGGTTCGTCTAAATAAACTGCTTCCAAATGGCTCTTCCATCTAAATATTCAGCCAGTTTTTATAATTTAATTTTGCATTATGCTGAATAGCCTTCCGGCCAGATAGAGCTCATTGGAAAAAAAGCACCAATACCATCTTGACAAGCTTTTATTTATTTATTTATATTTTTACTGCTCGAATTAGACCTCCTAGGCCGACTAGTAAAGAGTTTTTTTTTTCCCCTCCACTAATGTCAATTTTCAGCATAGCAAGAGCTGTCTCTAATCTTTTCCTACTCATTACACACAATTTTGGAGTCATTTTACCCACAGTGCAGTCGGCTCCTGGCTGTGTGTTTGTGTGCACTGAGGGATGGCATAATTGTTTATTTTCCCTCCCTGCATAATCCCTAGCCAGTATTGAAACCAAAACTGCAAACATCTCCCCAAGGGATGTGGAGAATGACAAGAGGCTCTCAGTTTAGGTCCCTTTACATGAGATAATACGCAGGAAACATCCTGACCTGTATGTAAATATGAATGGTGCTGTTCTCCCCCTCCTACTTCCACATAGATCTCTATCTTCCCTAAAGCTTATCTGTCTTATGTGATGTGTAAACAGACGTATTAGAACCAAAAATGGGAAGACAAAACTCGCCCTGCTCTATATTAGGCCAAGAACTCATTTCTGACTTGGGGCAGGAAGGAGGAGGGAATGGGCAGTTATTATTTAATGGGTATAGAGTGGAAGCTGGGAATGATTAAAACGTTTAGGATATATCAATGATGGTTACAGAATACTGTGAATGTATTTAATGCTACTGAATTGTACACTTACTTTTACCACAATAAAAAATAACATTTCTGAGCTCTTGAAAGTTCTTTTCACAATAATCAAGGACATCCCCAAAGGAAGGGGGAAACAGGTGGATTATAACTTCCGCCAGGATGTTCCAGGATCTGATTCTGGTCCTGGGCTCTCAGATAGACCAACCGAGTTACAAGAAGTCAGTCAGCGCTACATTACTCTCCCAAGTGTCATTGTTTAGCTGAACCATCTTGGGAAATTTATTTACCCCAAGTCCCAATTTATGTAAAACACGGATAATAATAAAAGTTACCCCTTGGCAGTGCTTGCTGTGATGATTATGTAAGATAAACCATATAAAATGGTTAGCACAGCTTCTGGTGAAAAGCACTCAGTGAATCTTAATTGTTGTTGTTCTTATTGTTACAAGGCTAGCAGCCAATCTGGGCCTGAGCCAAAAGATGCAGCAGAATTGAAGCTTTTCCTAGAAGCGACACTTCTGAAACTTTTGAACTCTGAACCAGAGCACATAATCAGCAGGCTGACTTGCTCACCAGTGTATCAAGAAGACTGCATTTTCAGCACTCCTTCCCTGGCAGGTCTTAATGTAAGCCTTACAGCCAAGGAAGTGGGGACTGAGTAAAATCTGACACTATGTGAACCTCAAATATAAGAATGAAAGGGGGAAAAGAAGAACTCAAACTATCCCTGTTTGCTGATGACATGATTATATATTTAGAGGAACCTGGAAATTCCACCAGAAAACTCTTAGAACTCATAAGTAAATTCAGTAGAGTAGCAGGTTACAAGATCAATGCTCATAAATCCAATGCATTTTTATATATAAGTGATGAACCTTCAGAAAGAGAAATTAGGAAAACTACCCCATTCACAATAGTATCGAAAAAAATAAAATACTTGGGAATCAATCTCACAAAAGAGGTGAAAGACCTCTACAATGAGAACTACAGAACACTAAAGAAAGAAATTAAAGAAAACCTTAGAAGATGGAAAGATCTCCCATGTTCTTGGATAGGCAGAATTAATATTGTCAAAATGGCCATACTACCAAAAGTGCTATACAGATTCAATGTAATTCCAATTAAAATCCCAGTGATGTACCTTACAGAAATAGAGCAAGCAATTATGAAATTCATCTGGAAGAATAAGAAACCCAGAATAGCTAAAGCAATCCTCAGTAGAAAGAGCGAAGCAGGGGGTATCGCAATACCAGATCTTCAACTCTATTACAAAGCAATAGTAACAAAAACGGCATGGTATTGGTAACAAAATAGACAGGTAGATCAATGGTACAGAATAGAGGACACGGACACAAACCCAAATAAATACAATTTTCTCATACTAGACAAAGGTGCCAAAAATATGCAATGGAGAAAAGATAGCCTCTTCAACAATGGTGCTGGGAAAACTGGAAAGCCATATGTAGCAGAATGAAACTAAACCCATATCTCTCATCCTGCACAAAACTCAACTCAAAATGGATCAAGGACCTCGGAATCAGACTAGAGACCCTGCATCTTATAGAAGAAAAAGTAGGTCCAAACCTTCAACTTGTTGGCTTAGGAGCAGACTTCCTTAACAGGACTCCCATAGCACAAGAAATAAAAGCAAGAATCAACAACTGGGATAGATTCAAACTAAAAAGCTTTCTCGCAGCAAAGGAAACTATCAGTAATGTGAAGACAGAGCCTACAGAGTGGGAGAATATCTTTGCCACTCATACTTCAGATAGAGCGCTAATTTCCAGAATCTATAAAGAACTCAAAAAACTCTACACCAAGAATACAAATAATCCAGTCAACAAATGGGCTAAGGAAATGAACAGACACTTCACAGAAGAAGATGTACAAGCAATCAACAGATATATGAAAAAATGTTCAACATCTCTAGTAATAAGAGAAATGCAAATCAAAACTACCCTAAGATTTCATCTCACCCCAATTAGAATGGCGATTATCACAAATACAAGCAACAATAGGTGTTGGCGAGGATGTGGGGAAAAAGGTACACTCATACATTGCTGGTGGGGTTGCACATTAGTGCAGCCACTCTGGAAAGTAGTGTGGAGATTCCTCAGAAAGCTTGGAATGGAACCACCATTTGACCCAGCTATCCCACTCCTTGGCCTCTACCCAAAGGACTTAAAATCAGCATACTACAGAGATACAGCCACATCAATGTTCATAGCTGCTCAATTCACCATAGCCAGATTGTGGAACCAACCTAGATGCCCTTCAGTTGATGAATGGATAAAGAAACTGTGGCATATATATACAATGGAATATTACTCCACCATGAAGAATGATAAAATTATGGCATTTGCAGGCAAATGGATGAAATTGGAGAATATCATGCTAAGTGAGATAAGCCAATCTCAAAAAACTAAAGGACGAATGATCTCACTGATAAGCAGATGAGGACATATAATGGGGGGTAGGAGGGGTTAACATTAGGGTTAGGGTTAGGTTTAGGGTTAGGGATAAGGAGGGTGGTAAGAATGGAGGAAGGAAGGACTGTATAGAGGGAAAAGGGGGGTGGGGGGAAGGGAAAAAAGTAACAATGAATCAAACAACATTGCCCTATGTAAATTTATGATTTTTAATAAAAAGAAAAAAAGAATGAAAGGGGTGTTAGGCCCCCTTCCTCCCAGCTTTGATGTAGTATCATCCTCTTTTGAACACCCTGCTTTTGTGTTTATATGTTATCACTTCGCCATTCTGCCCAGGACATTTTTCTTGACTTCTTCAGGTAATGTCCGTTTCTGACTTATTTTTGTTGCTCCGAGGTGGCTAACACAGTTCCTTGTACATAGAAACCCAGTAAAAATGTGTAGGATTGACTTGTTTAACCTGCACTCTCAATGTCTCAAGGTATTTCCACTGACTTATTATCTTGGTCAAAAAATAATTCACCTTCGCAGTTTAAAAGAGTACATAAGCATTAATTTACATGTATAATCAATCTCCCCCAAGAAAAGCACAAAATGTGGTAGTTCTCTGGCCAATATGAACATATGAATATGAAATAGGAATCTTTTCAAATAAAAAACAAACAAAAATTAACCTCATTTACATTTTGTGAGGGAAACTTGGCCATTCAGGGCTCTTCCTAGCCAGGCAAGAGAAACTCATTGGCAAAAATGTTGAATACCTCTAACCACATGGCTGATAATCTATAAAAGGGGAACTTCCTTCCTCCCATTCCTCTAATTCTGAATCTTGAGATAAATGAGATTTGTACCCATCAGCATACTCTCTCTGCCTCGAAGTGTGCTGTGTCTGCCCTTAGCCTGGCCGTGGATCACTGCCATTGGAGAGAGCACTTTACCACTGTAAGAGGTGGAGTGTTTGCTTTGGCTGTCCACGTACTGTCCACAGTGGCTTTGCTCATGGAGGATTCTCATTTAATGATGATTTGGACTTACTAATCACTAAGTAATTCCCATAGCACGGAGTAGAAATTTTATAATAATGGTCTAATCTGCTAGAGCCACTGGCCCAGGGCTGTTGGTGGATAATAATAAAATGTACCACAAATTACCACGAAGAACAGCCTCTGGTACAGAATTTGTTCATTTCCTTCCAGTTAGTGCTAATTTCAGTATCTATCATGGTCACTGTAGAACATTAGAGAATAATATGAATGAAGAACATGCCCAGAAAAGAGGGACAGAGACAATCCTACTTTCCAGACCATCAGAATGGTCCAATATCTACCTGTGAAAGCAAAATCCACAACAGTAGTAGTCCACCTAGATAACTAACAGATTATTCTGTCATTTTGTAAGGAATTGTAAAACATGCCATATTTTTCCATTTGGGTTGCGATTTAGAAGGTATCTTAGATGGAGCACAATCCCCCAAAAGCCTAGGGTAATGGGCTGTCAGCATACCCACAGGATCTGCAGAATCTACTCCCTCCTCCTGTCGCATGGTGCCCAGTAATTAGTGTTGTCCCTCTAGCCCGCAACTGAGTCAGTCACCTTTCATCCCACCAGAGAAGCCTCTCCAGTTGGCAAAGACCATCAGGGGCAGTCCTTCACGGTTGAAGTCTTTGATAGCCTGATAGGTCTTAAATGCAGAATCTGGGAACCAAACCTGGCCAGCCTGCTGGATTATCTATAGGGGAAAGTCAAAAAAGAAGATATAATTAACAACAGAGTTTCAAGGAGAACTTCTCCAAGGTGAACAAGATTTTATTTATTAAAAACTGAAAACACAAGTCAGATGTGGTGGCACATGCCTGTAATTCCAGCTACTTGGGAGGCTGAGGCAGGAGGATCACAAGTTTGAGGTCAACCTTGGCAACTGAGTGAGACCCTGTCTCAAAATAAAATAAAAATTGGGGGTGCTGGGGAACATATAGCTCAGAGGTAGAACACTTGCATAGCATGTGCAAGGCACTGGGTTCAAACCCCAGCACTGCAAAGCAAACAAACCTGAAAAGTTAATCAAACCAAATGACAACTAGTTTATCAAGATCATTTTTTGGAGGAGGGGGTGTACTGTAGATTGAACCCAGGGGCACTAAACCACTAAGCCATATCCCCAGTCCTTTTTATTCTTTATTTTGAGACAGGGTCTCACTGAGTTGCTAAGTGCCTCACTAAGTTGCTGAGGCTGGCCTTGAACTTGATATCCTCTTGCCTCAGCCCCCCTCACCAGGCTCAACATCACAGAGTAGAATTTATTTATTTAAGTGAGACGAGAAGAACTAGCATTCCCATGACATAGGAGGAGGATAGTAGGATACCCTCAAGACCACTTTTGAAGAGAAAAAAATAGAATCCTGGATCTTTTAAATACTCTTTGTGTGTGTGTGTGTGTGGTGTTGGGGATTGAACCCAGGGCCTTGTGCATGCTAGGCAAGCATTCTACCATCTGAATTATATCCCTAGCCCCAGATACTCTTCTTCTTGAGTGTTGACTACACTGCTACTCCTAATAGTAATAGTAATAGTGAGAGAATGCAGACCTAGGAATCTTCATTCAAACTTCTCTGTTACTTTTTTTTTCTGTCAGGTCTGATATCGAACCCAGGGTCTTACTCATGCTAAGTAAGTACTCTACCACTGAGCCACATCCCTAGCCCTCATTCAGTCTTCTTAAGTACAACTTGAAGTTGGGCACTGTAGCACACATGTCTGTCAATCACAGAGATGACTCAGGAAGCTGAGGCAGGAGGATCATAATTTCAAGGCCTCAGCAACTCAACTAGATCCTATCTCAAAATAATTTTAAAAAATGGACTGGGGATGGAGCTGAGCCTGGTTCAATCCCCCAGTAGCAAAAAAAAAAAAAAAAAAAAAAGGTGGGGGTGGGTGGGCTGTGGTGTCCATGCCTAGAGTTAGGGCAGACTGCATTATCAGTTCTAATTGTAGCTTAGAACACATACCATGTATTCATGTGTATGTTCAGAGAATCTACGACGGATGAGCTTCAGTGTTATCTCAGTTGCCTTTTTGTAACACCATATCCCCAACAAAATCAGAACATTTTCTAACATCAGTAAGAACAATGTAAAGGTCTATTTCATTTTGGGGACAGAACTTGGCTTGCAGTCTATCTAGAGTCATCTTAAAAGTGAACACATGAGCCGGGCATAGGAGTGCATGTTGATGATCCCAGCAACTCTGGAGGCTGAGGCAGGAGGATTGAAAGTTCAGACCAGCCTCAGCAACTTAGTGAGGCCTTAAGCAACTCAGCAAGACCCTGTCTCAAAAAATAAAAAGTGCTGGGAATGTGGTTCAGTGGTTAAGCACCTTTGGGTTCAATTACCAGTACCAAAACACTTAAAAAAGAAACACACACACATAAACACATGATGGTCTGAAATCATTCAAGGCTGCTGCTGCCCTTTCCCTCGAAGATGTGCCCACAGTCACTGAAGGGAAACAAGCTCCAAGCACAGGCCCACACTGTACTTGAGGTGACCTACCTTGGCTTCAGAATCCAGGTTTGCAGGATCAGCTGGGATACTTAGTTCTACTGTTCGGGTTTCTACGGCAACTACTCCCACAGGTATTCCTCCTAGCCTGATAAAAAATGAGCTACATCAGAACTCAATGCATGTCAAGATTATAGCTAGTCATTTATTTTCCAATCCCACATCAACACGGGAACTAAAACTAGAAGCAAACCAGACAGCAGCAGGGAATCTAACTTCTAGGTGCTATGGATTCAGTATTTATTCTGTAAATACAGTAGGAAACTATTCTCAGAATCACTCCTATTCTGGATAGTCCCAACAGGATAAATTCAAACCAAAAGCTATAACCAGGGGATCCTCTGTATTTAGACTCAACTACTCAGCACACACACAAATCTACCTTTGTGGTTGACATATGAAGTTTCTCTATTCACTCTAGAGCATCTCTTGGTGAATGTGGAGCAAAATGGTCTGGAAGGTAGTAGGAATCTGAAACTTTCAGTAACTTCATGAGTGCAGGTCTTGTGGAAATAGAGCTATAGTTTTCTTTTCTTTCTATTTTTTTTTAATTTTTATTTTGAAACTGTAATTCTCTTGCTTCAGCTTCCTGAGTACCTGGGATTACAGGTATGCACCATCATGGCTGGCAGAGTTGTAGTTTTCCATGGGATATGAATAATGTGGTGCTAGCTAAGATTTGAGGGTATAAAAGGTCTTACCACTGGGCATGTAGATGGGGATTGTGTGTAGGTGTGTCATGAGGATGATGAAAAATATGTGCAAAGAGTAGGGAAGTGGTTTAAACAAACCCTTAGCTTTCTTTTTCATGAGAGAAGAGCATTGGGACAGGGACAATTTCAGAAGTAATCGTTCTGAAATCTATATTGGAAGCATATATTTAATCTCAAAGCTAAGTTAATTTTAAAACCTGTTTAGGTACTTAATGTTTCTACATTTATACTCCCTTCTAAACTTGGTCTTCGTAAAGATTTCCTAGGAAAATCAGAGAGGGAGGGAGGGGAGGAGCAGAGCCAGGGAAGAGAGAAAGACTGAAGGAAGGGGAGAATATAGAAATGCAAAAACAGAGTGAGTCCTTGAGCTGGAAAATGTGATTTAGTCTTCCCCCTCAGTTGCATTCCTAGGGGTTGGGGCTGGAAGGGCTAGTCTCTTATTCCTCACTGCATCTCCACAACAAACTTTTCCACGAAGGATGATCTTTGGTTGTTACACTGGCTACTGGAAATGGATTCTTGTCATCACAACGGGCCTAATGGGGGACTGAGTAGAGACCACCCACCCCCTTGTCACTTGCCTGCACTGAATCAGAATCAAAAGCCCTCTAGACAACCAGACAACGAGCAGGAGGTACACAGGAGGGCTTAGAAATATTTCTGCTCACAATGATTAACAATCCAACTGGAAACTTGTAATTGCAAAAGCCACCCTAAATCGGTAACTTATAACTTATATATTAGGGCCCATGTGACCTAATAAAGAACATCTTTATCCGAGTATTACAGTTATTTATTGAACTTGAAAACAGCTCAGAACAACTTCTGTTTTCTATTATACTTCATATAAATTTTATCAGGCTAGCACATGAAGATGCTACATCTTGTTTTATAGTGTGTCCCTGGACAAGGTGCCATGGAATAATAAAAGACAATTTACAGCCAATAGCACACATATTCCAAACATACATACCAAAGATGAGTTTTGGCAGCACTTACAGTAACAATCCCAGAAGAATACATTTATATTTATTTCTCGAAATGCCATTGCCTTTGAAAGAAGCTAGCTCTACTTGTGTTTTATATACTTGTGAGCATGTGTATGTGTTTGGAGTAAGAAACCCAAAACTCATCAGATGGAAAGAAAGGAAGAAATGAGAGTGAGTGTCAGAGTAAACAATGGCAGAGTTAACCATAGCCAAGCTTGACTGATCTTGGTTGTAGAGCGACTCCCATTCTTCCAATCGTAAGTGTAAAGCATTGTTCTCTTATTTCCCATGGGAAAATCTTAAAGACCTTAACAAAGGCTTGATTTTGTGAGGCTTAAAAATCTGTCATGTTTTCAATAGGTAGAAAAACTGAAGCAGAATAGATAAGAGACAAATTCTCAAAAAAGTTGGTCCTAGTGTGACATGAGAACTCTTTGTAATGAGCAGATAAGTCCTGGCTAGTAGGGCTCTAGCTCTGGTGCATGCCCCACAACTACCTCCCCAGTGGGAATTTTAATGGCACACAAAATAATTCTCACTAGGACCCAGAAGCCTGGGGTGAGGTAAAAGACCTGAGATGCAAAAGAAAACGAGCGGCTAGTTTCTGTGAGTTTCCATCTGAGCTAACTCAGGCCCGAATCCTATTCAGAGTCACAGTGGAAGACCCTGTCTGTGGGATTTACCATCTGATGGCTCCTTGTCACTGGCAGCATGAGGTGTGCTGACCTGCTGTACTGAGCAAACCACAAAGCCTAGAATTATTTTCAAGGCTAGAATCTAAATCTCAACCCAATGTGGCATGTTTGAGAATCTTGAGCAGGTGCCACTTTTCACCAAGATAAGGAAAACTGATTGCCCCCGAGAGGAAGGTGAGCTCCAGATGCGGGTCCCTCGGGCAGCATGTCTCTGCAGTGCAGAACTAGATTAAGATCAGCCTTGGCAGGTGCTCGTTATACTGAGCACTGCAGATTATTTCGCACAGCGCTTGCTGTTGAGTGAAGCACTTCTTAGAGTAGGTATTAAAATTTAATAGAAACTTCAATTTCCCACTTGAAAACATGGGTATCCCAGCAACCTATTCCAGCTTATTTTACTCATTCCCGTTTCAGGTAAACTTTTTTTTTTTTTTTTTCCCAATTCAAATCTGATTATAATCCAATATAGTACATAAGTCACTTAACTAATCTTGATGCCATGACGGAACTTCTCTCAGGTTACCTAAGAAGCAGGTGAGTCTGATTCACTTGTCACCTGTTCCTAAAAGAAAGTAGCCTGGGGGAGGGGAAGTCATTGGTGGGTTACCGCTATTGTAGTTGGGCATTACAGCTACCAAAGAGTTTTTCTTGCAGCATTATAAAAAGGAAATATTGTGAAAATCAGTCTTTAAATTAAAAGCATCACTGGAATGACACTTTAAATGAACCAAAACTCTAGTTAGAATGCTTTGGGCATTGTTGTAATCCAGTATTATTAGAAAGTTTTGATGAAGAGAGCATTACTGATATAAGTCTATATGGCATGGCCTTTTTGCTTATTATTTTTAGTTGGGAGAAAAAAATTTCCAAAATAAAAGAGCTCTTACCTGGCTCTACCAACCACCACAGTCTGTGCCCAGGGCTGCATAATCTCTGAGAAAGATCCATAGTCAAAAAATCCACTCAACCACTGACCCTTCTGGGCTACAGAAGGAAAAGAAAGAACAAAGACAGTCAATCCATTGACAGTGCACTGGAACTGATGAATTTAAGGTGGGATCCAGGGGATTATTTGGGGGGAGTTTGTTGTTGTTGCTAACCATATTATAATAGATGAAAGCATTAGGCAGCCGAATGTTCATCTGCCTTCAGACATCATCTCCTATTTCATTTGCTAGTCTGCATAAAAAGAATCATTTATCAGCAAAAGCATCATTTATTGTTAAACGATGGGGTTCAGCTAGCAGTTTGCATGCTTTTAAATAAATAACTTGGTTTTTTTCAAGATACTACAGGCATTTGTCAAAAGGCAGCCAAGTCATTAAAGATGTTTTTAAAATTGTCTATTTCTATTTTGAAACTTGTCTTACAATTCTGTTTGATTCCACTGATTTTCTTTTAATGGAAAGATGAAAGCAGTCAAATAATAAGTATTAATGATCAGATGAGGACCCAAACTTGAAGAAAAGGGATTCAGTGTTTCTGCTAGAGAAGCAAGATAGATCCATTTTATTTACAGCTTTCAAAGTATAATTTTTCTACAAGAAAGGGTCATGACCAGATACTCTTGAAAAAGCAAAACATAATGGTTAAAATGCACACACTTAATGCCATTAACCTCCCTTGCACAGAAAATGCCCTTCACTGGCCAAGACAGGTACTTTCAATATCTTAGTTTAAAAACTTTTGTTCCACAGATATAAATGTTTGACCAAGGCCCTATAAAAGCTTCTGCAAATAACTGTTTCCTAGTTTGCCCTCTCAGCTCATGGTTTCTCTGTGATTCTTCTAATTTGAACACAGCCCTCCACCCCGTAAAAACCCAAGTCCAAAACCAATTAAAAGTGAAAATCCGAGCAAGCTAACCTCTGCTGACTTAAACAGGACGGAGAGTGTTTTATCAAGACTAAACTTGTAATTACTGTGTTCTACATTCCTTGCCTCTATGGCCCCAGTGTAAAATGTGATCATCCATTTCAAAATTATCTCTCTATCGTGAGCCCAAAGCTGATCGTTTAGATTCTGGTCTCGTGTTGGGCGTCAGTTTGAAGAATATCATGGCACTATCTTCTCTAATAAATGACTTTAACTTTTCACCTAGAAGATATCTGCTTTAACTTATCACAGGGAATCATCTGCTTTCTTTAACGCTTCCACTAAATTAAAATCTGAAGTCACTCGATTTGGGAGCGAGTGTTAGCTGCACATAGACAGCAGGATGAATTACTGGGGAGTCGATGAAAAAATATTATACAAAAAAACAGAAAACTTAGTTTATCACAAATTTCATTTTATTCTCTGGTTCTCATTAATAATGACTGGGATAACCACCACCTACACCCACACTCCATGAAAGAGGGTCTCAGGAAATGATGAAGGTTCTAAACCAAATTTTAACTTTATATGCCCAGATCATCTTACAGTTCTTACTTTAATAATAATTTGGACCTACAGAATTAATTTCAAGTGAAAATGTCTGCTGCTTCCCCTCCCTCCTTTGGTACTGAGCATTGAACCCAGGGTGTTCTCCCACTTTAACTGCGTCTCTAGACCTTTTTATTTTGAGATTGAATATCACTAAATTGCTGACGCTGTCCTTGAATTTGCGATCCTCCTGTCTCAGCCATCACTGAGATTATAGGCATGTGCCACCAAGCATACCTTAAAATGTTTACTTCTTTAAATAAAACTTCCTGCCTGATCATAGCAACAAAAAAGCTAAATCACCTGAAAATCCTAATAATCTATCGCTGCTATTTCAACCCCCAATATAATTTTCTGTCATTAACCTTTATTTTAATAACTGTGAGAAAATAAAAAACCCTCTTGCCTTATATGTTGATTAGGGGAAAGTGAACCATTGGCTATTGTAGTTGGGCTTCATAGTCCCCATAGGACAAATAAGATGGTCAGATATAGAACTTAGAAGCCTGTTAAGATGGTTCCCCATACTTTTCAGGAGAACCTTTGCTGAGACTTGTACTGAATTCCAGAAGAAAAGAGGCTCACCTCATTTCCATAAAAATCCTGAATTTTAAGGTTGATAGGTGTATTAGGCACATAGTTCTTACCATAATCATGTATAAAAATAAGAGGTAAGGAGAAGACTACTACAATGATTCTTCTGCCAGTGTAAGAAAAATTTTATTAGGATTAATAAGAAAAGGCATTGAAATCAACATTTACCTGTTGATTTTTCTAGAATATCTCCAATCAGGTATCAAATGACGTCCGAGCTCCAAAGTAATAGCTGTGTGGCCTTACACAGATCATTCAACTTCTCTGAGATTGTAAAGTGGTGATCTCTCATTCTCATTCTCTCTCAAATTATCTATCTATGAAGTTCTTTGCAGCTTTAGTGTGCGCTCTGACTCCTTCCTTCCTTCCTTTCTCTTTTCTTTCTTTTCTTCAGTACTGTGATTGAACCAAGGGGTGCTCTACCACTGAGCTACATTCCCAGCACTTACTACTTTCTGAGACAAGTTGTGGAGGCTGGCCTCAGACTTGCAATTCTTCAGCCTCAGCCTCCCTAGTAGCTGGGATCACAGGTGAATGCTACTGTGCCTAGCTTGCCTATTTTCTTAGTCGTATGTTTTTGTGTAGGAATTGAACAGTGATTGAAAGAAGATTAAAAGTTTGAGAGCCAAGGTACCATAAGGTCCTCAAACATATACATACTTGGGTGAGGACGCCCTGCTAACATCCATCGAGGATCATATGGAGCCTTTGTAGGAACAAACTCAATGATTCTATCTATAGGATCCTTAGAGTTCAGGAGAGGAACCGAACTGTGAACGCTCTAAAGGGAGATTGGGAGAGAAAGAACACAGAAATCAGTGAAAAAGTCTTATACTCTGACTCAGTAACAGCTGCAGACAAAAGACAGCAGGGCCCACATACAGAAATTATACCCACTGGTCCCAATCATCAGCCAGAAGCATCCTAGTTATGTGCCAAACACAGAGGAACATGCACAGGTCTTAATCTCATTTAGGAGCCTGGCACAAAGTGGTGTATTTTGACTTGATTTCAGTGTGCCCACACTTTCTGGGAAGCTCTCCAGAGGAAGGATGACTATTATAAAAGGAAAAAAAAACCAACAATGAGTAGGAAACCTTAATATGCTGGAATCTGAGTCTAGATAGACGAAGAAGGCATTTTTGGCTGGAAAACACCAGGAAAAAGCCTAAAAAATCCACAGACATTTTAAAGATGGCTTTAAGGAAAAAAAAAAAAATTAGGAGCTTTCTGAGAAATATTTCATAATTAAAATTTCCTCTGCCATAAAGATGAGACCTCAAACACAGAGACAATGAACCATGTTAGAAATGGCAGGTTCTGCTGGTAGGTAGTTCATACTCACCTTGGGCATGTATGACAGCCAGTGCAGGACAGTGAAAACCCCTTCAAAGTCATCACAAACAGTACAGTGGGTTACCCCATTGTTGTGCATGATCTGGATGCCCCCAAGCTGGTTATTGGAGGTGTACACTTCCCTTCCAAGGACCTAGAGAAATGAGCAAGAGAAAAAACATTTGTCTCTGAAGAAATAAAGACATAGTTTATTTCATAATTCTCAATGAAAGAGGTTCTTTTCTTCACAAGACAGAGATCTCAGACTCTGTGGATTGCTCTTAGGGATTACCAGGATCTTCTTCCTAAAAGGAAAACTTGGAAAACAGAAAAGAGTTTTAACAATCACATATATGGTTGCAATTTAAAAACCAGCAAGCCTTTCTCTCTGCTAGCGACCACAGATAGGCATAGTGCTCTTGAAGTCTGAGCTGAAATCAGTGATGGGTAGGCTGGGACCCTGAGGCACAGGCCACCTTGTCATGTGCAGGTCTTGCAGAGTTGTTATGCACATAAACAAAAAAGATAACATGCCTGTCTTTTGACAAGCTGCAGTTAAAGAAACCCTGTGGGGGTCTGGGTTCCTCATTTTTTCTAATGGATTACCTTTATCTTCACATTTGATTTTTTTTTCTTTTTCTTCTTTCCCCAGTGCTAATAATCGAACCCAGGAACCTTATGCATGCTAGGCAAATGATCTACTAATGAACTACATCCCTGTTCCCTTGCATTTGATTTGTAAAGCTGGTTCCCATTCACAAGCCCTAAAGTAGGCAAAATCCTGAAGCAACCAATGATACATACACAAACCCCTGAGTCTTAAGTCCTCTTTGTGTGTTGGGTGCAGGGCTATGATTTATTTTCAAGCCTGCTTCCCCTCTGCCTTCTCCTTTCAAGGCTGTAGGAAATTCTGGGCCTCATTCTCAGTGTCTCTTTGGAGGAGTTTAACCCTTGTCAGGTCAAAGGGCACCTGCAATTGAAAACCACAAAGTTTCCTTTAAAGGAAAAAAAGGGGGAAAAAAAATCTTGGACTTAGAAATTGTAGGGTTTCTTTTCTCCTTGAAGATTGGTTAATAATTTCTTTCAGGGAGGGAGGTTTTCTGACCCAGCAGATGGAAGTCGGGCAGCCTGATCACTGACTATTGCCAACTGCTCAGTGTATAGTAATTGCCAGTCATCTAGGGTAGCCCTGGAGAGCTCTAAACAGTTGTGGAGCACTTACTGTATTTTCCCTTTTCTTTTCCCTTTCTCCTTCTCCTTTAAAAAATAACGACACACAAAATTTCTTCCTTACTAACTTTTATTCATTTTCGGTCTCTGGGGAGAACCTAATAAATTTAGGGCCAGCAAATTGTACCTGTATATTCCCAATTGGCCCCTTCTTGTTAGGAGCTCTGAGAGGTTCCCCTGCGTGCTGGGTCAGCCCCTACATCAAGACCTTCCCTAGGCTGAGGAAGTTGGTGACCAAAGTAATAACCTCACTGTGACCCAGCTGGCCTTGGTTCCATTTAACTTCAGCTAGGAAGGGCATTAGAGACTTTTCTGAAAGGAATATGGAAAGCAAAATTGCTCTCAGATTACTGCTTTCCTTGATAAGGAAGCACAGAGATCAAGCCTTTACAGGCAGCCCCAAGCTGAGCAACATGCTGGCAGCTCCTTTGAAGGGGCCCCATGAACAGGGGAGACCATATCTGACCACTGGGCTCCCATCCTCCCCTCAGTCCATCTTTAATCTTAGCCCAGGCGCTGCGGCTCTTTTCTCATTCTCCTGCTGTCTCTTTCCATTTGCCCTCTCTCTGACTGATACACTGATCTCTCGGTCACTCGGCTTTCTGCTCCACTGAGTCCATATTACTAATAACACCTCCGCCACGGCCAGTTTACCTCATGAAGGCAGGAGCACATCATTACAAAATAAACTCATAACTTTGACATTCTAGCAAATACACGCCGTTTGTTATTTTTATGGCTTTAGTCTTTCTAACAGGCAGAGGGCATTACATACCTGTTTCATTTATATCTTTAAATGTGTGCACACATGCACACTCACACATGCATCAGGAAACAAAATAGAACAAAAAAATCAAACCAAAACAAATATCCAAAGCAGTCAGTTGATGTGAGATCTTGGTGGAGGCAGAAAACCTGTCACTCAGGGAGGCCACGCTCTGATCTGGCTCTGGTTTTATGGTCGTCATAAACCCGATGGCCCACAACTGGTCCTTCTGGGATAGACTGCCTCTCTGCTAGAAGTCATTCAGTGTGATCAGCAGTATTTTTAATTATTAAAATAAAATTGGAAAGGGGGAAAGGAATAAAAAGGAGACACTATGCTGACCCTGAATATTTGATATTCACAATCTATGCCAGGAGCCAACTATTCCTTGTTGCCTATAAGAGAGGTGCCATTTTCTGCTAAGAAACACTATTTTCTGTCCAATCTCTAGTACTTGATAATGTCCAACTGGTAATGGACCAATGAAGGACAAAGCTCAGAAAAAAGGACTGAAGCAGACCAAGAGCTACTTTGTGGTTTAAATGCACCTTTCTCAGACATCTTTGCCCCCTCATTTCAAAGAATAAGAAAACCTCCAGAACCAGGCTACTCCTAGAGATGTTCTGCCACTTATCCATTCTACTGCTGAGTTACACTCACAGCAACTCTACCTTGTGTTTTTACAAGAGGAGACAAACTTGGAAACAGCAAGATTCAATAACATAGCACATCTTCCTTAAGCAAGCTAAAACTCTGATACTTTGGCATTGTTCTGAAAAAGCAGAAGTATTTGTTTCTTCCCCTCTGGGTTCTGAAGAAACCCCACTAGGGTTTACTGCAACCAAGAACGTTAATTCTGGGCTAAAGAAATATTTGCCATGTGAGAAGATTCATGTAATTTGGAAAAGCAAGAGAAAAATTATAGGATAGAGTAACAGACTATCCAAATAGCTCTCTGACCAGCCTCATTTAGGAAGTCTGAGGTGGGGTGGAGACAAACACAGAAATGAAAACCGCTCCACTTACAAATGCCAACAATCATAGATACTTAACAATCAGCGAGGGGAAAGCAGTACCCGCTGGCTCATCTTCAACGACTGGAGGCTTTGGAGTACGCACAGTAGGATGAGAGTGCACACAATAGCTCCTGATTTATAGGGGTCGTTGCTGACTCAAGTGGTTTTAATGATTTTAGAATACTTCACAACAAAAGCTCTAACCAAGGAAGCAGAATCTGGGCTAGGACAAAATTCATCCTACCTAACTCTGAAACGATCATGCCAGAACAGTCACACAGACCCTAACTGATACCTAGGAAGATGAGAAGAGCCCACCACACAGAACCATTCCTCAGAAGGTTGTCTTACCAACCATCTACAGAAAAAACTGGCGTCAATAGCCACATCATATTTTCATGAAATAGGTGAGCTTCATTTGTTATTCTTTTAAACTCTGACATAGGCATTTCTGTATTAGTCAAGTTGTTTGCCAACATTTTCAAATTATTCCTCTCACATTTTCTACTACATGAAATAAATTTTAATTTATCTGCCCCAAAAGCATCACTATTAAACATAGGAGCCATTCAAACAGAGGTGATGCTCCCAGGCCCCCTTTGTTCTCCTTCAGATTTAAGTGGAAGAGAAGCACCATGAAATATTAGGAACAGCACCATCTTGGGGTCCTCTGCTAAAGGGTGCCCAGGCCATAGAACTGATAAGGGCTGAACCTGAGAGGAGAAAGGATCTTTACCCAGCCTCTGCGTAAACGCAAACCTCATCCAGGGCTCCATTCATCAGAGCTGGCAGACTTGAGAATTAAGGGCACCACATAAAAGCTACTGATTAGCAGAGAGGCAATTGTTAAAGGCTCCACCAAAGATGCCACAGAGCCTTTAGAAATGTTCAGATGTGTAAAAGGTACAAATGAATGCAGTCATACACACATGCTAAGGCCTCTGCTGCTGTTGCTGCTTATCTAGAGACATTGCAGACAGCTCAGGTTTACCACAGCTGACAGGCAATGAAAACAGTCTAATATACCGCCTGCTCTCGCCCTTAAATCCCTTTTTGGAGATCAAGATAAACACGTCCTTCCCTTCCCCAGTACTCCAGACATTTGACTGAAGTGGCGAAGCATTGTGAGGTTTTGTGCAAATGAAATCACTGTGTAACACTGAATGAGCGCAGTATTTACTTGTCAGGATATTTGTCAGCATAGGCATTGAGATACCCAAGTTTCAAAGATGCAACTTGGCTCAATTTTTTTTTTAAAATTGCTTTTATACTGATATTCACATTAAGACCCTTAGACTTACAAATATTTGCAATTGTGTGCTAAGATGTGAAAAACAATGATATATATCAACAAAGTTATAAAAGAGAAAATCTAATGCTGCCACCACCCCCCACTTTAAACAAACCTCAGTGGGTCAGAGCATCTTGTATTTGAAGAATCAGGGAGTACAAAATTCCTCCTGCATCCATGAATTCAGCTATGTGAGCTGAGTCTTCACTGCAATCCTTCTCATTAGGATATTTCCATTCTCAAGAGAATTTCAGGAGGGTTTTTTTGTAAATTTGCTGAGTAATCATCATCACTAGACTTCATCCAGGATTTTAGCTATTAAAGTTACTCTGGGATCTATCTGATAAAGGTCTGGCCAAGGATAGACAGACAATGAGAAAGAAGAGATGGGGAGCAGGGAAAAGTGGTAAGATGGGGACATAAGAGAGCCAGAAGAAAGAAGGGTGGGGGGAGTAAAGAGGAAAGGGAAGAAAAAAATGTAATAGCTCATCTACTCAGTGCTGCTAACATCCTCTTCCTTGACCTGAGAGGACTACATTTTTTAAAGCTGACAAGTAATTCAATCTCCAATTAACAATTTTAAGTGGTATAACACATATTACTGTATAAATGTTTCACCAGGAAGACATCCAAGGGTGAATGGAATTAAATCTCTAGGGAAATGGGACCAGGGCCTCCATGATCAAAAATATTTGGGTGTTCCAAAATACAAAGCCATTGGGTTACAACTCCTTTCTCCCTCCTTTATTACCGCTGCTGTCAATGGCAAACTGGAGTGCTGGTTGGCAGCTGGTAAATTAGACTTTGGGGTGTAGAAAAGGCTTAGTGCCATTCATTGGCAGAGGAGGGAAAAGTCCCTGACTTGAGCCACAGTTGGATTCAAGACCATCCTACAAGACCAAAAATCTCTCTATAAGCAGTAAATTATGAAGCGATCAGATTTGCTGAAGGATATATTGGGTCAAAGGGACTGTGCTACCACTATAGGAAAAAAAAAAAAGTTTAGCCAAAAAGAGAATGAGATATAAGCCTGAAATAACATTGATGACCTCTGTTTACTGAGGTGTAGGCCTCACTGGAGAATAAAAGAATGAATTAGATGGCAGAAGGATGATGGGAATTGAAGGTAGAGTGGGTAAGGAACGAGACTCATTTTTAATGTAAAGGGGAAGAGAAGAGCACATGATAGTTTGGTCTGTCAAATGTAGGAGAAAATGTGTAGGCTTCTGGAGAAAAAACTGAATGCCAAAAGGAATCACTCATCCCGGGACCCGTCAACTGCTCATTTAACTAGGGACTGGAAAGTACTGACAATCAATTTCAAATATGGAAATATTTAACATTTTAAATAAGGTCTGGTTTGCTGAGGAGTAATCTACATATAACAAAAATGTCCACTTCAAGGTTTTCAGTTCTATAAATGTTGCCGAACACATATGATCATTTAACAACCACCACAACTGAGACAGTATTTTCATCATCCCGAAAGTTCCCTTATGCTCCTTTGTAATCTATCCTCTCCTTCTACCCTAACAATCACCCATCTGCTTCCGGCCCCAACAATTTTGTCTTTTCTAGAAAGTCACATTAACCTTAGCTCATTTATTAACACAATGTATCAGATCCCTTCATACTGATGCTAGAGTCAGAAGTTCCTTTTTACTGCTAAGTTGTGTTGCATTTTCTGGAAATACCACAACTCACTCACCTGTTTGTTGAGGGACATATAGGGGGATTATGGAGAAAGCTGATATAGATGTTCATGTATAGGTGTTTGTTCTGGGTTGGTGGTGCTGAGAACTGAACCTAGGAACTCTCTACCACTGAGGCACATCATCAGTTCTTTTTATTTTATTTTGAGACAGGTTCTCGCCAAGTTGCCAGGTTGGTCTTCAATGTGCGATCCTCCTGCCTCAGCCTCCTGATTAGATGGAATTATGGGTGTGGGTCACTGCACCTAGCTCATGTACAGGTTGTGTAGATGTGCATTGTTATTTTTCCATTTTCTTTTTTTTTTTTTAATTTGTTCTTTCTAGTTAGATGTGACAATAGAATATATTTTGGAGTATAACTTTCCATTCTTGTGGTTGAACATGATGTGGAGTTTCACTGGTCATGTATTCATATATGAACATAGGAAAGTTATGTCTGATTCATTTAACTGTCTTTCCTATTCCTATTCTCCCTCCCTTCCCTTCATTCCCCTTTGACATTGTCATTTCTATTGGGTAAATATATAGGAGTAGAATTACCAGGTTGAATAGTAAGCATATATCTAATTTCATAAAAAGACAAAAAAAAAAAAAAAAAAAGAGTACATCTCTTTTGAAGTGGCTGTACCATTTTTTATTCCTACTAATAATGATAAGAGAGTTCTAGCTGTTCTGAATCTCATAAGGACATGGAATCTGTCAAGTTAAAAATGAAAAAAAAAAAAAAAAATTAGAACTGGGTCAATATAGCTCAGTGGTAGAATGCTTGCCTAGGAAAACTAAGGCCCTGAATTCAATCCCCAGCATTGCAAAACAACAACAAAAAACAAAACAAACCTTGTAATAATTTGGTCTAAAAAATTCTAGTGACATCAAATTTTTTAATTTGCATTTCCCTAATGAACAATAAGTATCTTTTCATGTGCTTATTTATCATTCTTATATCTTCTTTTGTGAAGTGTCTTCAAATTTCTTGCCCAAGTGTCTCATTACTGGTTTTTTTTTCCTTATTGCATTCTGAGAATTCTTCATGTACTCTGAATATGTCTTCTGACCAGAAGTTTTTTAAAGATAGAATTTTTTAAAAAGAAATTCCTGTTTTCAGTTACCTCCTACTACTTTTCCTAAATAGGTTGGTGCTTGAAGCTGGTGGCTGTGTGAGTAACTGCCTGTGCCCACAGTGGCCAGGCACCAGAGTTCAGGGCTTGCTAGGGCCTGGCTTCTTGGCAAGTAGTACTGACTCTCTGTGCCCTTTTTGTGTTTTTTCATTTATATCTGGTGGGCAGCATTTTATTTCCCCTTAAATTTTAAGCTCCATGAAAGCAGGAATTATCTTTGTATCTCTACAATATAAGAACAGCTTTACATATGACAGGTATGCAGTAAATGCCTGTGAACTACCACAGATTCTAGTGCTCTATAAAAACTCAACTTTGACTTGATTTTCAGCAAGTTGAATTATTATAAACAAAGAAGTCTTTCATATTAGTGTTACAATGTGTAGCAGCTTTCTTAAGCAAAACAAGTGGTTCAATTTTCCTACCCTTTTAGTTTTCCCCAGGGTAGATGCTTTTTTCACTTGGGCTAGAATTAAGACTGTAACTTTATGTACTCTAAAGTCACATTATATTAGGGCTGCTCTACTGAGCTGCATAAACATACTTTATCTGTGGAAAAAAAGGTATAATTCATCAATGGGTCAGATAAAAATGAAGATATTCATAAGTTGATTATCTATTTCAATGGTTCTGTCTTCTCATCTTAAGCTGTTGGTTAAATTTGGGTGGGTTCTTTTCTTTAATAACACTGATTTCTCAATTTCTCAGATATGCATACCATTTTAGAGGTCTTAAATCCTAGACACTGAGACATTATTAAAATTAGGAGCCAGTCAAGAATCAACCAGAAAAACCTGAAGCCTAGGCATGCTAGGTAATCTGTAGTTCAATCTACAAAGCTCTTAAAGCTTCTCCTTTCATAATTCAACACTCCTGACTGTGTACATTAGCTGATTAGTCTGTGTGATCATGGCCACTCTGAATGAGAGGGGACACAGCTAGATTTGGATTCATGCACAGGGGACCTTTCCTAGAATGATGAACAGCCAAGAGTCAGGTTTCTAAACAGACTCATTTCCTGAGCCTTTATCATATTCACACAGCAGCCTGCACAGCGAGGGCCCAGGTCTGTCTTCCTTCTAGAAGAGACTGGAGTCCTTGCATTTCTAATCTACCAACGTGTGCAGTTCTTGCACTTTTAATTTATGAGTGTTTTGGGGGGACCTCTCTGACTTGGGAACATATTGGCTTGGTCTAATGCTTGGAGATTATTAAACTTGGAGCTATGCTCCACTATCAAGTCTACAGATCTTTTATTTAGAAGATATGGTGCTCTAAATGCACAAAGAGCTCCCTGTCACCTTCACATTAAAGCCCCTAGTGCCTGGTAAATGGAATTATATAGCTGTCATCTCCTTTCCCCAAAGTTTTAAGAGTACAATGGGCTCATTTTTTCACACTCCATCCCAGCTTCAGAACTAAGAGACCTACTTTGTATTGATTTAAGGTCTCAGAAATAAATAAACCTGCTTCACCGCTGTGATTCACAACAAATTCATGATACACTATTGCATGATATATTTCAAGCTCTTGCTCTGGCTCTCTTTTTCCTCTGGTGAGTGATGGGGGAGGTGGGAGGTAGTAGGGAGCTGCAAAGCTGACAGCCTGATGGTTATTGGAGATGGCTGCTGACTGCAAATCTAAGAGCAGACACTGTTGGAGGAGTATGGGATTTTTTTTTTTTTATTTAAACTGGGGGGCAAGGGTGAGAAGCTAATTCACTTGAGTTTTAGACTGGGATTGGGGGAGAAGAAAGGTTGAAGGAAGAAGGGAGGGTTGACAGAGTAGCAAGTTAAGTGAACACTGATCTGCAAACACAGTTATGAACATGTGTAGAAAGAGAAAAGTGAAGGAAATCCACCATATGAAGGCACAACACAAAACTGACTGGCAAATGAAGAAGTTGAGGAAATAGCTCTGCTAAGGGACCATGCTCACAGACCTAAGTGGGCACTTAGCTTGAGTTCAGGGGCAATGCTTCCATAGAGAAACAAAGTGCAGGGAATCCTGTGTGCCAGAGAATGTGTGAGGTAGAGATGTTTCTTCATTCTAATATTCAAGACATATCAGAATCCTGCAGGTTGAAATGGATACTCTGGAGATAGGGTAGAGATATATCAGAGGTCCACACAGATGAGGTGAGCCAGAGACAGCTCACTGAGATGACACGGTAATAAATTCTAGCAGTTTAGCTTCCATTTGTGTAACCCTCAGAGCTTTAGTACCTTTACTGATTCTTCCAAATCTTGGACCCAGTGAGTTTTAGCTGTTACCCCAGAAGACTTATCATTCCATCACATTATCAGGATCCTAACTTTGGACAAGACAGGTGACAGAAAAGCAGGAGATAATTGGGCTTCAAGAGTTTTGCATGACCCTGTGTGGCAGACCCCAAAGGTTCCACAGCATACTTCAAAGTAGAAGTATGGGGATGCAGCTCAGTGGCCGAGTGCTTGCCTAGTATGAGCAAGGGCTGGTATCCACAAAATCACTAGTACCACAAAAACAAAAACCACAAAATTAAAGTTTAACTATTTTTCTTATAACTTCTACTTACTTCATATTTTTGGTTAGCAAGAATGTCATTTATGAATCTAGTCTCTTTTTCATCTTGAATAGCATTTTCATTTCAACTACGTTTGTTTTTAAGACAAGACCAGTCTTGCCAGGTGTGGGGGCATACACCTGTAATCCCAGCAACTCTGGAGGCTGAGGCAGGAGGATTGCAAAATTGAGGTCAGCCTTAGTGGGGCCCTAAGCAACTTAATGAGAACCTGTCTCAAAATAAAAACATAAAAAGACTGGGAATGTACCTTGGGGTAAAGTGCCCCTGGGTTCAATCCCCAGTACTAAAAAAGACACGAACAGCCCAGTCTCTGGAGGCAAAAGTATATGGAAAAAACTCCGGTTCCATTCAGTTTCCCATAGGTTATATCATAAAATTAGGAGTTCTCTGTTGATTTTGAACACTATTTCTAGGAGCGATCAGTCTAGCTGTGCAGGGAAATAGACTTTGGCCAAATATATAAGAAAGGGATGAATTTACTTAAAAAGTCCTGAACTCCCCTGTAGATGAGTTTTGTAAGCATAATGGAATGAATATTTGACAATGGTGTCACAGAGAAAATTTAAGCAATGGTTAGGGGGTTTGACTTTTGAACATTTTTATACTCCCAATATTTACAATTCTATGGCCACTTGCATTGTTAACAACAACATGTAGCATTTATTCTTCTGTAATCTGGATAAGAAACAAGATAAATTTTAATTCATTATACTCTGCAGCTTCCATTCCTAATCTCACTAATACATAATAATCTCACATATCACCATTTGTAATTTCACCAATACAGAACACCATAATACACACACACACACACACATACATACAATTTTTTAAACTCTAATTTGTTCTCTCTGTGCCCCAGCCTAACATGGTTCCCTGGTTACAGATCAATATATACTTCATAGCATCATAGAAACTAGAAATTAAAGAGAGTCTAAGAGAGTCTAAGATTAAGAGATCCTCTGGTCTTCCATTTTAAGGTAGGAAATGTATTATGTTGCCCATTTTATGCAGAGAAAACTGATATCGAACAGACTGAAGCCCCAAATTGCTTACCTTATTAGTAAATGGCAAGGAGGGGATTGATCAAGTTTATTGTTGTTGCTTTTTTTAACCAAAAGATTCTTTAACTTTAAAGTTTAAGAACATTTATAATAGGTCATCTAACATGATCATTCCTGAGTCTGTATTCAATACCCCAAGTTGAGCCCCCAGAGCTTTCACTTTATCTAGAAGCCCTGAAGTAGAATGTGTAGGGTCTCCCAAGACTTCAGGTTCTAAGTCACCACTACCACCACCCACACACGGCTCTCTTTGAGTCAGATGCAGTTTCTATGATGGAGCTCTGAATGGCAATGCCACCCTGCAAGATATCCAAACCAGCACTCTCAGCACCAGGCTGCTGATACACCAACGATCACTAACAGAGTCAAACATACCTGGTAAGGTTTTCTGCTGAACCTGAAGAACATCAAATGGGGTGTTCAAATAAAGCTTCCCAAATGGGGTCAGGTTCACCCACAGTTTGTGTGTGCGGGTGGGGGGGTGCTTGAAAATTAAGGAGATCTGCTCACTGCAATCCTTTCTGAGAACTCATTCATACTGTTAAAGCAAAGCTTACTCAGAAGGGAAGTTAAAAGGCCCTCTTTCGAAAGGAGAATGATCCCATCTGGAGCTATAGGAGAACAGGGACTGTCTATTGTGAAAATAGGTAGTTAGGGACTTTTAAAAATGCAAATTGCTGGACTGATCCTTAGAGTGATTATGGGCTATTGTATCAACAAGTCCTCGGGGACTCTTGTAGACAGATGACTGACACATATACTACCCTATCATGACCAAACATGGTGCCTCTTACATTAATGGCTTTCCAAAGTGGGCTGATTGTCTTTAGATAACATCTACGGGAAAGTCAATACATGAATGTACTGTCACTGTGCAGGCTGCCATCTAACATGTTCTTGAAGGAATTCTTGCCTTCAGAGAGTCAGTAAGTATACAGAATATTGTGTTTCTATTTCCTTCTCAGCACCTGGATAATGAAGTACAATGAGAAAGAACCCTAAACGTACCTCAGAGAAGACTATAACAGTGTCAGTGTTTTCCTGTATTGACTCATTTAATCCCCACTCTGACCCTGGTAGACAGGTACTATTATTACTCCCCCCTCTTTCACCACCATTGTACAGTTAGTAAAACTGCAACCCAGAGAGGTTAAGTTAACTGCCTAAGATCACACAACTAGTAGGTCACAGAGCCAGGAAACTAAACCCAGGCAGCCTGGCTGTAGAGTCCAGGCTTTCAACCTCCTTAAGTTATGTTAAAGTGACAGTGCTGCCCACGCCATGTGAGAGCTGAATAATCTCTCCTTCCCTTCTCAAGTCCTTCACATTTTGTGTCAGAGAGTCCGGGATGAACACAGGGACTGTACAACAGAGGCCCCTGGTGTGACAGAAAGGTTCCACTCATGGAGGAACTCTGGTACTGTCCCTAACAGAGTAAAATGTGGCAACTTCATATTTCATGCTGCATAGTTACATCTAAATATGTCCATGGAAACTAAGAAGAATTTGGAGAGGGACATGACTTCCTTGTACCAAGTCTCAAAAGCAATGTTAGCAGAATTATTAGCCCCCCTCACAGGACTAACAGCCCTAGCTGAATCTAGCACATAACTTATTTCCTTTTCCTGGAAGTGTCAGTGAAAATAGAAGCCTAATCTCACTAAAGGGGATGGGATTTCAGGATTCTACCTGCCGCCCCCCCCCAAAAAAAAGAAGCTTCTGCTTCTCTTTAAAATGTTTACCACACAGAAATCACATATCACCTCCTGAGTGAATCTATCACCCACATATCACAGTCATTGGCAGAAGCCTTACCTCCATAGACATAGACTGTCCAGAGGACACTCATAAATTGCAAATTCTGATTTCTGTATACAGAGAGTAGGCTCTCACCAAGTCTAGGGCAATGGCTGAGAGCTAGCAAGTATTCCCTTACAACATAGGACTTTCCAGTCTCGTTGTTACCTGACACTATGCTAAACATATAAAATAGAAAGTGAGAGGAGGTGAAGTAAAGATGGAAGTTATTGCAAATGCTCAAGTGGTACCCTGACTTGGAAGTTTATGACTCTGCAAAGCACCTCATATCCTTAAGGACTCATCCTACCAATAGCCTGAGTACGCAGGTTACTGCCTTTGCCAGGCCAGAATGACTCCTTACACACAGGGCAGTTTGCCATACCCATCAGTTCTACTCTATCACTCTGTGAGGCATTCTGAGAACTCTGCCACCTGCAGTATATAGTTCCTGGAGTTAGAAACCTATGGTCTACTTCCTTGAGAGGCATGAAACAGCAAGCCCTTAGAAACTTCACTATCACGACATATTTTTTTTCCCTCATGACATTTGGACAAAAAGAAAATGACTAGACCATCTTCTTGCTGTAGGCCTTGTGAATATTAAGAGCTCTTTCTGCAATGAAACTTAGGGATACTGTTCATGTTCTGACTCTGATCTAGTCTCTGTCAATTCTGTTCTTGTCTTCCCATCTGTAAAATGGCCAGTTGGCTTACCCAAGAAGACAATAAGGAATCAGATGAATATTCTTAATTTTGAGGTTCATATAAAGCCATTTTGGTACACAAATGGTGCGGACTCTATATCTTGTACATCCAGAGAAATGAAAAGTTGTATCCCACTTGTGTACAATGAATCAAAATGCAATCTGCTATCATGTAAAGTAAATAGAACAAACAATTAAAATAAAAAAAATAAAGCCATTTGGGCTGCCTCTAATCCCTAGCCACTGACTTTAGTTTCAATTTCAAATCTGCATTACATCATTCAAGAAAATCCAGAAACTGTATCTCTACTCAAGTTGGAAATATTTTGGTTACTTTACAAATAACTACAGGCAACAAAGGAAGACAGATGAAAAAAGAAAATACAAATACTAAAATCACAAAGGGAGAGGGATAAAAATATAAATATGGGAAGCACTTTCTGCTTTTAGAACAAAGGACACAATGCCCATGAAGAAAACATGTATAGTAAAACTGCTGAAAGTGGGGGAAAAATATCCAGGAAGCTGTTGCAATATGTATATTTTATATTTTACTAATAGTAGCTAAAAAAAAGAAAGGCAGAAATTTTTTAAGAAATAAGTCTTTGAAAGCAAAAGGCAGGACAATGTAAACTAATTAAAAACAGGTCACCTTAATCACACAAATGGAATGTAGCCATAAAAGCTTGAAGCACACATGTGATGTACTAAGTTGGGACTGTGTGTTTCTTCAGCTTCTTATTGAAGGAACAAACAATTTATTTACATGTTGCTACATTAGGCGAGTATGGTATGTGGAGTGTCAATCCTTTCTCTTCAAATCAATCAGGCTAAGTCAAATCAGTGATGAAGTTGGAGGGTGTAGGGAGGGTTAGGGACGAGTAGAGAGAAAGAAAGTTTTTTAAAAAATCTCTGCCTCAGCAAAAGTTTTCATTAAAATTTTAGACAAATGATCCCTGTGTCCTTCTCTTGCTGCCTGGGGCTCCATGCTATTTCTATGCAAATAACAACCTCGTGGTTTATATCTTATTATTTCCACCGGAGCTGCAGCGACATGACCTGAGACGTGTAAGAGGTGGGATTGGGGGCTGGGGGGGGGGAGTTGGAAAGGAGACAGGGAGAGAAAGAAAGAGAGGGAGAAAGGGAGAGAGAGAGAGATGAAGTGGGTGTTCACTCAAGTGTGAAAAAATATTGTCAGGAGTGAGCGTCAAGAACAAAAAAAATTGCAGGGATAACGTGTTTATTTCAGTCCCCCCACCCCCCGCCCCCCACCCCCCCTTGCAAACCAGCACCTTTTAAAATTCATTGGGCATCAGGCGATCATGCACAATCCATCTGCTTTCACTTTATCATTTGCATTTCATGCCTCCTGGCTTTTGATGTGCTGATACTTTGATGCAGTCAGGAGACGCGCATTATCATTATTTCAATTTTCAAAGGGGTCAACGGGATCGGCACTTGCACACACAAGATTTTTTTCCTACAACCTCTGTGCACTCCCTCCTTCTTATTCTTCACCTCAATGTTTAACATAAAGGATGAAGACTCAAAAAGGTGGGGGTCAAATGTTTACAGTCTAAGACCGTACATAAGCTTGCATGTACTGCATACATTTCCACTTTACACAGGTACACACATACTATGAGCAAAATGGTCAAGGCTAAGAAAGGAGCCTTTACAGTATTTCAAACACACAAAGACTTTCTCACACATGGATACTCAGGGAGGAACACACAGAAAGAGAAGGCTCTACAAGCAAGACACAGAAACAAAGAGAGAGATCAGCACTCACACAGAAAGACAAGCACACAGAGGAACTTGCACACACCCAGAGTAAGCGAGACGGAGATACCTACAGAAAGAGAGGCAAAGAGACTACAAAGACATCAGCACACATGAAAACAGAATATACAAAAGGAGTGAGTCAGAGGAAGCAATCTGAGCATGGTAGCTTCCTAACAGTTTCCTTTTTAATACCAGATAAGCAAAGAGGCTGAAGGGACATTCTTAGTGAATCTGCATGAAATCAGTGTCTTCCAACAACATGACTCTACACTTAAGAGGTGCTGACATGAGATAGTGAAGCAGGCAAAGCAGGATTAGGTAACCTCCACAAGTGATCACTCCCTTCAGCTAAAAATGATCATGTCCTTCTGAAAATGAGCATTGTTTGGTAAGTTACAAACAGCATCTTTACTTGTCTTTCCCTCTGCAACAAGGCAAGCAGCCCTGCAGGCGAGGAAGAAGGTGAATATATTGAATTTGATGAGAACAATTCAACCAGATTTTAAGGACAAAACAAAATAAAACCTAATGCTTTCTTTATGCCACAAATGAAATTTAACTGGCTATTTTTTAGAACAACAACAACAAAAAAAATCCAAAAACAAAACCCAACAACTTTTACTTTTTGTTATATTACTCATACAAAACATAGAATCTGTGTGTGTTTGGGGGGTGGGAACTTAACAATATACATTTTAGAGATTAACTCTCTTTATGAAAACATCACAGAAATATAGGTATCATTAAAATCCTATCCTCACAGGTAATGGTACCTAAAATTCTCTTCAACATTTGTCAATATCTCATCCTAAGAAGGTATCAAAAGAGCAACTTTAAAACAATTTTTTTTTTAAAGACTCTCAGCACTTTTCCTCACTGCAATACTCTTCAGTAGTAGCAGTTTATAATCTTCATTTCTAGGCTAGTCTCCAAAAAAAGGAGGAGGATGGCCAAGTGTGCTATTGTTAGCACTACTCTGCCTTTCCTTGGAGAGAGAAGCAAACCCAAAGAATGAGAGTTCATATGACAGCAGAGAACAAGCTGAGCACATCAAACAATTCTGCTAATTTCTCACGTATCCAAAAGTTAATTGGACCAATGGAATTATCAACTCTTCTAAATGGATACGAGGACAGGACACTTAATGTCTGTCTTTCCTCTTGAAAGTCAGGGCTTGATAAAAAGTTCCTGCAAGTCTCATAAACACAATATCCAACACAATTTAGTATGTGTATAAAATCTACAAACTCGATTACCGAACCACATGAGAGAGGACAGGGGAACTGAAATTTCAATGAGGACCAACAAGCCAGGCACCGTGGCACATGCCTGTAATCTATAATTCCAGCTACAAAGGAGGCTGAGATGGGAGGATCATGAGTTCAAGGCCAGACTGGGCAACTCATTAAGAACTTGTCTCAAAAAAACAAAACAAAACAACAAACTAGGGTCAATTCTTTGTGTCAAGTACCAAGTACTTTTACTTATGTACTCTCATTTGACTACCACGTTACTTTTTTTTCTTTTTTGATACTAGGGTCTGAACCATGGGTGCTTTACCACCAAGCTACATTCCCAGTCCTTCTCATTTTTTATTTTGAGAAAGGGTCTTGCTAAAATGCTGAGGCTGGCCTCAAACTTGTATTCCTCCAGCCTCCCGAGCTGCTGGAATTACAGGTTTGTGTCACATTGCCCAGCTTCTACAACCTTACTTACAGGTATAAATTATAATCCCCCCACCTTTTGTTTTGAGCAGCACTAAGGATTGAACGTGGGGTGCTCTGCCTCTGAGCGATACCCCCAAGTCCTTTTTATTTTGAGGCAGGGTCTTACTAAGTTGCCAACACTGGTCTGCAACTTATGATCCTCCTGCCTTAGCCTCCCAAGTAGTTGTGATTACAGGAATAAGCCACCATGCCTGGCTCTATAATACCTCGTTGACAGCTAAGAAAGCTGAGGAGCTAAAAGGTTATATAAGTTGCATGTGGACAACCAGCCCTATATTATTTCATTATACATTTTAGCTCTAAAACAAAACAAATTTTCTATGCCTATAAAGAAGTCAGAACTGCATTGTCCGTTGTATATTCAGATACTCTTGGACAATTTTCACTTTTGCAAGCAATGGCCTCATCATTAATTTTTTTCTGCCTTTAGAAAAGTTCCTACGAACTTGGATTAAAAATAAGTCTTTCTTTGGAAGGAAAGATAAATGTCTATGTTATACCCTTTCCCAGCAATCCATCCATGATGTATCCATCCACCTATCTTCCCACTCAATATTTACTGAGTACTTACTTTATATACAAGAGAACACCATAAGTGCCCTCTTTTTCTTTTTTAGAGGTTTATTGACAGATTTCTCAGACCATTAGAATTACATATCCTCAATACCTAGGCCAGTGCCTAGTCCACATTGTAGACCTGAAATGGGAATGAATACAACTAGAACTGAAGATAGCTCTGTGCAGGAGAATAGTTCTCAAAAGCCTTATTCATAGATAACATAGGTAAGAAGTGAGGGGTTGGGGGGCGGGCAGAACAAAAGTATTCAATTAATTCTGTCTTCCTAGAGACAGAGTAGAATGTAAGTTCTTTGGAGCAGAGGTTATACAGTTTGTTCACTAACTTATACACAGGGTTGGAATAATGCCTGGCAGATAGTCGCTACTCAAAGTATTTGTTAAATGAAATGAATGAATGAATAAAAAGGCAAGCAAGTCAATGGGTGAGGATGATGGAAGAAGAAAGGAAGATACAGACTGAGAAGTCATGGATAGAACGACTCCTTAATCAGGTTTTGGGTTTTTTTTTTGGTTTTTTTTTTTTTTTTTTTGATGGTAGTACGAGGGATTGAACCCAGGGGTACTCCACCACTTTTTTATTTTGAGATGGGGGTCTCACTAAGTTGCTGAGACTGGACTCAAACTTGAAATTCTTTTGCCTCAGTCTGCTGTGTGGCTGAGATTACACACATGTGCTCAATCAAGGTCTAGAATTAAGAATTCATGATAAGCTTCAAACTTTATACACTCCTCACAAACCCCAGAAACTTACTTTGTTGAGGGCACCAGCTCCTGTCAGAATTAAGTGAGAATTCTCAACCTGGATGGTTCTCTGTCCCAGCCGTACAAGATAAGCCCCAATCCCAATGGCTCGGCATGTCACCTTAAAAAAGAATAAATTCTGCATGTCACATATTTATGTCCTCTCCAAGCTTTAAGAACTAAGGCACAGATAAAATGTGTAAAATCCACATGAACAGAAATAACTATTGCATTTTATGAAGTCTTTTTGACTAATAATAAAAAAAATTCCTAATCGAAAGAGAAATAAAGTTAATTCAATATTTCAAATGTTAGAAACTTCAAGGATCATAGTCCCTTTACTTGCCCACTTCAGAGATGCTTGGCATCCCCACTATAGGTATGAGCAAAGAAAGTACTATGAAGAGAAGAAATTCAAGGTGTTAAAAATCTGATAGAATATTTAGAGGAAATAATAAGTTAAACTAAAGGCTAAAATAAACCTAGGTTTACATAGGAAATAATTTATATTATTTCATTAATTTATTTTATCCTGTGTTCCCATTATTTTTCACAATTAAAATAAAATTTGCAAGCAATGCTTTTATCTGGGACTGAATAGTAGTAATGGGACAGAAATAAACCTAACTACACAATGAGTTCTTCAAAAATTTCATATATTGTGGGATGAGGATATAGCTGTAGAGCACTTGTTTATCATACTCGAGGCCCTGGGTTCAATCCCTAGCACCATAAATAAATAGATAGATTAATTAATTCACAATTCATGAGGATTTACCAGGCTGATGGTGATGATCTCATCATAGGCCAATGAAGATTCTCCAGCAATCATTCCAGAACCTCGAAGGTTCTCTGCTCCAAGTCCCTCTTCTTTCCCAATAATATCTGTTATCTTATACCTATTAGAGAAGAGTCATGCCAAAGTATTAAAGTGAAACAGTACCACAATCTATTAAAGAAACATTACCATTAAAAGCCTTCTAAAAGCATATAAACTTATATTTAATACAAGAGCTTTATACTCTTTATTTTATACTCTTCATATGTTTTTTCCTTCTTAGCTTGGTTCTTACCTTATTGAAAGCAATATGGTAGAATAGAAAAACAAAATCTGGAATTAAGCAGATAGGTGCAAATTCTTGCTCTGATACATACAGTGGTATGCCTCAGGATAACAATAACTTCTGTAAAATGGGGACAGTAGTACCTATCTCTAAGGGTTGGCAACAAGAAGAGGGCTTGACCCATGGTGATAATCTCATCATAGGTTAATGACCGATTCACCACCAATCATTCTAGAACCTTGAAGATTCCCTGCTGAAAGAACATTCACATGCTACAAGATGGCTCTCAGATTTTAAGGCCCTTTCTTTCTTACTTTTTAAAATATTTTTTAGTTGTGGATGGACAAAATATCTTTATTGATTTGTTTATTTTTATGTGGTGCTGAGGATTGAACCCAGTACCTCACAAATGGGAGATAAGCACTCTACCACTGAGCTACCAAGCCCAGCCCTTTTCTTTCTTCAAAACAGTGTCAATGTATATCTCTGACTGTCATCAAATTAACAATTTTTACATAGGAATAAAAAAAAAATTAAGCCAGGCATGATGGCACATACCTGTAATCCCAACAACTCCAGAGGCTGAGGCAGGAGTGTTGCAAGTTCAAGGCTAATTAGTGACACCCTATCTCAAAAAAAAAATGAAAAGGGCTGGGGGATGTGGCTCAGTGGTAGAGTACCCTTGGGTGCAGTCCCCAGTACCACAAAACAAACAAACAAACAAACAAACAAAAAACAAATAGAGGGGTTTGGGAATGCTTGGCTAGTTTCTTGAATCAAAAATCCTTTTCTTTCCCAAGATAGGGATACAGGGGAAGACCAACAAAACAGTATACTCCCATTCCTGCTCATTTGCAAATACCAAGTGCATATGTTTCTGGCTATAGTTCTCCAGAGGGGAAGGCAGAATAGAAGTAGAAGTGAAATGCTGACCAAGTTGTCCAGAAAGCATCCTGTGGATCTAATGGGAATCACTCGTCTGTCTTCCTGGCAGGGGATTAGGAGCAATAGCTAATAATGGGAAATGGGAGATGGGAAATGCAACTAGTAAAGGGAAGGAAAAATGCAAAGTTGGAAGTAGAGATGGGCATATATTATTTATTGTTCCATGTGCATCCAGAAGGCTTGGCACAATTTTTTAAATTGAAATAATAAATAAGTATTCCATAGTGGCTCTTAAATTACCTTCCCCCATTCCCATATTTCTCTGCTCCCTTTTTTCTGTCTGCTCTCCATCAATTCTGTTTTTTTGCTCTTGCTGTTCCTCTATGATGCGGCACCTCTGCTTTCCAGATTCCTCTAGTTTTTTTAAATTTTTAGCTTCTCCCATTTCAATAATTCCCCCATTCTTCCTTTTGTTTATCTAGACTTTGGATTCTAGAGTCATAAAGCAGATGAAGTTAATCATCCTTAAGGGGCTAAAAGAACCACATTAATTTGAGGAAGGGTAATACATTCTTTTTATAAGGTCCACATGCCGTATAGTCATAAGGACTCATGGGCCCAGTCAGCCTTTCTTGTAAAGCATATCCTCTCATAAGGACTGCATATTACTTCACAGGTGTTCATGATGTGATAAGTGGCATCTTATTTCATTGTATTATGAGAAAAAGAATGTACATTTCCGGTATTCTGCTCTCTGACCTGATCTTCTATCATCTAGGACTATCATTCTTTAAAGTATTATTAAATTTTAATGTTATAATAAAAAACTTTGTATAGCATTTTATAATTACCCAAAACATTCATATATGATTTTTGATCCTCACAACAATCCAATGTGACAGGTAATATCATTGCCATATTACAGATAATAATAATAATAATAATAACAACAATAACAATAACAACCAGGATTATTGATTGCTTACTGTATGCTCAGCACTGAGATAAGGGTCTTTCAGACGAGGAACCCCAGAAAAGAAAAATGACTTGTTTTGTAACAAAAGTAATATAAACTAATAGCTTTCGCAAGGTGGAGTGCTGCACACCAGCTAAGGAAGGAGAATCAAGAGTTCAAAGCCAGCCTCAGCAACTTAGTGAGGCCCTAAGCAACTCAGTGAGCTCCTGTCTCTAAATAAAATATGAAACAAAACAAAACAAAACAAAAACCCAAAAAATAGGAGGTGGGGTGCTAGGGATGTGACTCAGTGGATAAGTGCTCCTGGATTCAATCCCCAGTGCCTAAACAAAAGAAAACAAAACAAAAAACTAACAGCTTTATAAAAAGCATGTATTAAAGAGCTTTAAAAAATCCTGTTCAGATTACAAGAAAAAAATACAGGCTAGGTGCGGTGGCACATGACTGAAATCCCAGCAACTTGGGAGGCTGAGGCAAGAGGATAGTGTGTTCAAAGCCAGCCTTGGCAACTTAGTGAGACCCTGTCTCAGAAGAAAAATAGGCGGGGGGTGGGGGTGGGGGGAGGCTTGGGTGTGTGTGGTTCAGTGATTATGTAATTAAGTTCCCCTTGTTCAATGCAAAACAAAAAAAGCAAAATGTTTAGAAACAAACATGAAGAAACTGGCCACACTATGTCCCAAGGTGGCCAAGGGACCACAGTGAACCTCTGGGGGCACTGAAGGATATTTTCAATTTGAGAGAAACACATATGATATCTGTCAGACGCCACATGAATGACTAGCTTTAGGTAGTTTGTGATTTAACACCAAATAGTGCTATATTTCTTTTGACAATGCCCTGTCTTTACAAAGCCATGTTTTTGCAGTTTCTGTGGAAAAAAAGCAAGCTGTATGCAAAAGTCAATGAAGAATAAGAAAAGTGGGTGGCTATATCTGAGCTGATGCTAAGGTTTGAGATATTAAACAGCCGCAACTATTCCATAGTAAATAAATAATTACTTAAAAATGAAGTAATTTTTTCAATTCATATGCATTATTTTTATTCACATTATTATGGTCAGGACAGAAACACTTATGCAGTTGTTAGGGTTTAACTAGAAATATTTATTTAACAGAAATATTATGTCTATTTTTTACTTAGGGGTGCTGTGAAAAAATTACTGAGATGCTAAGGGTGTCATGAACCAAAAAAGTTTGGGAACTTTTGGAATAAATTATATGGAAATTATGAACCTTTTAAAAATATACATGGATCAATGAAAAAATATATCAAGTTTCTTTTTTGGGATGAGTTAATATTGAGGATGTCAGCCTTCACAAAAATAAGTGTGTAAATCTAGTGCAATCTGAATCAAAATCATTGTGGAAAGATTTGGGGAATCAAAATAACAGAAAGAAAGAAGGAAATTAAAAAAAAAAAAAAAAAAAGGGCTAAGTGTGTAGTTCAATGATATGGCATTAGCCCTAGATGGAATAAAAAATAAGAACATATGAATTATTCAATAAACAGTATTGGAGCAATTAACATTCTAGAAAATTCTTGCAAAGAGATTATAAAAATGTTCAGCTTCACTGGCAATCAAAACTACAAGTTAAAGTAACAATTGCTGTTTTTATCCTACTTTATTAATTGACAATAATCAATGCTGGCAAGGGTAGAGAAAAATTAAGAGAGTTAACAAGCACTATCACATACTGCTGATTAGGAATTCAGATCTTGGGGAGGGCAATCTGAGATTATTTTTAAAAACCCTTGAAAATGTACTTTTTAGGGGCTTGGGATATAGCTCAGTTGGTAGAGTGCTTGCCTTGTATGCACAAGGCCCTGGGTTCAATCCCCAGCACCACCAAAAAAAAAAAAAAAAAAAAAAAAAAGGAAGCACTTTTTGAGGCTGGGATTATAATTATAGCTCAATGGTAGAGTGCTTGCCTAGCACATGTGAGGCACTGGGTTCAATTCACAGCACCACATTAAAAAAATAAGTAAATAAAGGTACTGTGTTCATCTATGACTAAAAAAACATTTTTAAATGGATCTCTTTTTTAATGTACTAGGGATTGAACCCAGGGCTTTGCATGTGGTAGGCGAGCACTCTACCACAGACCTACATCCTCAGAACCCAAATGGGCAATTTTTTTTTTTTTTTTTTGTGGTGCTGGGGATTGAACCCAAGGCCTTATGCTTGCAAATGGGCTTTTTGACTAGTAATTACACTTCTAGAAATTAACCCAAAAAGAATAATTAGAGATATTCCTAAGCAAATATTAAAAAAAGTTCAGCCCAGGGATATAATAGTGAAAAATTAGAAACACCTTAAATTTTCAAATATGATTTGTTCATTATCATGAAATACTATTCAACCATTAAATTTCATATTCTCAAATAATACTTTAAGAATACAAAAAATTTGTCCAAAATAGCTTTTAATGAAAAGAATTTAAAAGAAACCCTTATCTATAATCCCAACTATGTAGAAAAAGAGTATAAATGTAAAAAAGACAGTAAGAATATAATAAATTTATAGTTGTGGTCTCAGGGTAGGATTGTGTCTGCTTTTTGTTTTTTCTTCCTGTTTATGTGTTTCAATTTTTATTAAATGAATAAGTATTGTAAACAAGATTTAAAAACCTCAATCAATAACAAGGTCTGTCAGCTAATAAGTGGTAGAGCCAGGATTCAAACCTAAGACATCTAGGATGCTTAAACAGCATTCTTCAGTGCTTTCCAAGGTCATGACTAGCAGGACAATAAGGAAAAATTACCATATTCTCCTTTCTTTAGTAATGACCAAATTATTCTGATACATAAATACCTACCTGGATTCTCCTTCATCCTCCACGTGTTCACAATGGACAGAGTTGAGAGCACTGACTCTCTTATAATCTTGAGGGGTCAAATATAAATACTTGTATCCCTGTAAAGCACAAGTAGTTTTGAACTCATTATTTGCCACTGTGACACAATCAGAATACACAGCAAACTGTGCAAAATGAGCTTGTTCCAAAGGTAGCTTTGAATTGTCACATCACTTCTTGGAGTTACTCTGATTTGATGCCAGCATAGATGGTTCTTTGAAAGATGGAAGTGCCTATTTTTTAGTCACTGTCACTGAAATAAGATAGTCTATAGCTGCAACTCCATGTATATTTCATTTTCAACAGGCTAAAGGGTCATTTTTGGATATTCAGTGATATCTTTATGAAAGATACCAACATGAAATTAAAGAATTATTTGAATTACTATTCTTCACTCTCTCAACTCCATGCATCATCAAAATTTATATGGGATCACAAATCTAAGAGATTCAATGTTAGAATCAGAAGACCATGCAGTGCTAATAGTGAATCCTGAACTCATACCTTTTGCTTCTCCTAATTCCTATTTACATCTTAAAAATTATATTAACATTTCATAATTGATATATTTGTATGCACACATATATACACTCACATACAAAGCAGAGAGGTGGCATATGCTTAATATGCCATATATGTGCACAATTCAGTAGTTTTTAGTATATTCATATGTTGTGCAACCATCACCATAATTTCCAGAACACTTTCATCACCCACCCCCAAAATCCATAACTGTTGATGGTCACTACCAATTTCCATACATTTTTAAAACAAACTTTATTGAACTATAATTTTGAAGCAATAAAATCTGTCAACTCTCAGTTATTAATTTGATAAATTCCAATAAATACATATACTTGTATAATCACCACAATCAAAATTTAGAATATTTTCATTATCCCCTGAAACGATCTCACAGGTAAAGATATGAAAGGCAGCAAAGGAAACTGAGAAAGAGGAGGCAGGAAGGTAGAAAGAAAAAAGGGGACTCTGGGATACTGGAAGCCAAGAAGAAAGTATTTCAAGAATGAAAGAGTGACCAACTGTGTCAAAGCCTGCTGAATCATCAAATAACTAAGATGAGGACTATGAATTTACTGAAGAATTCAGCAATATGCAATCACAGGTGACCTTGATGAAAATAGTTACAGTAGAATGGTGAGGGCAAAGTGTCACTACACAGGAATAAGAGAAGAGTATGTGAAAACAGCAAGTATAGACAACTCTTTTAAGAAGTTCTGCTCTAAAGGGAAGGAGAAAATGGGGTAGGGATAGTCACTGGAGGGATAAGTGTCTGTATGCTAAAGGGGTAGATACAGTAGAGAGGGAAAGTGGTGATGCAGGAGAGAGGTGGGAGAAGTGCTGATTAACATCCCCAAGTTGACAAGAAGGCAAATCAAGTGTACAAGAGGAAGAAAGGTCTTAGATTAGAGCAGGGATTTTTCTTTTTCTTGTTCAATCCTCAGTACCGAGAGAGAGAGAGAGAGAAAGGAAGGAAGGAGGATAAAGAACAGAAAAAAAGTGGTAGGATCAATAGCTGTAGGTCCTGGTGGGTTTAAAGGACTGTTGGACACTAGAGAAAGTGAGTTGGAAAGAAAGGATGAAGGGTGGAAGACAAAGTGCTGCTTGAAACAGATTATGGGAAATGAGAGGCTGAACTAGGGTGGAGGAAAGGAACCAGAGAAGAGAAACTCAAGGATCCAAGGAGCCAGATTATAGGAAGGCTCATCTATATAGATATAACAATCACCAAGAATTATCACATGACTAATAGTACTGGAGAAAGCAACAATAAGCCAGGAACGAAAACATGTATAGAATAAGAGGCTGTGACCGAAGGGTGGGAAGACACTCTAATAAGTAGCACTGATACATCAGTGGCAGAGTCTGATGACATGAGACTCAGAGTGGGGAGTTTTCCTGGAGAAGAGAGAATAAAAGGTGTGGAAGTAGCAATGAGGATCAAAAAAAGACAGTATTCCCCCTCCAGGCTTAGTAGTAGAGGAGAAAGAAGTCAGTCAGTACTTAAGAAGGCTATAGGGGAAGTGGTATCTTTAGAAAAGAACCAGGGAGGTTGGAGAAAAAGTAGAGGGTATAATGGATTTTGCTCATGACTGGCTGTAAGTCCTAAAAACCACAGTGGAATAGTTTTAAGATGAGTGTTTTGGGTTTGGCATGTCTTATGCTAAAGACATTCCTATTATTTCATCTAATGTTCAAGCAACAGCAAATTTGTTTTAAAGCTGGAGGAAAAACCAGGTGAGCATAATAAGAACATTGTTAGACACAATGTTCTAACATGGTATCTTAAGGAATTTTCCTAAGTAACTTTATTTATATTTAGTTATCATCATAAGGGCAGACTTTCAAACTTGAACCACTTCCTTTCCCATACCTATTTACATATGTACACACACATGTGCATAACCATGCCAAACAGTATCTTGAAATATCTCTTCTTAGTCTGTACCTTATAGGGATCCTCAGGATCTACCCAGGCCACATGAAACATATGACGAATTTCTTCTGCCAGTCCAATTCTTGCTCCACTATTGGCTGCTACATAGATGCGTGGGATACCCTCTGCCCTGGCAAGTTCAGAAGCTCTCAGAAACAGCAAGTCTTCCTGGGGCCCAAAGGACCCAATTCGGTATGTGATGTCATTGCCAATAACAATAATATCCCTGCCTTCTGGATATTCAGGACTTTTAAGGGTCATTTTCCAAGCTACCATGCCAATCTGCAAAGATAAAAAACAAATAAATACAAGCTTCTTACATGGAGAATTTTTTTCTCAGGTTCCTTGATGGTATGATGTATACCTAGGACTCATCCTTCATGTAAAGGTAGGTACTGCTGAAGAGCCAAACTCCCTATTTTTTTTTTTTTTTTTTTTTTTTGTGGTACTGGGGATTGAACCCAGGGCCTCATGCTTGTGAGGCAAACACTCTACCAACTGAGCTATATCCCCAGCCCCCAAACTCCCTATTGAAAGCTAGAAAAAAAATCTAGTATAGTACTCTCTAAAAATTTTGCTGAGAACAGGTGGTTTACAATTTATTCCAAAGTGGTCTCAATTCCTTCTTTGGGCCCACTCAAAGACAGAAAAAAAAAAAAAAGTCTTACATACACTAAAGATATGTGTGGAAGAATGCCATGGCAGAGGTAATTAAGTTCAGAATTCCCATATTACTAACTTATATATTGAAACATTATTTCCAGTTTTGTGAGATTCATTTCAAGAAACCATTAACTCATAAGAGAGGAGAATCACCTCTCAAGGACTGTACAACTTTTGTGTCCTTTTACTGTCCTCTACCATTTGATAGGAATAATAGAAACATTCCTTATTGGCTTACTCCAGGCATGCACTATTTCTGTAAGAATTTACTATGACTCAGCAATGTATCCTTAAGAGCAATTCTTGTGCTTTTTTCCAACACCAGAAAACTAAAAGATGCACAGAACTAATCTCTTGCTATACTAAGATATATGCAAATCTCTGTTCTCTGTTGAGTAGCATCTGACCAGTCACACAAATAAGTGATATTGGCTTAAAAGGCAGACTGATAATGTCCCTTGCCAAACCCTCACAATCCTCTCCTTTTTTAAGTCCCCCTGTATACAAGAACTAGTCAATCCTACTTGTTTATCTGCTAGTTTCATTTCTTTTCTATTCACTTACAACCCAGTTACAGCTGCTGTTTTTCATGTCTACCTGTCTGTTTCCTATATACCTGGATAAGCAATGCTTTCCATCCTTTACCCTGTTTCTAGCTCATTCTTTCCTCCCTGCCCCCAACACTCACCCCCCAAAACAAAGCCAACTAGATGAGTATTCCCAGTCCTGCCTATTGGAGCACAGCCACATCTGCAGCGTTGGTCCCTCATCCCCAGGCTGCTGCATATCACCTCATTGGGGAGATGGCCATCAAGAAGGGCCATTAACAGATGTAAATAGCAGCATCCCTGGAAAGCCACATGCATCACCCAGACTCAACCGGGCCAGTGATCATAAGCTCTGAGTACACATTTCTCAATCCAATTGCACATCCACTGTAATCAGGCTGGTTGAAGCTCTCCACATAGCTATTTGTGATTCTCAGCATTAAGAAATATATATATATATATGAAACACCCACAGATAAATATAAGCTATTTAATATATCATACCATTGGCCAAACACAAATCAAAATGGACATAATACACAGGAAAAAATCCAATTGCCTTCTGAGATATTACTCTCTTTGCTCATTAAAGACAGATAAGAGAAGGAGAAACACATCATCCAAAAGATAGCACAGGAAACCCTAAATATCAGGATAATTTCGGCTGTGGTTCTTAAGAAGATAGTTAATACAATGCCTGTGTAGGGAGGAATATTTTGTCTGCTTTCTATGTGCACTGCTTTAGCCCAACCACTCTTGTTTTTCAAGAAAGAAAAGCTGTTTTCTGTCTTCTTTCCTTTAAATGCATTTGTAGTTAGGAAGATTGGTTTTTACACCAAATTTTGTGATATATTAACCTTAGCCACCTAGGTCAGAAGCAGCTTAGATAGAAGCCCTGAAGAATCTACTTCGGCATTTGTGTGCTAATGTAAATACTGTGACAATGTGGCACTGGGCAGGCAAATAATACTCTTATCTTTCATTATTACCTGGGGACTCTAACTGTATCACTTGGGCAGTCAGTTCAACAATTGGCCAGGTCATTATGCTTACAATATTGACTTCTAATTAGGTGTCAACACAGCAGCACCAAGAACACACTACTCTTTATCAATGTCTTTCTGAAGTGTGTTCCTCACCAGCTCCCTGCCCCCACTGCCTTAAAAAGTACCATTACAGAATGGAGAGTATTATCCCAGTCTTTGTACAGCAAGATTCCTTACTGGAAGAGATTCAATATTGAGTCAGCACAATGGATGAACATCTAAGAAAGTATCTGTTGCTCAATTTACTTTAAAATTTGGATTTCACTGTTAAACAGTAAGACATATATAATGATGAATATGGGCTTTGGAGTCAACCAAACGTAGATCTAAATCTAGATTCTATTGCTTATTAACTCTGTGGCCTTGGGAATATTATTTAACTTTATTGAGTTTCAACGTCCCCAGATGCAAAATAAAGAAAATAATACCCATGGGTTTGATAAACTATCGGAAGCAGTTTAACATACAAAGTTTACCCTTTTCTCTCCTCTCAATCTGTCTATATTCTATCTAATCCCAAAGGTTTGTTCAAATTCCATTTCCTCAGTAAAGCTTCCCTAGCACAAAGTAACCTTTCTCTTTTCCAGTCTCTTAAACCAAGACCTTCATGCAGAGAACCTATTTGATAATTAATCATATACTGCCTAGAACTTTTGTTAGCTTACCATCTTGAACCATTGTATCATCTCCTCTAGTGCCTTGCAGGATCCTGAGACATAATATGGGAGTAATGAATACTTCATAGTCTGCGTTTGATATCTGAAGATTATAGAATCACAGTCCTAAATGTCATTAAACTTTTTTCTTCACTAGCAATATTAACTGAACATCTATTACATGCTGCACTATACTACAAGTTGACAAATATTGAAGTGGTTAAGAGTTTAAGTGGAGGAGTCAAGCTGTCTGGTATAAATTCCAGTTTTATGCTAGCTATAAAATTTTAGACAAGTCAACCTTTGATAGCCTCACTTTTCACAATTATAAAATGGAGACAGTAATATCTTTCTGAAGGGACTGTTGTGAGGAACACCACATTGAATTAGTACACAGCCTGGTATATAAAAACCCTATTACTGGGCTGGGGTTGTAGCTCAGTGGTAGAGCACTTGCCAAGCATGTGTTAGGCACTGGGTTCAATTCTCAGCACCGTGTATAAATAAATGCAATAAATGTTCACTGACAAGTAAAAAAAAATTTTTTTAAACCCTATTATTATTGCTGGGCATGGTGGTGCATGCCTATAGTCCCACCCAGCATCATGGGAAACTAGGCAGGAGGACTGCAAGTTCAAAGCCAGCCTTAGCAACAGCAAGGCACTAAGCAACTTAGTGAGACCCTATCTCTAACTAAAATACAAAAAAGGGCTGGGGATGTGGCTCAGTGGTTGAGTGCCCCTGAGTTCAATCCCCAGTGCCCCCATCACCAAAAAAACCCTTCTATTATTAACTCGAAGGTACTGTTATTGCCATGAGGGAACTGAGGCCCAGAGTAACTAAGTAACTGTTCTTACAGAGTGGGAAAAAATGTTTCTCACACACACTGCAGATAGAGCACTAATTTCCAAAGTTTGTAAAGAACTTTAAAACACTTTACATCAAAAATACAAAGAACCCAGGGGCTGGGGAGATAGCTCAGTTGGTAGAGTAAGCACAAGGCCCTGGGTTCGATCCCCAGCACCCAAAAAAAAAAAAAAAAAAAAAAAAAAAAGAACCCAATCAATAAATGGGCTAAGGAACTGGGTAGACACTTCACAGAAGAAGATATAGAGGCAATTAACAAATATACGAAAAAGTGTTATATATTCATATTCATAAGAGGATGATGATCTATAATGGGGGTGGGGATAGGAAAGATAGTGGAATGAGACAGACATCATTACTCTATGTACATGTATGATTATATGAATGTTGTGAATCTACATCATGTACAATCATAGAAACGAAAAGCTGTACCCCATTTGTGTACAATGAATCAAAATGCAGGCTGTAAAAATAAAAAACGAGAAATAAAAAAGAAAAGAAAAAAGCTAGTGAGTTACTTTTTTTTCTTTGCAGTACCAAGGGGTACTGTACCATCGAACTACATTCACAGAAAGGACCCGCCCCTGCCCCGCCGTTCCTTTTGAAATAGGGCCTCATTCAGTTGTCTAGGCTGGCTGGCCTCAAACTTGCATTCCTTCTGCCATCTTCCTGCCTCAGTCTACCAAGTAGTTGGGATTACAAGTTGTGCATACCTGTGCCTGAAATGTTTACTTTTTAAAGTAAAGTTCACAGAAATAGAAATTATATTTCTTCACTAGTTAAGAAAATATTTTCCAGACTAGTGCTACTGCCTTTAGCTGAACACAATATGTAAGATAAACATCAATTACAGCACAATACAAATGTCGTGATAACAACATTTTTGGAGGGAAATAAATGGGATAGCGATGTCACTGTATTTATTGTCTGTATACTCTTATAAAGTGATGGCTGTGAATAGCATTCTAACACATCATAATATAATACTAAATTAGAAGGAGGAGGACACAAAATTGCATGCAAAATTGTGAGAGGCAAAATAGTCTTGTGGTTAAGGGTATAGACTCTGGAGCCAGATTCTGAGATTCTTAGTCTCAATCTAATAAAAGGAAGAGTCAGTCAGTTACTAGTCATATAAGCTTAGATAAGATACTAACCTTTCTGTGCTTCAGTTTCTTTATTGGTAAAAGGAGGGTAATAACTTTCTATATAAGTTTAGGGTGAGGATTAAATATATACTAAGTACATAGTAAATGCACACAGTAAATGCACAGTATGTTTTTAAAACTTTATCTAAAAGCATGCTAGTGGGTGGGGAACACAAATTTAAAAAAAAAAAAGTAAAATGAGATAATAGTTTTAGGAGGATGGAATTGTATGTATGGTTTTCATTTTCCAAACTTTCTTTAATATATTTATACTGCATTGATGACTTCAGCGTTTTTTTATCCACACTGGGTGGGAACTGAACCCAGGGGGTTTTACCACTAAACTACATTCCTACCCATTTTGTTTTGTGTTTTATTTTCAGATAGGCATCTCATTAAGTTGCTGAGGCTGACCTTGAACTTACATCTTACTCATTTATTTTTTTTTTTCAGTTGCAGATGGACACAATACCTTTATTTATTTTTATGTGGTGCTAAGGATCAAACCCAGTGCCTTACACATACTAGGTAAGCCCTCTACCACTGAGCCACAACCCTAGGCCCTCTCATTTACCTTTTTTTAAACATTTTTTTTCAATTTTTTTTAGTTGTTTATTGATGGACCTTTATTTATATGCGGTGCTGAGAATCGAACCCAGTGCCTTACACATGCCAGGCAAGTGCTCTACCACTGAGCCACAACCCCAGTCCCTCATTTACTTTTTAATTCCTAAAAGTTTAAAGTCAGTCGGGCATGGTGGCGTATACTTATAATCCCAGCAACTTGGGAGGCTGAGGTGGGAGGATCACAAGTTTGAGGCCAGCCTCAGAATTAGTGAGACCCTTATCTCAAAATAAAACATAAAAAAGGGGGCTAAGGTTGTGGCTCAGTGATAGAGCAATTGCCTGGCATGTGTGAGGCCCTGGGTTCAATACTCAGTATCGCATATAAAAAAAAAATAAATAAAAAATAAAGGTCCACTGAAAACTAAAATAATATTTTTAAAAAAACATAAAAAAGGTCTGAGATTATAGCTCAAGTGGTAGAGCACCCTTGGATTCCATCCCTAGTGACAGACACACACACACACACACACACACACACACACACACACACACACCCGGAAAAAAAAAAAAAATGAGAAAGATTACCAAGACTCATTAACTTATTGAGATCCTGTCTCAAAATAAACACTAAAAAGGATTGAAGATGTAGCTCAGTGGTAACATGCACCTAGGTTCATCCCCAGTATCAAAAAAGAAAAAAAAAAGTATTTTTTAAGGGGAAAAAAAATCTCACCAGTTTAATGGATTTCCTACATTTTAAAGGAACTGATTCTCAATTTTAGTTAGATTATAATAGACCATATTTATGTAAAGCTAAAAAGAGAGAAAAAATATGAAAATTGAAAGAATTACCTTAAAGTGAGACTATCAAGAACTATCTTAGGGGTGGGCACAGAGGCACACATCTATAATCCTAGCTACTCAGAGGCTTAGGCAGGGGAACTGCAAGTTCAAGGTCAGCTTTAGTAACTTAGAACTTTGTCTCAAAATATATATTAAAAGGTGAGAGGATTTAAGCTCAGTGATAAAGTGCCCCTCAACCCCACCCCCAACCCACCCCAGGTTTAATCTCCAGTACAAGGGAAAAAAGAAAAAGGAAAAAAAAAAAAATGAAAAAGAACTATGTTAGTGCTTGGGGTGTAGCTCAGTGGTAGAATGCTTGTCTTGCATGTATAAAGCCCTGGGTTCATTCCCTAGCTCTGGGGAAAAAAACAAAAAACTACCTTAGTTGGTTGGGCTATCATTTTATTTTATTTTTTTAAAGATATTTTCTGCAATGATGTGGTAGAATGTATATATAGGTTTATACAATATTAATATCCCTACCTGAGAAGTAACTGCTTCAGTGTTTTTCTGGTCTGATGGTTAAATACATATTTATACTTTTTAAGTCAATATTTGTACAATAGACAAGAACAGTGCCTATCAGCTAAATACATATTTAGGACTGTACCACATGTATTACAAACATGTACTAAAATCGAAAGCTTATATTTATACAGAGCCTTTCATCTTGAAGGGGGCTAAAGAGCTTTACAAACATATGTACATAAAAGGACGTTTGTACTGATAGGCAGGCAAGGTATCAATTCGCCCACTCCCCTATTTCTTTCAGCAGTCCTGGGTAGGAACACATGGTGTCAACAGATGTAGGTCTATAACAGCTGCAAAGACACGTAACACAATAATCCAGTTGCGATGCACAGTCACTGAAAGGAGGATTGCAACTTCAGAATAGCAACTGCTCTCCTCTAATGCAGAAGCACCACAGCCATTTCCAGCTTTGTGTTTTTAAATTATTCTCTACCAAATTCAACTAATCACTTGACAAAATTGAATTTGATACTGGAAGTGGTTTCTGAATGCAAAACACTTTCTGTCTGATGATGAACACTAGGTTGAAAAATGCTTCCCCCTGCCCTTGTTAGATTTAGGAGAAAAGGTGGGGGGCAGGGGTAGGATCACAACATTCAGGATCACAATATTCAAAATATTCTAAGAATAGCTTTGTCTTAGAGGATTGGGTATTACTTTGGAAGACAGACATATTTCTTTTCCCTCCATCTAATTAGGATAGCTTGAGTTTTTCAGTTGAATTACATAGAAAGTCTATATATGTTATATACACAATGAAGATTTTATTATGCAAAAATTCTGCAATCACTATAAAGGTATACACAAGTGTGAAAATGTGATTAGGAATGTGACATTCACTGATTTCACCTAAGCTCAAGCTGCCTTGTATATTAACTGAAGAATAACAACCAAGGGAAATCCCATCACTGAATTCCGTTTTTGTTTTTTTTTTCTGTCTTCTCTTTCCTGTCCACATTTCTACTCCAATGAAACCTGGTAAAAATGTCACTCCAGGACTAAGGAATGAGGACTGACCAGCTAAGGAAGCAATAAAAAGGCAACCTGTAGCCTGTTTGGGCTAGTAGGGTCTACTGAGTTTCAGATTCACGATTCTTAATACTGGCAGCACCAGCATCTTCCCTGACCACTGCCTCTCGTGAGAACTGACTATCCAAGTGGGTCCTATGTACTTACTGAAAACTGTCTTGTTGTTAATATTGCCATGAGTACATTTTAAAATATTTTATTTTGGATACATTTTTCATGACAGGACATTCAAAAAAACAGGTTTCTTAGTTTTCTTTTAGGGATATCAAGCGAAGATAATTGTTTTAAAGTGAAAAAGGGAAGAGAATCAAAAGAGTTACAGTGATCAAACTAAAGATTAGAAGAAATAAGTATTTGTTTTCCTTATACGAGTACTGAGAAAGAAAATATTTCTCTGGCCACATTCTAATCCTGGAATAAACACACTCAAGTAAGGGAGGAGGGAGAAGGGAGGAGAAAGCAAGCAGAAGAGAACAGTCTTATTTAACTGTTTTTATGTGGGTAAAATGATTTGTGCCACAGTATTTCCATAAGAAGTGGGACCATTATTTTCCTGTAGAAACACATTTGGTTTGAAAAGTATCACTGGACAGGACGTGAAAATCAAACCAAATGAATTATTCACAACCTCCGATCAGAGGTGATCATTATTTCTGATGCTCCAAACAGTGATTAGGATTCTGCCCTGAGATGTCATTTTCTCGCTGAGTAACACCAGCGATACAGAAAGGCATTATCTATCTATCCATACATGTATTTTTTCTCCTGGGAGGACCCTGGTTTAATGTTACTATAACAGACACTAAAAACATGATAATATTAACATTTATTCTGGTGGTATCCATAAATGCCATTAGTCTGACACAAAGTGTCAACACTAATCATGACCCAAAATTAACACCAAAATTGACATCAACATTAATTGTACTATCAGTGTGAACAGAATGTGCAAGCGCCACAGGCACTTTCCAAAGCTGCAGTTGTTATAAAATAAAATAATAATGTTAAACTCAACAAGGAAATTTGAAGAGAAAACTAAGAGGCAAAACATGACTGGATTTTGTTTTTTGCAGGTGTAAGAAGCATCCATCAACTCTAGCTATGCTGCGGGAGGCAGAAAGAGAACATCATTGCCACGGTTGCCTTTCTTCTATCTCCACACTGCAAGTTCTGCCAGTAGCAACAAACATCTTTCCATACAGATTTAAATACAGGTTACACTGTGGCTGAAATGATGACACTGCTATTTTCCATGCTAAAAGTCTAAAACTTGAGAGTGATTTTTGGCAAAGCCTCCAGGAGCGATTGTTCTAATTCTGCTAATGCCAGGAAGATGACCACCCTGCAGAGCTCTGGGGAAGCAATACAAAGAATTCTAGTATGTCTGAGCTGAAATGGATTTTGGTATTATATGCAACATAAAAATGAGAAAACTAAAACCCACAGAGAAGGAATTGGAACTTGAGTTCCTTTTCAGCTACATAACAAAATGTGACTTTTGCCCCCTTTTGTATTTTGTATGGAATGTTAAATCTTCACCTTTAATAAGAAACTACAGAAGTAACTGCCATAGAAATTTTAACTCATATTTGTCTCGTAATAAAACACAATGAAATATTATAAAATACTGTATGTTTTAAAAGATATATTTTAAAGTCATAAGGCAATGTAACATTTAACTTAATGTGTTCTATTTGTGAAAACCAGGTTGAAAAAAATATCAGCACCTTTGTATACTATATTATTTGTCAGATATAGCGTACTTCATTGCCTAGTGCTAGATGATCACACAAAAGAGCTCAAAACAATTTTCTTAATAGCCAACGAAACTTTTTTCATGCTTGGGTAATTAAAACATGGCTGAATAAACTTAGTCTCTCTAAGATGTGTTTAGAGGGTAAGAAAAGTATAATTTTTAGAGCAGAAAAAAAATTCATTCTGGAAGTAATTTTTTGCTAACATTATTAAAGATTAGAAATAATAATTCTGAAATAATGATTTCTCCTTGTAGACATAGTACTTTAATAAGCATACCTTTTTTTTTTTTTAAACATATACATGGAAGTAAGTGGTATTTGAGAAACAAGACACAGGATTAATTGGTTGATACGGAAATTAACCAAGTTGGCCTACTATAGTCCTAGAGCTTTGCCCATTAATCATATGAAAGAATGTTGAACTCTGGTGCTCCACGCTACAACTCATCCTCTGGTGTCATCTACTGCTGTCCTGATGTTCATTATTGCTTCTAGTTGGAGCAGTAAAGTTTCTTGATGTAGGGTACTATGTCACATCCTTTTTTGGTAAAACCTTAAAGCTTAAGACATGTAAGAAAATGCTGGCAAGTACATTCTTTTAAGGGTTATCTCTAGGACTTGCTTTGGAAAAAGAAAAAAAAAAAAAAAAGGAGGAGTCCTCCACAAGGACTACTCTAGTGAGCCAATGGACACTTTAGGATTTTCAAAGTTGATTGCACTCACTGAGGTTTAGTTGCTAACAATGAAGTGAGTCAAAACCAACTAATCAACTTGATGAGAAATCTACAACACTAATAATAGTCATTCAGAAGGAATCCTGAGAAAAGCATATGCATCCCAAAAGAACAGTGTTAGAAATTCATGAGAAGCAATTCCATGGTAGGGAGACTTATTTTTCAAAATTAGCCTCAAAAGTTTTCTTCTTTTCCTTTTTCCTTGTAGTACAGGGATTGAACCCAGCATCTCCTTTATGCTAGGGAGATGTTCTACCACTGAACCACATTCCTAGTCCTTTTTTGTTTGTTTTTTTTTAGCCTCAAAATTTTTCTAATGAAGGATTCAAATGGAAGATCACTTTAGACAATGACTTGTAGCCAAATACATTCACTTAGAATGGGGATAAAATAAGAAAAGAGTATAATGTCTTTAAATAAAACTATCTTACCATAATACTACATATCTTTCTCTATACTTAGAATTCCTATGTTGCTAGGCCTAAAAGATTCAAAATTGTTTTTCTGAAGCCTTTAATGAACAATAAGGCAAGGACAAATTATGAATGTTTATATATAACTAGTGGTATGAGACCCTTTTCTGTTGAGGATTGCAAAGCATTTACAAACATTCTCCTGTCTTCAAGGAGAGACAGGTAGTGTTAGACGGTCCCTGATCATGCACAGATCATGATCATCTTTTTTAGACCTGCTTTTCTTAGGTCTATTTCAGAGCTCACCTTCAGTATACTACAATTCAAATATGCTGTTTTTCTAACACATATCTAAAGAGACTGACACTGACTTAATTTTCATACCTAGCACAAGAAGTTAAAGTGATTTCAAAAGAATGAAACAAAAGCACAATAAAACACGTCCAATTAGCTGCACATTCATGAAGCTATTCTGAGGTCAAATAGAGTAAGACAATGTACAAAAATTTAATGTTAAGTTAGAAAAATATTTGAGTCCCATGTTCATGAGAAATAGTCAACCCTTTCTTTACTCAAACCCACAGCATACACATACTCTCTCCAGGCAGTTTCAGAGCATAATGGGTTCCACTAGAATCTGAGTTCAGGATAACCTAAGCAATTCCTCTGAGAGTATGGAAAATGTCAACCAAGTGAATTAAGACAGAGGGTTATGGTGGTTTTTCTAAAATAAGAGGTCCTTTGGGTTAAGAGGTCCAGCCTAAGAACTGTCAGAATGGATCTACTAATTAATTTCTTCTAATCTTTTAGGCTTATTTAAGCTTAACAACTTCCTTTCCCTACTCAACTTCTAAATTTTTTTCACTCGACTAAAAATTTCAAAGGATTATAACAACATGTAAGCAAGAAGCACAGTAAGATTTGTTCAAGCTGGTCGCTGATGTAGACATATTTGTCATATCATCTCTATATTTTTCTGTATTGTTTAAAATGTTTTAATAAAAAAATTAAAAAACACTATGCTTTGATGGTACTAGACAGTGTGAACAACTGAACAACAATTAAATATAGGTACTGGTAGGGTTGACCAAAGCCAGAACTGAATTCCTAATGCCCACTATCTCCACAATTTTCATCCCAAGAACATAAAGCAGAACTGAAACCAAGCTATCAGTCCTAATGGTAGCTAGTCTTTAAACTTAAATTTACCCTACTTTATTTCCTCTTCTCAAAAGAATGTTTAGAGCCCTGATGTTGGTTCAACACATTGCCAACCAAAGAGTTAAAACTGCAACTGCATACTGTAGAAACAGTTGGAAAAAGTCTACCATGCCAAGTGAAAGAAAAGGAAAGACACAGTAGCTTTGCTTCACCAAACAGGGCGATTCGAGAGGCTTGTTTGAATGCTAAATTACTGAGAAGGAAAAACGCTGACACCTAGTGCCCATATGAAAAAATGAAGCCTCAGAGTCACCACAGTTCTTAAGTGTGGTCCTGCGTAAGGGAGAGGGAACCATCAAATTGCATTCAATTTGGAATATACTTCCCTTCCAGAAAAATTTTAAGAAAAAAAAATTTATGCTACACAAGAGTTTCAATCTCTGATTACCAATCCTTTTTTGGATACATATACTGTACCATTTATTATAACTGCTTCTAAACACGACATTTTCTCATCTCAGTTTTTCATTATGACAGAAGTGATAGGAGGGAATGATAAAAAGCCCATGTTCTGAAATGGTAAGGAAAACAGGGACCTAATTTCTACAAGCACTAAAATTACTATCATATCTACCTCTCTATCATATCTTTCATCATTGCCCGATTTAGAGATTCCTGATCTAGTTCACAGAGCTGTTAAACAAAAATAAAATAACAAAATGCTAATAACTTACTTCAGAACAAATACGAATGCAAACTCAAAAAGACAGAATTTTCTTTATCTCACCAGGCAAAGTTAAGTTGTTCTCTGTCAAGTCTGTTACAGCGCTTGGCTTGATCTCAGCCTGAGCTTTTTAATAACAGGATTTAGTGCGAAGAGTAGCTACACTGGATTGCGAACTGTTACTCAAAATGTTCCCACCTACAATTACAGCTTCCACAAATGATCAAAATAGGTTAGCAAACCGGCAGGAAAATGAAAACAATTCTTCCAAAATAGAGAAACAGTAATGTAGAATTGCTAGATAGCTACATTTCTTCTGAATCCAGGTTCAACAGCACACATTCATCTATATACAGTGCTCATCACTGCACATCAACAGTGTGCATGTAGAAACAAAATCAGTTTAGTCTACATTGCAATCACATTTTCCTCAATCTTATCTTTATTTTAGTAAGTAAATTCAGAGCAACTCGTCTTTTTTTAAAAAATATTTTTAGTTGTAGATGGACACAATACCTTTATTTATTTTTATGTGGTGCTGAGGATCGAACCCAGTGCCTCACACGTGCTAGGCAAGCGCTCTACCACTGAGCCACAACTCCAGCCCCTGGGCAACTCATCTTTAGATCTATTTGCAAGTAATGCAGTTCATAGATTTGGTCTACCTCTTTTTTTATTCCTACCCCAAATTCATACTAAATGTAATGCCATTCAAATCTGGCAATGAGAAAAATGTGTTCTATACATTTCATCACGCATTAGGTGGCATTCCTTTAGTCATATCTTACTTTATGAGGAAGGAAAAACTATGAAAATAGAAAAGAAGCTAACATGAAATCAGAAAAGCTCTCTTTCTCCTGCTTCTAACACAGGCTCCAGTGTTCAAAAATGCAGGTCACATCTCTGCTGAAACAGCCAATATTCTTCCTCAAATGGCAAACAAGTTACCTAAAACTAAATGGAACTGAATTGGTCCAAATCCTGGTCCCATCACCATTTCACCTATTTACTGTCCTGGAACAAAAAATAGGGAAGACAGACAGGCCACCAACACAGCCGACAGTCTAATAAGTGCAAGTTTCTGCCTTTGGTCGTGGGGAAAAGCATCTCAATTCATGGAAAAACTCTGCAAGAATCTCTTGTTTTACCCTTATTCCTTATATCCAAGCACTAGCATTTAAACTCAGAAACTCCCATCCTTCAAGGTAATGCAATACCACCCACAGTGATGACCTGGTAGAGCCATCACCTTTGGAGAACACCACATTATCATGATTTAATGTCTATGTAGCATCAATGCATTTACATTGAGCCTTGGCTCTCAGAACATTAACAGGTCAATTTTTTATTCCTTTTTTAATAAAACTATTTCTCAAGGCTCTGTTCAGATGCCCATTCTCTTTGGGACAGGACAGATTTGCTCCAAATCTCATCAGCATGAGCTCTTTTCGTTCCCCTCACATCATTCTTGGGGTAATATGTAGAGTGCCAGGCTCATGACAAACTTGTCTCTTTGGCCAAAGAAAATTAAACTGCAATGGCTGAAAGTCAACGTGCCCTGATAAAACTGGGTTCAGTATGAGGAAATATATCCTATTGACACTTCGTCATTTCTTAGGCACAGCTGTCCCTCAGAGTTCTGACTGCTGAAACTCCATCCTTAGATTGGTCAGTCTCTCAGTGGACAAGCTCCATTGTATGTTCAAGCTATTGGTAGCAGAGTTTGATACTAATACCCTAACCTCATTCCTGTCGTGCAGTGCCCTATAATCTAGCTAAGGCCACTGACTTCACCCGCCATCCTGGGCATTAGACACTAACTGCTTACAAAAGAACATCAGTCTCACTCCTCCTGAGCTCAAAGGCTCAGAAACAGCAAGCTAACACTCAGGCTCAATCCTAGTCAATCATTTGAAGAAAAGGAAAAGAGAACAAAGAAAAAGGCAACTAAGGAGAGAAAGTACAAAACAAGAAGAAAATGAGAGCTGACAAAAAAAGCAAAAAATCATTTGAACAAAGACTATTATTAGTTTCTGTTTTCAAAACTATTAAAGCACCAGGCAAAGGAAAACATGTGGTCCCTATACTATTTACCACTTATAGCTACAGTACCATGCAGTTGTTTAAGGCATGGGCATCCCTTTAACACCAAGGTTTGTTGGATCTTCAAAGGGTTAAAAAAAACCTTTAATTTTTTTTTTTATTCGTGTGTGTGTGTGTGTGTGTGTGTGTGTGTGTGTGTGTGTGTGTGTGGTCTTTGGGTACAGAGTCCCGTATAATAAGACTATTTGTATTCATACTGGCAGAGTAAACACTACATGTTCATGCCCAGGCAGCTCTGTGCTTGTAATTTCAGCAAGAACAGAGCTCTGTCCCTCTGGGACTTCACTATTCCCCCAGTCTCCATTCGCTCAAACACAGAATGAGAGCAGAGAGAAAGCAGGAGAGAAAGATCATGGCAAGAGGTTTCACATAGCACTGCAGCTAGCTTTCACGTGGCCAAAAATCTCATTTTGTGTTTTAATTACATTAGTTAAAACCATTTTGCTCTCAGCCCCATGTTCACAAGGGTACCTTCCATTCCTGAACAGCAATTCAGTGAATCAGAATTTAAGTCTAGCACAATACAGCTTTTCTTTGCTGCTGAAGGGCTCACTGGGCAGGCGCTACACATAAAGGCACAAATCTCTGCTTCAACTTTGTGTGTTGACGAGTATAGATATCTATTCTTGTCAAAATTCTAGGGATCCTCTCTCCGCATCCTCTTGCCTTTGCTATTTGTCGAGGTACTAGATTAGCAGAACTCCTACAAGCCCGCTACTCTCCATCTGGGCCAATGCTTAACACTACATCATCTGCTCTTGGCTGTTCCTAGTATGCTACTGAAACAGCCAAACACTTAGAGAAAAAAAACAAAAATTATAAATATTCAGAATAAAATGGGAGAAACCTGCATATTATTTCCAGTGGTCTACCTAGTCTATTTATGGCGAACACCCAGGTAAAGTGTACCCTTTCAAAGGAATGAGACTTACCTAGGGATTATATCTAAAATTGAAATAAAAATATCTCCATTTTTAGATTATTGCTTTTATAATTGCTGCATTAGAAGGATAGTTAAAACTGGAGGAACTGATCAACACATGGAGAAGGGTATAAGGGCATAAGGCAGAATAAGACTTTACATCATTATTAAAATGTCACTCTATAAGAAAGGAAGCCAAGGATAGAAAAACACATCCTTAGATAACTATTAATAAGTGGGTTCACTGTTTCTTTTATGTTTAAATTCCTGGTTCTGACTGTACCCCTTTAAAAAGAACATATTAGTTATGCTCATAACAGCACCAGACCAAATGAGCTGAGCATAGAAAAAATGCATAATTATTAAGCAAATAATTAAAAATAAGGCAAAACAATATTTTAAATGTTTTTGTTAGAAAACAATCTCAAACCTATATAAAGAGAAAATAATTTATCTTATGTACCTATCACTTAACTTCAATTATCAACTCATAACCAATCTTATTTCATCTATATTCCCACTTTTATCCTTCTTCATGTTAAATCAAATTCTGGACATCAGATCACTTCATCTGTAAATATTTTAGTATGTAAGTCTAGCAGGAAGTAATACTCTTTTTAAAAATGCAAAATTATAATAACATTATCATACCTAATAATTTAATAATTCCTTGATATCTAGCCAATGTTCTCTCATTAAAAAACCCTACCAAGACTATGTTGCTTGCACCACTTGGATCTTAACATTAGGTAATGATCACTCCCATGGAAAGATGGTACTAGTGGGCACAGAGATAAAAAAGGAGAGAGTGTTTCAACTACTTGCCTCATTTCCTCCTGGAAGCCTGTTCATGTGGACCAGCTGACCTTGATCATCCAATACCAGTTCAGTATATGTCAGCATGTCTGAAGGCAGAGGAGGTGATGGGAGGAATGCTTGAGTGGACATGGACTCCCAGAGTTTGATCAGGGACTAGTAGAGGAGAGAAGTTGGACAATAATGACATTAACATTTCAATATGGACAAAAATAATTAATTACTAAGATTTCATCAATTTGGCTTCACTTTCTTTTACAAGTGTTTTGCAGAGATTCTAAACATTAGACTAAATCTTCCAGCTTTCATTTTCAGTCAATATAGATTTGTAATTATTATTTACATAATATTTTTTACATGCCCTAAAAGTAAGGAACTTTTCAATAAAGTCAAACTACTGAGTGAACCTGAATCAGCAGTAAAGCATTAACACACTTAAAAGATCTGACACTATCCCAGGAATATTAAAATAAAAACTAATTTGCATTGCTACCTTTAAAAGGGGGAGGGATCCTAGAGAAACTTGGTAATAGAAGGTAGTCGACGAATATCCATGAAAGCAAGACATGACACTCAGCTAATATGAACAAAATCCAGGGAAGCCAGAATAAGGTTTCTACTAGAGGTTCAGTAGAAACCTCTTTCTAATATTTTTCCTAGCTATGGGTCCCTACACAGGAATTCGCTCACTAAGACATGTATGGCTTTTTGTAAGTGTACAGATCAATATTGCTCAAATTTGAGAAAACAGACACAATTACCCCTTTAAAAACCATTATGATTTTCATTTCCAACTTCCTATCACAAATAAAACAAATCCTTTATGAAGTGGGAACCAGATGAGTTCTTTGCTTGCCTCACAGCAACAACTAAGGCTCAAATGACTCATAATATACGCACATGTCCTAATCACTGTGCTTATGTCTATCATGTAGGAAAAATTACACGAATGAGATTTTTATTAGCAGCATTGATGTTGGGAAACAGAATCAACACTCAGCTTTCAGGCTAACAATGCTACAAAAGGAAAATACTGAGTGAAGGTAGCTGTGTTTCAAGAGATAGGGCTTGTACACAAATGGTTGCATAAAGGTAATCTTTAGTATTTGTGAATAATACAGGAATTATAGACAGACTATTTACCAAGTCTACATATATTACTTTATTAAAATTCAAATGTGGTGATACTGGTAGTATTGACTAGGAGACTTGGAAAAAGCCTATATTCATAGATTTTTTTTTTTTTTTAAGAACAAATCCAGTATTCTTTTGAAACCTTTTTCTTTATCTGTTGCATTTTCTGCTGGTGATATACTTTTCTTGCCTTCTATTGATGGAAGAAAAATCTGCAGCATAGAGGTGATTCACCATACAGATCAAAGGAATTTATTTTCATATAGAGGATGAAATTCATAATGTCATATTTTCTCATGCTAGTTTTTATTCAGCTATAATAAATCTCCCACAAAAGAACTTATAAACTGTGTACCATGAACTCTATATCCATTTGTCTATGCTATCTATATTGATTCTCATCATATTAGCCTAGGCTATCAGCTAGGGACCTGAGTTATCCTGGAAAATAGGAAAATGAGAACTAGAGTTTCATACCTCTTTTTTAATATCCCTAATTTGAACACAGACTTAGAAATACATATGAAACTTCTCACACAAGTCACTGTAAACTACCATCACAGTCTTGTTGTCTTGGTTTACTCTCTTCCATCTAAAAGCGACTTTTATTCAAATCATTCTTCCTGTTAATTCATAAAGAATCATCCAAAATCTGAGTTGGCAGTCACTGAATTTCAAATGAGATATTTGCTGCCCTTTGACAGTGTTCTTTTCGAGTCAAAGTTGCATCTGATGGAAATTCAGGAAAACCTTGTCTTTTTGGAACATGTCATAACCCCCACCCGTTTAGCCACCTTTACCTGCCGAAACATCTCTGGGATATCATATATATATGTTGTTCCTAAGGACTGTGCCTGAAACCTCTTTGATTGAAGCAGGTCTTTGGTCACATATGGAGTATTGATTAACATTCCATGCAGTGGTCCCTGTTTGTCTCCATATGCCTGAAACATGATCTGCAAGAAAAAACAGAATAGCATAGCTGGTTAAAAGACAGAGGGGAAAAAAATAAATAAATCAAATAGCTGCCTAGAGGGGTTTTTCCCACAAATGTTATTTCTTGAAAAACATTTTTGGTGGACTGAGTAGCTGAGACGTGTCTTTTAGCATTGGGTACTTGGGACTCCCACCTCTCTACAGGTTAACCAACTCCAAAAAAGTGATATGTAATAGGCTGCTTCTGTTTTTGGATTACTTGAAATCAACAAGAAAACAGTATAAATTTCACATCTCAGAGACAGACTGATGAAGTTTGCCTTCTAAAGTGAGTTGAATCCCATATGCTCAAAAATAAAGTAATGAGTAACTAATCGGAGCAATTCTAGGATTTAAGTTGAAAAGCAGCTATGCACTGAAGATAATTCTTGTTATTAGGCCAGATAAAGGTTCTACCAATTCATTGTACTTTAGTTCATTTGATTAGAAGGTGTTTCATAAGTATTACTGGCCATACAAAAGCTTCAAAGATTTTTGCCAGAAGTGGATTTCATCCATCTAGATAGTTAATTCATTAGCCCATAAGATATAGTTATAGTAAAATAACTATATTTTATTAAATTATATTTTAAACTATATATATTTCTCCTCAGTCTACAACTAGTAACTCTTACTACACCTATATTGTCACATAATGAAATCACCACAGCAGTTTTTAATCATTTTAACTCAAATATTTCTAGAAGAGTACTTCATACTCTATATTTAGCTAGTTTTATTTGCTTATGAATATTTATAAGGGATGCCATTATTTCAATTCAATTAATATTTATTGAGTGCTCAGAGATTGTGTAACACTGAACTAGGCACTTTATGTATGAATTTGTACATAATATAAATTCCTAATCCAGTGAATACTGATGGATATTGAGATGAAAGGGTATGCAAATATCCACATATGCATCTGGGCCTAAAATAAAAGCACATATTTACTAATGAATAGATTTGTGGACCTGATATACCAGGTCCACAGGAATGGAATTAAGTACTTTCCAAAACCCTGGGGATAGTCTGGCTAAGTGACTCCATAGTCCCTTAGGTTAGAGGAAAAGGAATGTTCTGCTGACTTGTTCATTAGGTCCTATTTTGGGCAAAACTTGTCTCAGGCTGCTTAAAGGCCCACAGACAAGCTCCCAGTCCTTTTCCATGAATTGATGGGAAAAGTCGCTATGTGAGAAAAAGAATTAATAATGTCTCAGGAATTTAAGAGTAGAAATAGTAAAATTTTAAGAGATTCGAAGATAAGAAAAGTGTACAGTATGAGACTGGATTCAGAGGAAGTAAGTCATATCAAAATAAGAAAAAGGAATAAAAGTAGTAGGTTTTTGGAATTACATTTCTTGTCTATTAAGAGAGATAAGACCTGTGGGTATAGGATTTGAGACTCAGTTTTTTTCATGCTCTGGGATAAAGTTAGGTTGGTCATAGGTAAGCAACATAACTATGTGCTGAGGAAGGGAGCTAAAGAAAGCTGTCTGGGTATACATATTGTTGCTGCAAATTTAAAGTGGTAAAACCACTTTGGCAGTTTCTTATAATGTTAAGTATAAACTTACTATGAACAGCAATTATACTCAAATATTTACCAAGAGAAAGCTGCACAAAAATTTATAAATGAATGTTCATAGCAGTTTTATTGCTGGAAGTAGATTTCATCCTTCTATAATCAGGAAATAAAACTTATAATGTCCATCAACAGGTGGAGAACAGATTAAAAAAACTTTGGTAAATTCATAAAACGGAATACTACTCAGCAGTGAAAAGGAACATTCCCATATCCATGTAACACAAATGAGTCTCAAAAACAGTATGTTGAACACAAGAATCCAGACACAAAATAGCATGTACTGTCTGATTTCATTCGTATGAAATTCTAGGACAGGCAAAACTAATCTATAATGATGGAAAGCAGATCAGTGGTTGCCTAAGGTTGGGGTTGGTAACTGTACCTTTGACTGCAAAGGATAGTTAGAGAACTCGGTAAGGAGATATTCTCTATAATGACTATGATGGCATCATGCAAGTGTGTACAATTGTTGGAATGAACTTAATTGTACATAAAAAAATGAGTCAGTCACATTATATGTAAATTATACCTCAATAAGGTGGTTTTAAAATGTTATTTTTCTCTCATACAACACATTAGAAATCAACATACTTATGCAGTAGATTACTCAAATCTTTTCCTACTGTGACTACATGGCATCATTATTCATTATAGCCTATACCACAAAGACTATACAAGGGAAATGAAACAAAATGAAACTCAAGTCAGTCAACCTTACTTCTTAATGGAAGAATGTAAATGATGTGCTAGGGCCAAAGGGTGATCATAACAGACAGTAATGGAAGCCTCTGAATGACCAGCTACCTGTTAGTTCCATTTTCTACTATAATGAACACATTAATTAAAAAGGCAAAGTATATATTTTACAAGTTCACAAAATATGTACACATTTCACATAAAATACATCTTTCACCAGAGGGCATCAGGGGCTTCTCAAGGGGCTGGGAGTGGTGGTGCGTTCCTATAAACTCAGCAACTTGGTAGGTGAAGCAGAAGGATCACCTTTCGTAAAATAAAATTAACCAAAACAAGATGCGGATGGGACACAGCCTGGGAATGTATCTCAGGGGTAGAGTGCTCTGTTTGATTCCCAGTACTGCAAATAGAAAAATTAAAGTCAGGGGCGGGAATTGAAAGGTAAAAATCAGTGACAAAGCACAGGGGCACATGCCTGTAATCCCGTTGATTCAGAAGGCTGAGGAAGGAGGTTCGCAAGTTCAAAGCCAGCCTCAGCAAACTACAAGGTCCTAAAGCAACTCAGTGAGACCCCGTACCTAAAGAAAATATTAAAAAGGTCTGGGGATGTGGCTCACTGGTTAAGCACCCCTGGGTTCAATCCCTGATACCAATATCTATCTATCTATCTATCTATCTGTCTGTCTGTCTGTCTGTCTGTCTATCTATCTATCTATCTATCTGTCAGCGATTGAACCCAGAGGCACTTAACTACTAAACCACATCCCAGCCCTTTTTATTTTTTTTGAGATGGGGGTCTTGCTAAGTTGTTTAGGGCCTTGCTAAATTGCTGAGGCTGGCCTCAAATTTGCAATCCTCCTGCCTCAGCCTCCAGAGCTGTTGGGATTACAGGCATGCACCACCATGCCTGGCTTCAACCTGGACAATTTAGTGAGAATAAAGATGGGGCTGGGATGTAGTGCAGTAGGTATTGTATCTAACCAGCATGTGTGAGGCTCTGGGTTCAAGCCCCAGTGACACAAAAGAAAAGGAAAAAGATTTAGCAAAAAGCACCAACTAGACACTTGGGAGCACTGGCACTGGGTGAAGGCTGTTCCTTCTGTCAGTTACTACTTTCAGTTGTGGGCTCACAAACTGGTACCCATGCCACAGTGGTTCTTCAGCTCTCAAGTGAAGAGCCTGAGAAAGTCCTCCTCCTTCAGGGCTTCTTAAATACGCAGGGCCACTGGTCAAAGGGGCTCGCCCCTCAGGCTGAGGGGGCCAATTCATTCGTTCAGATGCCTTACAAGTGCTTACTCTGTGCCAGGCATGGTACTAAGCCCTAATTGAAGACATCTGTACCTTTCATGCTACTGTGTTGCCACTAACCAGTGTGAGAGAAATCTAAAAGCTTTCTAATAAAATAAAGGGGAAAAAAGTAGTTATGAAGAACCAACATATTTATCAAAAACATTAAAATCTCAAGTGGCCATCTTATTCTTCACAAGAATAGGACTGCCTTGAAGCCATTGTAGAAGTTAATTAAAAACATCCCTGCCCATGGAAAGCTTTGACTGAAAATGCCCTTAAGGTTGTCCTGAAAAACATCAAATGCAGCAAAAAAGAAAAAAAAAAAAAAAAAAAATCACTGAATACTCTCTCTTGCTCACCCCTTGTGCTCTTGTGCACTCTGTTTTAACTGCTCACTTCTCACAGGATAGATTTTTCTGGTCATCTAACTGGGAATCAAAGAACAGAATGAAAGGTCACTATAAAAATTGTCCAAACTGAGATTTTAAAAATGCATCTTCAAAAGACTGGCAAAAAATATCTTTTCCTACCTCTAGTCCCAGTTTGAAAAGGACATAGATAAAAACAAGAGACACATAATCTCTTCCTGGCACCCAAATGCACAGAACAGACTAAAGTCTTGTTTATGTATTCTGGAGCAAGTTCATCCTTTTATTGGAAGGAATGCACTTCCCAAGTTCAGGCCAAAGCTCTAAAAATAATGTCCTCATTCTTAAGAAGAAGTGAGCATTAGTGAAGCAACCTTCATCCAATAACATATAAAATGTCCCAAATATTTAGACACTAAGGAGTTAAAACAGATTTAAAAGTGAATTCTTTATCAAAGATTCAGTCTTAGTCACTTTTCACTTTTGAATTCTCAATTTTTTTAATCTGAAAAAAAATGGTTTAATGTTTGCTACTTTGTTCCTATATAGATATATAACATTCTGAACTCTTGAAGGAATGAAAATATATGTAAGTGTAATATAAGTGGAATAACATAATGGGTAAATATGATAAAGTCACTACTTGATACTAACTTAAAATTTTTCTTCTTTAAGATAGGAGAAATTGGTGACATTCTCACAATTCTTTCCTCAGTTGTCAATGAGTGGTCTAACTACACTGGAAACAGGAAGTACAAAATCAGACCAGTGAAGACTAGATTGCTGAAGTAGCCCAAGAGCTCTTAAAAAAAAAAGAGCTCTAAACTGAAGAATTATGCCTGGAGTCAGGTTCACTTGGCCTGTGTTTGTGCTCACCAATATGTGACAAAAGGTTGAGGGCTTTATAACATCCATGACTGAGAACATAGGTATTTCTTATAAGGCAATGTTTTTCAAATTGACACAACCAGTTAAACTCAAAGAGAATAATCTCACTGATAAGCCAATGGGGTTTGTGAGTTTGGGTCTTTTATAACAAGAACAAGTGGCTCATTTGTAGGATCAAATCAAAACTCAGAGAAGCCTGCTTGACTACTGTACCTGTGCTGTCCTGGAGTCAGTCACTTCCTTGTATAGGCTGATGTCCAAGTAATAGCCAGACTCGTTTGTCAGGAAGAGGCGGATAGGAATTGCTTTTCCAGTTGGTGTCAGGCGAATGTTGATTTTCAGTTCTGCCTGGAGGACGCGCAATTTCCACAGCCGACTTCCATAGCGCATTACCATGCTCCGCACAGATTCCTCAATCTGACACAGACACATCACCAAGTCATCACAGACACAAAACTTAAATACCTTGTAACTAAGAACCTGTTTCAGGTCTGCCCATCGTTGGGAAAGGAGAAATGGAAAAAAGATGCTAGCTTATGGAGATCTGTACACATTCCTTGCACAAAGTGGGCAGATAGTTTCTCCCTAAAACTTCTTGCTTAGAATAAGACAGGGACAATTTCATGCTGGTCTGGGATTTGAGTGGTTTTCTCTAACTCACGACACCCAAATCTGTATAACTTCTTCCCCTTTCCCAATTATATTCATACTCTATATCTAAGATCTGCAATATCTAAAATTAAAAGCTACGGGATTTAAGAGAAAGCCCCAAATAAGAATAAAATCCCTAGTTAAACAGCTATTAAGTAGCATTTATATGCATGGTAACTATGTTTCATTGCACTTACAGGACCTTAAATCAACATAGCAATTACCACCATGAGCTTTTTTCCATAGAATTTTATTAAACTTTATAATATATGTCTCTTTCTAAATTGCAGAAATTAAAGAAAGGCAATTTGTAGGTGGTGCTAGAATGTTCTCTCTAAACATTAGAGCGCTGAAAGTATGGTCACTGCCAGTTCAAAGGATTTAAGGAGAAAGGGCAGATGTTCCCTAGTTTTTCTAAACTTTAAACCAAGGCAGCTTAACACTTCTAGTTTTCAGGGTTAGAAGAGTTATTTTAACTAAATGACCTTAAGGGTGATTTCATTATTGACATGCTAATGCAAAACTTTGTTTCCAAATGGCAACAGGCTGTTTCCTAGCAGGTAGCTAGATCATACTATTCAAAATTAATCTTTTCTTAAATATCTTTTCATCAAAATGCTTTATCAGCATGCTAGAACACCTCAGAATTATCTCATATTCCCCTTCCCCTGTGGAACTTCAGTAGTATGTGCCACCCTACTGCTTGTTTCTACAATACAGAATTTTAACCTGAAATAGATTTCAAGATTTCAAGTTAACTTCTCATTCCCACGCTTGCTAACCAAGAGATATTTATCCATTCTTTTCTTGAGGGAACAAAAGTCAATAATCTCTGTGTACAGAAAATTGACAGCTATCTATGATTAGAATCCAGAGCTGGGGCATATGGGTTTTAGAGAGAATGCTCCCAAGTAAATATTAAAAATTCATTGAGAAAAGTCAAGCCAAATCTATCTATCTATCTATCTATCTATCTATCTATCTATCTATCTATCTATCTATCTGTTATACACTATCCAAGCCATGTTTCAAGCATTCCAGCTTCATCAGTCCCCAAATACTTAAATACATATATATATATTCTTAGGGGGAATATATGTAAGGGGGGATATATATATATCTCCTCCCACTGAAGAGATTTAATTCATGGGGCACCACTGAGCCACATCTCCAGTCCTTTTTCTATTTTGGACGGGGTCTTGCTAAGTTGCTTAGGGCCTTGCTAAATTGCTAAGTCTGGCTTTGAACTTGCAATCCTCCTGCCTCAGCCTCCAGAGCTGCTGGGATTATAGGCATTATAGGCATGCACCACCATGATTGACCTAGGAGAAATTCTGATTCAACTAGATGATGAGGTTTGAGCCCCATCCTTGGCTTTCCTAACAGAAAAAAGTAACCAATCATTAGCTTGGCGTTTTCAAGAAAAAAAGTAGAGAACTATTTCTCAGACTCCAGATACTAAATTCAAAAAGTAAAAGTTCATGCCTATAATTGATCAGAGGGAGCAGAATAGAGAGCAGTTTGTCTTACCTACCTAGGATAAAAAGGTCAAGAACAGGACTGTCCTGTTTTCTTTCCTTAAATTATATAGAATATATTTTAGAATACAGCCTCAGAGAAGAAAATAGACATAATACATGTGAAATCCCTTACCAGTCAAATTCTCTTGTGGTAAACTACTAAAGAGAAATAGGTTAGATATTTTGGGAAGATGCCTCATCTCAGTAAGGTCACTAGGTAAGTATGTTTAGTGTACAGAAGAAGTGCACTAAATGTCTAATAATAGCAAAAATTATTTCTACGTGAGAAATTATAGGGGATAATATAAAATAGATCTACTATCATGGCAAATATAAAACTGCTCCAAATGGATGAAGAAAAGACAGTTTTCATACTGTTTATAAATGATCAGGGGCTGGGGTTGTGGCTCAGTTGTAGAGCACTTGCCTAGCATGTGTGAGGCAGTGGGTTCGATCCTCAGCACCACATAAAGATAATAAGATAAAGGTATTGTGTCTACCTACAACTTAAAAAAAAAAAAAAAAAAAATATATATATATATATATATATATGTATAAATCAATGATCCGCAAGCAAATATCATACCACCTTCAGTTTATTTTTTTAAAAATTTTCTTTAGTTATCAAGGGACCTTTATTTTATTTATATGTGGTGCTGAGGTTTGTATCCAGTGCCCCACACATGCTAGGCAAGTGCTTTACCACTGAGCCACAATCCCAGCCCTTGAGGGTTTTCTTAATGGCTACAGCAAAATTTTGCCACTCTGACACTCAGTCTCACAAGCAATGTGTAAATTTAAAATGGTGTGTAAACTTGGACAAGAATGCCTGTTTCCAAGGCCAAGTAAGATATATATGAATGAATCCCTTTGCTTGTGCTTGGAGTCCTGACAGAGAAGTTATGAGACATGTACCTTTGACGGGTCCATGATGACTGTGGGAACAAAGTTGAGGAAGATGTGGTTACAGTCCGTGCGAACATTTGTATTGTTAAAAGCAACTTCCAACTCATCCATGGCTTCTAGGAGCAGACGCTCCCCTTCATTTTGTAGATATTCAAAAGAAGCTTCCTACACAGGAAGAAAATCACCAACATTAATGTGTTTTCAAAGAAACAATAAATAAATGGCTATTATAACTACTTAAACAACAGTATGTCATAAATCAGAAGGCACCAGGTGAAGACATTGTTTATTTTTCTCCCTAGAGTCCGTCTAGTGATCACAGGCAGCAGGGGCATGCAAAGGCCACATACAGAGTCCTTGCCAGCCCTTTCTCCTGCCTCTTAGTGTATCATTTGCTTCCAACAGGTGGAGATACTAGGCACCCCCCAGAGCTGTAACACCAATAGGATTATATCTCACATATGCCAAACAAGCTGTTTAGAAATCTGCTTAGAAATGAGAAGCTGACAAAAACTCATGGCTATGCAATGCAATAACTATATACCAGGAAATCCTTGCTATATACAGACATGATGGGGTTACTTCTTTCCTGTTCTCTTATTCTCTATTGTCACTCAACTCTCCCTTTGTCTTTTAGCATGCTTTTCTTTTTCTCAAGTGAGTGCTATTATGCTTCCATTACCAAGAAAAATCAGGTTAAAGAAAAATAAGCCTTTATAATTTGTAATATTTACTTTTGTGAATGAAATGACTCTCAGACACCTGCTGGTTATGGGAGAGTAAAAAGAAAGAAAACAAGAGCCTTGATTCAAACAACAAAAACATCATTTTGAACCACACTTATTTCTCTGTCCCTTCCCTTAGGGATAACTTCACATTGAAGTACATCACCTACCTTGGTGACCAGATCAGAATGTCTTATGATTGCACGAACAAAGAACCTGTAATCTGTCACTTCTGTGCCGACTTCTACCTTAGCTGCCCCAAGATACAGGTGCATCTTGTGATTAGCACATGGAATGGCAGTGAGGTCAAAATTTCTCATCCGGTTCAGCTCTAACTGGAAAGCTAGAGCAGGCTCCAGGTGACGATAGATTCGGTCCTCCTCAAACTGGTCACAATAATCAGACAAAAAATAGCTTACAAGAGGTAGTTATAAGATTATGATTATACAGGTAAAAGAGATGCTTGAAAATAGCAACAAAAGTATGATGTGGTAATAATCCACAAAAATGAGCTACATACAAGATATCAGTAGGGCTCTAGCTATAGCTTATGTAAGATTAGGCAATAAGGTACCCATTCACTTAAGCTTTCAAGATATATGCTTTTACAAGTGGTGATGCTCTCCATTAAAAACAAAGACACTGAGCATGGTGATGCATGCCTATAATCTCAGTAATTGGGAGGCTGAGGTAGGAGAATCACAAGCTCAAGGTCAGTCTCACCAACTTAGCAAGACCCTAAAACAACTTCATGAAACCTTATCTCAAAATAAAAAAAATAAAAAGGACTGGAGAGAGTGGCTCAGTGGTTAAGGACTCCTGGGTTCACTCCCAGATACCAAAGAACCAAAAATAAAACAAACAAAAAGATACAAACAAGCAAAAAATTTCAACTCCCTCAGAATTCCTATAGCATTTAGTGTTATAATTCCTTTTTTTACAATTAACTACAAACTGCTTCATATTAACATTCATTCACATGCTGATGTTTCAGGTTTACACAACCAGTCTAAAACGATAAAGGACAGGACTTATATCTTCCCATTTCTGACACAGTACAAAGGACACAGCAAATGCTCAATGAATAAATATCATTTTTCGAAAAAAGATATTTGGCTTAGGAACACATTATATTCACAGATATATAATTATACATCTTTTAAAAAACTTTTATTTGTACATTTACTATATGTTTGCTTAAAACAAAATTGTTTTTTCCAGAATACATGTCAACTGAGTGAACAGAGAGTCAGCACCAAAAACATAAGCTGGTAACAAGAAGAAACCAACATGGTATGAACTACTGTACTTTAAAATTGAAAAACAATAGCAAGTAAACAAGAGTTGAATGTAAGTTGACTGTCTTAGGCAACAAGAATAATTGTACAGTACATTAATTTTTTCATATCACATCATTAGGATTGTTCTGAAGAATAGGGATGATTTTGAAAGTTGTTGTTTTCTTTGGGTAGCTCAACACATTTCATTGTTTCCTAAATCAAACTCTTTCTGAAGGGAGTATGCTTTAGTTCTAAGACACTTAAAAGCAAAGAGAAACACAAGTTCAATCAGGGAAAAGTAAGAAAGGTTTAAGAAAACAGGAGCCAGGCAGCAGTGGCACATGCCTGTAATCCCAGCGGCTCAGGAGGCTGAGGCAGGAGGATCTCTAGTTCAAAGATAGCCTCAGCAATGGCGAGGTCAGTGAGACCTTGTCTATAAATAAATTACAAAACAAGGCTGAGATGTGGCTCAGGGTTGAGTGCCCCTGAGTTCAATCCCTAGTTAAAAGAAAAAAAAAAAGAAAAAAGAAAGAAAGAAAAAAGAAAAGAAAGCAGGAAAAAAATAGTAAAAGGGTTAGGAATCTAGCAATCAGTCCTTACCTTATCCCTTGCTCGAAATGTGAAAAACTTTGGGAATTCTCTCTGTTGAAGAAAGGGGTAAAATGTGTCAGTCCTTCATAGATGTGGCTCTCCAGAGACAAACAGTAGAGGAGCAGTCAGGCATCTATAACACAGTTTCCCAGAAAACATGCTCTTCACCTAAGCCTAGTCTACAGAAGGTGAATGATCCTTTGGGTAACCACCAATTTGACCTTACTTTTAAATTTGAGAATTACCATATTATTACCTAACTTTAGATATCTAGAGTATCTAGTGCCTCCAAAGTAAAAAATTTATAATGTTTTCATGTCTTAAGTTAAAACAAAATAAAACTTCTTGGGTATTGCTCTTGGCAAAATCTGGCAAATAAAACCAACATACCCTTAATGCTGCAGACACTGCAATAAGAGTTACTAGAATGATTTTCCAAGTTTCTCCTTAATAAACTCTTAATGTAAACTAGCCAGATAGCATAGAATCTTCAGTCCATGGTCAGTTTTTTTCCCTCACATTCATTCTCAAGTCAGTACTTCCAAGGGCTTAAAAAATATTTCAAGAAAAAAAAAAAAAAACTATTAGATACTACTTTGGACACTACCACTCTAAAGGAAAGAAAGGGGTAGAATTAGTGAACTTATCATTAGGTCTTACTGCTCTTTTGCAGAGCATTACACAAGAAAGCAACCAATTTACTAGAACCTTATTAATTAACAAAGATGAATTCAATTAGTAGAGTTCATTAGTTTCTGAAATTTAACTTATTAACACCAAATACCCCTGTTTCTCGGATGGAAAGCTCTACTGGCAGTGTTGGAATCAAGTCATTACTATTTGCCTCTATAGGAGGTTTCATTAGGCATCTTCTTCATTATGAGCGCAATATAATCAAACACTTATTGGTACAAGACAAAGAGACCAGGACTAGCTGCCTACACATCCTTCAATGGGCTTTAGGAACCATGAAGAAAAGATGTATTGAAAATCTTCTAGATGGCAGGCATTCTTGTGAATGCTTTCAACAACCTCAAGGAAGGTTTTATGACCCCCATTTTACAGATGAGCAAGCCTTGGTTTAAGTGATATGCCCAAGATCATAGTCAGAAAATAAACTTGGGTCTCTCTGATGCAAAAGCCCATACCCTTTCACCTCTAAAGTACAGGGCATTATCACTCTTTTCTTGTTATAATCTGAATGTCTCCTTTAGAGGATTTAGTTTCGTGAGACAACAAAACAAAACAACAATAACAAAAAGACCCCCACCAAAAAAAAAAAAACAGAAATTAAGACTTTGGTTGTGGGGGAAAGGGCTGAAAACAAATGAATAAAGCAAAATTGGTGCTGACAACTTGTGGTTTATGAATTTACTGAAAATTTGAATAATATACCTTTTTATGTTTTTCTTGGTATTTTAACTACAAAAGTGAATTTAACATACTTCTAGAAGAGCATTTACTATGCCCAGGGATATCACTTGTCCAGAGTTGGGTCTTTAAAAGCCCTTTGAAGGTGGATTTTACAGAGAACTGATCTTTCACTAATGACATTTTGTTCTAAATAATTCTCTGATGTTCTCCCCTCCTCCTGCCCCAATGACAGTGAAGCACATAGGGATAACTTCAAGGTTAAGTAGAAATACATTCAGCTAAGTTGTCAGTAGATTTCATGCTCATGGATTTATATAACCTAATTTTGGCTTTATTCTAGTGAAGTTAGCTTTCAGTGTACTACCTAAAAAGTAACCACATGTCAAAAAGGAAGGATAACAAAATCTTTCCATGAAACTCCCTGAAAGAAAAGTCATCAAGGAAAATGACAATATAATTTTTAAGCATGTATTTTTCTATTCTGCCTGAACTATTATTAGCTAATTAATTAAAACATTTATTTAGTATATCATCTACTTAATCATATACATTATTATGTTTCTTTCAAAAACAAAACCATTTTCCTTCAAAAACAATACTAATCCAAATGCTTTCTTTTTCACTAAACCAATTAAAAGAATTTATAGTAACTAACAGGCATAAAAAGCAAACAGTTTGAATGGAAATACCGTTATTGCAAATAATGAAAGAAACTGATTTCTTGGTGGAGAACGAACTATAGGTAGGTGACCAGACTGAGCAACAATCACCAATTTAAAAAAACACTTTCATATGGTTAAACAAAGCCATCATGAGATGTTATAAAAGCAAACTTTTTTTTTTTTTTTTTAATATCTGAGAAAGTTTTTAGCTCCACAGTAAAATCCTTCATTTAAATATTGAACATTCAGAAATGTGGGGTGGGGGTGGTGGTAGGAACTTCTGTGCAATGGGAAAGCAGGACTATTAAGCAGCTCTTTGGGAGACCAGAAGTCTCAAGACTTTTATAGAAAACCACTAAAAAACAAAACATAACACCACAGAATCACAAAAAAGAAATCCAGAAGTCTGATCTGGTTTTAGTAAACTCCTTCATCTCACCTCCTCTTCATACCGCCAATTTTTCCACTAACAGCATTCATGCTTATTCCATCACTAATGTAATTGCTTTCCAGGCATTCTACTAGTGTTATGGGCAAATATCATAATTGAATGTACACAAAGAAAAACCCTCTTAGTGTTCTGGTACCAAAAAACAAAAGAATGCAACATTTCTCAGGAAGAAATTATACCCCTGCTGTGTTCTAATCAGCCAACCATCATCAAGACAATCAAAATAATTTGCCTAAATTAGCCAATCAAGACACCCTGCAAATCAGAGAATGTGAAAACCTGCAACAGAAAACATCATAGCTGATTATGATACTAATAATCGTGTTAAAAACCTAATGAGATGAAGAAATTGGGAGCTTGCTGGTGCAATTCTCTTTTACCTCAACATGCTGAGAACTAATTATATAGACTGTAATTAAAACAAAAACCCAAATCAAACCCTCTGAAAACTCATAGTTGGTCCACTAGTAAACAGAACAACCTTTTTGGAAAGAAAGTTGAAAGGAAGGAAGGATGGACAGACATACACTCATGTGTATATATATATGAATTATGAAACCTGACAACTGTTCATGAGCTCTTCCCTCAAATCTTAAATAATCAAAAGCATTTCATTTTAAAGTGGGAGTCACTCACATAACAATCATGAAACTACAATTATCTCTTGGGAGATTTGCAGCAATTTAAAAAAATCTCATGAAATCTTACATGTAAGAAATGAAAGAAAACATTTTATTAACAGATGTAAAATTGCTTGATTAGAACCTTATCACAATTTTTGGACCTGATGTTTTTATTTAGGTCACAAAGGGAAGGAATAAATCCTGAAAATATGCATTTTAATATCTTTAAAAAGAACTTTGCTGATATATAGCTAGACATGGTGGTACATGCCTGCAATCCCAGCAACTTGAGAGGCTGGGCAGGAAGACCTTAAGTTCAAGGCCAGCCTGGGGAAACTTGGCAGAACCTGTCTGAAAATAAAAATTAAAAAAGAGTTGGGGAGTGTAGCTCAGTGGTAGAGAGCCAGTGGGTTCAATTCCTAGTACTGTTAAAAAAAAAAAAAAAAAAAAAGCATGATATATCCCAATTTGCACCTCCCACTGCACTTCTCAGAATTCCAGACCTGAAATGTGAGGGAAACTACAGAGGGGAAGTTGGTGAATTTTAACTAACGTAACACCGTAGAGGTACACCTTAGCTGCAGAAAATAGTTACAGAAATTCAAGGAGCCTTTTTTGCTTTCAAGGATTCTAATTTTTAATACAAAGAATATATGTAAGGATAGAGTTGTTTTTCCTCAAACTTTCTGCTTAATTATCAATTTTAAGCAACTATGTTTAAAAGTCCCATTATGAATATTTGATTCAATTAGGTGGTTATGGAAATGGACTTGAAAATGAACCTCCTCGTAGCTGATGAGCGCTGCCATCTCAGAACAAGTCCCCACGTAGAGTGAACAGATCAAGGCAGCAGCAGACACACTGTATGGCTAGCTTTCTGGGGACTACAGTGACTATACAGTGAAGTACTGGAAATGCTTATAGACAGCACTGGTATCTGAATAAACACCTCAAAGTAAACATACTCTCTAAGAACTTCTCTTCTGGCCCTCGTTTGCCTTATTCTAGTTCTGAAGCAGTCTGAAAGACCCATGACTATGAAACAGCAGAGTTTGCCATTCCACACCAACTAATGTTGTTCTTGAACAAAACTTGGTAACCTTCCTTCTCTCCTTGCCCCCTCATGTGTGCATTCTCTCCTCTATTCAATAATATAGGGATTTCACACTGTAGACCAGGTAGGCTGCATACATCATGGTGGATTACCAAGAAGCCAGAGAGATCAAGGGATTCATCTCTAACACTCCTAGAAAGCTTCCTCTTTTTCACACTACACTAACTATGGCCAAGCACACATCAAATGACATGACAGAGGCTAAGCATCCTTCATGAATGCAAGCTACCACCAACAGACAAATTCACAGCAGCACTATGACAGCAAGCCCCAGATTTGTACAGCTCCTGCCAAGGCTTCCTGGCCATTGTAGATCCTAGATGGAGTTCAGTAATAGTTGCCCTTGCCCCCTGTGAAACCACTAACCATTTCTAAGGAGCATAACATAAAAGCACCCCCAACTCCTCTAATATTCAATTCTTTAAAGCAAATCTACTCCAGACTTAAACCTTAATGTTCTCTATGCTCTAAAGCAGCTTTTCCTACGCTCATGACAAATCAAGTCACTTGATAATTCCACTGATTTCCCACTCAATGCCTCTATAAATAGGAATAATGATTGCCAGGGAAGACCTCCTGCTGGCCTCATTTCCTAACAGATTTTGCCTATACATGTCCCCATTGAACAGAAATCCAGAAATATCAGGACAGGAGGGAGGGAAAAAAAGTCTTAAAGCTGTTAGACATACTCTAGGACATGACATAGATTCAGAGAGACATGAAAGGGATTTTTTTAAATGTGTTTCACACCTAAAATAATTTTTAAAAATGTTAGTGAGAACTAGTAATTTTAAGTTAAAAATTTTTAGTGAACTGCTGTAACTGATCATGGAATGCTTATTATAGGAAACCAGTTAAGTGTGCTAGAGACATGAAGACTCTATCAGTACTATTAACAAAAAGGAAAAGAATTTTACAAATTCAGTGTCATTCCCCAAAATAATATGGTATTATTCCAAAGTCAGTGACAAAAAGGAAAAGCATAATAATATTTAGGAACCTTGACCTTGACTCTTCCAAAATCCAGGGCTGACTATGGCATGTCTATCTTAGTTCTGATCAGCTTCTACCAGTCTCAGTGTTTATTCATGAACTCTCATATTCTATCCCCAAATATCGATTTTATTCTCTAAGCTCCTGATTTTTCTTCCTAAAGCCCCAGGGTTCTTTTTAAGGTCCTCATACTTCTCCAGTGACTTCAGTTTCCTATCTAAAGTTATTGATTGATATATATCTGCACTCTGCTTGATTTCCTGACATCAATAACACAAGGGAGCTGCAAAGTCCATAACATTTCCTAAAGCATTTCAGAAAATCTTAGCTTTTTAGTTTGCAGGGTAGGCTCTCTTGTTTCTCAATAGACTATATCAGCAAGGTGAATTTTAAGAAAGGAAACAAAATATCAAATGTTAGAGACCTAACAAAAGGGTAATAAAAGCAATCACACATAGATCCTTGAATTTAGAAAGTCTTTTCCAGAATCTCAAATGTTATCTTCATTATTGCAAATGAATAGGACTTGAAAACTAAATTACCTTAATTGCTAAAACAAAACAAACAAGCAAAACAAAATAAAAATTTTCATCAGAAAAATTAAGACTTCCTAATATCCTCTGGAATCATACTTAGCTACATTAGAATGAATTTTTAGTGAGACATTTTGACTATAATCAGTTATTATGAGAATGACATGTTGACTGTGAACTGGATTTTTTGGCTTTACTGCTGTCATCATACTAGGTATGATCACATGGGAATACTACAGTTGAGATGCCAGGTTATTAGCTTGTCTTTCACATAAAAATTTTAATTTCATAAATATTAAGTCAGTTCAGCTAAATGGGACTACAAACAAAAGGACACTTAATTTTTATTTATTTCCTGTTCTTAAAATTAAGACAAAAATAGAAACTTTCGCTTTGTTAAGGCATTTTAAATAATAAATCACTGTTCTTCAGAAGTGAGATTTCTTGATAATAGAAATTGAATCCATATTTGGTAGAAGTCAAGACCTCAAAGTACAACTGATTATTCTTGATTATTGATTCACTATGTGCAAGAAGAAATTATTAGTTCCTACTTCTACCTTATTCATCTGAAGAAAAGCATATAGTCATTCTTAACTTTCTCAGAGAAACATTGGGAATTCATTATAAGGGGAAAAAAAGGGAAAAAAAATCCAACAATTTTGCTGGAACACTTGATAGGATTGAATATTCATCATAATACTTTCTAAAAGAAGAGGGACCAAACATCAGCAGTCTAACTAAATATCTCAGACATATCCCATTTCAATAACTGGTAGCAAACAGATAAAACAGTAAGTTGTCTTTCATAATTGTTCCTTATACTTACATGAAATCTCTGATCCACCTCACAGTTGACCTGCTTTCTGAAATCCTTTCAAATAAAACAGAAAGAAAAACAAAATAGAAACCATCAATTAGTAATAACATTTTAAATGAACTGAGTAACAGGTAGAGTTTAGGAAGTCCTTCCCAGAATCCCAAATGTTATCTAATGTTTATTAAAAATTAAATTTATAGAAAAAGTTATTTCTCTGCATATATCCTGTAAGTAAGCATATTATTACAATCCCACTTTATTTTTAAAAATTGCAGCAAGAGCACAAGAAATACCGATACAATTTCCATGTCAATACCTTTTGTGCAACCAGAAAAGTAAGGCGTCGGATTCCATGTTCAACCAAGGTAGCTTTCTACAAACAAACACATAAAACAAGATAGATGATGTCTTCATTCAACCTAAATTTTATCCTGTTCAGTCCTTATAAGGTCTTATAAGTCCTTATAAGACTCTGTTTAAGCATCCAATTTGGATATCTGTATCTCAGCTCTGAATCTTCAAACTTGCAAATAAAAAATCTTAACATGGTTCCTGTGGCTAAGTCTTATGGAACAGATTTTATACTGATCTGCAAAAAAACTGAAAGAAAACTTTGTGAAGGAGAAAGGGTTATATGAAGTGACCTAAGTTTTCTCAGAATTGCTTCATATCAAAGTGAGCCTATAATTCATGCTTTTAGAAATTAAATGTGTATTCAAATGTGAAGATTAATATGACTGATATATAAGCTAAATGAAATCAAGTAGACAGAAATAAAAAACTTTCTATGAAACAGAAAATACAGGTCCTAAACTTTTGTTTAGAATATAGATATTATCTACCATTAGATACAGCATTCCGAGAATCTAACAAATCCTAACTTTTCAGTTCTTCTATAACAGTTCCCCCTTACTTTACATGGAGTTATTTTTTAAAATATTTTGTACAATGAATCATCAAAATGAAGTCTGTAAAAATTTAAAAATTTTTCATTTTTCTTTAAAAAAATTGTTAAAAACAATGTTTAATAGGCTTTTAAGTTTAAGGAGCATTCATATCTCCACTTGGCAAAGACAAACAATACACTAGTAGTAAACAGACCAGAAGTCTCAAGACAGCCTCTTATATGAGTCTTGGGCCTCTGGAACTTAGCCTACCTCTATCCTTTACTATTTACCACAAAAAGCAAAGAAACAGTATGAATTAAGTGAAGAGATGCTTTTAAGAGTACTAACAAAGGGGCTCCATGGTAACATGTAGAAAAACAATCCCACCAATTCAATGACTTGAGAGAATATATTAATAGTACAAAGAGAAAAAAATACACGGACTTTCATAACCTACATCTTGACTTGAGTTTGATAACATTCCTGCTGTAACTCTAACCAAGAGGTGTGTTCACAAATCAATTCTTTTTTTTTAATTTGTTCTAATTAGTAATACATGACAGTAGAATATATTTTGACACAAGGCAATTCTTAATTTTCATGATACTGTATTTTTTTTTTAAATCCAAATTTGTTTCCCCTTATAGAGAAGCATGTTTCTGGGCCATTTTCTTCTATTTCTCTATTTCTTTTATGGTATTGCTGAGTAATAAAATTGGTTTAACTAACAATATAAGCAAAAATACAGGAAAAATAAATTTCTATAAATAAATTCTAATAATAAATTTCTAGGTCAAACATAAGTAATTTTTGGTCCAACCACACTTAAATATAATCCATACTGTCATCATGCCCCTTAGTATAATAACCAAATACTGACACTACAATAAGAAAAAACTGTGTGGAAAGAGAGAGGGTCTGGTGGTGCTTAGTCTCTCAGTATAACCAGGAATAGAAGCATTCCTTCTAACATCAACAAAGAATTCCACAATAGTCAAGTCCTTCAAAGGCAGGCATCAATAGCTATGTTCTGGCAAGGGAAGAAAATAACTTTAATAATGTCATGATTTAAAATCAAAATTGTTATTGCTTTTAAAATTCCACAAGTGGCTGACAATAACAGCAGAGCAACAGGATTCTGATTACATTGTAATAATGTGGGTCTCACAGCAAGTCCACAGCTATTACCCAGCGATTAGGCGTCAGCACCTGGAGAAACTCCATTTACACTGACTGCTTCAATCTCCTCCACAAGTCATTTACAAATATATGATCCTAATTTCTATGAGAGAAAAAAAGACATGCTGGGACTGGAAGATTATTTGGACAATTTGGATCAACCTATTTGATAGTTTAATGCGTATGTTTAAAAAAAAAACTTTCTAAACTGCTAGAAGCATGATCATGAAGTGAAAAACAAAACTAGTTATCACTTCAGCTTTCTTTTCATAAATTGCTTTTCCTTCCTTTTCTTCTTTCACATATATTTTTAAATAAGGAGAAGAAAATGCCCAAATATTCCTGGATAAACACAGTACCTGATGCAGTTAATAGCTTCTCTTGGTCTAGAATGTCAGCAGTCTACCCTGACCCTTGCAAATAACCTTAGGCAAAGACTAGATTTCTCTGTCACAGCTTATAAGTCCAATAAAGGAAAAAGTAATACCTTATTGCTCATTCATGTTTAAAAATATATATACATATATGTGTGTATATAAATGTATGTATGTATGTGTATATACATATATATATAAAATAAACAAACTACCTCTTTAAATCTGTGTGATGATATACAATATTTAGATCTGAAGGTAATGACCTAAAGTATGGTCAAATTATGGGAAAAAATCAAATATAAGCAATCAGTGCTTCAAAACCTGGGAAGAAACTTTCAAAGATTTATTTAATGAAGCAGTAGTGGCAGCTACTGGACACATTTGGACCCCTAAGAGTCTACTGACCTCACTGGCTTTATGTGGTAACTAACCAAGAGCAAGGAGGAAGGAAAATTACTCCTTTAAAGGAAAATTGACAGGCATGTTACCTACTTTTCTTTCTCTCAAAGTACCTTTTCCTCATGTTGGCCACTGCAATTCTTGATGGCATAGTCTATGTGCTCTGAGAGCATTATGGAGTAAATGCTGATGCATGTTAATTACAAAGTTTCCATCTTTTCCTTAGGGATCTATCGTTAAAATTACATGATTTGAATGCCAGTGGCACTAATTGTTTTATACTGTTGAATTAAGTTTTAAAAACATCTATTGAATTCTTTCTCTAAAACAAGCACTAGGGGTTAAGTGCTATCCATTCAAAGAGAGCACATGGGTCTGGCCATTAAAGGCAGTTTTTGTATTGCACAGTACTGGGGGTTGAACAAGGGCCTCATGCATGCTAGACAAGCAGTTTACCACTGAGCTACACCAGACTAAAGGCAGTTTAAGAGAGCACTTTGGCATTTACTACAATGAAATGTTAACTGTAGAGGTGTTGGGTGTATGTAGTTCAGTGGTAGAGCATTTGCCTACTACGTGTCAAATCCTAGGTTTAATCCTCAGCACCATACCAAAGGAAAAATGTTAACTGTAGATTATTATTTTCAGCAAGCTGATCCAGTCCCCTCAACTGTACTATAAGCATCTTTATAAATAAAAACTATTCTTATTGCTAATAAGTATACTGTGATGAGTAATTCAAGGGATAAAAACACATTTTAATTAGTTACTCAGAAGTCCTCATCAAACAGGTAAAATTTGAGACAGTTCTTAGGCAGAAGGGAGAAAGTGAGGAAAAAAAACATTCTAGGTGAGAGGTGAAGGAAAATGATGAGAATTTAAGTTCAGTCTATGGAGTCTGTAATTGTGAGATATCCAACTGACATAAAATTGAAAGGAGGATGGAAGTATAATATTTTCAAAGGAAGAAAGAGAAAGGCAGAGAAAGGATTTGTGTTGAGTTTGGGTTTACATATGTGGAATTAAAACACAAAAGGGAAAATATTAAGCAGGTAACTGGAAGTTTAAAACTAGAGAGCTCTGGGACAGATTTAGGAACACAACTTCCCTTAAAAATATTTTTAATATTTTAAATATTTGTTGACACACAAAGATATTCATTATATAACATTAAATTACTTTGGAATTTTATCCTTACAGGCAGAAATAGTCACAGTTCTGATAGTCATGATAGAAGACAGTCATTATAAATGATAAATCTTACAAGTAGCAACAGACAAAAGGATGGCTTTTGCCAAGCACAGTACTGCACACTTGTAATTCCAGTGAATGAGAAGGAGTTTGAGTCCAGTCTTAGCGATTTAGTGAAACTCTATCTTTAAAAAAAAAAAAAAGGTTCAGTGATAGAGCACTTGCCTACCATGTGCAAGGCCCTGGGTTCAATCCCTAGTTCTGTGGGGCCAGGGGCTGGGGGTGGGTGGGGGAATTGCCTTTTGACACAACTAGTAGGAAGGGCCACCAACAGCTTCACTTCATCATGGACTTACATTTTGTTGGGTAAACTCTCTGAACATCGCTGCCAGCCTGTCATCCTCAATATCACCATCAGTCTTAATAGCTACATTCAGAATGTGAATTGGTTCATCCCTGGGGACCTGTAACCCGAAAACACAAACCAAAGAAATAAACAAGGCTGGCTACCACAGAAGCAGGAATAAGTTATAGTACCTGGCAAAATAACAGAAAGAAGTAGTTCACTCTCCACCAGGATATTATGGTTTTCTAATCAGTAGGACTAAGCAAATGAAGTACTGCCTAAGAGCCATAAAAGAAATTAATAAAACACATGAAAGATAAGGCAGCAAAGGCATTAGCTAGACATGAACTTGAAGATTACCACGTCTCAACTTTTTCACCAACAAAATGAGAGTTAAACCATTTTATTTGTTTTTTATTTCCACTATTCTTCAAAGAATGTGAAGAAAAATGAGTGAATGAAGTCAACTGAACATATTCTCACATAAAATATCTCCTTATGGCTCATCCAACACTGGGAATATCAAACTATGGGAAAAATAATGTTGTAGGTGAAGAACAGAACAATGTATAAGAAATGAAAAGGGATTTCATGAAAGGACAAAATTTTAAACAAATGTCTGTTTTTCTGCAGCCTAAAAATCCACTATTCCCTGAGGACTATAATAATACCAATATGAAAAGATATAAGCCTTAACTGAATAAAAATTCAGCAATCAAGGTTCAAATCTTTAAAACAATATACAGAGAATCAGAGGCAGCTGCAATGGTATAGCTGCACCCATTCTACACTATGGATTCTAAGATTAATTAGTATGTCTTTAAATTAAGAATTTAGCCAGGCACAGTGGTACATGCCTGGAATTTCAGCTACTCCAGAGGATGAGGCAGGAGGATCTTGAGTTTGAGGCCATCCTCAGAAACTTAGTGAGATCCTGTCTCAAAAATAAATAAAAAGGGCTGGGGATGTAGCTCGGTAGTAGAGAACTCTTGGGTTCAATCCCCAGTACTACAAAAAAAGAAAAAACAATTTTATATCACCCATTTTCCAAAAATACTTCAATGAGGCGTACTAAATTAAATAACATAAAGTAGGGTAAAAAAGTAAGTTCTTCTCTATCATGTTCCAAAGTTAGAAAGATAGTATAGAGTATAGTACTATGTCTGAAGGAAAAAAGCAGTCTCCCAAAGGGGTTACTCATTATACCTTGTCTTCATCATATAGAGATGTATGACCTGCCTCTGGGAATGTGGGGCTTTGGGGTGGGGAGTCACAGAAGCAGCCCATCACTTCATCAAATATTCTGAAAAATACCAGAGAAACACCCACCATGAAAACCCGAATGGCAGAAAACCTAAGTGGCAGGAAACTAATGCTACCATTGGCAGCTCAGTCTAAAAGAATAATCTATGCTACAGAATCACCAGTGGCTAGAGATGACATGCGAAATTTCGCCAAGTGGCAGAAATTAGGAGGACAGATTGTTTAAACTTTAATAAACCATATATATCTTTTCTTTTTTAAAAAAGAAAGACCTAGTGCTTTTCTGGTTTTGTTTTGTTTTGGTTTTTTCCATATGTAAGATATGAGCACTGCTGTCATCATCAGTCTTAAAGTAACAGAAAGAGCCTGGGACTGAAGCAGTGACAGACCAATGTAATTACCCCTCCCCCTAGGGTAATGCATCAGTATACATCAAGAGATAGATGCTGAATGCATTTAATCAAAAGATGTATCGTCTCTGGTGGGGCTCACTCTAGTGTTGTGTTTAATTTCTCCTGACATTTCACTCATCACAGAGCAGACAGCTTCTTCTGTTAGCTTCTAAGGAAAAGATGATTTTTGTCTGTTTCTTTTTTTCTGACCAGGCTCATACTACAAGCAGAGGCTTGTAGAGTCTGAATGAGAGGTGGAAATGTAAGGATATATACTTCTCTGAGGGCATACACAATGAGGATGATACCTCCTTAACTAGTTCATGGCCATTCTGGGGGAGGTGAGACCCCAAAATAGAGAGATCCATGGCTCCCCTTGTACAAACACAGTTCCACAATATCTTACCTGACAAAATCTTCAAAAGTCCGAAAAGAGACCATTCCGCCCATTCGCTGACACGGTGGTGTGAAAGAGTTGTCCAACAGCACATCACTGACACTAGCTACATGAGTCATGCCATAGTGGTTGAGGTTGGAGGAGAAGGACATTCTAAATGGCAATTCAATCAAGTTCATTAGACAAGAAGGGTAGGGACGAGGGTTGGGAGAGTAACAACAGGGAAAAGATAGGAGAAAACTCTGAAGTAGGGTCAGGTTGCAGAGCAGATATGGTTTTTTGCCCACTACGGACAAGGTTGTCTTATTACATTCATGTTTCATTTGAATTTCCCCATACAAACTAAATTTTTATCATTCAAAAATTTCTTCAAGTAGAAACACAAGTCCTGTCAGGAATTTCATGCCATGACGTAACTGATGAATGAATAGCACATAGGGGTTAAAAACCATACTGCATCTTCCCCCTCCCCCAAAATTCCCTCCTTTAAAAGGAAGTACAAACCAAGTAATTATAATACACTGAAGGCATTTTTTCTCTAGGAACTGTGATAGGTTAAGTATTCACAGATATAGATAGGTAAACATATGTATGTAAAATAATAATTCTAATTAAGAAGAATGGAATGGTTTAGCAAATCATTATAAAAGCATTATTTATGGTAGAGAAACAAGTCTGTCTATAAAATGAACTTTACTGAGGTATTTACCTTTTCCTTTAATGGGTTGATAGGAATAGTTAAGATTATAGTTCTCTCTTTTTAAAAGAGAGACATTTTTCAACCCCAAATTACAAATTTTCCTTTTTATATTTAAACAATTCTATACCAAAGCAAAAATATCTTCATTGAAGGCTCTTAATAATTTCCAGCAAGATACAAAAGGGCAGAGCATGGGTCTCAAAGTATGTGTAAGCATGGCAAATAGTTGCTAAATGGAGATGCTTGGAGAGAATTGAACTGATTTGTTCAATCTAAACCATAATGAATCTAAATATTCCTTGACGCACCTCAGAAGTATGTACTGATAAATAATACTGCAAAGTATTTCTGAATGCCCAGTTAATCAGGACAGCCTGTTAGGAAGGACCAAGCTAAAGGACGTCTCCAGGATTTGCCTGACGTGTTACTGACATAATGATCTGAAGCAAGTTCAAAGTGAGGCAATGGCACCTGCACTTTGCCTCAAAATCTTGAAGTATACCACCTGCAGATTGCAGGAGGAAGACAGCCAGCAATGTGAACTTGAGACCTGGGTATTTACTGCATCCTATTGCAAATCATACTTGTAAAAGGCAATGGAATTCTTTATACGATGGAAATGCTGCTCACACAGACTATAGAGACTGACACTCCTGGCTTTCATTCCTCTGGTAAATGATGACTACGAAAACAGTATGTCATCTTTTCACAATACTAGGGAATAGAAAGGCAGAGTGGGAGAGGAAACCATTGAAACCGTGAGTGAAACAAACAAATGAAACACACATCAAGCAAGTCTTACACATGGAGCTTACTAGAAACTGGGATTATGGGCTGTATTAACCACTAGGATCATGAAATATATTTACTCAAGGAGCAAGTTTGTGAGGTATTTTTCTACCTGTGTGGTATTACACAGAAAAGATACAAGGATTCCTGAAAACATTTAAATAGAACTCCCTCTACAAAATCAACAGGCTGCATTTGTAGTAAACATGGGGGGTTAATATCTTTTTCACTAGACTGAACCCCATGGGAAATATACACTATTCAGTTTCCCTTCACTACCACACTTGTGGGCCAGCACAGCTAAGGGCAGGCAGAAAGAACCAAGTTCACCTTCTAAGGGGAGACAGGAGGATCCTATAAAAACACTACCTTTCTTCTCCACGTCTCAACTGGGCTCTAAAGCTGTGATGAGCTTTGATTGCCTAATATCTTAAAGGGAGAGGTACAAAATAAATGTAAACCTATAAATATTTTCACATGTAACATTATCTACACATTTTGTAGATTCAACTCCAAGCCAAATTGCTATCCTCTCAAACTTGTGTTATGTTACCTTGCTTGGCTCGAAAGACAGGAGGTACACAAAGTACTAAAAATCAGTTGTGTTACACTGGCCTAGAAATCTCTTCACAGGGCTGAAAATATAAAAACCTAAATATATTTTTCCAATGTTCACCTTATTATTGTTTTAAAATAAAAACTTGACTTTCAAATAATTATGAAACTAATATTTCAGAAAAATAGCTAACAAACTAATAAAACATGAAATCAGCTATTTCTGGATTTGCACTCCTCTTCACGGAGAAATGAATGAGAGCAACTAAAAATTGAAAAAGACTGTGAACAATTTGCAGATAGAAGTAACCTTAGGAATTTCTCCTGAAAGTCCCAAACTAGACAGAGAACTTAACAAAAGATATTTCCAGTAAAGCTGAACATCGGGCAGACAAACTCCCTATCACATACAGTTAAGTGGGAGTTTTTCCATACTGACGCTTCTCAAGGACTGCTTTTTGAACAGCTGAAGAAAAGTTGAAGGCATGTTTTCCAAACAGAAAGAATAATTTAGTCTGTCCAAAGAGGAGCTCAGGACTCTCTAGCAGAACATAACACATTAACTTATCAAATATAGCATTACTTTTCCTGGTTTCACTTTCTAAGTTATTTAAAAAAAAAAAAAAGGTGCTTTTAATTGGAAAAGAAACTAAACATACGGTACCTGTTTAGCGTGGGGATGTTCCCTCTGTAATTAAACAACCACAGTTAGTTACTGATAGGTTAGTGAAAGCCATCATAAAAGAACTGTCAAAGTAGATACAGACCAGTCAAAAGGAGCTCTGCTCTGGCATTCAGCAGACATAATTAAGTGCTCATTACCCTTCAACCCCCAGGGTGCCTCCAAAGAGGCATGTCTCCTGACCTACCTCTCCACAGCAGCTGTTGAGGAAAGGGTCAAAATGTATTTGCCATGGACTTTTCAAAATAACTCTATTATAAAACAATTATTCAGAGTACTGGTAAAACACAAAATAATGAAAATTAATTCAAGCTATATTATAGGGTATATTATATTAAGCTACAACACAAAATATAATTCTTGACAAGATAACTAAAGGCTCATTTCTTGTTTCTATTATATTAAAGGTATAATAAGAGAAGTTGATTCCACAGTTTCTCCTACACTTTGATTGTTTTTCTATAATTTGTGATGGACCTACAAATTCTCTTCTAAGGAAAAGAATCCAGTGATCTGAGTTCCCAGTTTTTCAGTCATGCCCTTGCTTCTGTGGGGAGAGGAGCAGAGGGTACTCTGTGCCATAGGAGCTTAAACTGAAAATCATGCTGGGATGTGATGATAAGTGATTCTATCACTAGAGTGATATAATTGGTTCAAATTAATTAATACTTTTTAATTAAATGAATTTAGGGTAATAATTATTTTTTAAATGACTGTTAGCTTAAAAACTATAGACCTCTCATAAATAAAACTCTACCAAAAATTGGCTAGCCCTCGAACTTTCTCATAAAGAATGTGCCAAAATCATCAAATAAAGTCTAGGATAAAATGGGAAATAAGGCAAGTCTCTCGTGTTCTCTTTGTCACTATATCTTAAAAAACTTAACATCGGTCATTTCCCCAACTGATACACAATCAAATAAAAATCCTTATTTTCAATGGTAAGTGGGCAAAGTTATATTTTTGCCCACTTACCCACTTGGCCCACCCACAATTTTGGGGCAATGAAAAGTGGTTGACTGGTTGCTATCTTAACCTTCTTACATTCTTTGATCAGCATTTAATCATCGTTGGAGTTTTCTGGCACACAGAGGACTTAATAGGCAGAACATAGTGGGTGGTGCTGATGATATGTGGGAAGGAGGATAGAGGGAGGAAAGTGATGCACTTGCCACGGCAGTGAAAGGAGCAGAAAAGACTGAGCTGGCCATATAAATAAAAAGCTGTGACATATCACTGCACACAAACTGTATACCTCATGTGATTTGTGGGTAGCAATGCCCCTTGCATCAAACCTGTATCACAGAGTGAATTCATAAGGCAGCAAGAGCAAACTCCAAGTACAAAAACCTGAACTTCTCCTATCTGAATTCCATGAGCTCTCACTCAGGAAAATGGGTCTTATTTTATAAAAGATTCTCAGTTATCATGATGCACTAGGCCCTCATGAATAACACAAAAAGTATGCATAGATAAATGAGAGGGAGATGTAACTGAACAAAAAACTAAAACTGCAGGTGGTAACCGGAGTTCCTTTTAAGATACAAAAGATTCTAAATAATGGGGTTATTTGCACAGTCTCTTACCATGAACCTCAGTTCAGAAAGAACCCTACAACCAAAGCAATTTCAGGGACTATTCATGCAGGTTCCTGGAGTTTAGAAACCAGTAACATCTCAACTGTTAACCAATTTCTTAAACTAATAAAATGGTCTTACTGCTTCTATAGCTACACTCTAATTCCTTTGGGAGTCTTCACAGGATGATGGCTAAGTTTTCCAGAGAAAGGGGCCTAAATTGAAAAGAACACCACCAAGAAAAAGCCAGCCCTTCTACATCATCAAGTCTCCAGCTCTCAGATGGAGCCCCCTGCTGCTTTGTTATGGGAATTATGCACCATACACACTATGGGGTTAAAAAACAAAATAAAACAAAACACTAAAAACCTAATATCTACAATTTTTAAAGGGATGTCCTCCAAATCAATCATGTAAGAGGCAAATTTAGAGCTGGCTTATCCTCTTTGGTAGAATAAGAATTAATGGCGTCAGAACAGAGATGAGTAGCAAAGGAAGGATAAACTGTTTATATAACAGGTAAATGTTTAGCCGTGTCCATATTGCTCACTTATATATTTTATTATCCTACAAAGGCAATTTTGTTCCACCTACACAGGCTATTTTATCATCTTAAGAATGTGACAAATGCAGCATACTGCATACTACTGTGATACACCAGAAGGCTAGATCCATGGTCTGTGCAAAAATGAGTCAAATATTCCATTTATGTGGCTAAAAATAAAATAAAATCCACCATGTTCCACAGCCTACTCCTCATGCAAAAATAGCAAAAGTGATCCATCTCTATAATGCAATCAATTATATTTTCAAGTATATAAATGGAACATAAATTCACTTCCCAAATCTGCTATTTGGATTATTTAAAGTACTTATTATGATGAATCTTCTCACATGTTTTGAAAAATATTGGAATAACTTTCCTTCTAGTAAATTAGTTCCATTTTACAGATATGATAACTGAGAAATCAAAGTGAATGCTTTCCAAGGACATTGTTCAACATGGTGTCAATAAATCAGCATCTAGACCTGGCATTTTCTCATCCCTGCTCCTGAAGTTAGCATTCCACATCAATACAGACTTTAAAGAAGGACAAGAGAAATCCTTTGAATTCTGAGGTTCTTGGCATTAAGTCACCTCTGATTTTATTGATCTGCCTGCCCAGCATGGCTGGAAAGCCTGCTTCAATATGAATGCAAAGTCAGAGTTGCTGCCTGCTAGCTGAACCTTCTTTAATTTAAGAAACACTGACTTCTCTGGCAGTCACAAGTTCTTTGAGCCTTTTTACCATTCCTTCCAACTGAATTTCATTTTGCTTGAGTCTAGCTGGCCCTACATAAATCTTTTATTATATAAAAATGCTCCCTATTCTTTTGCCTTCTAACTTGAAGAAGAAAAAAAAAAGACCCTATATGAAAATGATGGGGATGCATGCAAACAAGCAGTGGTTACATCAAGCTGTGACCGAAAGCCAGGATAGGGCAAATCTTTTGAAATCAGGCAGCAAAGCAGAATCAGAAGAGGTCAGTTGAATAACCTACTAGCAGTCACTAACAGCAGTACCATAGGAGAAAGAGCAATTTGACTGGCTGTGACCAGTGGTGGTCTCCTTGTGTGACTGTATCTGCAGGAGAATCCAAATCAAGAGCTGTAAAACACATTTGAAACATGTATTTCTACTGGCACACCCTCATCCCTATACACACTTGCAGTTCAGATGCCCAGATTCTACTGCAAAGCATTAGTTTACAATAAAATGATTGCTGCTTCATTCATTTGCAGCCCTTCCAAAGCCCCTTCTTTGCTCTGCTGGAAGATTTCGCTCTTTCTGAAACAAGCACGCCAACAGGGCTATAGCATATTCCAGCTGCCTGTCGTATAATTAGCTACAAACCCACAGCACAAAACTACAGGGATTTACAGGTGCCCTGGATTATGCTTTTCCTTCCCCCTGGAATCAGCTAGTCTTCCTTGACAAGAAGGGACCTTGGGCTACCCTAATGATATACTGAGAGTTTTAAACTCAACTCTCCAATCTTACAAGTCTAGAGTGCCAAAATAACACAGCAGAGACTAGAGGCTGAGCCATGGATCCAGGAAAGCACTTTGGTAAGCACTTAAACCTGCTGAGAATCTTCTCTTCTGCCAGATGCTTGCATCTTATCAGCAGACTACCCTGAGTCAAGGAAGCAAACACTGTAGGATTTTATTTATTTATAGCTCATTCTGGCCGCTAACTACAACCAAGTGCTCCACTACTAAAAAATGCTACAAGTTAGATGACTTTTGAGTGTCTTAGTACTATCCAAAGAAGGGTCTAATCTCTGGTGTCAAAGATTATCAGAATTCTCAAGAATGGCAGCAGGCTGTTGATTAGTCATGTGAAAGGCTTCTGATTTTTAACCTTCCTCACAAATAAAAAGAAGGTCCAGAGGCCATCCACTGACAGCTAAACACTGAAAATGCCAAGCAGCCTAAATCCAGTCATGACCAAAATATATGTTATCAGGGGAGAACACAGTCAACCTCTTCTGGATAAAAGGCAAGAGAAAAGGAAAGTACTTCAGTTAAAACATAACACAGAAGGCCAAATTCACAAGGAGCAAACAGCAGAGAAGGTACAATGCAACCCAACTTAACAAAAGCATGAATTTCCATCTAAGAAGTAGAAATGAATATCAATAGGTCCTTATCCATTATATATGTACAGAAATGTACAACAAAGTATACTTCCTTATTCTACCTCAATGTTGATGTTCCTTATTTAAATCATACATTCAAAGTTTTTAAAATAACCCATGTTTGTTAGTGTGTATTACACATAAAAATCTTTTGGAGTTTTAAGATTTTTACTCCCAGACCATCAAAATATACAAAGCCATATGCATAGCCACAGTGTGTATGGGGCAATGTACTTTACATGTTTGTATAAATAGTTATCTTTTAGAGTATTAAATTCATAGGATCAATGAAAAATTTGTTTCCAAATTATTCTGAGGCATTTAATATGCCCAAAGCTAAGTGAAATCCTGAATGTCAAATGATTCAGTGAATTGTCAAAAACAAAGGCATTCAGGATACTGCCTCAGTGTAACGAGCTTTTGCCTTTCTAGCATCAGTGAGTAATTCTAGGGGGTGGGAAACACACAAACACAAGTTGGGCTCTAAACCCTGAGACTCACTGTTAAAAAGAAAGAGAAAAGGAATGTTGAAACATATAGTCTAAACTCCAGGATTAACCCATAAAAATCTAGCTAAACTCACTAAAGTGTTGGGCTTCTAGAATCTTAGACAAGAAAATTAGGTCCTAGAAGTAGACAAGCCATCCTGACTGTTCCTGTACCAAGAAAATGACTGAAGAAACTCATACATGTCTCCTTAAAGAGCAATTGCTATCTGGCTATAAGTCATCTTAAAAAAAAAAATCCCTCCCTTCAAAACATTTCATATATAATAGAACACAGTCTTTAAATGCTAAGAAGGTAAAAAAGGAAACACACCAAAATATACACTTGTCATATATATATATATTATATATATATATATATATAATCATATATATATATGATTCTAACTAATATTATTCTTTCTTTTGGCCAGGTGCTAATAAGGATGTTACCCAGGGCCTCACACATGCTAGGCAACTGCTATACCACTGAGTACACCACCAGCCCAGGTTTCCAACTGTTCTTAAACTGTTGTTCAAGTGAAGGAAATTTAGGAAGAGAAGGATAAATCCAGACCAGGAGCTTCCCTGAGTGAAGTTCTAATAATAGGATCCTCTGATGAAGAACACCCAGGAATACCAAATAGGTTATAACTACAGTTTCCAGAAAAAATTTTAAAGTCTTGGGAAGAAAGTCAAGAAACAGATAACATACTCTGACAGAAGAATGCCTAGCAACAAAAAGAAGCAGGAAGTCATAGGGATTAGAAATAATCTAATAATCGACCTTTAAAAAAAAAATTGAGAGAAATGCTAGAAAAAAATACAAAGTATTCAGAAAAATAAAGTAAGTATAAAGTAATACAAGGTCTATGATGGATTAAAATAAAAATAAAAAGGTACCAAACATGCTGGCCACACTGCAACTGCCCAAATATGCTAAAAGGAGATATCTTCTACCTTCTTAGAGCTGCCCTACTCATTTGAAATGTATTTTGCCCACTTCTTTAAAAATTGAAATGAGACATAGGCCTTTTGTCCAAAAGGCACCTAAGGAATTTTCCTGAAAAAATACTCTACTGCTGTCAGTTTGCAGACAGAGAACCATATTTCATCCCAACCCATGGGGATTAAATCACTAGTCAAAAACAAACTACAGAAGTAGAATTCCACCAGATGACCCCATGCACAGTAAGAAATTGTCCTCTGGTTTTCATATTACAGCTTACAAAAATACTTCTAATGACAAATTTAGTCTACTTCAAATGAACACTGGCTAGGAATGTGAAGATCAAGTGCCAGGAAGGATAATGCAAAAAAGTTGGTTAAAAAATTGTTTTCTTTCCAAAGAATGTTTGGTCTATTAACCCCAACTGAGAAAAATACTATAATCTGTTTTGCACTGATAAGTAAAATATATTATGATGCATATGCTTATTATCTTATTCTCACAGAATAATTGTTAAAGCATGCAATATAGTATCTATAGTATTAGGTTGGATAATTCCTATAATTACCAAGACAAGCAATATAAGAATAAAAGAGTTTTTTGTTTGTTTTTTCCTTCTTCTACCATTAACAAAACAGAGAACTCAATGTGATTGTCCGATTAATTTTTGGTCTAGATTTGAACTGAGCAACATGGCAGTAACTAGCCATGTGGCTAGTCTGTATTGAGATATGCTATAAATTATGTATAAAATATCTCATTGATAATTTTTACTACATATTGAAATGGTGTTTTGCATACATTGGGTCAAATAAATGTCATTACTATTATGTTTCTTTTACCCTTTTAAAAGTGAATAGAAAATTTAAAATTACATATGTCGCTTGCATTAGGTTTCTACTGGACAAAATCACTAGAAGTAGTGATTCTCAATTACAGTGTTATCAGAATTTTTATCAAAGGTGCTCTGCAAAAAAGCAGTCTTTTAAATGTATTTATTGTATTAAATGGATTCTAATACAAAATGAATCAGATCTTAGCAGCCAGGACCCCACTACATGTATTTTCAAAATACTACTCAAAAAATTCTGAGAATCATTAGAAGAGAAAGGAATAAAAAAAATTAAAAAAAAAAAATGGAATTGGCATATGTGGAAGTTAAAGAGGAAAAAGGAAAAGAAAGTGGAGGGAATCTCATGAAAATTAGAGAGATCAGTAGAATAGAGGAAAGGGATGGGAGTAGGAGGGAGGGAGGGAGGAGGGAAGTGCTGGGGAGCCAAATTGGTCCAATTGTATTGTTACATTGTGCGCATGTACTCATATATAATTACCAAAAAAAGGGTTGAAAAAATAATGGAGTTGTAAAAAAAAGTAAAGTACTTGATTCAAAAGTAGCTAACCTTTTTTTTTTTGGTGGAGCTGGGGACTGAACCCAGGGCTTTGTGCATGTAAGGCAAGCACTCTACCAACTGAGCTATATCCCCAGCCCCCCTTTTTTAAAGTGAGTAGATTCATTATATAATAAGGAATTTAACTGGTCTTTGCTCTTAGTTACTGGGAGACAGGCTCTAAACATTTAGAATTTACTAAGTTATAGGAGAGTCTTTGTTATCCATGAGCTTCTTGGAAGCACACATGAGTTTATGGTAAGAGATGAAATCAGATGACTCAGAATGGTAGCTGGTCACTAGAAAAACCAACTATGTGATTAGAGTTGAGACTTTGAGTCAGCCTGATCTCTGGGAGGGGAGATTGAGTTTAATCATGATGATTTCATCAATCATGCCTATGAAATTAAACCCTCATGAAAACTTGACATTGAAGTTCCAGGGAGCTTCTTCATTAGTGAACACATAGATGTCCTGATCCCATAAAGAAAGAACAAGGAAGCTGTGTTTGAGATCCCTCCAATGCAGATTTGCCCCTGTGTGTCTCTTCATTCAGGTGGTCCTGATCTATAATCTTCATAATAAAACTGTAAGGCTTAAAGTTGTGTGAGTTGTTCTAGGGAATTACTGACCTGAGGAGATTATGGGAACCCCCAACTTTGTAGCCAGTTGATTAAAAGTGCAGGTGACCTGGGGACTCCATTTGTGGACCCTTTGAAGTTGGGGCAGTTTTGTAGAAACTGAGCCCTTAACTTGTGGCATGTGATTTAACTCCAAATTGTATTTGCAAGCAAATATAGAGTCTAAGAAAACTAAATCCAAGTAGCAAATCTATACTAACTGTCTGAATAAGTTATCCTTCCCTTCCCCCCACAGTACTAAGGGATTGAACTGAGGGATGCTTCACACCAAGCCACATCCCCAAACCTTTTTTATTTTTTATTTTGAGACAAGATCCTGATAAATTGCGAAGGGCCTTGCTAAATTGCTGAGGCTGGATTTGAACCTGTGATCTTCCTGAACCTGAGTCTCCCAATGGGTATACTATTTTCTGATCAAATCTGATCCTAAACTACCAAAAGGACTATAGATCTTAAAAAAAAAAACAAAAAAACAAAAAAAAACAGGATTAAAGCAATTTTAAGATTTTCCTGGCTTTCAAGAAGATTATCTTTTCTTATTTTGTATTCCTTTTTACCTTTACACCTATATAAATAGTAATAATATTCCAGCAACTTTAAAATTACCAATAAAGCTGGGCATGGTGGCACTCACCAGTGATCCTAGTTGGGAGGCTGAGGCAGCAGGATCACAAATTCAGGGTCAGCCTCAGCAACTTGGTGAGGCACTAAGCAACTTAGTGAGATTCTGTCTTAAATTAAAAAATAAAATAAGGCTGGAAATGTAGCTCCTTGATAAAGCACCTCTGGGTTTATCCCAAGTACCCTTCCCTCAAAAAAGAAAAATAAAATTACAAACCTAACCAGGGAAGACTTTAGAGACTATAGAAAATAGATCAATTCAAGTCTGTTCATTATCAATAGGGGTGTGTACATCTCAGATGTGTGAGGGACAAGGATATAGTTTTGAAACGATATAAGGACTGAAATTCATACTCTTGATGTGGAAAAGTAAGATTTTTTAACAAAGCACTTAAGAATTTCCTTCATTTTTTTAGTCAACTTTCCCTCACCAAACTGGACAGAGTCTCAAATAAAAAAAGTAAGACAGGGAGAGCAATTCAGAAAGACAGGGGAGCAATGAGGAGGGAAGGAAATCAGAGGCAGCCCTGTAGGCTGACTACAAATCACTGCCCAAAGGGAAGAGGTAGTAGAAAGTAGGAAGAAAGGGAGATTGTCTTGAGAATTACAAAGAGCATTAGTATAGCATGTAGTTCTCTACAATTATTCAAGGAATGCAGGAAAAGAAAGAAGACTGAGTGCTGAGCCCATGTGTGCCATGAGTACTTCCCTGTTCGCTGAAGGACAACCATTCGTTTCTAGAAAATGAGATTCTGAAATCCATGGAGGCAAAAATGTACCGAGAGATGCTTGCTAAATCAAGGATATATGCTTTTCTCTGCCAGCCATAAGGCATTTTTGAGGTAGGGAAGTGAAAGGATCTTCTGAGACAAAGAAGAGAGATACTTTTCTGAAGATGCCTCTGCTCATCTGCCGATCTCTGCTGGATCAACAGTGGCATCCAGTGGCCAAAAGTCTCAGCACAGACTTCTTTGTCTCCAGAAAGGCTCTACTGCTTTGGGTGAAGTGGCAATTCCGAACAAAACCATTTCTGGTGTCTATAACTAAGGATCCCCAAAGACATAGTACTTTGTAATACCAAGCAAAGAACCAAAGGCCATAAAGAAGAAATGGAGAGGGGCAGGTTAAGATTGGCTGTGTATTTATATTTCCTATGGTATTACTAAAAAAAAAAAAAAAAAAAAAAAAAAAAAAAAAAAAGAAAAGAAAAAAAACCAGGAAGGGATGAGCATATGTGTGTGTGAAGTTAAAAATATCTATGTATAGTTTTTAAAAATGAGGAATAAGATAAATAAGTATTTTCATTTTAAAATCAAAGCAATACTGAAACAAATGTTCATACGTACATTTTAAAGGTCTTAGGAAAGGAAGAATAATAGAATTAGCATGGCCAATTAAGTAATTTAAGTTTGGTACTGAAGTGTGATTTTTAAAACACGGATTGAATTACAACTGTTAAATTCAGGTATTTTTAGGGAGAAAATAAAACTGGCTCTAGTATAACTTCAACCCATAGCAAACACATAAAAAGGCAAAGCAATTCCACCCAAGTTTTTTTTTTTTTTTTAAAGTGATTTTCTGGCAAAGTTCCAATAAGAAATACGCTAGTAAAAAGAAAAAAGGAAGGCATTGTTTCTTCAATGACATAATACAAGCAAGAATGAACACAATAATCCTAAATTTTTATCTTAACTAGACTGGACAACAAAAGGGTTCTTCTCGTATGGTTCAAATCTGTTCATTTTTCACTCTAAATTTCTGGCTAAAAAACATGGAACTGCCATACCCATTACTCCCCTAACTCTCCTGCTGATAGGCCTCTGACTGGCTTAGGCACACATACCAGCTCAAACTCACCTGTTTGGATGTGATGTGGGCAGCATGAACTGAAACTCCACCACACAGGTGTTGTCCTTAAGCTGGCGGTGTTGTACGCTGTTAAGTTCATAGGCAATGTAAGCTCTTCGAACATACACCTGGTAAAAAGTATCTTCTGTAAATAAACTTCAAAAGTAGAAATGGGGCTGGGGAGATAGCTCAGTTGGTAGAGTGCGTGCCTCACAAGCACAAGGCCCTGGGTTCAATCCCCAGCACCGGAAAAAAAAAAGAAAAGAAAAGTAGAAATGAAGAGAAGGCTAGACCAGGAAAAAGATAGCCTTATAAAGAAGGTGATGGTCTGTGGTGAGACAGGTCCAAAGACCCTATACATATATACATGTATTAATTAATGAAGATGGAATTTTAAAACTATATCCATGAATATAAGTGAAAATAAGACTTGGTTGCCTCTGCTGGATACCTCTAAGTGCTCAGTAACCTTTCACACTAACCTAAATTCTGGAGAAGTTTTGATCTTTAAGAGAGCATTATAGAACCATGACTACTAATTTATTAAGCATGATCATTTCAACAGAAGACAAAAGCAAGCAGTGAAAAAAATGAGAGGTGTTCATTCCACTTCACTTAGGAGAGAAGACAGAAGATGAAAGTAGGTGCAGTACAGCGCAACTCTTTTACTATCTTATATCTTGTTTTTTTTTTTTTTAAACCCTACTACCCAAAATCAGTTTTGGATTATTTAGATTCTCAACTTTAGGCAAAAGCAGTGAGGCATAATTTGACATATAATACTTCAAACACACTAAATAAGAGTTAAAGAAACAGCAATAGACAACATCTCAGCAAAAACAGTCCATCCTTATGTACACTCAATTTGTCATGCATAAAAAATGCTACATGGGATTCCATCCACACATGAAGCATATAAGGAAGTTTCTCAGTAAAAGATATGAAAGCCCTGAAAAAACACATATATTTCAAATATACTTTATTTACTGAGTAGTATAGTTTACATTTTACCCACAATACAAATAAAAACTCAAAAGAGCTAGCAACACACTATGGTGATGTTTTATTACATAAAATCATCCAACATGCTCCTTTTCCCCACCTTAAAAATATCTACTTGACAATTTCAAGGTAGTATTCAGAGCTTGCAATTTTTGTGCTTAATGAGATAGAGTACTGTAGTGGAAACAGAAAAGCATTTGGAGTCAGAATGACCTGAGTTCAAATGCAAACTCCTCAACTCATTATCTATGTAAGTGTTGGACAAGTCACATAAACTCTCAGAATCTCACTTTGTTTTATTTTATAAATGTAAATGAGAAAAAGTAAAACATCTAAACCACAGTTTATTAAATACTTTCTTTCCTATGAGGCAATATTTTATAAGAGCTGCTTGATAATTCAAAATATAACTAAAGTACATTTTAATTTGGTTTGAATCACAAAATGATAAAGTTACATACACAATTTGATCAGCCACATATTCTTTAACTTACTGTGTTATGGGGAATCTTAATTCATTATAAAATGGGAGAAATCAAATACCTGGAAAATAGAGACTACTGAAAAATGCTGGCAGCTATTTCCCCATAGTTGGAAATCACCAGAAACAGGTGACTAGTTCAGAGCAAACACTTGAGCAAAAAGTACTTTTTTCAGAGGAAAAGATTACATTTAAGAACCAACCCTATGGGGGCTGGGGTTGTGGCTCAATGGTAGAACACTTGCCTACCATGTATGAGAGTTCAATCTCAGCATCACATAAAATAAATAAATGAAATATAGGTGTTGTGTGCATCTACAACTAAAAATTAAATTAAAAAAAAAGAACCAACCCTATGGAGTGGGAGTGTAGCTCAGTGGTAGGACACTTGCCTCATCACTGAGAAAATCCCCAGCATTGCAAAGACAAAAAGAAACAAAAAACTCCATCAACCTTGAGGCCAAAAAAAAAGAACTGTCATAATAGTCAAACAGACAGAAGACATCAGCTAGAAACCAGGAAGGAGATCATGTCAAACAACCATGAACACTCACCTCCAGAGCTGCCATCCTCACTACCTGGTTGCTGTGATAGAAGAAGTTTGGTAGGACATCAAAAATAGATGTTTCAGATAGAATGAGTTTCTGGAAGGTACGAAGACAGGCATAAACATTTACTTCCAAAAGTAAACAATTTCAGTAAACAATATTTAGCATTTGAAGCAATTAGCAAACCATAAGAATTCTGTCTATGAATACCATGTATGAACATAACCTCTCTGAGCCTAGGTTTCCTCAGATATAAAAGGGGAAAAATACTACTACCTATTCTTATCATTTTTTAATGATGTTGTTTAAAAAATAGTAAAGGTCCTTCCAATTAGTAGTAAAATTAGTCAATAGTCTCTTAAAATTGGTTATTTATATAGCTTAATGGTAAGCATTAAAATAAAATTAAAATTAAATGATATTTAAATAGCTTTGTCTCTAGAGTAACAACCATCTATGTATACATATGATTCAAATATCAGAAATCAAACAATGCAACCACTTAATTCTGACCTAGAATACTTTCTAGGTAAAAGCATAAGAGATGAAGATTTTAATAGGACACTCTATCAAAGCAGGCCTATATGATTTTTAAACTAAACCATTTTTAAGCTAATGACATTTTTATGAAAAAACATTTATAAGTATAAATGATTTTAAAAAGTCAAGGATGAAACTTCATTACATGGAAAATCAAAATTGATTACTTAATTGAACTATGTTTGGGAATAGAGGGGACAAGAGTGCAGAGTGGTAAGAAAGAGTTATATATACCTGCAAGTTCTCAATGCAAAACTGATGTCCATACATGTCAATAGCTGATAAGAAGATAGACTCTACTTGATTATGGCGAAGTTCATATGATGGCAAATGGGAGGCAATAAGAACCTAGAGTGAGAGCAAAATAAGAAGCATAAGTTCCTGAGGGAGTGATTATTCTAGACTCCTATTAGGTAGCTCTGATACAAAAGCAATAAATATAAATCTGTAAGTGCAGGCATCAAAGATAAAACAGAGACCAAGTAAAACAACTTCTAGGTCCTGTAACATAAAGTCAATGCCACCAAATACTGAATCTTAGTTGACTCTCACCATGATTTGCGTTGTGGGCAATTTCCCATGGGGAATCGGGGGAAGGGAGAGAAAACAGCTTCAATCAAGTTCCATCAGTGCATGTGATTTACCATTGCAAAGCTGCTAGTCCTGGGGACTGCATGACTAGCTGTTAATTGGGAATCAGGTCTGGCAGGGAGCAGCTGTGAGGAAGGTAGATGCAGCATATCCAGCCTTTTGCAACTTGGAAGCAGAAAGACTAGGAAAAGCTGCTTTGACAACCCTAGGTACTCAGCACCAAGAAGGCATCAGGAAGTAACACCAATGCACGTGAGGGGCAGAGAGAGTGAAAGCAGTGTCACAAACAAACAGGGACACGGTAGGACCTGAATATCCTCAGCGGGTCACTGAGAGGTTCAATAACTTTGAGTAGTTCAGTGACATGGATACAATTGTAGAGAAAGCAGAAGGTCACTGAACAGCTTCAAAATGCTGCTTCCTTGTCAATGCCCATGCAATGAAACACAAAAGGGAGCACCAACTCTGCTTCCCTGCTGAAACCTTTTGGAATGGAAATGAACACTACAGGGTGAAGCTAACTGGACTTCTCTGGAGTTGTTCTGATTGCTGGCGCCTAAGATTCATTTCATTATCTTTCTGCTTTCCACACTTGATTATTTCTTATGCACTTAAAAGTTCTCATCTGCTTCTAAGCTCCCTTTGGGAAGTAAGAAATATTGATTTCCTTCCCTCCGGTTCTTTCCCTCCATCTGACCCTGGTTTACTATCACAGGGCTACTAGGGAGATGGGGAACAACACCAGAATTTTATAATGGGAAAAGGAATCCTATTTTAGAGAGTCAACATAAATTGTTTCCTTTCTCTTTAAAATAACATATACCACATGAAAACCTTTGGTCTAAGGGCAATGTGACATACATAGAAAATTGCATGATCTTCGTAAGGTTATTGAGTAAAAGCTCATTGTGTCTAGAACTATCCAAACTATGAACACTATCCCTCCTTTATGATAAGCAACAATTGTCCTTACCTGGCGTGCCCGAAGTGCTACTTTAGCATTGGTGGTCTTACTCAGTTGAGTTAACTCTGTGAGGATATTTAGCAGTTCATCAGTGAGAGTAGGGTCCCGGCCGCACAACTGATCCTAATTATTAATGTGAAAAAGAATGTGCACATCTAGTTAAAAAAAAGAACGTCAGTGGAAAAGGATTTCGAAATACGGGAATAAAAACAAAGTAAACAAAGTTGGATTAATGAGAAAATGCAAACTCCCTATTATTTTTATCCTAAACAATGTGATATATATTATCCCAGAGGAAGCTGCTCCTAAGGAGAAGCAGCCCAAACCTCTCAATCATTCCAATTCAAAATTTCTAATGTATTTCTTTATAAATTAACAATATACTTTTAACATGCAGAAGAAATCATCAGAGATCACTCAAAGAGGTCAAGGGGATTCTGAATAAGAAATAACATATGATGTCTCAAAGTTTCAGGAGGTTTTAAATGATGTAGAGACTAAAGGCCTTTCTATTCCCTCTCTCATTTTGGAAATAAAGGTAGAATAAAGCAAAAGGAGCCACCCTGGTGGTTTTAATTCCACAAACCAAATGTTCAGCAGCCCCAAAACAACCATCCCAAGGATGCAAAACAGAAACACAAGAAAAAGTCATTTATAAACACAGGCTAACTAAAAACACCATCTCATATACTGGCAATTCTGCATTCAAAATCATTTATCCTGTTCCTGTACCAGTAATCATTCCATGAATATAAATATGGTGAATCCTCAGCTGGACTGGAGGAAGAAAACAAGCTCTTACTATAGGATTCAGTTTATTCAGTATAGGTCCTCCTCTTCTAAAAATTAAAAAAAGGTTAAGAAAAAAAAATTCCTACTGTATTCTGAAATATTTCCACTGGAAACCAGCAGAATATCAGTTTATTCCCAAAATTCATCCATTATCTATGTAATTCTCATCAAAGCTGAAAAAACTATGGCTGCAGCTTTTTTAAATGTCTGCCTTTTCATACTTATTATTTCATACTTATCCTTCCCCATCTTGGGTGTACTCTGTATAGTACTTTATCACAGCACTGTAAATAAAAGCATAGAACTTTGATCTTTGGGGCAGACATGCATTTTCCAAAATACTTTTTTCAAAAACCAAAATATGTTTCACATAATGAGGAAACTACTTTTGGAATACTTAACCCTATTATGCTGAGGAGATTTCTCCAACATTTTTGGATGTATGTGTGGAAAAATGATTCAGAACATGGAATTCTCCTTCCTCAAATCATCAACCAGAGATTTGTTCCAACTGTCCAGGGTCATAAAACCCATGATTTATGGCTAAGGAAGTTCAAGTATTGTTTTTATTCATGTAAGTGTTAAAAATAAAAACCACTGTTAAAGATAAGCCCAGGATTCAGTTGAACATGTAGTCAGATACTAAAGGACTTATTTCACCTATCCTTGATAGGCATAAAAGCAAGGAGGAGGGAGAAAATATAACAAAGTCTCATCTTTTGCTGAGAACTAATAAGCAAAATAGAATTTCAAGGGAATATATAAATGACCAGAGACAAGAAGGAAATAGAAGGAAAGAACAGATAGATAATAATGGGTAGAAAAACCAAGACGAGTTTTTCCTACCCAAATCCCTCCTTTCCTAATGTTCCTAATAGAGCAAAGTATTATTTTCTGAGATACTTTCTTCATTCATCAGAATGATCCATGAGATCTCAAAACATGTATGCCCTAGGTAATACCAAAACTCAGCTAACTTTGCAAATAGTCAGACCAAAGTTTCAACATTAATAACCAAAGCCAACATGGCACAATAATAACACAATCATTACCTTCCCAACCTATATCAGACTTGACAGAATGTGTTTCCATTGAAGGAAATCTGGGTTTCCTAAACGAAACTAAACTGAAATAAAGGGGAAAAAAAATCAAATAATCTTCTTGCTTAACTATAGATCATGTTCCAGCTTTAAAAAACAAATAAACAAACAAACAACTAAAAAAAAAAAAAAAAAAAAAAAAACAGACATGGTGCCACACGTCTGTAATCACAGCGACTTGGAGCCTTTGCCAGCAGGATTGTAAGTTCAAAGTCAGTCTTAGCACCTTAGTGAGACCCTGTCTCATAATAAAAAATTAAAAAGGGCTGGAGATGTAGCTCAGTGGTAAAACTTCCTTGGGTTCAAACCTCAGTAACAAAACAATGACAACAAAAAAGCAAAACATACGAAACCATTTTCTCATTTTATTTTTCCATTATGAAAGAAAGAGATGGAGAAAGTGTAGGAAAAAATAAAGTATCTGTAAGAAAAGTGAACAATGGAGATTAAGAAAAATTAAAAGTAAAGTCATTATTCATTCATGACCACAGACTGACAATCTTCATGGGCTTCTTGTGATAAAGCATAGAAACCATTCTTTTCTGGGATGTGAAAAATCAACATAGTATGAATAAACCACTACTTAACATTAATTCATCCAAACTTGGAATTTTCCCATTCGAATATAATTTTCTCCGCTGTCATCATTAACACTCAGAAAAAGGTGAGCACCAAAAAATTATATGTGAAATAACTTCCTTAATACTCTCTTGTCCTTGATCTGGGCAGGTGGTGGTCTAGAAAGAAACCACCAGTGTTCTCTACAACCACTCATCCACAAGAAGCTCATGCCCTCCATCCTAGACACAGGGCTCCTTTGGGCAACTGAACAACCCAGCATTACCATGTAATCCTGGTAAACATATATAACGCTATCAGAGGACATTTATGTCAGCAGATGTGTTTCCTCAAAATAAAATATATCATTTTAAAGAACCAACTTGCTGATTGGGAGGTTGCAGGTCATTTGCAAAAATCTGTAGACCAAAGTGAAAATTATTATTCAGTAAGAGTTAATACTGATACAACACAGATATTTCTTATTTTTATTCTTATCTTCATTGGTTGCTAACTATAGGGAATATGTTGGATTTGCAAAAATATAATAGATATGCTTAACTGTCAAAATCATAGTCGGTTACTCTGCTGACTGACAGAAAAGCCCAAACAAGCATAACTTGATCTTAGCATCCTAGACATTAAATACCTCTGAGGAAGGCAATTCAGAATGGAAAGAACGTGAACTTATGTATAATACCCTTAAGACATAAACACTGCCCTAATCTCAATAGCAAGGGACTAGTAGTTTCTTCCAATCACAATTGGACTTCTCGACATTCCAAAGATGTTACAGGATGGAGTCAATGAGAATTTGTTAGCAACATCCTTACTCAGTAAACTTGACTGAAATCACTGAGAATTTTTTATTACTCATACATTGGACATATTATATTTAGTCATGATATAAGGAAGAAGAAAAGGCACTGATCTTTGCTCCATGTCTAAACCAAATCAGAGTTTCATATGCATGGCATTAGTCATATGGAAGCATGTTCATGTGGCTCAGATCAGAAATAAGACAGCATTGACAGGAAGACTACTCAGCATCAAGGTAACTATACAATATGTACATTGCTATCTACACAGCTATGGGAATGTTGATATTTTTAATGTTGATAATTTGGCTAAAGAGTTCTTTAAATATCTCTAATCAAACACAAAAACTGTTATTCTAAGTGCTAACCTTTTACCTATAAGGTTAAATTTTAAGAAATAATAGCTTTTGGAGCTGGAGTTGTGGCTCAGTGGTAGAGAGCTTGCCTAGCATGTGTGAGGCACTGGGTTTGATTCTCAGCACCACATAAAAATAAATGAATAAAGGTCTATCAACAGCTAAAAAATATTTAAAAAACAACAAAAAAGAAATAACGGCTATAAAAAATTAATTTACTACCAGGCACATATCAGCAACTTGGGTGGCTAAGGCAAAAGGATCACAAGTTCACAACCAGCCTGGGCAACTTAGCAAGACCCTGTCTCAAAATAAAAAATAAAGATGGCAGTAGAGCACTTCTGGTTCAATCCCCAGTGCTGGTGAAAAAAAAAAGTTTTTAAAAAATTCATTTACTATTGGTCTTCCAGACTTTGCTTTCATTTTTGGTACAATGTTCCAAAGGAAATGGAACAGAACTTTATCCTTTTACTTGATATTTTTACTTTCCAGACAGAGTAAAAGATTAGAAGAAATTTGGTCAAGAGTCCATGAAGCAAGTTACCACTAGGCAACTTATGCTAATACCTGGAAAGGATGAAGTTCCCTCTTCACTTGGAGTAGCTTGATGATGTTCTTGATCCCTTTCTGTAGGTTCAGAGGCCCCAGAAATCATCATCTAGCTCAGCAAAGCACACCATCAACATTCCTATTTCTAGAAAGCAGAGACTGGAATGCTGGGGCACATAATCATCAACCAGGAAGCCAAGGTAAGTAAAGAAAGGAGAATGAGCAGGGAACACAAGCTGGGGGAACTGAAATGCTACCATGTCCTGTGACATCTGTAAAAGACAATTAAGACCTGCAGAAAGAGTAATCCTAACAACTAAAAAGACTCTTACCAGATACTACCATTAATACAGATGGAATGGGGGTAGGGTCGCTGGCCACTGTCAATGAAGAAAAGAGGAAGACATGTCTGGCATCCAGTAATATCAGATCAGAAAGGAACATCACCTGAGCTTTCATCCCTGATTGGTAAGTCACTGCTAGCTTGCCCTGAGCTCAATCATATCAATTAACTTCTTATTTTCAAATCTCTAAGATGGCTAAAAGCAAGCAATATATGAAAAGAAACCAATTATACATAAGCCCACAGATCCTATTATGCTTAATGAGTCTTGTTTGCTTTTAAAGAAAAATGTGAAGATGCCAAGACAGAGAAAAGACAAATCTAGCATCCTGGTTCACATCTCCTCCTTCTCCTCCTCTGTTCTATTCATCCAAACCCAGATGTTCTAAAAATATCTCTTTTCTCCAAAGTGCTCAGTCTCTTGGACAGAAAGTTTGGGTACTATCCCTGCAGGTAAGAAGTAATCAGATGCCAAGGTGTGGGTAAAAAGAACAACAGCAAGCCAGAGTCCCATTGGCTTCTGCCTGTCCTGACTGGCAAAAGCAAAAAGCAAAGCCTCAAACCAGTTCTCTGACAGGGCCCAACGCCTCTGCAGCACCCCCCGTGTAATTACACACTTGAGTGACTGGACTCTGAAGAAAATTGAAGGCCTGAGCTCCGAACAGCTGCCATTTTCTCTCTCCATCACACCAGCGTGATTACTTGAGAAATGAACAGCCCCGGCTCAAAGCTACTCCAGAATTCTCAGAGGAAATATGGCTCCGTGTTCCAATAATGAGATTCTTAAGGCAAGCGTTACTTACAATCACTCCGCAAAAGGAGCGAGCCGAGCCCCTATATCTTACAAATTAGAATTTAAGAAACCCAGCGACAGTCCTGGACGATCATTACTCTTCTGCTGCTCCAAGGATTCTGGGCTTTGGTCTATTTTTAGCGCAGAAAACTGTTAAGTTCTTAAAAAGGTAATCATAATAAGATGAAAAATTCACCATAATTAGCTTCATATAAAGGCAAATTCTACCCCATTTTAGGTCCAAACTGACAGATTCTTCTACCCTCTCATCATTACCCTTTGCCTCCAGAAATTCTTGGCCTTATCCAAGTGAGAATTAACATTCCTTGCATTAAAATTTGAAGAAAAAAATAATCAGATTTCTTCCCTCTTTTATTAAGAAAAAAAAATTAGCAAGTTGCTGTTTAATCTCTTTGTTGAAAGCTATCATTTGGAAAAATTAAAATATTACATAGTGATATGTACTTTCAAATGCATCTTCTCGTTGCCTCATCACCTAGCTATTCTAGGTAGCAAAGGTAACAAACTCTCCCTATAATTATATACTTTTAAAAAGTAAAGAAGAACGGATGAACTTTAGATTACGTAGAGGGAAATGAGGGGGGAGGGGGTGGGGGCATGAAAGATGGTGGAATGAGACAGACATCATTACCCTATGTACATGTCTGATTACATGAATGGTGTGAATCTACATTGTGTACAATCATAGTAACGAAAAGTTGTACCTCATTTGTATACAGTGAATCAAAATGCAGTCTATAAAAAAAAAAACTCTTATATTCTTTATATTCTATTCTAAAAACTCTTATATTCTTTAAAGTTAACCATCCAGGCAGATGGCTGAATGAGTCACAACACTGTTAACTAGAGATGGAGGGAGGATGGCTTCCCTTCATTCTCAAGTACGAAATAAAAAATGGCCGTCAAGATGTATAGGGTTATGTTCCCCCTCCAGGAAGAAATGATGGAGTTAAACTACCAAGAATGCCCATTCTCAGGGACAAGAAAGGAATTCAAGGAGTGAAAAGGCACTATAGTCCCCAAAACAGATGAACATATAAGAGCAAGGCAATGAACTGCTCAGGACCATGGGGTAGGGAACTCTTAAGAGATGCACTATTCTCAGATTCCTAAAATTAACTCACCTGGAAAGATCTATGAGTTAAGGACTTGCAAAGCGTCTTTAAAAATTCTTAAGTTCACAAAACTTCTACACTCTGGTCAAGTGTACATTAGTCCTATTCACATTTACCAGTCTTATCCCTCATTCCCACTTACTAATTCCTACATTCCTAGGTTCAGGGGACAAAATAACGTGTACTACCAATACATTAACTTCAGCTTAGATTTTTATGTAAATAAAACAAAAAGGGAACAAAGAAGATGCAGAATAAATTTGAATTTCTTTGATGGGAAGCAGCAGTAATGAATTTCTAACTTTTTTTTTTAAGGTCTTGACATCAGAACCATTGCTTATATCTATGGAACAAATAAAGAGTTAAAATGAAAGTACGTTGGTTAGAGAAGACTAGATTTTAAAGGTACTGTCATGATGACAACAGGAATGGAGAAGCACATGGCATTTCTAAATAGAGATTTGAGTTTCTATGCACATTATATGCATTATAACCAGGACGATCCTCTTCTAAGTAGCAGGTTCCTTCAAATCAAGGATGAAGGTAGAGATAAGAAATCTACAATGCAAGCTCCACTCATTCCATAATTATAGAAGACTGTAGCTTTTCCTCTGACCACAGCTACCAGAAGAAAAAAAATTTTTTTTCTACATCATCGGCCATCAGATTCTAAAAAATGATACTCACAATAAGCATTGTGACCAGAAGATTCTTCTTGGTGACTTGAGCATGAGAGAAAATGTAGTTCAATACGGTGTTCATGTCACTTTTGTTCTCTTCCCGAAGGGCGAACACACATTTGTCATAGTGACCTGCAAGCAGCAAAAATAATTGGTCCTCACCCTATATGAAGGCTCACATTTACGTGCTATTTGTTTATTTCTTAATGTCTATACTTAAACTGGTAAGTGTGAGAAGAAACATCTTAAGAATTTCTGAAACAGATTTGTACAGAACTGGCAGTGTAGGTTAGCAAAAGGGCTAGTAGACTAGGAGTCAGCAGAAACTGCACATAAGTCCTGGGCTCAAGGCCTACCTATTATCAATTCACTATTGCTCTTGGGCAAATCATTTGACCTCTCTGGGTCTTAGTCCATTACATTTAAAAATTGGAGAGAGAGATGTGCTTTAAAGACTGGGGGATTGGGAATAACTCCAACTCCACACTTACACTAAACTCTTATTTGGCTTCCTGAAATGAATTCCTTAGAAGAGAGGGTTCTAGCTGGGCATGGTGGCACACACTGATAATTCCAATTCCTCAGGAGGCTGAGGCAGGAGGATCTCAAGTTCAAGGCCAGTCTCGAGAACTTAGGAAGGCCCTGTTCCAAAATAATTTTTTTTTGGAGGGGATACTAGGGATTGACCTCAGGAGCACTCAACCACTAAGCCACATCCTCACCCCTATTTTGTATTTTATTTAGAGACAGGTTCTCACTCTCACTGAGTTGCTTTAGTACCTCGTTTTGCTGAGGCTGGCTTTGAACTCTCAATCCTCCTGCCTCAGCCTTCCTGTACCTACCAGGGACAGGTTAGTTCTGGGTAAGAAAGTTATATTTTGTAACAGAAATATAAGCTTCTGTTGTACTGTAATAATATCTACAATGGGATATAAGTAATATCAGTTCATCAGAAAATAGCTTACCTCAGAACTAAATTTCCAAGTAAAGAAGAATTAGTGTTTGAATATTCTCTAGAGTCAGACATCTATGAAATAATAAAAAAAACTAGAGGATTATCACTTCAGATTCTACATTAGGTTATAAACAGTGATGTTCAAACTGCATTACCATGGTTTCCAGGAATACTGGTATTTGGGGCATCTCTAGTTAATCTGTTTTAAATATCAGAGATTGACATCAGCATTTTTTTTTCAAAATAAAACTAAAATATATTTTTAAAAAAGGAGACTGCAATACCTAGAGAGCTGTCAACTTTACGAAAGATTCAAAAACAAAAATGGAAACTGTTTAAAAATTGGTTTTTTGAGGGGTAAGGGATATAGCTCAGTGGTACAGCACTTGCCTAGCATGTGTGAGGCCCTGGATAATCCCCAGCACCATATTTAAATTTTTTTTTTGTTGTATATATATATATATACACATATATATTCTTCCCTAATGAGGTGTTGCTTTGAAGTGACAAGAGAAATATATATTTTGGTGACAGGAATTATTAGGAACAGGGGAAATTAAAAAGAATACATTTACATGAGATGGGGGAAAACACTAATAGAAAGAAATATTCCCTTCTTAAAAACTATTAATTGTGATATATACTCAGAAGACTATATAAAATTTATTCTAACAGTTGAAAATAAATACCCATGTGCTATTTCAGAGCTAATATATTTTAATAGAACATCTTTAGAACTTTGAATACCCTTGTGTGTTTCTTCTTGAAAATAATTACCAAGCTGAAATTCATATTAATTATTCTTTTGTTTTACTTTACATTTACCACCAATGTATGTATGGTTTAATTTTCCTATTTTTGAACTTTCTAAAAAATGGAACTGCTGCCAATTGATTCTTCTGTAACCTATTTCCTTCCCTCATCATTATATTTTTGAGATTCATCTTTTTGTGTGTGTACCTTAGTTCATCCATTTTCACTGCTGTATAATAATCTATTATAGAACCATTCTAGAATGCAGTAATTCATTCTACTTGTGTATATTGAGAATGTTTTATCTTTTTGTTATTATGAACAGTGCTGACATAAACAATCCTGTGTATGTCTTCTAATAAACCTGAGTGAGTTGCTCCACTGGAAAAAAAATATGCAACTGAATTTTAGATTGACTTTTATATTTAGCTGCTTTGTTAGGCTTTAAATAAGTTAATAGTAAAGTTGCAGATTTGTTGAGCCTTCTAAGTAGACATCATAGCATATCTAGTAGTGGCAGATCTACTCCCTTACTCCTCTTCAGTCCTCACACCTTTTACTTCTCTGGTCTTAAGGCACTGGCTGGGACATCCGGTATGATGCTGAACAGAAGCAGTAATAGCAAGTCTTTGTCTTATTCTTAACCCTCAAGAAAATGCTTTTAACTTTTATCATTATGTATGTTGTATCCTGTAGATTTTTTTGTGGTATTGCCCCCACTTGTTTGAGGTACTGGGAACTGAACCCTTTTCTTTTTTTTTGAGACAGGGCCTCACTAAGTTGCCGAGGCTGGCCTCAAACTTGTGATCGATCCTCTTGCCTCAGTCTCCTGAGTAGCTGGAATTTCAGGCATATGCCACCATGCTCAACTGTGGGTCCTTACGAACAATTAAAATGTTACATTTCATTCCTAGTTTCTAAAAGTCATCATGAATGAATGTTAAACTTTGTGAATGCTTTTCTCCCCATATCTTGAGATGATGACCATGTTTCTTCCTCCTTTAATCTATTAGTACATGAAAATTCCATTAATTATCCCAAAATCAATCAATTTTGTATTAGTGGGATAGAGTCAACTTGGTTGTGATATATTATTTTATACATTGCTGGGTTAAACGTACTAATGTCTACTTGGGGAATTTTGCTGGTCATGAGTAACACAGCCATCTTTTAAAGAATGCAAATGGGAGCAAAACAGATAAAGGAAAATTATAGGTAATGTTTCAAATTCTGTGGTATTTCACTGCCATCTTGTGGCAGGAAGCAGCATCAGCAATACATACCTTTAAAATCTTAGCCAAGGTATTTCATGCTTAAAAACTACCTCATTTAGTGAAGCTCTTCAGAGAAAGCCAGGGATAAATTCCACCTAAATGACACACTAAAAAGTAGTGGAAAATCTGACCCCTTCCCATATGCTGGTGGTTCAATCCATGGATTAGCTGCTGAGAGGCAAGCTCTTCAGATAGGGAATTTCAATTTCAACCTGGTCATGACTCAACCAACTCTCACTATACAAGGTCAAGAAGATGTCAACAGCGAATGCTAATCTCTACTAGAAAAGTAATCTCAGTCCTTTCTTGGAAGCACACTAGATTTACAACTTCATCAAGTTGTGTTTTGTTGTTCTTTCTTTGGTGTTAGTGGGATACGGAGATTTCCATTTAAGGGAGTGTTGGAAGGAGGAAGAGTTTGTTAGTGGAAAGTGTTGGTGACAAGATGAACTGGCTTAGTTAGCTCTTACACAGTCCTATAGGGATAGTTTGGTCTAGAGATCAGAATTAGAAATTTTGTTAGAAAGAGAGTCCTCAGGAGGAAGCTTACCGTTCTGGAATTGTGTCTCTACTCGCAGATATTGCCGGAGCAGATCCATCACCACAGCCTTCATGTGGCCTCGGATACCACTTCGGTACCTGAGCAGATAGAAAAAAAATCTCCATTAAAAACCTGACAGGCCAACACTATGGAATGAAAAACCTAGAAGCCAAACTGACTTTCTAGATTTTCCACTGAACTTCTTTCCCTCTAAATATAGGGCAGGACAGCGGTCAGCTTACAATTAGCCAACAAGATTAAATTCCAAGCCTAAAATATACAGACTATACAGACATGATCTTTTATAAAGGAAAAGGAAAAGGAAAACAAAATTAAAAATATTCATAGCTTTTACCTAATGACATTCTGACTCAGTTCTTACTGCTGAGAAGAAATTATTACCATGCACTTGAAATGATTAGGTTATTTCTGAAAAATTTGAGTATTTTAAAATTGAAAATACTCTACAAATATCAGTTAGTCCAATACTTTGCTCTGTAGGTTAAGAATAAATGTCATACTGGGTTCCATGCCAGAAGAAAAATTAGAATCTTCAGTAAAATAGCAAGGAAAAAGAAAACAACAACTTTTGTGTCTTAGTAATTGGCAAAGAATATTAAGAAATTACCAGAAATATTGAGTATGAGAGTTAGGTCACAATTCTAAGACACTTAGAAGATAAAAGATACTTTGTGAGATATAAAGTGCTTGCTATTTTCTCAAAGTCAGGTCTGAAGTAAATCTCTTTATGACCACTTAAAAGAAAGTATGGGAGTGGAATGGTGTTAAGAATCTGACATTACATGTAATTACCTTTGTACTAGTTGGACAATGCTCTGAGTGTTCATAAAGAAGACTTCCCGTTCAGATTTCCGGTTCAATGTAGCTGCGTGACTATCTAGGATGTTGGCAATCTAAGGTATAAAAAAGGAGGGGATAAAAGGAAGTCGAAAGGGACACAAAACATTAGCATCCAGAGTACTACACTAGGAAATCTTCTTAATTACAACATGAGTATTCCCACCTGATGTGTCAGCAGCAGCAGCGGCAAGTTACTAGACATACTTTAGGGACTTATGCTAAATAAGAAAGCAACTTTTGTCTCTTTTCGCCCTTTATCAGGTGGAATAATGACTACATCGAAAAATTACCATCTACTCAGAGGTTCTCATGTGAATGATCTATCTGTTTTGAGGTCAAGAGTTAAACTGTACTCCTCTCTTGCCCAGCTTTACTCCCTACATAAATTCGCTTCATCGATGAAGGGTAAGGATGCTGCTGAGATAGTAAGGAAGTATTTGATAATAAAACTACCAATATCCCTCACTTTAAATTTATGAAAATACCCCTAAGTAGGGAATAGCCTTTAAGAACAAAGCTATGTGGAGTACATGGCAAAGCATACTTTTTTCATAATCAAGGACATTTAATATTTCACATGCAGTATTTTCATTATTGGGCTTATATTCTCAGGCAGTTTTGTAGAGAGTACAGTGCTTAAAACTATAAAAGCACACCATCCAAACAACAGGGAAGATCCAAACAGAAAGCTACAGCCTGAATTCCAGTGGTAGCCAGTGGAAAATAATGATAATATTACCCTATAAATACCTGCTGGCTGGGAAACTGACAGAGGACTGATGTGATGTTGCTAGCATACTGAGCCATTTCCTTCTTGATAGACTTCTCCACATTGAGGGGAATACGACCAGAGACACTGGTCATGATATCTTGCAATTCTAGAAGAGGCAGAGAGGGATCTCTGAGGGTCTTCATCAACCGCTCTACCCAGTCTTTCACCTAACAAGAAAGATATAATAAAACAGGATCCAAAGTTAACACAGTCCCCAAAATAAAATAAGATATCTAGTCAGGAGTAGGGGTGCACTCCTGTGATCCCAGCAACTTGGGAGGCTGAGGTAGATGGATTGCAATTTAGAGGCCTGCCTTACCAACTTAGCAAGAACCTACCTCCAAATAAAAATAAAAAAGGCCGAGGATGTAGATCAATGGTAAAGCACTCCTAGGTTCAATCCCCAGTACTCCCACCCTCTGCCCCCCAAAATAAAACAAAATAAAATGAGATATCTGAATTCACTATCATATAGTACTTACTTTAAAATTTCAGTGTAAGCATCAATTATTGCCCCATCCTCTGGTTTAAAAAGGAATAATTCCAACTAAAGGTGAAGTTCATGACAAAGCTAAGAAGCAGGGATTTAAAGACTTCAAATCTCACAACTAAATGAGGGAGCATTCCAGGCCAACTGGCTTTCTTTTTATCCCTCTAGAAAATCCCCATTAGACCTTAAATTATTTTGGTATAATTCCCCATTTGTACATCCTTTCCCCAAGAGAGGTGAGTCATACCCTGCTGCTAAAGAAAGGATCTGGAAGGCAGTATCCATTCATCACATTGACCAGATTGTCCAGGACATAGTGGAACACTCGATGGAGCTTCTCGCCTCTGAGTGCTGTGCTCTGGATCTGTGGCAGACTACCCGTGTGAAGCTCAGCCTATCAACCCCAATGAGAGATTGTTTATTCATTGTACCTTCTATTCAGGGTACAAACACAACTGCAATTCAGTATCATCATTCAAAATGGAGACAATCCCTTCCCTGAACCCAGTTACCAGGAGAGAAGTCAGTGGAGGAAACATAATGAGGAAATTAAAGGATCTTAATATTGTATTAACACTTGCAAACTCTAGTTCCATAATACCATAGGCACAAATACAAGGCATACAACATTGGGGGGAAAAAAAAATTAAGGAAACACTGGCAAACCAAGCAATTAAGAGCACATTCCTCCACACCTGCTGAACCTTGCTGGGGTTGTCCAACTGCATTTTGGCTATTACACAGCCAGGGTCAAGAGCTGCTCCAGGTCGCTTGACATAATGAATGCAGCCAGATTCTGCAGCTGTTAAGGTCATCACCATCTTCATCACCTATAGTAAAGAAAAGGTAACTTACTGTCTGTTTTCTTTTCATACAGATGAATGTTTCAAGGAAGTCAATTTTTCCTTAGCATCTTAGTTGGACTACATTTATTTCAACCCAGAAAAATGGATGTCTATCAAAATCTCCTGTGGAGTAATGAAGCAGGCATTGAAAGACTTCTCAGGACCTAGATTTGAGGATTAATAACAGTTACTGACATTTCTTCTGTTTCTATCCATTGTGCTACAGTTTGTGATAATACTTGCTTTGTATTTATAAGTGATGAACAATTTAGTCTCCTCACACCAGTAGATCTGGGTATTCACTCTCGGGTTACCTACTGAAGATATTCAGGAGGCCAAAAACTAGGGGTTAGTCTTCATTCCTTTTCCTCCTCTATCTACCAATTACCAACCCCAACCAAGTATATCTTCTCTCAAAAATTTTCCTTCTCTTGCCATGTCTTTGGTGTAGGCCCTTCTCATTTCTAGCCTGAGTACTTCAAAAACTTCCTAAAAGATTTCTCTATCAGTTATATATCTCTGACAAGCGCCCCCCCCCAAAAAATAGTAATTCCAGAGCCCAAATCTCATCATATTTCTGTTCCACTTAAAAATCCTTCAGTGATTCCCCACTGCCTTCAGGATAAGTGGAAACTTATTAGCATGGTGGATAAGATCCTTCATGACCTCATGACCTCATATTCAAGATCTCACACTATACCAGTTCTTTAGCATGTTTGCTTGCCACTTTTCATTTAATCTTAGTCTGTTCTCAAGCAGTACTAATATATAGTTATTGTCCCTAAATACACTGTCTTGCTTCTGGGCCTTTGTCCAAGGTATTCCCTCAACTTCAAACATTATTTCCTACCCTTCTTCACCTTATCTAGTTCAACCTTTCAAAACTAATATCAAATGTCCCCTCTTTTAGAACATCTTCCCTTACTATGCATCCTACCTTGATTTGGGTTACGTGGTCCTCTGCACTCTGTGCTTGGCTCTCTCAGAATTCATCATATTCCATTACTTGTCTATTTTGTGCCCCAACTTCTGTCATATTTTCTCTGTACACCCAGTAGTTAACACAACACCTAACAGTAAGTGCTACTGTCTACCATCTACTTTTAGAGCTAGAGTTTCTTTACCTGTCAGAGAAAAACAGCAAGCATTTTGTTTTTAAAATCTTAAGGAGGTTCACAGCCCCAATTAAACTGACTAATGTTCTTTCTTTTCTGTTTCCTTTCTGTTATTTTTCAGCCCTCATCTATTCCAGTCAACACTTTTCCTAACTTCCCTCCCATGACCAACAGCCTATTCACCACCCTGACCTCAATCTCAGCATAGCACTGGCCAGCAAACACATGGCCTCCATCCTCCACAATGTACTGGATTAACTTCCCAGCAGAAGGTGAGCGCATCACGGATGGGTCATTTTCCTTCTCAAACACACACGTTTTATTGCCAATTGTGATTCGATATCTAGGAAATAAGTTGGGAGTATGTAAGCCAATAAAGCACCTCAGGATGTAAAGGAAAATGGCAGAAGGTATCAACATAAAAACCCAGAAACTTTATTCTATACACAAACACAAATGTATAGAGGACATTCATTGCATCTTTGTTTATAAATCTAAATAACAATTTCCTTCAATAGGGTCAGATTAAATGGACTATAGTACATTCACGTAATGGAATAGTGCAAGAACATTAAAAAGAAGGGGCACCTCTATAAAACAAACATACAAAGATAATGATGATGTAATAATAATGATGATGGCCTGAACCCTAACTATGCCACAGGCAAATTTTTAAACACTTTAAGTATGCTAATTCATTAAATTCTCACAACACTATGAATGGCATTGTACAGTCTACAATATATGTTAAAAGAAAAAAAATAAGATGCTGACAGTATTTAAAGGATCTTTATATTTGTAAAAGTCTTTAAACGAAAAATATAGTAGGCATATATGTGTAACTTATATGTACATTATAAAAGTTCTATAAAGATGTACAAAAAACTGTTAACAGTTCTTTATAAAGAAAGGAACTTTTTCATTTTCTACCCACATTGGAGTGGTTGGGAGACATGTCTTCTATTTTCTTTTCTCTTCTGTCTAGTCTTAAGAGACAAGGTCTTATCAAATTGTCCAGGCAGGCCCTGAACTCCTGGGCTCAAGCAATCCCACTGCGTCAGACTTCTCAGTAGCTGGAACTATATGCACATGCCACTGCGCCTGGTCTTAGACATGCGTTATCTATAAACAATTCTGCTTTCTTGAAATTTTTGTTAAAAGTATGTACATTCATTGTCTTTAACTGAGTATACCAAAAAAGGCCTGGAAAAGTCCCAAGAGCTAGTGACTAATAAAAAAAAAAAGTTCAACAAATGGACCTTGAACAGCCACTCACCTATCCACTTCTTCTTTCATGTACGTGGTATAACTACTGCCATCGTAGGACAAAAGCAGTCCTCCATCACTCAACCGATGCACATCTACTTCAACACATGAGCCATTCATGATTACCACATAGGAGTTGGGAGACTGTCGAGTCACCTGCAATGAAAAAGAACCAGAAAAGACAAGTAGTATGCTCTTTTCAGATAGAGCCAAAGACAAAATTTGAATGTTTCAAAGATACTGGTTTACAAAAAAGTCTGTCAGGAAAAAAGAAATTAATGTCACTGGTCACTGGTGCTATTTGCACCAGTGTTTATAAAAACGGCTCAGTCCTGCTGCAAGCAAATAAGGTTACTTTAGTTATTCCTCTCTATTCCAGTTGTTCCCTGTCTCCCTTTCATCTCTTGTAACGTGAAGTTGAAAAACAACTAAAATGATTTCCGTAGAACCATCAAATACTGCTTCAGACTGACACAAGTAATGACTAATTTTACTACTCCCCCCACATCCCTGCACTAAATTAGACTTTTTCCATCTCTTGACCTAAAGAGAACTAACAAAAAGAGACAAAAAATAAGGTTCAGGCTTCAATGGGGTTCACGTACCTTAAGTACATACTTGACTCCTTCATAGATAAGTTCAACATCTACTGTGTTCAGAAGTGTATGAGCAGGAAGGACTTGACCCCTGAAAGAACACCAAGATAAGACACATTTACTAACAGAAAGTTCTAATAATTTATAAAGAAATCTCTAAGATTATTAATGGTGGTATTCTCTGAAATAGCACAAGATTAGAAAAGACCCATATGACCATCTATAAGGGACTGATCACATAAATTATTTTAAAAAATGAAATTTCTAGTTTTAATTGTGGTAAAATACACATAACATGGAATTTACTATCTTAACCATTTTTTTCTTTTCTTTTTTTTTTTTTTTTTGGACCAGGGATTAAAATCAGGGGCTCTTTAAAGACTGAGCCACATCCCTAACCCTTTTTATATTTTATTTAGAGACAGGGTCGTGCTAAGTTGCTGAGGCTGGCTTTGAACTTGCCACCCTCCTGCCTCAGCCTTCCAAGCCACTGGGATTACAGGCATGCACCACTGTACCCAGCTTAACCATTTTTTAATGTATAGCCCTATAATGTTAATTATATTTACACTATTGTGCAATCAATTTCCAGAACCTTCTCATCTGGCAAAACCAAAACTCTATTCTCATTAAACAACTCCCCTTTTTTCCCTTCCCCTAGTCCCTAGCATTTTCTGTTTCTGAGTATGACTACTCTTGACACCTCATATAAGTGAGATCTTACAGTATTTGTCTTTTTTGTGAGTGGCTTATTTCACTTAGTCTAACATCTTCAAGGTTCATTTGTGATTTAGCATGTGTCAGAATATTCTTTCTTCCTTTTTAATTTGGTACTGGGGATTAAACCCAAAGACATTTTACTACTGAGCCATATCCCTAGCCCTGCCCCTTTTTACTACTTTTTTTTTTTTTTTTAAATAGGGTCTCACTAAGTTGCTGAGGCTAGCCTTGAATTTGTGACCCTCCTGCCTTAGCCTCCCTGGTCACTGGTATTACAGGCATGAGCCACCATGCATGGCTGAATGTCCTTCCTTTTTAAAGCTAGATAATATTCCACTGTTACATCTATATAACATTTTGTTTATTCATTCATCCACCAATAGACATTTGGGTTGTTTTTGCCTTTTAGCCTCTATGAATAAAACTGCTATATTCATAGAAATGTCTCTTTAAGACTCTGCTTTTAATTCTTTCAAAACTTTCAAAAGTGATATTGCTGGATCATACAGTAATTCTATTTTTAATTTTCTGTGGAATTTTAATGCTACATTCCATGGTGGTTATATTGTTTTACATTCTCACCTATAAAATGCACAAGAGTCATGATTTCTCCACATCCTTGTCAACACCTATTTTCTGTTTTAGGCATCCATTAGGATATCTCATAGTGGTCTTGATTTACACTTCTCTGATAATTAGCAATGTTAAGGATCTTCTCATATGCATTACAAAATATTATGCAGCCATTAAAAAGGACATCTTTTATGTACAAAAGTGAAATACTCTAAATATACCATTATACAAATATATTTTCAGAGTAGACTATCATTTGTATCGTAAGAAAAAGTGAGAAGAAATAAATATTACATGTATATCCTTATTTAAGTGTAGGATATCTCTGGAGGGTTATAGAAGAAGCCTGTAACATGATTGCCAAGGAACAGAGGTAAAAAGGAGACTTCACTACATATCTTTCTGTGCCTTTTGAATTTTAAACCACGTGAATCTATTGCTTGTCCTTAAAATAAATAAAACTGAAACTTTAAAAATTAATAACAAAAGAGTAATAAATCAAGTGTGGAAAGTTAATAGTTGATAAATCTAGGTAAAGAATATATGGAAGTTATCTATTCTCTTCATGCAAATATTAAAAATCTGGTATTATTTCAAAATTTAAGTTTTAAAAATAAATGAAAAATAAGAACACTAAGCTGGGAAACTCATAGAGGAGATTGTGAGATATTTGTGCACCCACAGGGAAACCATTTAACTAGGTTAGAGATTGTATATTAAAGAACTTTGGTCAAATGGGACAAAGTATTCGGTCACACTAAGGGTCTTAGATTTGACACAGAAAATGCAAGCTGCTGAAGGTTTTAGTGCGTGGGAGTAACACTGTGAAAGATATTTATCATAGGGCTGAAATAACTGAAATCTCAGTTCAATTTTCAAAATTTTACTCCTTCCTTTCAGATACTTCAAAAGGGAGTTGATAAAAGTCTAACAACACAGAAGGAAATAAAATGCCTGTGATTAAAAGTGCTTCTTATGATTAGCCCTTTGGACCATTTCTCTGGGGATTCCATGGCAGAGCTTAGTCTCCAGAATCAGTATTAGAAATTAGATTAGACCCACACATGTTTGACCCTTTACTTGAAAGACTTGTGAGGTCATCCTGAGTATCAGCCTCAATTATTAATTCCTAAAAGGTGATACAGGTAATATATGAAATACTTAAGGTTCAATGCTAGGGAAACATGTGAGCTCTTTATCACCAGGGTTTGAGGAGATTTGATGCTTGCACAGTATGGAATGTTTACTGCAGCTGGATTTTAATTTTTTAAAAAGGAACTTGTTCTAATTGCAGTATAAACTAGTTTCTACAATCTGTAATGAGAGTCCTAAAATGATCTGCCATAAACTGCTACTTCCCCAATCTCCCTTACCACCACAATCCATGAATAAACAAGTAGCACTTACAAGCTGCCAGGAAGGGACAAAAAAAATGAATGGGTCTTTGAGTTGCAATTCTGTTCTCAGGACCACCGGTTAGCTTGCACAGTCACAAGAAACAAAGCCTACCTTTCTAAGGAGTGAAGAAAGTTAGAGATGCTATTCCGCAAGCTCACATCTGCCACATGAAGAGCCCCACACACAACTCCCAACATAGTGTCAGGTCGCTCTGCCTGAAAGGAAGAAAAAGAGGGCAGATCAAAAGCATGGCCCCTTAAGTGAAATGAAGCTCAAATTTGTTGTAAAGAAACAGTGAGCAGTGAAAATCTCTACTCTTATTGCCCAGCTGATTTCTGAGGTAAAATAAAACACATTTACTTTTAGAATTTGAATAGAGGCACCATGTGAATAGAGATGAAAAACAACCTTCCTCCCACTCTCTATAAGATTTCCACTGAGTCAATCAAAGAGAAGCTTGAAAATAGACTTTTGTTAGAAATAAATTTAAAAATGTACAAAGACTTGGTTATTGATAATCTCAAAGAAAATGGCATATAGTCACAAAGTGAACCTTAGACAATTTAGATGAATCTAATTATTTTACACAACATTTTGGGTAATTTAGAATACCTCAGCAGTTAGCTTAAGAACAAGAGGTGAGTGTTGATTTAAATGAGGCCCTTCTTATCAGCACTTTTAATAGATGTAAAAGTTGGTACCTCTGAATCAGATTGAACATCAAATGAAAAAAGGCAAAGTGGTATTTTAATCCCTTCATACCTTTCTTCAAAAATACCCCAGGAAGTAAAATTAGAACATATCAAATAACTGCATAGTACAGGCACAAAAACTTTTTTTCTTTTTTTGTAGTGAGTGATAGGGATTGAATCCAGAGCACCACACATGCTAGGCAAGTGCTCTACCACTGAGTTACATTCCAGGCCCAGTACAAGAACTCTTACGGTGCTAAAAGTACTGATTCCTAGATTTTCCCATGTAGATCAAGAACCATTTACATTAGAATCAAATAAATGTCATTGAATGACAGGCACTAATCATACTATAAGTCTATTAAAACCCAATCCCAGAGGCTACTTACGCAAGAGGAGAAATACACACCTGTACTTTTTCTGCTATCAGTCTATCCAGCCAACCAGTGTCAATTCTATTCAACTGAAAGCTTTCTGTCTCTAACAATTTGATCAGGTATTCAACTGTAGTTCGAAAGTCACCCCGAATAGATAGCTCCTTCAAAGCCACCACCATATTTCTAGGGGAAGACCAGAAGACAATCTGTTTCAGCAATATATGTTGTAGTGTTTTTAAATCATTTTAAAGAACTGTTTCATTTCTTTGGAGTCATGTGCCGGGAGGGCAGAGGGAGAGAGTTCTAATGAGTGTACACATGTTAAGTATGCTCAGTCAGGAGTGTTCCAGATAATAGAATTTGGGAGAAGTAGGTAAGCTTATACAGTCTAACTGATATTACCATGATGAATATCAGCAAATCACACACATTTCATTACACATAGTACAGAACTAATTATATGGAAACCACTCTCAGCTTTCATGTGTTAGGTTTCTATCACCTCATGCATTTACCACTGACTGACTAGACCTAGGACATTAATTTTCCTCATTTTTACATCTTATTTGTTAATTATGTTTTTTTTTTTAATTTTTAGATGTTGATGGATCTTTATTTTATTCATTTATTTACATGTGGTACTGAGAATCAAACCCAGTGCCTCACACATGCTGGGCAAATGCTCTAACACTGAGCCACAACCTCAACCCCAAGTATGTTATTCTTAAACCTTATTTATTTTATGTATAATTTACATGCAAGAAAATATACTTATTGTATACAGTTCAATGAATTTTGACAAATGTTAATACTTTAAAGATTTCCCTAAAATGATATAATTGGCTTTGTACCGTCAGATATTGGCCTGATACTGCATGTGAGAGTTTTTTAAACTGCATTTTGGACATCCAGGCAAAGACTTACTACTACATTACTTTGCAATTACATATAAAATGATTACATTTCAACAGAGTATCAAATACTATGGAATTTTTATTCCCAGGATCTATTCTTCATAGGGACAGAACTTTCGTCAACAAATACTATGCATTTCACATGCTCAGGACACATTCAAGCTCATAAGGAAGAAAGAGTACACATGTAGCAATTGCACTCAAAATACATAGAAGAATATCATAAATGTCAGTAGAAAGACTTAAGCCAAGTACAGGAGAGGTTCTAAGAAGGGAGAAAACCTTATGGTTTCATGAAGAATGAGGTATCTGACATAGGCTTAGAGAATTACAGTTGAGAAGAACAGTATTCCAGTGGCATTCCCTCAGCCTAGGACATTATTCTGTTTCCCACTTCCATCCTCCTGTCTGTCTTCCTTTATCTTAGACCTATATACTCTTCAAGTTTCTGTCTAGAAATCACTTCCTTCTGGGAAGTGTTCACTGACACCCTGTAGGTTCAGCTACATACTCCTATAATGCCCTTTTATAAGCTCACTATCATCACACTTATTACATTGTGTTTTAATTACCTGTTTTTCTTCCTCTGGATTATATATTTCCATGAGGACAGAGAACCTATTTGGTCTTGACTATATTGCCAGAACCAGTACACAGTAGATACTAGGTAAATATCTGTTGAGTGTGATGAATGAATGAATGAATGGACAGAGGGATCAGTGAGAAAAAGGAAAAGAAAATATGGGGAAGTGTTTAGGGGATATTATGATTAAAGTAGAGGGTATGAGGATAGGTACTAGTGACAAATCCATTCACTCAACAAACATTTTCTGAATGCTTACTATGTTCAGGGGACAATAATAGATATGGTTCTGTTCTTATGGTGTTTACATTATGATCTAAGGGAAATAATGTTGGAAATACGGACTGGGACTATTACAGAAAACAAGAGTCTAAAATGTCAAACTGAAAAATACAAACCTAATGTAACAAAGAAAGAAAAAACAAAGCTCCAAGTCAAAGAATGAACTCTTGACATGGCAACAAAAGGCAAACTTATTGTAGAGACAACAGTTTAAGTATGATAAAAGATATCCTACTTAGCTTTATAGTGTAACAAAATACGTAGAGGAGATCAGAAGTAAGGATAGAGGCCTCTGTACTAGGTCACTGGACGTATCCCATAGGAAATACAACAGAGGTCTGCCTAATCAAGACTTATACCTAACTGCCAATAGCAGCCAGAGTGGGAATATCAATGAGTGAGGCAGATTGGATGAGGGGAGGAGCATGTTCTGTGAACTACAGAGTTCAAATATAGCTACACAAAACTACCTAACTTTTACCAAGGAGAATATAAAACCTATGTCATTATTCCATTTTTTAAGGGAAAGCAGAAATCAATATTTTTATTACAATCTCCTCAATTTTTAAATATTCACCAGTTAAACATAACAAAACAAAAACTCTGAGCCAATCAAAACACATCTGAAAACTGACACTAGCCAAAAAGCTGCTTATTTGTAAGCTCTACAGTGAACCTTCTTCACTCTGGCAGAGCAGGACATGGCCGTGAAAGAAAGAGGGAAGAAAAAAAAAAAAAAAAAACCCAACAACTTTATACCAATGCTTTTGTTTCTGGTAGCAGTGCTATAATTTTGAAAAATTTCACTTTATAGTTTTGAATAAATGGGGAAGAACTGTAAAGGACTTCTGAAAACATTATTAAAAACTAAGAATACTAATAAATACTTGATTATTACTCTGTGTACAGTTCAAAGATCAAGAAGATGGTATTAAATATCTGGTATAAAGCAATAAACAAAAAATAGCATGTCCAAGGTTCTGGGTTTGATCCCCAGCCAAAAAAAAAAAAAAAGAAAGAAAAGGAAAGAAAAGAAAAAGAAAGTTAGAATAAACTAGCTCAATTTTAGACCTTTTTTTTTGTGTGGTGCTGGGGATTGAATCCAGGGCCTTGTGCATGCAAGGCAAGCACTCTACCAACTAAGGTATATTCCCAGCCTAGACAGATATTTTTAAATATATAAGCTGTCAAAGTTACGACTTAAAAGCCTACTTTTTAGATAAGCAAATTGCTATTAATTTGATATTTAATGTTTATGAGTAATAAAATATTAACTAACATTTACGATATACCAGTTATATTTATATGTCTTTGCATACTTTATAGCATACTGAAGTTTCTTATATATGGAAGGTAACAATTCTTTTATGCCCTTTTTGTAAAATGAATAATCTTATATTTTAAATGACAAGAGTCATTTTTTGCTAGAAAAGTGATTTAAAGTGTTCTTACCATTAAAAAAATGGTAAGTATATAAGATAATGCAAACAAACTGCTTGATTTAGCTACGTCCCAATATATACATATATCAAAACATTGTGTGGTATGCCACAAATATGTATGACTTTTACTTGTCGAATAAAAATTTTAAATGACTCAGAGATTTACGGTTATACCTTGAGGCCCTAGGGTTGGATCCCCAGCACTACAAAGTGCAGCAATACATTTATTTTAATGAAAAATATAGATCTTATCTATGATTATTTGATACTGAGCTCTTAGTGAAGAATCTGCCTCCCCCAATAACAATACTGTTTCTGTGAAAAAATATAACTTAAAGCAACTAACTTCATAAGTTTATCAAAACTTTTAAAAGCAAAAATACTTGAAAAGACTCAGAACAACAAAGAGATAAATATCTGTCAAATACTGCATAACTTAACACAACTGAAAACAAGTACAAATGAAGATATTTTTTTCAAGTCTATCCATAGTAATATTTTCATAGCAGATAAATGATTCCCATGCTCACACCTCACTGAAGGTTAGCAAAAATTTATATTGTAAAATGCAATCAAATGCTATTATACTCACGAAATTGCTTCTTCTCTGTTTTCTCCCCAGGAAAAGCAGTGACCGAACTGAGAATCAGCAAATTCATGAAGCCCCCCTGCAGCAGCAACACTGAAATAACCCCAAACATTTTTATTGCTGCGAAAATTTAGTTCCTGAACCGTTCCTGAGCTGGGCTTAAAACCCTGTTAGAGAATGAAGAATATGAGAGATCTTATTATATTTCAAAAGAAGAGAACATTGATATACTCAGTCTTAGGCTCTGTGTTACTCACACAGAGTTGCAGAAATAAAGCACAAAAATCATAAAGGCCAAGACCCAGGGTGACATACCCACTGAATGATCTGCTCTGAGAAATCTCTATAAACTTCCTTCTCCAGAGGGAATCAAGAGATTTCATTAGTATGTCCTCAGATACTATCTCAATATTAAAGTTCACAAAGGTAAAAAAACTTAAATCTTTTAAGTAATGGATTACCTCATCTGGATTTTCACTTGTGATCCGAGCAGCAATAACATGGCCCCTTGGGCAAGGAACATGAGCAGAATTCTCAAAATCAATGGGCGCATCACCCCAGGGAGATACCCCATACATCATACGGATATCCTTGATTCTAAACAGAGGGATCCCCATGGCAATCTGAAAGGAAATAAAATATACTTCCTTCATTTTTCCACAGTTACTTTCCTTAGATTACCTAAGAAAGTTTTCATTTTGGGAACCATTTTTATAGTCTATTCTACAATCATAAATTTTAACTTACTTGAAATAGAATATATCACTATAGATAAGTTGCTAGAATATTCCCTACTCCAAAATATGTCACTAAATTCCTAATGCAAAAGACACGAGTTTCCCTCTGTTGTCATTTCTCCATGAAGGGATGAGAATAAAAATATTCAATGGAAGAGTCAGTGTTTGAAACCATCCATGAAATTCAAATAGCTGCAGGGTTTTTAAATTTTTTTTTTTATTTTTTAGTTGTAGACAGACACAATACCTTTATTTTATTTACTTTATTTTTATATATTTTTATGTGGTGCTGATAATTGAACCTAGTGCCTCACACATGGAAAAATACCACTGAGCTACAACTACAGTCCAGCTGCAAAGTTTTAATGTTAAAATTACCTCTTCCATTCCACAAACCACTAGAAGTAAATAAATCTCTAGTTTTTAATGGGAACCTACAGGTATTCCTTGTAATGGGCAAGGAATATGTTAGATTAAAAATAATATCAAACCTTTTAAGGGCTGGGGATATAGCTCAGTTGGTAGAGTGCTTGCCTCGCATGCAGAGGGCCCGGGGTTCAATCCCCAGCACCACACACACACACACACACACACACACAAAAACCCAACCTTATTAGCTATTACTGCTTCCCATAGTATTTGTTTCCTGGGCTGAGAAAAGACAATAATATCGATGGCTATCACTTTATACATTATAAAAATAAATGTATGCTATCACAGTCTTGCCAGGAAAAATGTCAAACACTACTCTGATACAGAGTTACTTCAATAAAGAACACTAGGAGAAAGGAATAAGGGCTAATTACAAAGTAGTCAAGTTAATAATTATTTAATAATTAAACAAAGCATATTGTCTTTAAAGTTTCTTTTGAAAATATAACAGTTTATATCAGATGTATCTGGCTAGAAAATACAGTAATATTTCTATGTTTGTACTACATTAGGGAAACCAACCACAAATGAGTATCTCAAAAAACATAAGATAAATGAACATTAGGTGAGACTCAGATAGGAGGTGCTTGTCTCTTATCAGACACAGGTTAAACCAGTTTTTCAGGCATCTCTGACATTCCCAACTTCTCTAGGGCTTTAACTTGGGCCCAGATAAGGGTGACTCACCTGGAGTTGTGCCGCAGGGAGATTGACATCAGCCACCATCTCTGTACAAGGGTGCTCCACCTGTAGCCGAGGATTCAGTTCAAGAAAGTAGAAGCTGCCATCCTGGCTGTACAGGTATTCCACAGTCCCAGCACTCACATAACCAACCATTTTGGCAAGTTTCACCGCACACTCAAAGAAAGATAAGCAAATGAAGAAATATAAGCAAATGTATTTCACCTTATTCAAGGGTTGAATCACTATGACTTATCTATAGCTTCTCTCTGACTCAACTATCCAGTGTTTTTAAGAGCCACCAAAGGTGCTTAGCCACATCAGAGCAAATTTCAGCCCTTCTGATCATTACACAATGTACCTCAACATGGATGACAAACTCAATAAAAAGCTGGGAGAAAAGACTTTTTCACTTCAGATTATAAGAACTCTCACCCCATCAGACATAAGGACATGCAGGGAAAAAGAAAACATAGTAGTAAACTTGTCATTTTCCCCTAATTTTGAGTATTCCCAGTATGCTTTCCTTCCTAGAAACATGACTATTTCAGATATGGACTGGATTTTCCAACCTCTCTTATAATTAGTGACTAACTTTTGACCAACAGGATATGAGCCTTGGTGAGTGATAAGTAAAAACAACTAAATCATATTTTATCTTATTTTTTTTTATTTATTTTGTTTAGCAAAATCATATTTTGAAAAGGAAATTTCTTATCCCCTCTTCCTGGTTTCCATGTCTTATGCACTGGAACATTGCCATGACAGTGTAAGCCAGTTTCAACCATGCCAATGAGAACACAATAAAAGTGACAAAGCAAAACAGAAAAAACCTGAATCCCAAGATGGGCTCATGGAATACAACTGTCCCATTAGTAAAATTCACCTCAGGCTATGATGGGAAAGGAAAATAAATTCTATCTCATATAGGTCACTGTGTTTTGGATGTTTTAATTATAGCAGCTTAATCTGATCCTAATCAATACAGATATTATTAATTGCAGGTAGGATACTGCTATTTAAAAAAAAAATTAAAAATTAAAATATGGCTCAACCATAAGGTACTGGGGAGAAAAGAAACAGGCACTGCAGGCTGGGAAGTGGCCTCCTTGTTACAGCATGACACAACCTTTAGTAAACTATTTCTTAAAATATTGGAACACTACCTACACATCAACTGAGCCTTAAGAAAATTGATTAGAGTCAGAATGTTAAAAAGAAAACTGTTTTTGTCTTGTAGCCCAGTAACAAAGATTAGACTCTCACCCTGAAGCAACTCAGTGTCAAAGATCAGATTCAGGGAGTGCTTTAATTTCAGGGGTCTCAGAGTAGTCAACATTAAACAAGGAAGAGAGAGATGGACTAAGTAGAATTGCCAGCAGATAAAAGAAGACAAGTCTCTACATCAGAAGAAATCTCTGGGTATGGTTACTACCACCTAAAACTGAGTAGCAAATAGCCCAGAAACTTATGAACTGTCTTTGAGAGAACTGTATTTCTTAAACAAACCACGCTCTGGCCTTCAATAGCCTATGCTGGTTAACTAGAATATTTGTCCCCAATACTGCACCAGTAGGAAGTAGGCTATAAAAGTTCCACCAAAGCAGGCACAGTCTGCAAAGCCTAATTCACAATGAAAACTGAATAAGGAAGAATTACCCAGAGAACAAAGTTTGTGTCTTACAGGACAATGGACAAAAAGGACCTACTCCCAAGGAGCAGAACCAGGGTCTAATTAAGTGAAGTATTATTCCACTATATAACAGGGAATCAACACAATTTCAGAAAGATTCACTGTCAACCAATGAATGACTGCTGTGTGTTTTTCATTTTCCCAAATAAGAGTCATCCTGTTCATATTCCACTACTGTGTAAAGGGTATACTGGGTTGGGGTAGGAGAGTGGGGAGGAATAAAAACTTGTATTTTAGGTCACTGGCCTATGAAAAGCCACATACACACCTAATGGAGAAGAATACACATCATCAAGAGATCTTGAGTGGCCTAGATTTGTACTCCCCCCCACCTTTTTAATGGTGCATTATAGTTGTGCATAATGATGGGACTGTTACATTTTCAAATGTGCATACAATACAATGATAAGAGTTTGTTTTTTTCCCCTTGCAGTACAAGGGATCAAACCCAAGGCTAGGCAAATCCTCTACCACTGAGCTGCATATTCTTGATCTCATATACTTCTTGAATTTCTACATGATATACCAAGTGCAATAATTAGTAAGAACTTCTGGCTATCTTCCTTGGGGAAAGGCTAAGTACGTTCTTTGCTTTAAGCAAGATAAAGGACAATGGGCAGCCAGAAGAGCAGACTGGCACACAGGTTACTAAATGCCCTTCAGCAACTTTTCTTCACCTTCATAAGAAAAGGATCTCCCGAATTTTAGCTGAGCACATGGTCACCCAGTTGAAGGCTACAATTCTGGGTTAGGGTTGTAGCTCAGTGGAAGAGCGCTTGCCTAGCATGTGTGAGGCATTGGGCTCAATCCTCAGCACCATATATAAATATATAAAATAAAGGTCCATAGACAACTAAAAAAAAAATTTTTTTTTAAAGCTACAATTCCTAATATTCCTTATGCTGGGTATGACTGAATTTTATCCAATGAAATGCGAGAAGTGACATGTGTGACTTCTAGATCATGTCTTTATCTGCTTGCCCTCCATATCCTCCCTTTTTCTCTCTCATTGCTTTCAACGTGAGCATAGTCTTGTGAGTTCACTTAATTGTGAAGGATGATGACACCACCCAAGGGTAAATGCTGGCAAACATTTTCAGTAAAGGTCCAGACAGTAATTTTTTCAACTTTGTGGGCCATATACTCATGACTCCTCAGTTCTGTCGATTGTAGCAATAAAGCAACCATAGACAATAAATAAATAAATGAACATGGTTTATATTTCAGTAAAACTTCCTTTACAAAAATAGGCAACAGGGTTGGAGTTGTGGCTCAGTGGTAGAGCACTTGTCTGGCATGTGTGAGGTCCTGGGTTCCATCCTCAGCACCACATATAAATAAATAAATAAGACAAAAGATTCATTGACAATTAAAAAGAAAAAACTAAAAAAAAAAAAAAAAAAAAAAAAAAAATAGGCAATAGGTTGTATTGGCCCATGAGCTAGAGTTTGCTAAGTCCTGTCCTAGGGAATGGCAGAGCTAAAACCCTGCGTATCTTGCACCAGCTCAGTTCTGAACTATGATGAAGAGACAAATAGAAATCACACCTTGTTTAAACCCCAGAATTTTAGAGGCATCTTTATTATAGAAGTTTGAGAGTACATCCTAATATACACATATGCCATAGGAATTAAACTTCCACCATGGGTGAACACCCATTTAGTTTTTATTTGAATTCAGTAAAAAGAAAACATAAAAAACAAATTTTCAATAACATATAGATTGAGTCATGACTCCAAAGAGATTACATGCAAGATCTCTAAACTACATCCATTTCCAAGATATGCTTCATGACTCAAATTCTTTTCTATACAAAAATACAGAGTATGTAAACTTTAAAGATATTTAGAACATATTTTTAGAAGATAATGGATTCATCTGAAGATGTGATGATCACCAATTCAAAAAATGAAACTACTTGCTTATCATGAATCTGTTAAAAATCCCAATATCTTTCTTTCCTTTATCTCTACTCAAAATCGCACAGTAATTTTTTTTTTTTAAGTGTTAACCACTTTTATAGCTTAAAATGTTCTTTGACAATTTTCCCAATGGGGTAATAAGAGAATTCTTTTCGTACAGGAAAAGAACAAAATATTATCAATTATCCAGAATCATGGCTTGAAATTCCACTCTTTTCAAATCAGTACAGGAACTGAAAGAGAAGAAGTAGTTCTGTGCAAGAAAACAGAAATTAAAATATTTAACAGACACACCTGTTCCATATGTTCAAATACTGCTGGAGTAGCAATAGCAGCAGGTGCTTCTTCAATAATCTTCTGATGCCTGCGCTGTACAGAGCAGTCACGGCCAAACAAAGAGATTGCATTGCCATACTGATCTGCTAGGATCTGTACCTCCAGATGACGAGATTGTTTGGCTAGTCTCATCACAAATATAGGCGATCCAGGAACTTCAGCTTGAACCTATATTCAAAAAAGAAAAGAAAACAAATCCTTCAGTGGTAAATATTTTTTTGTTCTGATAAACTGCTTTGATTTCAACAAGCAGATGCCTTGAAGTGTAGGACTATGTTAATCAATAGACATACAAAATGAATAAAATAGAGTCCATGCCTTGTCTCTCTTTAACGAACTGCATTCTTAGTTATATAACCAATATTAATGAAAATGAAAACATAAAACATCCAGTGTGTTACAAGGGTAAACAACAAAATATTTGAAAACACACACATACAAATCCCACAACAGGGCAAAATATTGCCATCTACTCCATACAGCCAAATTTACAACGTGCTCCAGACTAGATACATTCCTGGTTCACACTACATCACACGTGGTGGTGTTGCAAATAAAAGACTTCCATCTTCAGTTTTCAAAAATATTGTCAGTGGGTATGGAATCCTACAATGGTAATTAACTTTTTTTCAGCACTTAAGAGATATCCTAAAGTGTCTGGTTTCCACTGCTTCTATTGAGATTTCAACTGTTAAATATTGTTACTCCTTTGAAAGTAATCTTTTTTTCTGTTGCTTTCAGATGTGTGTGTGTTTCTTTTTTCTTTTTTTCAGGGGGTGGGAGGGTGGCAGATTTATTCTGATAAGCTTATGTGTAGTTTTCCTTTTATCTGTCCTTCTTGGGGCTCATAGTGTTTTTAGAATCTGTACTTGGTATCTTTTACCAGTTCAAGGAAATTCTTAGCCATTATCTTTTCAAATATGGCTTCCTGTTCCATTACTTCTTCAGATATTGCTTCTGTTCCATTCTCTTTCTCTTCTCTGAGATGTAAAAGTACATGATGTTAGATCATTTCACTGTATCCCATGCCTTTTATGCTCTGTACCTTTTTTGTTCTGTTTTGCTAAGTAATATATCACTTCAAAATTCAGTTGCTTGTTTGAAACATCAACCTTTTACTTGCTTATGATGCTATGCTGGATAGTTCTTCTGGTCTTTCAATCATATGCATATCATCATCTGGAGGCTTGAGTGGGGCTGAATGGACTCACTCACAGGTCTTGTTGGCTGGCAGGTCTAGGGAGCTTTCATCCTCCAGTAGCTTAAACCAGGCGTCTTTAACACAGTGATCCTTGCAGAAGTTGCAAGGCTTCTGGAGATCTAGGCTCTAGAACTTACATATCACTTTGGTCACCTTTTAATAATGGTCTAAGCAAGCCACAAGGATCAGCTACAATTCAAGGATTGGGGAAAGAGATGTCACCTCTTAAAAGGAAGAACAGCAAAGTCACATTGCAAGGGGTGTACATACAGGAATGGGAGGAGTTATTGCGGCCATCTGTGCAAACAATCTACTATGGTCCCCCTGTGGCCACAATAATTCACATACCTCCCACATGCAAAATAGACTCACCCCCTCCCAAGACCCCCAAAGTCTCATCCAATCATGGCATCAGGTTTGACGTCCACTTTTCTCATGAAGCAAATGAGGTTCCTTGGGTGCAGCTCCACATGTACTGTTTCTCTTGATGCAAAGATCTAGGAACTAAAAAGACAAGTTATCTGCCCCAAAACCCCCAACAGCTAATGAACAGATTGGGAGAAAGAACTGCAAAAGATACTCCCATTCAAAGAGGGAAGGATAGGAAGTACATAGTGGTCACTGGTTCGTAGCAATTTTGAAATACAGATGGGTCCATGTAGCTAGGATCCCTTACCCAGAGGCATGGAAATTTTTTTTTTTTTTTTTTTAGGATCTGGTTCTATTCCTTGAAAGTGGGTCTCTAATCCAAAGCATTTCTCTGCCCTCTCCACTGAAAAATCTTTCTAAAAGAAATAACTAATGTTTACAGTTGAATAGTTTTCTCAGTCTGCTTCCTGCCCATAGAAATTTAAAGACCCAAAGGCCTCTTTTCATTATAAACTGTTTCTGTCCCTTTTATCCTTTGGCACATTCATCAATACAAGTCTCTTGATAACATTGTGAGTCTTCTATGGATCATAATGGATTCACTGCTTATCTCAAAAACCACAACCATAAATCATTTCTGGATAGACTTCTCTACACTTTGGGCAAGTCAAACTATTATGGGGCAATAACCCTAATATTATTAGAAGCATGTTTGTCTAGCTAAGAAGGTAACCTATCAGATACTGCCTTAAATGTTTCTGAAGTCTTAAAGTCCAGACATTATTGACTTGATCTTTACTAAGACATTTTTTTGCTTCACAAATCTTTTAGCAGCTGAAGAGACTGGGAATGAGAAACAATTATATTTTCAAACCCAACAAGTTCTAGGCTCTTTAAATTTTCAAAATTCTGCTAGCAAATAAAACATCTTCAACCCATCTCTCTTCTACAGTTCCTTAGTATAAGCAAGTAGAAACACTTGACAGATACTTTCAACACTTCATCCCCAGAGATCTCCTTAATCAGATTCTTCACTTCATTAAATACATAATCGATCTTTCAAGTTACCTCAGACAAAATTTTCTGTCAATTGTTTCCCCATTATAAAACATGGAGTTATCTTTTTTTCAGGCTCCAATGACAATGATTTCACTATTTCTTCAGCCTTCACTAATAGTTTGCTCACCATTCCCCCAACTTCATTAAAACCTTCCTTATCATTTTTCCACCTTCTACCTTTGAGCCAATTTCAAAGAGTGCCATGTTTTTCACCGTGACAATATTATACCTTTAGATATTAATTACTGTGTCAGTTATCCATTGATACCTAACAAATTCCCCAAAATTTAATGATTTGGGATAGCAATTATTTTATTTGCTTATGCTTCTATGGATCACCATTCAGAGTTGAACTCAGAAGGTGATCTTGTCACTCATGCAGCTGTAGTCATCGGGCAGCTCAACTACAGTTGGAAAGTCTCACATGTCTTAAGCATGGTGCTGATAATTAGCTAATAGGATTAGGAGACCTTAGATAGGATGATTCATCTATGCTTCTCTTGGCCTTTCTCCAATAGGCTAAAATTGGCTCTTTACATGGCAGTCTGAGGGCTCATTCCAAGAGGGAAAAGGGCAGAAACTATAAAACCACTTGAAGTTTAGGTTTCAGAACTTGTACACCACTTCTGCCACATTCTATTGGTCAAAACAAGCCACAAGGCCTGCTGAGATTCTAAGGGTAGCAAAGAGCAATATCATATTGTAGAGGAGGATACAGAGAGGGGAGGAGTTACCACAGTCATCTTTGTACTGTGTCACATTGCTCTTTTCTATATTTTTCATCCTTGTCTCTCTTCATACTTCAGCTCAAGATTTCTTCTGATCTACTTTTCAGTGACTAATTCTCTCTTCAATTGCACCTAATATGCTATTAAATTCCTATACTGAATTCTTAATTTTAGTTATTGCATTTTCAGTTTTAGAATTTTCATTTGTTTTTTCTTTTTGGTTTCCAGTTCTATGCCAAAATTCTCAATCTTGTCTTTAATCTCCTTGGACATATTAAGCATAGTTATTTTAAAGCCCTTGTCTGATAATTTTATATCTAAATCCTCTATGGATTTTGTTTCTACTGACTTTTAGTCTTGATTTTCATTCATGACATTTTATGACTGTCTATTTTTAATTGGGTACTTAATACACCATGCAAAAATTAACAAAAAGAATTGAGGTACTGGGTATTATCTTTCTCTGGAGTAGATTCACATTTGCTTCCTGTGAGTGGCTACAAGCACTAATAATCATAAAGCACATTACTTGAATCAAGGTTGAGTACTTTGAATCTGAGACTTAGTACCTGAGAGAGCTGGTCTATTTCCAGTTCATCCTTTCTCCTATGGTATAGTCCTTCAGGATCTCAAACTAAAATGTGGGAGTTTTCCCTGGGTACCCATCCTCAGCAAGCCCTTATGTCTATATTTTGTCCTTGTAGTCTTATAAGACTGTTGAAAACTCCAAACAGCTTTTCAGCTATTTCTTCTAGAAGATATCTTTATGGAGAAAGTGGCTTTGAACTCCATGTTCACCTCTCTTATTCTTCTTCTCCCATAATTCTTCACTGTCTTGAAAGGTCTTTAATGCCTTAACACAGAGTTTGTTTGTTTGTTTAATCATGTCCAACTTTTTAGTTTCTTCTCAGTGGGAGGACTGGAGTTATTTAGCTAAACATTAATGAAATTTAAGAATTTTCACATAAAACAACTTCTTAGTGTCATATACTCTTCAACTATTGAATTCCACAATAATAAGTAGTTTTGAAATGTTTGTAGGAGTTACCATTACCATGTTTTTTCTTTTGTTTCTAAGAGCAAAGATCTTTTCTCTAGACTCCATGAGGCATTGATCTATCTCTAAAATCAGAATTTACAGAAAGAATGTAAAGAAAAAAACTGAGGTAATATTTAACTTCTGATACTCAAAATAAGAATGCAATAAGACAATATTTTTACCACTTTCTTTATCTAGTACATCAAATCATGGAAGACATAGAGTTTTTCCCTTTAGCCCTTGAAAGTGAAGAAAAACAATTGCTGATGAATAGTTTTGAAAAAGGCGGGGTGGAGGCAAATAAGTGGTAGCTAGGGTTGAGCACAGTAGAACACACCTATATTCCCAGCTACTGGAGAGTCTGAGTGAGGCAAGAAAATCGAAAAGTCAAGGTCAGTCTGGGACTCTTAACGAGACCCTGTCTCAAAATAAAAAATAAAAAGGGCTGGTAGAGTGCCCCAAAAACAACAACAACAAAATGTTGCCAAGGGCATAGTAAAAGATGATACAAAAGAATAGAAGATGCTAGGAAAACTAGGAAAAAGTGGGAATTAACAGAGGGTAAGTTCAAACCTGTATCCCATTTTCCTCTTTCTGACATCTTTTCCCAGGTATTGGTGGGAGAAAAAGAGGTTAAGTCAAGTATGTGAAGGCAACTCTGAGGGCAGAGCAAAGAGACTCTTGTCTCCCATTTTTCTGTTTAAGATTCTGAAAAGATACCATGTCACCAGGTGTGGTGGTGTACACCTGTAATCCCAGTAGCTTGGGAGGCTGAGGCAGGAGAATTGCAAGTTCAAAGCCAGCCTCAGCAACTTAGTGAGGCCCAAAGCAACTTAGCAAGACACTGTCTCAAAATGAAACAAAAATAAATAGGGACATGGTTCAGTAGTTAAATGCCCCTGGGTTCAAAAAAAAGATATCATGTCTACGGTTGCCTCTACAACCATCCTATACCATGGCCACATCAACTTAACTACAAAGCAGAGGGTAAGACAGTGAGACACGAGGATGAGCTTTGCTGGGCCACTCTCAGTTCTACATAATGCTGGCCTGCCATGGGGATCCTGTGCCCTATATACAACAGCCACACAGCACAGGCTAGGGTATAGACTGCTGGGTTAAGAGGATACATGGGACACATGGTAGAAACTCAGGGGCCTGCAGAAAATTTGAAATGAAATAAGGAGAGTCAACCTAAGAGCAACCAGATCAATATCTTACCACAATACCAAACACTTATTTACAATGTCAGCAGAACAGGGGTACAAAAATGCAGAAAGACACTGATTTTTCCTTGCCACTATGAGATACTATGAGCCACATGCACCATGTAGGGAAGAGCTATCTTACTATATAAGAAAGAATAACTCTACTGTTTGAATTACCTAAATAAAACTTAAATTGATTTGGACATTTCACTAACTTTTTTCTCCTTGTTAATAAGCAGGTAGAAGGCTAGGGAGAAAGACTAGTATAGATATAGGCAAAGCTAAAAATTAAGTATTTTCTGGACATCCAAATTTCAGTAGTGTTAAATCATGCATCTCTGATATGCACATCAGCTCAAATAAACAAAAAGAACTTGCACTCTACCTGTCTGAAGAGGTTAGGGAAGTCATCTGCATTGTTGACTTTTCTGATTCCCTTCCCTCCTCCTCCTTCTGAGGCCTTGATCATTACTGGGTATCCAACATCCTCTGCTGCCTTTAAGAAAGAGGAAAATGGAAGAGTAGTATTAGTAGAGTAGGATAAAACTGCATTTTCTCCTTTAAGAATGCAACTATTTAGTAGATCTATAAGTATTAAAATAGAAAGAACTTCAAGATACACTAAGGTAAAAAACTAACAGAACAATATTTGTAGTATTAGTTTAAACCAAAAGAAATAGTTATTTTGTAGATAAAAAAAGTACTGGAATATTGGCAATTTTATATGGTTCAATCTAGGGTAATCCATTATAGAAGTCAAAAACAAAATCAAAGTATAAGTTTAGGTATGATTGATTATATATGAATTAATACACCCAAGTATGTAAATGCAAAGAAATGAATTCTAAAATATATACCAGCAGTGTTCTATAAAAGGAAGATGGGTAGAAATAAATTTTCACTTTGTACCAATGTATTTTGGTATTGGAGTACATTCTTTACGGTGTACAGGTAACCATAATTTATTTTAAAAAAATAAGTAGTTGATTTAATACAAGCAGATGGTCTCGGTATAGTTTCTAACTACACATAAAAGAGTCTAAGAACTCTCAAGTATTCAAAATTTTTTTCTCACACAAATTTATAAAATATAACAAGATCTTAATATAATAAAATTAGTCAGAAAACTAATTTTCAACACATGCTGTAAATGTGCTTTTCACATTTACAGTAGACTGATCAGATGACAGTTCTAAAATTTTTTGAAAAAGCGAATTATCTATCCATCAAGTAAGGGACTAGTTAAAACAAGATATACCATACACTATGGAGAATACTATGCAATTATCAGAAGGAATGAGGTTGCTTTTATATGCAATAATACAGAAGATAAACAAATTGTACTGTTTAAGCAAAAAGTAAATTGGGGAAATTTAACCAAAATCTTTATATAACTAAAATCTTTATATAACTTTAGTTATATAACTAACTAAAATATTTATACAACTAAGCCATTCCTTTGTAAAATTATTCTGGTCTGGTCTTTTAAGGTTTTGCTACTTTATTAAGCTATCTTTAAACTGTAACAGAAAAAGACCATTTTAAATTTTGGGTCAGATTAGGGATGAAAAACCCCTCTCTCATAGTCCTATCTCTTCTAAAGCTTAATAAGCTCTATTCTTTCCTATGCTCATATAAAGAGAATTGGTGGAATTAATCACTCAATGATAGGTGATCAACGGAATAGCACAAACATGGAAAAGACATTAGAAAGGGAAGAGAGTATCCCACAGGAAGTCCGCAAAAAAATAGGCCTTTCAAATATATAAGAAAGTTCTAGCCACAATTCACCCATTAAAACTATTTTAGAATTTTGCTGGGCAAGGCGGGCACAGTGAGTGAGGCATGCCTGTAATCACAGTGGCTCAGGAAACTGAGGCCGGAGGATCTCAAATTCAAAGCCAGCCTTAGCAACTTAGTGAGACCCTGTCTCTAAATAAAACCTTGAAAAAGGGTTGGTGATGTGGCTCACTGGTAAAACACCCAAGTTCAATCCCAGTAACAAAATAATAATAATAATAATAATAATAATTTTGCCAGGTATGATGGTATAAGCCTATAATTTCAGTTTCTCAGAAGCCTGAGGCAGGAGGATCGCAAGTTCAAAGCCAACCTCAGTAACTAAGCAAGACCATAAGCAACTTGGTGAGAAATTCTATCTCAAAAAGGGCTGAAGATGCTGCTCAGTGTTTGTAAAGTACCCTTGATTTAATCCACAGTACCAAAGTAAATAAATGTGTGTGTGTGTGTGTGTGTAGGTATAATTCATACATATCCACACACATACCTTTTTCACAAACACATATCATTTTCTACATGGCACTAAAATTCTAACATGGGAGGGCTGGGAATATAGCTCAGTTAGAATGCTTTGCTTGCCTGTCAAGCACAAGGCCCTGGGTTCAATCCCCAGCACCACCAAAAAAAGAAAGAAAAAAAAAAGTCTAACATGGGGAAAATGATTATGTATAAAATTAAGTAGAAAAAAACGCCAGGATTACCAAACGATATATATTGTAAGACCTTAAATTTTAAGATACAGGAATTTATTAATAAAGAGTATATAAATCTATGAATGAACCAAAAAGCTAGAAGAAAATACATGAAAATTACATGAATATGTTAACAGGCATTATCTTTAGATAATAGCTTTATGGATAGTTTTATTATCTTCTCTGGCTTTCCAAATTTTCTACCAGAAAACTCTGCTTATAGGGCTGGGGCTATATCTCAGCGGCAGAGCACTTGCTTAGCATGTGAGAAGTACTGGGTCCAATCCTTAGCACCATGTAGAAATAAACAAAATAAAGGCATCCTGTCCATCTACAACTACAAAATTTTTTTTTTTTAAATTTTGCTTATAATTTAAAATCGGGGAAAAAAAGAAAACAAAGACTTCTAACCTTTTGCAAATTTTAGCAAATAAAGCATTTTTAATTCAATTAGAAATATTAACTTTTCTTATTACAGAGATTATGGGATATTTAATTTGAACAACAAAGCAAAATTAGTTGAACATTTAGCATTCCTCTTGAATTTATAACACACAAGTCAAACTCAAGCAATGTGTTTTTCTAAAATGGCCTCTTTTATCATCTACCTAGAGGCATAACTTGATACTTCCAGTTAGTTAAAAAGTTCATGAGAAACAAACTGGAGAGAACTATAAGGAAAGAAAAGGTTGGGGAAAAGATCTCTCTTCTTTTGCCTAGCTTCACCTTTCTATGCAAAAGGAAAATAGAGTAATGCTTTCAGGCTCTCTTGGCTCCCTCCCTCACTCCTTCCCAAGGGAAAAAGCATTAACTTATGTGACTTGTCAATTTAGAAGGAGAACTGAATATGCACTGCTCAGCCTCTTCCCCTGAGTTAAGTCCACTACACAAAACATACTCTTTTTGTCAGCTTTCAGCCATATAATAATCTGAATGACAAAAGTGATATCTCTGTAAAGGAAAGCCTGTGGTTATTCAGCATTGCCAGTAACCAGTGAGGCAGTGAACCTGGTTAACTCTGGCATGGCATTCAGTTTGTAAATCTCTTTGTTATATACTGAAGTCATTTTTATCAACAAGTGTATTGTAACAAAGCTGACGTTTTGACATGCCTTAGTCATCTGAATTTTATCTCAGTTCTGAACTCAAGCAAGAGAAAAAAGTGTGTGGCTTATGGATCCCCCTTCATATCTAACAGGTGGCAGAATGAGGAAAAATCAGTACTTCCTTAAAATACTGATTTAATTGCCTAAGAAACATTCTGTCCAGATAAGTAGCATGCTTAAAACTAATTTAAATTTCAGTTTGAAGTCACTTTCTCACTGTACACTTTATGAACTATACAGCCTGGTCTTACAACCTCATGCCATCAAGGGTACACACCAAAAACCAGGATCCAAATCCCCCCATATTTGTGACTATGATTAATCAGTTGAAAGGGATTGCTCCCTAAAGTTAGGAACCCACCTTCAGCCCATCATCCACATCCTTCACATATCCTTTTTCATACAGTTCCTGTGGAACATTTAAGATACGTTTCGAAAAATCATTTTCCTGCCAGTCCACACGAAGACCTGCAATAGACAAGTGACTTAAGAGCAACTGTAAGAATTTGTGTCAGTTTTCCGCTACATAGTCTTTAAAATACTATGTTATTTATCCTAAATTGAAAGCAGATGGCAGAAAGATAGAGGACATAAAACCGTGATCAGTTCTTGTAGGTAACAGTATTTATCCACAGCATGAGCTGGCAATTTGGGTTCTTACGCTGGAAAAAGCCAGGAGAGCTAATGGGGACCAACTTATAAAAATGCAAGGACATACAAGACAACAACAAAAAAGCATAACAGACTTCTCACAGCAACCCAGCAATACCTTCAATCTGTGTGTTCAGGCCTGCTCCAGGGCCAGAGGTCTAAGAAATAATTCAATCTTTATGAGCCCTTGGAAATGGAAATGGCGGTTTTATTGGCCTCAGCAGAGTCATGATTTCATGCTCCCTGAATGTTCCTGTACTTAGCCACAAGGGGAACACTATAGACTCTCCATTCAAACATGAACAAATTCAACCTTTTATTTTAAACTATTTGACCTAGCAGGTCTGGAGAGGATATGGCAATCCCCCTGGAGAGCCAGAATAACAAGGGTTCAAATCTCCTGGCCTCAAGACAATGGTCATTCCAATTTAAAAGAGGTTTTAATGTATGTCTGCTCCCAGAGGGTGAGTACTAAAAAAGGAAAGTTCATATTATTATCAGCTATAATAATTCACATTGCACTCTTTACAGGATTTGTCAAGAATAATTTTTTAAAAAAATTTATCCCTGTGCATGCTTGGAAGAAAGGTTGGCTATTGACCTCATTTTCTACATCAAGGGCAACTGAGGTTGAATAGTACTAGGAAAGCAAATCACCCACAGATTATGGGCTGACATCAGAAAAGCACTGAGAGGTAAACATTTGAGTAACAGGGCTTTAAGTTTTTCCTGGGGACCCAGACCACCCCCAAAATGGTCCAAAGGTCCAATTCTACTTATTAAGCCAGCCTCTGAGGAAGACTCTAGCCTAACCCTGAGTAGATTTGAACCCCAGAACATGTGTCTACCCAGTTTCTTCAAACTAAGTTCCAAGATCATTCCAAACCAGTTTAGCATCTGTGCACATGGTCTAAGTTTAAACTCCTAAGACATAACAAAAAATACATGACAGATATATTAAGCTAGGAGAAATCAAGATTATATTTCTTGTCAAGTACTCCAATACATTTTAAACAAACTAAGCCCCATGCTATTGTCCCAAATAACCTACTAAGCTTTTCTGCAATTCAAGATCCAAACAAGAAACAATTTCTTACCACTGCCACTCCAGGGAAGAGTTGGGATACCGGCAGTTTGAGCCACTATGGAAGATGCAATCTTATCCCCCAAAGCCCACATGGCCTGGCTTGGAGGACCTAAAAACAAAATAGGAAAAGAGCAACAACTGTAACATTTTTGCCTCATTTTTACAGCACATATATTTTGCCTTGAATTATAATTATTTGTATTTGTCTTGTCCCCATCCCCATTACATGTCATGAAGGTCATAACTTTGATTACGGGGAGTACCATATTTTGACTATTGTTTGTATTTTCTAGAGAATCTAATACAGTAAGCATTTTACACACAGTGTGAGCTCAATATATACAAGTATAAGCTGGATTGAATTCCGAACAAACCTAATTTATCATCCTTCATGATCCATCTTTACTGATTAACAAAATCTTTTTTTTTTTTTTTTTAACTTATATCCTAAAATAAAGATGGTAATGTTCTGGGGTTTGAGTCTGATGTACTACAGCCTCGTTAGTCTTAGGAGAACCCAAAGTAATATTTACAAAGCATATTCAGCATTATAGAGAATCTCTGAAACAGAAAGAAACCATTTGAGTCATATAGCCTCTACTGGAAGAAATACCTCTTATCCATAAGAATATAACCTATATTCTTAAATGCAAAGGTGCTGATTCATATTTAAGGGCGCACTTCTTCAGTATTTAAAAACAGGTCCTTCCCTCCACATATTTTTCTAAGGTTAGTGGGAACATTTAAAAAATACGTTTTGGACAGCAGTATTTTTCATACCTCAAGGAAAAGAACCCAGGGACAGAACACATACAAGATGAAATGAGCTAAGCATCATGTAAAAAATGAAGAAGGGGGAATAAAGAAATAAAAAGAGGGTTATTCTGAGAATCACTGATTCAATAAAAAGCAACAACAAACAGAAGAAAATAAGAGTGAAATATGGACAAAATTAATAAAAGGAAACAAAAAAACAGGAACAGTACATCACAAAGGTTTACCCATGAAGGCGATGCCATTTTTCAAGAGAAGCTCTGGGAGCTTGGGATTCTCAGAAGCATGACCCCAGCCAGCCCATACTGCCTACAAGGGAACACAATATGATTCATTCTCAAAATTCATACCAAAAACCAAAAACAAAACAAATAAAGAAAACCCACAAACTACCTTATTCTCTATTAAGGTTGGCCCTACTACATGAAGTACAATAGCTTCATAGCAGACTAATGCTTAATTCAGCTTCTATGCTTAATTGTTGGCAAACTTTTTATACAAAAATAAGCAGTCCATTGTAACAAAACCTCTGAAGAAGTCAAAAACAAGTTGAAATTGATATTACAGTTCAATTAGTCTTGTTGCTTTTTAGGAAACTCAATTCACAGCCTTTCAGCTAGGTTCTATAGAGCCTTTTCTGGAAATACTAGCCATTTTTCAAATATTCAATTACTCTGGCCACCCAATTTCATCTTTGTTCCATATAAGCCCAGAATTTTTTTCCTCATTGGGCATTCAGGTATTTACCCTAAACTTCCTAATACAATGTAATAAGGAAGAAACAATCTACTTCTAAAACACCATCATAATTTAGGCTAAGAATATTCCATAGGAAATAGCTAACTGTACTTACTTGAGATGGCTTGAAGGTGAGATGCATAGAACAAGAAAGTCTCTGAAAGACCCTTGCAAACTTGCTACTTGTATTATGTTTATTTTTAAACATTCCCTTCTTTCCATCTTTCCTTGTCTGTTTTAGTTATTCCATATAGAAGTACATAAGAATTTTCCAAAAAGATATAACTTCTATATAAAAGTTCTTTATATAAAAATTTTATTTAAAAGTTCTTATAAAAGTGCCAGACGTAGTAGTACATTCCTGTACTCCCAGCAAATTGGAAGGCTGAGGCAGGAGAATTGCAAGTTTGAGTCCAGTCTCAGCAACTTAGTGAGGCCCGACATAATTTAGCAAGACTCTGTCTCAAAAAATAAAAAGGGCTGGGGATATAGCTCAGTGGTTAAGTGCCCCTGGGTTCAATCCATAGTATAAAAAAAAAGTTCTTATAAAAGTGTTTTTTATAAAAGTTCTCCTGGGCCTAAATGTAAAATAGTTGAATTTGTTTTTAAAGGACTCTCTTACTTGTACAGGAATCCTTTTAGCAATATCAAGAATTAATTCCACATTTGCATAATTGTTGTTGTTTGGTCCTCCAGGCACTGGTACATAGTGATCTGCCATCTTAATGTATTCTGAAAATGTAAACAAATAAATACAGGACACATGATTTGTTTTCAGAAATATAATGGTAAAGGAAAACTGTGTAAAGGACAGGGACTATCATAAGAAACCATAGGACAAACAGCATTAATGGGACAATTTTCAGGACAATTTAGTTGGAGACTCTTGAGTTTAAGTCACACATTTAGGAATCTCATATACTGAAATAGCAGGTCTCAAACATTTCGCTTTAGAGGGTTTTTGTGAGCTCTGTATCAAGGTTGATCAATCTGTCAGTAATGTACAATTACTCTATTCTAAGAAAATGTTTTAGTCCTTCAACTTGCATGGTACCACAAGAAAGTCCTTTCCCTAGTGTAGATCTGTACAGAATGGGCAAAGAAGGTAGAATTTGGAGGGTTTGCTGATTAACTAAACAGGAAGGTTAGTTATAGGAATCTGATTAGTGCCTGAAAAAGGTTAATTTCAAATGTTGGAAGCAGCTAGTATTTCAAAGAAATTTTAGAAAGATAACTACTTTCCCTCCTTACATTTTGTTGTTGTTGTTGTTGTTGTTGTTATTGTTGTCAGGTATTTCCTTTCAGTTTTGTCACCTAATGTCTCTTTTCCTCTACTGACAGAACAAGTATAGCAGAGTAACTACCATTTCCAGGAACTAAGTCCTTTATATATAAATTCTCTCAGCAATCCTATATATAAATGTATTATTATTAGCATCCCAGATTACAGGAAATCATGGCTTGGAGTTGTTAAGTAACTTGCATCAAGTTCATCTTTATCATATTTATTAACATTCCTTATATCTTGTTCTTAACTTTAAAATAATTTAATTTCTTCTATAAAAATTCTATTAAAAGTAAAAATTACACTAAAATTAAGATATAGGGTCCTATAGATTGCTTAAAATTAAAATAAGTTCATTCTTTTTGATTACAGAAGGAGAAGCAGGAAATTTATTTAAAAATGTAAGATAATGTCAGGATATAATAACACTATTTTTAAAAGGTCAAAACCACCCATTATCTCACCTCAGAGAAAACCAGTTCATACTGATATACATGTAACCACACTTAGCCAATTTAACAATATGCTGTGATATCAACCCACATTATGACATAGGGTTATATTTAACTAATGTATATACTGACTATATTTAATATTTTGATGATTAATATTTCAATAGTTCATCATTCAAGTACTAAATTATTGATAAAATCAGTTATTTAAAATTTGAAAAATATTAAAATAATGTATACATTTGTACTACTGCCAAATTATACCCTCATGATATATTCCTAGAAGTAAAACCATTAAGTCAAAGGATATTCACATTTTTAGATTTTTGCTAGTTGCCTCACCTATATTATCAAATCTTTTTAATTTTACCAGTTTTTTTTTTTTTTTTTAAACCCTATATACCACTGTTTTGATTTGCTTTCTTTGGTTACCACTGATGAATCTCTTTTCATATGTTTGCTGCTTTTTCTTTAATCTTTTTTTTTTTTTAAATAGGGTTTTGCTGTGTTGTCCAGGCTGGTCCTGAATTCCTGGGCTCAAAATAATCCTCATACCTCTGTATCCCAAGTAGCTGGGACTATAAGCACACACTACTGCACCTGGCTTATTTCTTCTTTTATGGATGACCTGTTCATGTTTTCAATATTCTATTGAAGGACACCTTTTTTTTTTATAGTGCAGGTAGAAACTCTTTGTTGCCAATGTTTTTCCAGATTATAATTTGTCTTTAACTTTTTCTTTTTTATTTGCTAAATACTAAATTATACAGTTAAATCTATTCAACTTTTCCATTGTGATTTAGTCTTTTCTGTAGTACAGTAGTCCTAGATAGAGAAAAAATTGCTGACATATATCTCTACACACAAATCACACAACCTGCAAAGGTATTGTTGCTGCCAACTAACAAAAGTTCAGAGTTCTACACCAATAAACTTTTTATTGTCATTACTGAAGACACTAAGAGGAAAAAAAGCTTTTGGAGGCAGAAAAAGAAAGCTCATCCTAATTATATAATCTGTATCTCTCCATCATCTACTAGTTTCCACAACCACAATTACAGTCTCTATCCTAGAATATATTCACAAATAATTTAAAAACTTCCCCTCCCCCTAAAAAATTGCAATGGGCACTCCATATCTGCAGGTTCTGCATATGTGGATCCAATCAGTGTCAGACAAAACATTTTGGAGGGCTGGGGATATAGCTCAGTGGTAGAGCATCCTTAGGCTCAATCCCCACTACCAAAAAGAAAAATATTTTGGGGGGAAAAATTGCATCTGTACTGAAAACATAGAAACTTTATTCCTTGTCATTATTTCCTAAACGATATAGTGTAACGCTATATTTACATAATATTTACACTGTATTCAGTGTTATGGGTAATCTAGATATAGGGGGGGATGTGGTTAGGTTATAGGAAAACACTATACGATTTTACATGAGGGACTTAAGTATCTGCAGTCTTTGGTTTCAGTAGAGGGATGTGGAACCAATCCCCCACAGACCATACTCAATTCCTCACTATGGTTTTCATTAATCATTCATCTTTCCAATTTCTCTATAATTATGACAAAATTAAAATATGCAAATGGGTTAGGTATTACCATCCTTAACCTGTCAATTTTGCCTGTTCCCCTCCAGTCTCAGAGGATGAAGTCCTCTCTCCTATCTATAGCTCCTTTTTACAATTTTTTTAAATCATAAAAGTAATTTGTATTTTAAACTGAATTACAGTGATGACGGCACAATGGTATAAATATGCTAAAACTCAAAGACCTAAATTTTACTCAATGAAGCTGTTAAACAATAATTAACATAATAGAAAGGTCAGAGGAAGAAGGAAAATCACCCATAATATCAACTTCTAATTCAATATCATTAGTATGGTAGTCCTTCCTAGCATTTTATTTTTTAAATAACTTTTAAATTTTGTAAAAAGAATATACTAAATGTGAAAATGTTAGGAAAAGCAGAAACACAAAATTCTATCTTCAGGGAAAAAGACTATTACTGCTTTGGTATATGTTGTTATAGCCTTTTTTCTATGATTGTATGCAATGTCTTTTTCCTATTATATCATGCTATTAATTTCCTTTTACAGGCAACATTTTCCTTAGCAAACATGGAAGGCAACACTTTCCCTCAGCAAACATGGTAGACAGACACGAAGGAGTTATCATGATCTCAACCTCCAGGATTTGTGCTTATGTACCTCCTCCCCTTAAGCATAGAAAGAATCTGCAATTTGCTCTGGACAAGAAAATATGGCACAGGTGATGAGATATCACTTCCATGAGAACATTACAAAAGAATATAACCCATCTTACTATGAGATCCTCTCCTTTACAGACTTTGAGGAAGTGAAAAGTCATTTTGGGATGGTCTATGTGACAAGGAGCCAAGAGTGGGCTATAGCCAATAATCAGACATTCAAGTCCTCAGTCTGATAGCTCACAAAAGAAGCGAATGTTGTCAACAACCATGTGAGCCTGAAGCTACATTCAGCCCAAGTTGAGGCTCAGGTGAGACCACAATCCCAGCTGACAACTGATTACAGTCTTAAGAATACCTGAAACAGGAGAACCAGCTAAATCATGCTCTGACTTACACAAACTATGAGATGATGTCTGTTGCTTTCCGCTGCAAAATTTGTGATATTATTATCATGTAGTAATAAATAATATAGCAATTTATCCAAATAGTCTCATACTAATAAATGTCATTCACAAAATATTTATTAATGACTACATGGTATTTCATAGAATTGGTATGGTACATTTTAATCAGTTAATTTGCTAATATTTAACAAGCATTTCGGTTTCTCACTATTTTAAAATAATGAGCAATGAATATCCTTGTACAAATATATTTGCCCTCTTTACGAGTTCTTCCCCCTGGGAATGCTAGATTTTTTTGATCAAAAGAAATGCATATTATTGTCCACCTGTATCCTTGATCCTTTTCCATTCCATTTCTTAGTGGTCTCTAATGTACAGGTCTCTCCTGTACTTTAATCCTTCCTTCCTCTATGGTTCCTTCCTCTCCGACTGCAAACATCCCCAAATTTCTTTCATTCTAAAAATTTTTAAAAATCTTCCCTTCACCCCGAATTTTGCTTTAGTTACTGCCTTTTCTTTAAAAAAAAAAAAAATACAGATTATGTCCATATCACTTCTCACATTCCTTAACATCCTATATTAGTCTGCATACTTTTAAATTGTTCCACTGAAATTATTCTCGCAAAGGTAACTAATGATTTCCTAATCACTGCATGGTTTCTGGTCCTAATTTTGGACTGTTGACATATTTGACTCTTCCGTATAGAAATTTCTTTTCTCTGTGCTTCTTTGTTTCTTCTCCAATCTCTTTTATCATTTCTCAGCTTTGTTTATGGGCCTGTTTACCTTAGTTTACCCCTAATTTTTTGTCTTGCATAAATTCTTATACTTGGCCCTTTTCATCTTCTACCTGTTTTTTGGAAGGTGGTGCTAACTACACCACTATTTTCCAATAATAAACACATCTTAATCTCTAGCTCTCATTGTTTCTAAATTCTAGAAGGATATAGCCAACTTTTTATAGGATTCATAGAATTTGCAAAAGCCAAAGGTACTCCATGTTAAATCAATCTCCCTACCATAAAAAACCTTGCTCTTGTAGCTATATTACCTATTTTAGTTGGTGGTATGAGCATTTGCCTTGTCAACCAAATTAGAAACCCAATGGCCAACAATAACCCTTCCCTTAATTATTAAATCTTCTTATTGTTATTTCCACCACTCTAAACCATCCATTTCTTCTCTATTCTCAGCCCTATTATATATCCTCTGTTATTGTTTTCCTCAAATAGATCTTTAAAGATACCAATGGAATCATCCAATTTTTTAAAAGAATGTTTTAGAGGTACATACTGGATGGAGGAATATGATATCCTGAATTTGCTTCAAAATAATTGGGGAAATGGGTGGCAGGGGTAAAAGCATAGATGAAACTAGAGCAGCCATGACTTGGTAATTGGAAAATAAGGAGATGAGAAGGAGTTCATTACACTTTTCTACTTTTGTATAATTAAAAACAAAAGTAAACAAAAAAAAGCCTGGGCAAGGAGTGTAGCTCGGTGGTAGAGCACTTGCCTAAATTGCCTAGCATGGACAAATTTCCAATACTATTAAAAAAAATATTTCATTTAAAATGCAAAACCCTTCAATGTCTAACACATATTCACACTACACACAATCACATTACGCATACCCTCAAAAAGATAAAGTCTGACCTCTAAGGATAGGAAACAACGCCCTCCTTGTTACTACTGTATAACTCTTTTAATAAATTACTAAATTTTATTTTGTACTTTAATAAGCTACCTTCAATTTTTTGGAAGATCGCTTGGGTTATACCTTCATACATTTGCATACGCTGTTCTTTCTGCCTGGTATACCCTTCACTCTCCCGTAACTGCTTTATTAACTTTACTATTTATTCTTGGTTAGGCATAATCTCGTCCAGAAAGCTTTCTGTTGCCAGCCATGGTAGGGCACACCCGTAATCCCAGTGGCTGGCAAGTTCAAAGCTAGCCTCAGCAACTTAGCAATGCCCTAAGCAATTCAGCAAGACCTGTCTCTAAATAAAATATAAAAAAGGGCTGGGCATATGGCTCAGTGGTAAAGCACCCCTGGGTCCAATCAGAAGGAAGGAAGGAACAAAGGAACGAAGGAACAAAGGGAAGGGAAGGGGAAGGGGAAGGGGAAGGAAAAAGGAAGGTAGGGGGAAAATTTTCTGTTAACCCTGCCCCAAAGTGATAAATGTCTCATTTCTATGTTCTCATAAAACCCTCTGTATGTTTCCACTGTAGCACTTACCTCATTGTGTTAAAGTTATTTGTTTCCTAGAGCAAGATCACATTTTATTCAGCTATGGATCTGGTCTCCATGTTCATAAAGTGAATGGATAAATGAATTAATAGGAGTAACAGATAAAATGGATGGAGAAAAGAAACCATGTATGGTCATTTACATTTTCTATAGGTGATCTCATCTTTACAACTCTTTAGGGGAAAACAAATTAAGATCTTTCTTTTATAGGCACAAAAATTATAGTTCAGAGATATTAAAGGGTACATCTAAAAGGTTTCACATAATAAAACCTGCCTTCCCATACATTGGTGACTTCACTGTTTATAAATGCCATAATAACCTTTAATCCTTAGAAATAGTCAGTCTAAATATCATGGTCTCAAGATGATGACAACATATACAGACCCAAATGGGTTTAAAGAATACCCCTTTAAAGAACTGTTATCTGTAGATACTCTATCTTAAGAGATTATACCTTAGTGATACAAAGTATGGAGAAGAAAGACCAGTCACACCTCCGTTATACCTGTAGTGTTTACCTACCCATCTCAGACAGAGGACCATCTAAGCAGAGAGGATATGTGAAAGCGTTTACTTAGTGAAACCCATTTGGGTCCCAAGATCTATCTCCTTCATGAAGACAAGAAAAAAGAAACTTTACACTAAAATTCTCTAGAATTTGATATAATTCATAAGGGAAATAGCACTTCCTTCCAAACTTTTCCACTTACACATACTAAAGTATGTGCCACAGCAAATACTTAATACTAAAAAAGACACATACGTGAAAGCCCAAATCAATTCCTATGTTAAATTTTTACTACTTACCTTAGAATATAGGAATGTACATAGTTAATGCTACGGTTAATTATAGTATAGTCACCCCTCTACCCCCAGTTGTAACTCCAGAAAAATTCCAAAGAGGAGTTTTGTAATCTCTTCTCTGGGTTTTATGGAGGTTTCCTTTACCCTTCTGTGTTAGCCTACAATCATTCTTACATGGCCATTACTGATACTTGTTAAAGAGAAATTCTTTAAATAGGATTTTACTAGAACTCCTAGATATGGGAATACCCCTAAACTAGCATTTTCCTACTGAAAGTCTGGGCTATTCAATGTTTTATGCTTAAGGGTGATGCTTTTGTAAATCTAATGACTCACCTGCATTGGCTTTAAGGTCTTCAGGTGTGACCATGACAACAAATCGGATTGCACGCTCATTTCGAAACATTTCGTAAGACCACCGACGGATGGATCGCATGCATTTCACTGCTGCAATGCCATTGTTAGCAATAAGAACCTGGGAGAAAGGAGAATGGGAATTGGAAGAAAATACAGAAAAGAAAGGTAATGACAGAGGAATAAAGATGGGAGATTTTTGTACGGGAAAAAAAAAAAAAAAAAAAATTTCAACCAGGAATTCTTGCTAGTCTAGTCTAGGAACCAGATCCCACATGATCAAGTAATATTTTTAAATATTTGCTAAGCAAATATATCAATGTGTGCTAGGTAGAATTTACCTCCCTCTAATTTCATTTCTTAGAGAAAAAAACAAAGTCATCGTTACTCATACACTGTTCGTGAATTATTCTACCATACTTATAACTAGGCAACAGAGGAAAACAAACTTCAGAGGGATGATGCATTATCAACTAAGAAATGGGAGAAGACTAAACTGTGCAATGTCATGTGCTATTCCCTGTTGTAATAAAGCAGGACACAGAGCCCTGAAAATGTATAAAAACCCTGACATCAATTGCTTCTCTCCAAAATGCTGAATCCCAATTCCTTAGAATTGTAGAGACTGTTTCAGAAAGAATGGTCACAACCAAATAATCTAGACACTTCTCTGTAAATAAATCATCTATCTTCTTACCTATGTTGCAATCATGCTCCTGAGGATAATATAGGCTAATAGATCCATAACCTATGTTTACTACAGAAGGACACTGCTGAAGCAATACTTTCAGGAGTATGAATACAAGGTTCCCATCCTATAATCTTTTAATCACTATAAACTATTTTACTAAGTCATTCTCTCAGCTCTGATGTGGCTCGGATAGTGATACAGGCTGGGTGTAGCAGTACATGCCTATATCCCAGCTACTTGGGAGGTTACAATAGGAGTATTGCAAGTCTGAGGCCAGCCTAGGCAAATTAGCATAAGACAATAACTCAAAATAAAGTAAAAAGGGCTAGAGATGTGGCTCAGTGTACAGCACTTGTCTAGTATGCACAGGACCCTGTTTAATCTCAAGTAGGACTCCCTCTACCCCCAAAACAAATATGTGACACAGAATCACTCATGGGCTGGAGAGATAGCTCAGCTGATAGAGTGCTTGCCTCAAAAGCACAAGGCCCTGAGTTCAATCCCCAGTACCGAAAAAAAAAAAAGAATCACTGATAACATTTCATACCTGAAATCTCTTCAAGTATTTCATGACATATCCCCTCTAAACACCACAAATACCTGGTGGAAGCCAGTAAATCACAGTACATAAAACTGTTTAAGCCTTCTGCTCTGAAACTCAACTCTACATCCAATGCTGTTGTACTCCATAAATTAATAAATTCCTCACACACTATCAGATCAATGCAGACTCTGTAAAACCATAAATCTTTCAAAAAGAACCTTATTAACACTGTTTGATCTCCTGAATTGGTTGTGATTAAATTATTAGTGGCAAATATATATTACAGAAAATAGTGAAATTGTATAATAGGATGGCAGGGAGGCAGAAAGAACAATTCCATAAAAAGTGGTAAAGTCCCTGGAAAAATATAACTACTAATTTTGATCTCTAGGCATTAAATTACACTTACTTCCCCCAACCCCATGCTGCAGATGGTCAACACAGGGCTTTGCAGAAATTAGGTAAGCATAACCCCAGTTCCTGGTATACCTTTTTTTACTACTGGGAATTGAGCGCAGGGGCACTTTACCACTGAGCTACATTCCCAGCCCTTTTTAAATTTTGAGACAGGGTCTTGCTAAGTTGTTAAGGCTGGCCTTGAACTTGTGATCCTCCTGCCTCAGCCTCTTGAGTCACTGGGATTACAGACAGGTGCCACCACGCACAGCCCTCATGTATGTTTATTTTTTTTAAAGTTGTCTATGGACCTTTTTTTATTTACATGTGATGCAAGAATTGAACCCAGTGCCTCACAAATGCTAGACAAGAGCTCTACCACTGAGTTACAACCCCAGCCCACCCTCATGTACTTTTGACAAAAAGAATTTAGAAAGTTATAACTTACCTTCTCAATCACTTTATTCCCTCCAAAACGAGTAACAAATTCTGCTGGAGAAGCCACAGTGAAATCTCGCTGTGAGTCTATTTTCTTTCGGTCTCGACATTGTTTTACTAGGTGCAAGCCAGACATGCTGGACCTAGAACAATGAGAAACCATGAGAGTGCATAGGTAGTGTTTCTTCACACTGTCCATATCCTCTGGAGACCCACTTTTCATCACCATACTCATAACAATATTTCCAACTGTATCTATGTGGAGTTTGCATACTGGCAGATTACATATTTTTCAAATACAAGAGAGAAAAGAAAATCTTTCCTTGGGAAGTTTTAGGGAGAAAGAAAAGTGATTCTGAATAACGAACAACAATATTAGGCTGACCAACAGATGCCATCCCAAAAAGACAGGAAAAGGACAGAATGAAAAGAGACAGTAAAAATAGCAGACTAACAGATAAAAACCAGTGGAGCTAGTGCTGAATCATGACTGCCATGAAGATGACCTTGACTTCTGCATCTGTAGTTTCCATCTTTCTTATGAGCTGTAACTCCACATTTTAAACTGTCCACTAAATGTTTGACTTGGGTATCCCACAGATATCTTAAAATCAAGAATTCCAAAACTAATTTTTTAAAAATTTTTAGTTATAGATGGACCTAATATCTTCATTTTACTTATTTGTGTCTGCTGAAGATTGAACCCAGTGCCTCACACAAGTGAGGCAAGCACTCTATCACTGAGATACAGTCCCAGCCCCCCAAAACCAAAACATATCATATTTCAGCTATAAGTATGTAACTTACAATTTATGCCTTATTTAACCAACATTATTTTCTTAGCGATACATAAAATAACAGTGTTTCTAATAACCAACGATGTCTTAGATTAGATGGAACATAACAGTAGAATCAATTTAGGCCTAGGATTAAATTACAGACCTGTCCATTTAATAACTCCAGTGATCTCTGGCAAATAATTTAACCTTGTTCCGATTCAGATTTCTCTTTGTGAAATGTACATGATATTTGCTGCGGTGTCTGTTATTTACCTATTGTCCCTCAGCAATAAACCCACCCTTTCATGCTCTGCAACAATGCGGTTAAGACTGCAAACTTAATTTCTAAGACTCCTTTGGTAGCTCTCTTCTGTTCATTTCTGCCAATGGCAAAATGGAAAGGATTTTAAAAAGGGACTCCCTTCCTTCCTTTTTCCCAGATTTCAGTGTCACTCCCATAATAACAGAGTTTACACCAGCCTCTAGCTTCTTTCAACATCCCCAGCAAGTCTTTAAAGTACCTACAGCAGTGGACTGTGGCTCCTTGGAAGTCAGAGTACCAGCCTTGCCCTGCTCATTCATCCTCTGGATGGTGCTACCTGGGTCTATCCATCACCTGTCAGGTCAGGCTTCCTCTTCAGGGATTTGAGCACCAGCTACTCAAAACCCATCCCAGAGGTCTAAGTATCAGCCCTCAAGGCCCTCCTCCAAAGCCCTAGGTTCTGGTAACACTATAACTGTTTGCTTTTGTTCTCCCAATCCTAGTAGTGACAACTGCTTCCTGTGGTTATTAACTCGAACATACCTTTTTTATTATTTTGTTCTAATACCTAAGTAATCAATTTTCACTGTTGAATACCCTGTGTTCATAACACCTGATGCACCTGTATGTCAAAATCACTCTATTGTCATGTATATAAAAAAGAAAATAATAATAATAATTAATACCTGATGCAGTTTTTCTTTCTGTAACTAGATCTTGACAGACTCTGAACTTTCAAGGGCAGTCATTTATCAAACTTCCAGACAACAGAAAAAGAAGCAAAACTCCCAAGCTAAAATAACAATAAAGTCAAAACTAGACAAAGGTGTTACATGAAGGGAAAATTCTAGATTCATCTTACTGATGACTACATATGCAAGCTTCTTAAACAAATATCTTAAAGAAGTAAGGTATTGGTCCAAAGCCGTCTTAAGTCATTTTGTAGTTAAAAATATGTTACTCCAGGGCTGGGGTTGTACCTTAGTGGTAGAGCACCTGTATAGCATGTGTGAGGAACTGGGTTCAATCCTCAGAACCCAGTAAAAATAAATATAATAAAAAATAAAGATATTTTGCCCCTCTACAACTACAGTAAATAAATAAATAAATAAATAAATAAATAAATAAATATGCAAATCCATAACCAAGTTGAATTTGTGCCAGGTATGTAAGGATGGTTTAATTTTAGAAAATCTAAATGAAATATTCTCTGTTAAGAGTCCTAGTAAGTGAAATAAAATGAAAAAAATTAGAGTTATTAAGATTGCAAAGGAGGAATTAAACAGTCATTATTTGTGAACCATGAGATCAGTTACATAGAACACACAAAAGATTATACACACAAATTATCAGAGTTAGGAGACCTTAATCAAAAGTTGAAAAACAACAGTTTTTCTTCCACTTTACTCTTACAACACAGAACACTGCTGTGATCACATGGGTGAGGAGTTTTCCACACACACCAAGCGGTTCTGGAATAGACATTAGCTGTGTATCCTTTAATTCAACTCAATTCTGATCCTATCTTCCTGGAGATAGCAGTGGATTCCACAAGTTAAAGACTCAACCCCATAAAACTACACCCTCCTTCAGATGCTAAGTCCCAGGGTGAGACCTGTAGTTCTGACTCTACCCACTATAAATCAAGGTTCTCATGCTCTCCTCCTAGGTTTAAAGTTGCTGGAACATCTCACGGAACACAGGGAAACACTTTACTTACAGTTATTATATAGGATATTACAAAGGATATCAAATGGAAGGCAAACATTGAGTAAGGCATATGGGAAGGGGCACAAAAATTCCATACCCTCTCCAGGCACACCACACTCCAGGCACCTCTACCACACTTCAGGTAACTTCTTATGTTCAGTGATCTAGAAGCTCTTTAAACCCTACATACAGTTCAGGAATTTTTATAGAAGTTTTATTATGTGAGCATAATTGATTACATCACTGGTCACTGATGATCAACTCAACATTCAGCACCTCTGCCCTCTCTGAAGATAAGGGAATGGGATAGAAAGTTCCAACCCTCTAACCACATGTTGGTTCCCATGGCAACCAGCCCCCATCGTAAGGCTATTGAGGAGCCCCCAGACTTCAATCATTTCATTAGTATACAAAAGTCATTTATCATCTAAGACATACCAAGGGCTTAGGAGCCATGTGCCAGGAAATGGACAAGGGCAAACAGAAATTTCACAGTATTGTTTCTAGATATGTTTAACATACAAAAAGTCCAAAAATATTTATATACAATAGATAATATAGATTATAAAAATGAAGACATTATAAAGTTTAAAATGTAAATACTTCTAAGAGATATATGTAAATATGACACAACTATATAAATAAAGAAAATACAATGGACATGTGATTAAGGAAAATGGTTATCTAGGTAGGGGAGGCAGGAAGAAGGGTTGAGAGGCCATATGGCTAAAGGACCCACCTTTGTTTTAGGTAGGAAGGTTTCAAATTCTTTTTACATTATTTTTAAAGTAACTAGACAAATAAAGAAATAAGAGTGGGCCACATGTGAATCAATGATCAGCATTTCATAAACCAAGGATTATATCATTCTATGCCTGGAGTTACACATATACATACACACATAGATCAATCAGTTTTCTGTTATCTAGGGAGAGAGTGAGGGATAGAGAAGACATAAACCTAAAAGCAGTAATAAGGTAGGGGAAGGAACTGATCATGAGATTTAATGAATGGTATAGAGATACTAAAGGAATATTCTTGAAGGTCACTTGCAATTAAAAAGGGGAGAAAAATAAATCTTACTTTTAGTGATATGATCCTTTACATAGCCATAGTCATGTTATTATTATTGGCAGTTATTCCCAAACTTTACTAAAAGTTTAAAAAAACAAACTAAAGAATGCTATGTGCCAGTGACAAGAGGTCAGTTGATTTTTTTTTTCCAGCCCACCAATCAACTGTTATACTTCATAGATTACTACAATACTGTACTTACTTAATTTTAACTGCTCATGAAGATAACACTACAAAATCAAATGAGAATTACATATTGGGTCATCAACTGATAATAAAAACAATGCAGCAGAAAACTATTCTGCATCTGGGGGAGGTGGCATATGCTTTTAATCCCAGTGATCATCGGTGAGGACCTAAGCAACTTAGTGAGGCCCTGTCTCCTCCCCCCAAAAAAAGAGAGAGAAAGAGCTGGGGATATAGCTCAGAGGTAAACTGCCCCTGGGTTCGATCCCCGGTACCAAAAAAAAAAAAAACTACCTTGCAGCAGGCATAAAGGTATCCAAAAATGGATTTAAATGAGAAATAGATTTAAATGGGGGGGAGCATAAAAGAATTCAGTAATTAAGAAAACTCCCCTTTTCCTCACCAACTACAATCTGACTTGTTTCAACACAGAGAAGCAACTCTATGTTAAATGAAATAAATCTAAGAAAAATCACCAGGGGAGCGAGGCAGAAGTGGGGACATGTTTAATAACAGGTACAAACTTATGAACAGCAGGAATAAGTTTTAATGTTCTGTTGTACAGTAAAGTGAACAAAGTTAACAATATCATTGCATATTTCAAAATAGCTAAAAGACAGGATTTTGAATGTTTTCACCACAAAGAAATGTTTGAGGTGGTGAAAAACTACTCAAATTTGATCATTACAAATTGTATACATGTACTGAAACATCACATTGTACCCCATAAATATACACAATTTTTGTGTCAATTAAAAATTTAATTTTAAAAAATAAAAAAGCATCTACCAGCACTATGCCAACCCCATACTAGAGCCTAAGGTGAAAGAGAAAAAAAAAAAAAACAGTATTATGATCCTGTCTTTATTCAAAATGTTGATGTTTTGCTCTTCATGGTTGTTTTACATTGATTTTGATTTTAAAACTATTTTTCAAAATATTATTTATATTGGGGGAATACCATTAAAATGAAAAGATTCACAGTGGCATTCTGCTTTCTTGTTGTAAATTTTTAGGTACAATTTTCTGCACACGGCTCCAATTTTAAAAATGTAAACGTGTCTATCCTCACTCCTTTAGAATGCACTCCTTTAGAAGCACCAAACCTTATAAGGTTGTCTGTTCTATCACCCAGCACACTATCTCACTTTACATGTACCAATAGTTTGATACACATTTAAGAAAATTAATCTTTCTTCCCTTAGTGCCTCTATCAAAACTTGGTGAGTAGGCTCTTACCTTACACTTATATGACTTAAGGTGGCTTTTCTTAACTTGCAAAAACAACACCTATAGGACGACTGCAAGAAGGGATAGTTCAGAGACTATGGCTACTTTACCCACCAGACTTAAAGATACAGTCACAATGAAGGCTACACATCTCTACTGGCACTAAGTGTATGTTTGCTAATAGATGCCAAAGCACTTTCTAATACAAGATTCTGACACTTTGAACTGGTCTCTCTACTAAAATTCTCATTATCTTTTTCTACCAATATATCTAATTATTGTGTATCTTTAAACTTAAGAGGGGTATGTTAGTTAGGTTTTCATTGCTGTGAAAAATACCTGCCAAGAACACCTTAGAGGAGGAAAAGTTTATTTGGGCTCAGAAGTTCAATCCAGGGTTGAACAACTCCATTACTCTGGGCCCCAGGCAAGGTAGAGCATTATGGCAGGAAGGCATGGCAGAGGAACACTGCTCTGCTCATGGCAGCCAGGAAGCAGAGACAGGAGAATAGGTCACAAGTAAGATGCACCCTTACAGAACACCCCCAGAGACTCGCCTCCTCCAGTAAGATCCCACCTGCCTATAGTTACCACCTAGTTAGTCCATTCAAAGTAGGATGGACTAATTAGATTATAGCTATCATAATCTAACCATTCACCTCTGAATTCATGAATTAGCCCAGGAGCTTTGAGGGGGATACTGCATATCTAAAGTGTAACAAGGGCCCCTAAAGAAAATAAGGTCTGTTTATGGTCTGCCTCTTTTGTCCAACATCACAAAAGAAGTCTACATCACAGACAGATAAGAAACCAAGTTTCCTGAGTCTCATTTCAGTGTTCATCCAACTACACCATGCAACACCTATGATTATAACAAATAATATTGGTCTGGAAACAGTGTCAGGGTGTGTGGTTTGTGTGTGTGTGTGTGTGTGTGTGTATTTTGGGGGTGGGGGGTACCAGGGATTGAACTCAAGGTGCTTAACCACTGAGCGACATCACCAGCACTTTTTATGTTTTTGAGACAAGGTCTCGCTAAGTTGCCTAGGGCCTCACTAAAATGTTGCAGCTGGCTTTGAACTCACAATCCTCCTGCTTCAGTTTCCTGAGCCCCTGGGATTACAGGTGTGTGCCACTGTACCCAACCAAGACACATTTATTTTTTTAAATAATAAAAATAAAAATGGTTATTTTGTCTATAATTTTACTTGCCACCTACTCATTTCTTTCAGGCCCCAAGTCCATGGATCATATCAGTGTATCACACTGAGTAATAACATGAATGAATCTCAGAAACTCCATGATCAGAGAAGGAAACAGAATGCTAAAGAGCACATACTGGGACCCTTGGATTGATGAGTCGGCCTGGCCCTCAACTGGCCCTCAAGGGTGCGGTGTCTGGCTCCTCCAGTGCCACCATTATGAAGAAAGTGGTTTAGCAGCTCCAGCTGGAGACCAGGCTTAGCCCCATTAAGATTTCCCAAGCAGCTGCAAATCTGAATTGTTGTAGAATGCTCAACAAGATCCCCTGCTGATTGGAGTATCTTCTACAAATCCCTTCAGATCTCAGAAAGTCTGTTCCTTTTTCAATGAATCTTTCAGAGGTTTCCCAAACCACTTCTCACCAACCAGTGAATATTCAAGACAGCTAAATCTGAAGACAACACAAAAGCTTCTCTTTGATACATATGCGACAACAAACATCTACTTTTGTCAGTCCTTAACATCTACCTCTCTGAATTTTAATTAATTTCTATTTCACAAGGATAATTATTTTATATACCCTGGCAGCAGCATATAATAAAATATGTAGTATTTTTAAAAAGAGCACATACTGTATGACTTCATGTACATGACATTCTGAATCATGTAAAACTAATTTATAGTGCAAAAAGCTGATCAGTGTGCTGGGGAAATGATTGCGGGGGCGGGGGGTTGTGGAGATGATGGAAATGTTCTATATCTTGATCCTGATTGTGATGGTGTCTACACAGATAAACATGTCAAAACCATAAAACTATAATCTTTTTTTGGGGCAGTGGGGTGGTAACAGGGATTGAATCCAGAGGCACTCTACCACTAAGCTATATCCTCAGCCCTTTGTATTCTGAGACAGGATCTCACTAAGTTGCTCAGGGCCTTGCTAATTTGCTGAGGCTGGTCTTGAACTTGTAATCCTCCTGCTTCAGTCGCCCAAGTCGCTGCCCAGCTAAAACTGTTTAATTTTCAAACAGGTGAACTTTATTGTAGGTAAACTGTATTTTAACAAATCTGATTTAAAATCTCATTGAGCTTTCTCTCTCCTCCAGCTGCCCAAGATGCCAAAAGGAAAGAAAGCCAAGGGAAAGAAGGTGGTTCCAACCTCTGTCATGGTCAAGAAGCAGGAAGGCAAGAAGGTGGTGAGCCCACTGTTCGAGAAGAGGCCAAAGAACTTTGGCATCAGCCAGGACATTCAGCTCAAAAGGGACCTTAGCCACTTTGTAAAATGGCCTCACCACATCCAGTTGCAGTGGCAAAGGCTATTTTCTATAACCAGCTAAAAGCGCCTCAAGGAATTAACCAGTTCACCCAGGACTTGGACCACCAATAAGCCACTCAACTGTTTAAGCTTGCCCACAAGTACAGACCAGAGATGAAGCAGAAAAAGCAGAGGCTGTTGGCCTGAGCTGAGAAGGCTGCTGGCAAAGGGAACGTCCCAACAAAGAGACTGCCAGTCCTCCGAACAGGGATCAAAACTGTCACCACCTTGGTGGAGAACAAGAAGGCTCAGCTGATGGTGACTGTACATGACATGGATCCCATTGAGCTGGCTGTCTTCCTGCCTGTCCTGTGTTACAAGATGGGAGTCCCTTACTGCATCATTAAGGCGAAAGTCAGTCTGGAACGTGTGGTTCACAGGAAGATGTGCGACGTGCACCACAGTTGCCTTCACACTGGTTAACTTGGAAAACAAAAGAGCTCTGGATAAGCTGATGGAAGCTATCAGAATCAACTACAATGACAGATATGATGAGATCCATTGCCCCTGGGGAGGCAACGTCCTTGGGTCCAAAATCTGTGCCTCGCATTGCCAAGCTGGAAAAGGCAAAGGCTAAAGCACTTGCCATTAAACTGGGATAAATGTATGGTGTTGGATTTCTGTACATAAAAATAATAAATTATCCTTCATCCAGTGCCTTGGGCTAAAGGCAGTAAACTTGTTTAGGGCAGTAGCAAGCACATGCCCCAGAGTGTGAGAGTTCTAGAAACGCATTGTGTAACTTGCATGAAAAAGTTATACATAACAGTAAAATACTTGGAAACCAAACCAGGATGTTATGATTGACCAGTCACTACCTTACTTAAGACAGCGATGAATGTGAGTCTCTAAAGCTTTTATTTATACTGATAGTACATGATCCAGTAAAGTTGGAAAATAGATAAATAAAATAAAATTTCATTGAAATGTCCATGTAAAATAGGTACCTTTTTCTAACTGTAAATTATACTGCAACTAAGTTCACTTTTAAAAAACTGTCACTGCTTCTTTTCAAGGAAAAACACCAAACAGTTGATGACACCAGAGCAGTAAGAGGATCCAGAGCTCTGCACATGGGATGCCAAGGGTTCACAGAAGCAAGGTCAAGGAGGGATACTGGTCACCAAGCTGGGCTGCCTGGTAAAGGACATGAAGGTCAAGTCACTGGAGGGGAGACATTTATCTCTTCTCCCTGTTTGAGATCATTGACTTTTTCCTGAGGGCGTCCCTCAAGGATGAGGTTTTGAATTCTTGCTGATGCAGAAGCAGACTTGCACTGGCCAGCAGACCAAGTTCATGGCATTTGTCACCATCAACAATCTACAACAATCACATCAGTCTGGATGATAAGTGCTCCAGGGAAGTAGCCACCACCATCTGTGGAGCCATAATCCTGACCAAGCTCTTCCTGTGCAGAGAAGCTACTGGGGAAACAAGATTAGCAAGTCCCACATGTCCGCCAAATCTCCCTCAGGAATTCACTGACCATTTTGTAAGAACTCATATCAGATTCTGTGTGCTGATAACCCAGGTTCCATTTGTAGTTGACTAGGTCACAGGATTCTTATACAAGAAAAATAAAGTGAATTAACCTGTTTAAAAAAATAATAATAATGAATTTAAAAACATATTTTAACTGTTACTAATGATATGGAATGGTAACAAAGAGGAATAATGCTCTGGAGGTACCCACACCTTGAAATCAAGGTCTACAAGTATGATATCATGCAACATTTCTCCACCTGTCCTCATTGTATCTTCAACACTTTAGGCACCTTCACTTTATGTTCCTCGGTTATTTAAAATCTGAAGATACGACTGTCAAACAAAACACACATTAGGACTGATCTTGGGAACTTCCATTTTTCTATTACCCCTACATATATTTAAATACCTAACCAGCACTACATGTTCTTTAGAAGAAAGATAAGAGGATGGCAGAGTGGAAGCAGTCTAATCTATTACAACTTGGTTTTTTCAGCAACAGGAGTCCATTACATGACAACATTTCTCCCCTGCCTACTTATACCCCAGTCCTTTGATAAGTAGAGCAACTGCTTAGGATTTAAAGGAGACCAAGTTTTAAGAGTTCCAAAATAACTTCTTGAATGGCAAATACATTCATCTGCCCTCTGTGAGGCAAGCTGACATCTACAGAGTATTCGAGCAGAAATATGATGAAGGAAATCAGAACATGTGAATTAGTAACTTAAACCCCACAAAAGTTGGACTAAAACTTTTATAAATGTAAGTTCTATTCTTTCTGTATGAGAAATGACTGTGCATTGCCCTTTATTCTCTGCTTATGGTTTATGAAACATACCATGCTACTGTCAGCTTCTGGCCTTTGCACTGCTTATTCTCTGTCAGGAATATCCGTTCCTTCCTTATCTGCCACTACTATTCCAGTTCATCCTTCAAAATGCAACTAAACTGGGTTGGGGATGTTGCTCAGGGGAGAGCACTTGCCTAGCATATATGGGGGCCTTTGGTTCAATCCCCCAGCACTGCAAAACAAACAAAAAAATCAACTGTCAGTTCTCCCAGTGAGCTCCCTTTGCTCACACTGATTCTCTAGCTTCACCTTTAATGAGGGTGAGCCCCCTCTGTGCCACAACAGAACCTACACATACATCTTTCCTGCTAATCACACTGGACAATTACGTGAGTTTACACAACTGCCTTCCTTGATAAATCATGAGTTCCTGAGGTCAGAGACTCTTACTGATCCTTTGAGGATGAGAACTCCTATTCATTTCTATCTCCAGAACCAAAGTGTTCTTGGCATATGTAAAAGTTGCTCAAACTTTTCTAAAGATGATGATTTTTGGGCTGGGGAAAGCTCAGTCGGTAGAGTGCTTGCCTTGCAAGCACAAGGCCCTGGGTTCGATCCCCAGCACCGCAAAAAAAAAAAAAAAAAAAAAAAGGATGATGATGATTAGTAAACATTAGTAAAACTACATTAAAAAAACCACCACCATTTCTGACTACTTGCTATGGGACAGACACTGTGCTAAGCTCTCACATACACTGGCATATTAATCCGCACAATAATGCTATGATATTTGAGCACCATTTTACGAGTTAGGAAAATAAGGCTTAGAGGAATTGTGTAACTTGTCCATGATCAGACAGACAACAGAAGTGACAAAAATGAGATCTAAATTAGCCTGATTCTAGAGCCCCTGAGCTTGATAACTCTACAGTACTCTACAGTTAAAAAGCATTAAATATATTCACAGTGTATAATTCATTGTATACCCATGTGAAGATTAGACCTTTAAAGTAAATATCAAACGGTTGGGTTTGCTGGTATTTTTGGTTTTTGGTTTTGTTTTTTTAAATATTTTTTTAGATTGTCAATGGCTCTTTATTTTATTTATTTATATGTGATGCTGAGAATCAAACTCAGTGCCTCACACATGCTAGGCAAGCACTCTACCAGTGAGCTATAACCTCAGCCCTATTTTTTTTTGTTGTTTTGTCTTTTTGGTACTGAGGACTAAACTCAAGGGCACTCAACTGCTACATCCCTAGTTCTTTTTATTTTTTATTTTGAGACAGGGCCTTGGCAAGTTGCTAAGAATGGCCTCAAACTTGAGATCCTCCTGCCTCAGCCTCCAGAGTAGATGGGATTATAAGTGTACATTACCATGCCCAGCTATTGTTTTTTTAACAGATGGTTTTGTATAACAAACTACTTGCATCTTTTCTTCTCATGTCTTCTAATGTTCATATAAGCCCCAAATATATCCCTACCATACTAATCATTACAAATACAAGTTCCCTGAAGGACCAAAAGAATGACTAATATGATAAATAACTGAAATGATTTATACTAACCCTAGAGGATATATAAATAGGCATTGTCTTAAAGTTATTAAAAAAAAGTAAATTTGGACAGTGAGGAAGAAGCATGCATAAAAGGTAACACCTTCAAGAAGAATTTTTTTTTTCTATTTAAACTGTAAAACTCTCAAAATACTGGTGTTTTTCTATAAGAAAGCAATTTATAAAAGTCATGCAGAACTTAGGCAGTTTAGTGAGACCCCCCCATCTCAAAATAAATATTAAAAAGTGGAGGAGAGGGCTGGGGAGATAGGCTCAGTGGTGGAGTGCTTGTCTCGTAAGCACAAGGCCCTGGGTTCAATCCCAGCACGATGGGGGAACAAATGGAGGAGAAAAGATAATGAAAAAAATAAACAAATAAAAGTTTAAAAAAATTAAAAATAAAAATAATAAGTAGAGGAGGCTGGGCAGGCAGCTCAGTGGTAGAGCTCTTGCTTTTGCTTAGCATGACCAAGGCCCTGGGTTTGATCCACAGTACAACCCAAAATTAAAAATTCCTTATGCATTGAATAAGCAAAATTGAACTATCTTCAAGGAAAATTTAGTATCAGCCCAATATCTAAAGGGATAATAGGTAATGTTCTATTGATGCATTAAAATTATACATAAATAATAAATAATTTTAAAGAAAGGGATATAGAGTATTTATAAAGTCCTTAACTGCAAAATACCCCACAAATTTATATGATACTGTTTGGTGAATATGGTTTAAACTTGCTAACAACAATGAGAGGCAAACAGGGACAGGGTGAAACAAAGGCAGAACTGACTGGAGGCCTAAGGAGCAGCACCTGGAAGAGAAAATTACAGATTCTCAGACTCCCTCCATGTTCTCACATTACACAATTACTCTTTCTCTCTCCCAGGCTGGCAATTAACATTTTACTGGATTTATTCTGTGAAGTGGCCCTAGTAAAGGTGGGGACTGGGATAGCACAGGGAAGTAGTTGTGCACCAGAGCACAACTAAAGGCAAAAATGAGACACCAGGATGAAAGCAAAGGGATCAACTGTAAAGGTAAATCTTCACTTCTCACCTACCTTTTCTAAGGAAGCTATTACACACTGTTGTCTTCCAAAAGGATGGAGTAAACCAAGAAAAAGGAAGATAAGGCAATAGAGGATCCAACATGAAGAATTCCCAAGATGACTGTAAAAACTGTAAAAGGACAAACTGCTCCAAGATGAATACCTCCTTGAAAAAAAAATATACAGATTACCTGTCTGACATATTTAACCATAGTGTCAAACAAAAATCATCAGAGGTCATTGTTCTGGACTAAGTTCCTGTACTAGGCTCCAACAGACCAAGCTAAAAATGGAGTCACTTAAACTAAAGCTCTTTGTCACCAAGTTGAAATTAAGCTGAAATCAGGGTTAGCAAGAGAATGCCTGAACTTTCCAAATATGCCAGTTTTCAATGGCATATACTCTAATTCCCTCTGCCTAATTCCTTTCATACAAAAAAGATCACCTAAAATAATCTGATGTTAACCAGGTATTTTTCTGTTGTTCTGTCTCCTTGTCCATGCCTTATAAGGAAAGTGACTGTGAAAAACCAATAAGGTTTTTGTTTTTGTTTGTTTTCTTCAACCCTATTCTATCTATAAAACCAACCTCCTTTGCTTGGTTCATGGGAATATGTATTATTTATGCAATGAAGTATCAGCCTATTCTAGAATTTAAAATAAAGCCAATTAAGATCTTTAAATCATTATAACTTTGCTCAATGAAAAGAGTAAATCTCTGTCACATACATACAAAATGTTAGCCCCTTAAAGCTGCTACAACAGAATACCATAAACTGGGTGGCTTTTAAACAACAAAGACTTATTTCAACAGTTCTGAAGGCTGGGAAATCTATGATCAAATACCAGAAAATTCAGAGATGATACCATCTTACTATGTTCTCACAAGGTGGAAGGGAAAGGCAGTTCTCCGAAACCTATTTTATAAGGGCACTAATTCCAAATCCCATCATCATCGCCCAAAGAGCCTACCTCCTGACAGGAGGAGAAATAAACATTCAGATACTTATATACACAAACTCAAACATACACTCATATGTTGTTTATGTATATGTTCATTTCAATAATATAAAACAATGTTTGTTTTGCATATATAAATATAAAATGTTATATACAAAACATTTTATTTTAAACATTTAATATTTATAAACATAGTAAAACCTTTTTGACATACCTGTGTGCATATATTTTATAACATATATATAATTTATACATAATATCTCAGTTACTTTTTATTTCTTGGACTCACCCAAAAGGGTGAAGAGGTAGTTAAAGGAAAAGATTGTTCTGAAGACAAATTTTTAATAACTCAGTGTTTTTTTGGTTTTTTTTTTCTGATTTTGCCTAACTCCAGTTTAATTTTCAGGTAATTTTGTTCAAAATAAAAACTATAGATTACAAAAAAAAGAGAGAGAGAGAATGGAGTGACCCTTAATGAGTGCTGTGGAGCAAATCATTCAGGTCTTTTTGTCAACCTTCGGCTGGGAAGGCACAGACCTGTAAGAGGCCTGAAGAAGGCCTCAGAAAGCACCACTCACTTCTTCCTCAGTCTAATTTCTAATAAGAAGAAAGATCCCAGGGTAAGAAAGTTTGACATCCTCAACCACTCCAGTCTGGACCCATGCCAAGACAGCTGCAGTAGGCACCTTTTTTGGCCCAGACACAAATTCTAAAAAGGTTTTCCGCAAAACTACCTTCAACAGGATGCAATGCACTACAAAAAAACTAACATCCTTCCTTCACACAAGTTGAAATGACTCTTGAAATATTAGCCAAATCCACTTAGCAAATTTGGCATAGACTGAACTCTCTTAATGCAGTAACAGCACAGCAAAGCCCATGCAGGGGTGCTTATTTTCAGAACAGCTACAATATCACACATGGGTTCACATATATTTCTCTCAAATTCTGAATGTAAAATAAAGGTTTAGAAATTCAGAAGCAAATATGCCAGTTTTCATTTATTTCCTTAAAAAACAGCCTTCATTTTCATACAGACACAAAAAATTTATCCATTCAAATTTCCCATAATCTCTAGGGCTTATCTGTCAGTACGGTACTATTTTTAAAAGAATATATTGCCCAAATATGGCTCCTAAAACTTACCTAAGTATGTAATATCTCATTTCCTTATTCTCCTCTGCAAAACCCTCCATATCAAGATGGCAAAGGAATAGAAGCTTTTTCTTCAGATTGTGGCCTTGTAAACACAAGCTGCAGTTCCTCCTGTTGCAGCTGCTTAAAACCCAGGAGGACAAGAGATACTATGCCTTCTTGGCCCTGCTTCAGTCAGACTAGTTTATTCCTGATGGTCTCAAACTACAGGCTTTTTGTCTACTTTGTCCCCAATTTCCCTATTTCCCCACCTTTCCTCCTTCTCCCCCTCACTTGGTTCACACACAGAATTAGTTGACTTTCCAAAGGGGTTGAGAGGACAGAGGGAGAAATCTAAAATTCTGTGTAATTGGAAAATAGCTGCACTGCTTTAGCTGCAACAAATATGTTTAACTGAACTTTCTTCTGACAAGTCACCAGAAAAAAGCTCCACTGCCTCTCCTGACTGCCAGGAGCACATGACAGGGAGGCCCCAGGGCAAAAAGAAGGCAAAGTTTACAAGGACAACTAAACCAAGAAAATAATGGGGTCATGAAAGCCTGAGGGAAGAAGACAGCACAGCCTAAGTAGGTAATTTGTGAGATCCAATCAGAATAAATAATACTGATTATCATACTTCAAGAGGGTGAAAGCAGGTAAGGAGGAAAAGAAAGCCAAGTAGAAAGGAAACGAGCCACTGAAGTAGGAGTCATAGTTCTAATTTTCAGGACAACACAGTGATACTTAAGAATGCACAAAAATTTTAGTCACCAAAATCTGAGAATGAGAATGGAGCTAATACAAAATAAAATATGTGGATAAAATCTCTAAAGGGAAAAGGAGCCTGGACAAATATTTTGGACAAAGAGGTTTAATCCAGTTTAAGCAGGGAAGAAAAATCCTGCCCAGAAATAATACTGGGACATATATATTACTATGAAAATAAATTTGCAGTAGAAATTTTTAAAAATAAATAATGGTTAAACATTATACAGAAACATCTTCCTGCTTCAGCTTTGAATTAAGTAGATGTTCACGATATTGTTCTCCTGTAATGGGAGCAAAAATAATAGCAAAAGACTAAAAGTTTAAAACCTATAGAATGACAACTTCCTGAGGCAAGTCCTCAGGATTGGTTTAATCCACTGGAGTTTTATTTAACCTGAATCATGCACCATAGAAAAAAATTTCCCACCAAAGTGCTGGATAGAAATAGTTAATAATCTGATGTCAATCATACTGAGGGCTTATTAACCTTTCAGAGAAATTCTCCAAACAGAAGTATGCAAATGACATAAAGCACATTTGATGACCAAAATTCAAAAATCTTAATCTTAGTACATCCAGGTAACCCAAATTGAAAAGAATCAATCAGGTCACCTAACGTAGCCACCAGGCATAATAAAATAAGTAAGTCCCTAATTGTTCTCTGGTCTGTACCACTTTGTGCTATCCCTTCTACACCATGTTGGTACCTGATAGAGACAGTCAGGTTTACTTGTTCCTTTAGAAAACGAAGCTGCCATAGGAGCCCCTCTGTCTTTACATCTCTTCAGGATAAAACATCTCAAAAATACAGCACTGGAGCCTTTGTTCAGGACAGTTACAGCAGCCACAGATGTACAAACAACTCAATTTTATACATATCTAAGGATCTATAGACCATTACCAAAAGAGAACCATTCTTTGCCTTCGTTATGCAAGTTCAACATTCAAAACACAAATAAAGCACTGAGTATAGAATAAGATAGCCCATATGGCACTGAAAAATATGTATCTGAAAAATAAACAGAAGAGGGCACATGAGTTTATGAGGCTCTGTCTAAACAACCGAACACATACAGCAAACCAAGATCCAAAAGTAAAGCTAGAATTCCTACTCTTTTTTGGATATTACCCATTATCTTTCTGTAATATTAGAAGTCAAAAAATAAAAAGTCATATTCACTCCTCCAAATTTGAAACATTTTAATCTACATGAATAATGTCTCCAAGATAGACACATACCTGGCACAAAATCCAACTAGAAGCCCACATTGATCCCAGCATTGTAACATGCCAAGCACCAAGAATGATGGACCAATTTATCCAGCAGACAATGATGCATTCACTGACTTGATTGCAACGCAGACTGAGTTATACTGCAGCACACCCAGAGGGACTGTTTTACGTTAGGGTTTTTACAGCAGAGAAATCTTAGATTAAAGGTATATCATTATTGAAAATCAGCTGACCTTATGTATAAAAGTTTCTTTGTGAACTAAATTCTGTTTCACTGATTCATATGCATAGCCTTGCAGCAATGCCACATGGTCTTGATAACTGTGGCTTTCTATTAGGTTTTGAAATCAGGTAGTGTAATTCTTCCAACTTTCTTCTCTGTTTTCAAAGATGGCTATTCTGGTCCTTTAGATTTTCATAAAAAATTTAGGATCAGTTCAAATTCTTGGAAGAAAAAAAGGCTGCAAGATTTTGTATACACTGAATTTATAGATAAATTTCAGGAATTTCTAGCTAGAATACAGAAATGTGGTGGACCTTTGTATATTGATCATGTAGCCTGTGACCTTGTTAAATTAATTGCTAAACTCATTTAAAATTTTTGTCAATTTTCAGAAATAATTCACATACGATACATTTCACCCACTTAAAGTGTACAATTCATTGGTCTTAGCATATTCATATAGTTATGATATGGAGATAGGAGAAAAGCAAAGAAAGTACAATTTTTAACAGAAAAGAAAAGCCTGTGTTTTAAGGGAAAAGTAGCTATTTTATGGAACTGTTGAAAGGCCCAAAAGAAAGACAATATAAAAGCATCCACTGGATTTAGCATTACAGTAGTCATTAGTAATTTCTTAAGAGCAGTTTCAATAAGGTTGGGCTGAGACCAAACTAGAATAGCTTGAAGAATGAATGGGAAATTAGGAAGTAGAGAAAACACTTGTGAAAATTTTGGCCATGAAGGGGAGCAGAGAGATAGGGCAGTAGTCCAAAGGGAATGTGGCCATCAAAGAAGGATTTCATAAAGATGGGAGAGAGCCAAACACATCTAAACAAGGAGGAATGATCACCAACAGATATGATCTAGCAGAAAAACAGTATTTAAAATATAAAGAAAAGGATGGGAGCTGGGGTTGTGGATCAGTAGTAGAGCACTTGCCTGGCATGTGTGAGGCACTGGGTTCAAGTCTCAGCACTGCATATAAATAAATGAATAAAATACAGGCCTCACAACATCTAAAAAAATATATAAAAAAGAAAAAGAAAAAAGAGAAAAGGATGGCCTAAGGAGGGAGAACACTGAGTGCTTATAACAAAAAGAAAAATGAGAATGTGAGTAGATATACAAGTAAGTTTGAGATGAAGTGTTAGAAAGGAAAATTTGGGGCCTAACAGTCACTATTTTTTTCTTATCGAAATATATGGCCAAGTTATAAATTAAAAGTATACAGGGAACAGTGCAAAGCAATGGCTTAAGGACAATAATGAGGAATGAAATTGTTACAGTGAAAAATAAAACGTCAAATTACGAGGAGAAATAAAAAAAAGCAGAAGAACAAGAAAATTTTCACAGCACAGGCAAGTTTAAGAAGGACCTTAGGGCTGGGGTTGTGGCTCAGTGGTAGATTCCTTGCCGGGCATGTGCAAGGCCCTGGGTTCGATGCTCAGCACCACATAAAATAAATTAATAAAATAAAGCTATTGTGTCATCTACAACTAAAAAAATTAATTAAAAAAAAAAAAAGAAGGACCTTAGCAGGCACAATGGTGCATGCCTATAATCCCAGCAGCCTGGGAGGCTGAAGCAGGAGGATCAAGAGTTCAAAGTCAGCTTCAGCAAAAGTGAGGCGCTAAGCAACTCAGTGAGACCCTATCTCTAAATAAAATACAAAATAGAGCTGGGGATGTGGCTCAGTGGTCGAGTGTCCCTGACTTCAATCCCTGGTACCAAAAAAAAAAAAAAAAAAAACCTGAACGACAATGATCTCAAGAGGTAAATAGTGTCAGACATGTGCCTGTAATCCCAGTGACTCGGGAGACTAAGACAGGAGCATTGCCAAATTAAAAATTCAAGGCCAGTTTGAGAAACTTAATGAGACCCTCCCTGAAAATAAAAATTAAAATAAAGGACTTGGGGTGTAGCCAGTAGTAGAGGACCCTTGGGTTAAACCCCCAATTCATGTTCCCCACCACCACACACACACAGGCAAATGTAATTTCAACAATCAGGAAGAGGAGTGTCAATGTGTCAATTAAGAAAACATGACAATGAGAAAGAAACCAGGACAAAAACAGAAGGAGCAAAGGGCACAAAGATAGAATATAGGGCACATTGGAGAAGAGTCAAATATCTAGTGTACCTGAAATAAGAAAAGAACATTGAGTACTTAGAGAAATAGACTAGAAAAAATCAGTTGTGGTCAGATTGTGGAAGAATTTGAATGCCATGAGTGAAAGCCTTATTCATTATTAGGCAAATTACATAATCTGAGTTTGTATCCTAATCTGTTAAATGAAGGTAATTAGCACTTACTCTACAGGACTGTTTGGTTTGCATAGTACATGCCTTATAGTAAGTGCTCAAAAAATGGCAGTAAAGATTGAGGTTGACATGAGACCCTTAACGACCTAACCTCTATCCTACCAGCCTCTTCTTCCATTCCACCAACCATACTCTCTTCCTTAACATCCCAGTAATACTCAATGATTTGTAATTGCCTAAACATAGTAAAGGTTTCGCTGGTACCCCTTTCATCTTGTCTACTCTACCATCGCTACCCTTCCTGCTATACAGATACCTCTCAGTCTTTTTTCTGATCATCCTTAAAATCCCAATTTAAATATCTCTGAGACCTTACCAGATCCCTAGAGAGCTCATCAAACCCACCATAATAATGATTACAGTTGTTTTAGGTATCAAAAAAATAAGTATCACCTGAGTTGCTGCAAACAGAAGCGCTTCAGTGTTTTGGCAGCTCCAGCCGACTTGCCACCATTGAACAACTTTCACTGCCAGACAGCTAAACCTTAAGGTCATTTAAAAAAGAAGCTCAGATCCACCCGCTATTCACAGGGACCTCCCAATCTGATGGATCCCAGTTTTCCCCAGAAGGAAACACACACAGCTTGCTTCCACGTTGTTTCTTAGAGTCCTAGCTTTAAAAATCTGAGTAAACATTCTTGGACTCCCCCTAAGTTTGTCATAATAGTTAAGTTATAAGACTGAGAAATGGAGTTTGGGATGCTAATCAATGCGGTGGGTACCATTTTGTAAATAAGTTTTTCTTCAAGTTCCTTAGCTACCAGGTTCCTTACATGGAAGAGAATGTAAGATAGTGTAGGGCAGGGACTGATTTTTGCTATGTCTTTAATATGCACAACGGTGTTTTATGCATACTATTTATGTTTACTAATTGACAAGGACTACAGTAATTTAAAATAAATATAGATTCGATTATGAATTCAATATCAATAACACTGAGTTGCTGAGCTCCCACTACCTGCACAGCATTTTTCTAGAAGATTCACACAATTAAAGAATGAGGAATATACAGTTTCTCTTCTCACAGGGGCTAAAATCCAGTGGAAGGTGGAAGAGTAAAGCAATATAATGAAAGGCCATTGTGAATATGCATAAAATCTGAGTTGGAAAGCTTATTGTTTGTTAAGGTAGAAATGTAGAGGGGAGAGCATTTCTAGACACAAAAAAAAAAAAAAAAAGTATCAGCCAGTGATACTTATGATACCAGACTATACAATCCCAACTAGTCAGGAGGCTGATGTAGGAAGATCATTCAAGTCCAGGAGTTCAAAGCCCACTTAGGCAACATAGTGAAATCCCCATCTTAAAAAGATAATACATAAAATAATAAGCACCTAGCACAATGGTTGGCTGGACAGTAATATATCCTATGGGTAACAGGATGATCAGTTTGCTTCATAGATCTCAGTGATGGAGTGATGGCCACTGGGGTTTAAGGTAGAAAGACACCAGAGAAGACATAAAATACTACACTACTGCCTTAATCCAAATAAGAATTAAGAGCAAGAGCAGGGGCAATAGAAAGGTGATGTCAAGAGTTATTGGGGACTGGGGGTGTAACTCAGAGAACTCCCCTCCATGAATGAGGCTCTGGGTTTGATCCCTAGCACTAACAACAAAAGAAAAAGGGAAGGAAGGAAGGAAAGAGTGAGAGAAAGAAAGAAAGAAAATTTTAATTAAAAAATAATATACAATACAAATACCTAATTTAAGGTGGATGTGTTGGTACACATTTGTAATCCCACCAACTTGGGAGGCTAAGGCAGGAGGATTACAAGTTGCAGGTCAGCCTGGGCAACTTAAACAAGACTTTGTTTTAAAAAAAAAATAAACAAAAATAAATAAATAAACAACAAAAAGTTGAAAACTTGCCTAGCATATGCATGGCCCTGGGTTTAATCCCTAGTACTGTAAGAACAAAACAAAACAAAACAAAAAAAACCTAGTTAGATATGAGGGATGATGGAAAGAAGAATCCATCACAGCACTCATATTTCTGGCTTGGGAGACTAGAGAAATGCGAGTGCTATTAATCACAATAGGACAAGGCACAGGAAGTGATAAGAGAAGAGAACTGAAGACCAAAAATTAAGGTGCATGTGAAAAAAAGTCAAATCTATTCAAGTATTTGAGAAGGATCAGAAAGTCAGAAGAGTAGAAGAGAATAGGCATAAAACATAGGGCATAGTTTCAAGGAACAAAAGGCCAATGCTGGTTATTATTGCCATTAGGAGGTTACCAGTGAGTTTCTAATTGTAATTTCAGTGATTTAGTAGACATAAACGACTAACTGGAATGGATTAACTGAATAGGACTATAAATTAAAAGTTGAAGACTGAGCATTTGTTTATTTCTGCTCCCTATGAAAAGTGCACGAAAATGACAATAAAATAAAAGAGACAGAAGACCCTAAGAACAAAGTGAATGAAGAGGAGACCCCAACAGATAAGAGATTTCAAAGAAAACAATTTAGAAAGTGGAAGGTAAAGGAATAACTGACTCATAAACCAAAGGACTCTGTAGTAGGGAAGTCACTTTAAAACAAAAATCATTCTCTTTCAGCACTCCAGGAAAACTCAGATATTAGAAACACCCAGTATATCTCAACTAGCAAGGATAGAGACAAGGCTAAAAACAAAGTCTGTAGTTTACTTGAAAGCATTGTACCAATGTTAATTACTTAGTTTTAATAAATACTAAGTAAGGGTTGTCGGATAAAATATAGGATGCCCACTTAAATTTGAATTTCACACAAACAAGTTTTTATATAGATATGTCTCCATGCAGTATTCAGAACAACTTATACTGAAAATTATTCACTGTGCATCTGAAATTCAAAATTAACTGGGCATCCTGTGTTTTATTTGCGTTACCTGGAAACTCTAGGTTAATGTACTATGGCTATGGAGGATTTAACATTAGGTGAAATTGAATGAAGGATACACAGGAACTCTGTGCTATCTTCGCAACTTTTTTGCAAGCCTAAAATTATTTCAAAATATAAAGATTTTTAAATTAAGCCTAAAAAAGAATTTTAATAAGATAAGATGATGTTATATGGAAAAATACAAGAAAGTGAACTATATATTCATTGAACTGTGTATTCATTATAATTCCCCTATCCCCCTACCCTCTGTCTTTTTTCCCTCTCTCTCTTTTTTTTTTTTTTTGGTACTGGGAATTAAACTCAGGTACGCTCTACCACTGAGCAACATCCCCAGCCCTTTTTATTTTTTGAGACAAGTTCTTATTAAATTGTCCAGAATGGCTTCCAACTTGCAATCCTCCAGGCTCAGCCTCCAAGTCACTGGATTACAGACTTATGCCACCATATCTGGCTTCATTATGATATTATTTTTTAAATTAAATTTATTAAGGGATAAAAATAACTGAAAAAATATTATGTAGTAATTATTAATGGATGATTATTTTCATATCCTTTTTTTGTCCTTTCTAGATTTCTAACTTTTCTACCACAAACACATATTACTTCTAATAACTTAAAAATATAAAGCTTTGCACTGAGCACAGAAGCATATGCCTATAATCCCAACAACTTAGGAAGCTAAGGCAGGAGGATCCCAAATTCAAGGTCAGCCTCAGCAACCCTGGCTCAATATAAAAAATTAAAAGGGCTAGGAATATGACTCAGAGGTTAAGTGCCCAAACAACCACCACCAACAACAAAAAAAAAAAAAAAAAAGAGGAAGAAGAAAGAGAAAGAAGAGAAAGAGAGAGAAAGAGAAAGAAAGAAAGAAAGAAGGAAAGAAAGAAGGAAAGAAAGAAAGAGAGAGAGAAAGAGAGAAAGAAAGAGAGAGAAAGAAAGAGAGAAAGAAAGAGTGCGCGAGGGACAGGGGGTGTAAACGTATGCATTACATTAGAAGTCACAGAAGCAATAAACATTGTCAAGTGGTTGTCCTGAGCCCTACTTACAGCATTCATAATTTCAGATCCATACTTAGTTAAGGTTATAGAATAAACTCCTGAGACAAATACAGACAGGGACACAGCTCCTATCTTCTGAATGGCAAGAAAGGAAGGTGGGAGATGAAGAAAAGAAACTACTGCCCTCAGTTAAGAAGTACTAAGTTGCAGATCTCATAATGACCTTTGCTGTCTACTCACCACTAAGGCACCATGGCAATTGGGAACCTCAAGAATATCAAGCAAGGAGCACTGAAAGAAAATTTGGAGAGCTACAGGGGGAAGGAAGAAGCTCAGGAAAGCTAAATGAGAAATGCTAAGAAAATCTATACATAAGGACCCTCTCACAGGCCTATTTATAAGCAAAACTGTAACAGAAACTCAAAACTGGAACCAGTTTCCTTATTTACCTTATTAAAGCTTGACAGAGATGAGCCAAAACATAGGAAGAATGATATTTCAATACTGTTCTCAAAATAAGAACTATAACATGGACAGTTTACGTCTGAGGTAATCAAAAGTCTTTCAATTCTCATTTCCAAGTTTTACACACTAATGTGGAAAAGACTTAACGAAGTTCTTCATAACAAAAAAAAAAATTCTCATAAAAGGGCTCCTTCGTAATAAAAAAATTAAATCATTTCAAAATCAAATATCTTAAAGTAAATGACTAAAAAGAAAAGAGAATCATTATTTCTTTCATATAACAATTAGAGATTGTTCTCAGCTAAAGTTCCTAACTAAACATGTTTGTGAAGCATGAAATGTGGTTGTTCAATAATTTGAGCATATATTTTAAGATGTTTAAGAGAAAATTGAGAAGGAATTTCAAATACTAATAACATGAACTAGCAGATTAAAAAGGCTTAAAGAAATTGCACTAAGCTAAGAGGGAAAAGACCCAAATGTAGGGATGTTTCCAACTGAACCTCAACCAGGAATTCAGCATACTAGTTGACAAAACTAATTATAATCTTATTTGATTGATAACATGGGTTGACATATTAAGTATGTAGAACAATCTAACCTCAAGCATCATCCCATAAGGAGCTGAGAAACCGCCAGTACCCACACAAATAAATGTCTCTATTATGTGCCACCAAATCACACTAGATGTTAAAAAAAAAAAAATTATATTTTTTTGCTATTAGGGATTGAACCCAGGGGTGGTCTACTACTGAGCGACTTCCCTAGTCCTTTTCTGGTTTTTGAGATAGGGCTGCACTAAGGTGCTGGGACTGGCCACAAACTGGCAACCCTCCTGTCTCAGCCTCTAGAGTTGCTGAGATTACAGGAGTGAGCCACCAAACCCAGCAGTTATAAGATGTCCACATTCAGGGACGGGGTTGTAGCTCAGTGGTAGAGCGCTTGCCTAGCACATGTGAGGCACTGGGTTCAATCCTCAGTACCACATAAAAATAAATGAACAAAATAAAGGTGTTGTGTCCATCCACAACTAAAAATATTAAAAAAAAAAAAGACTACAATTATTCTACTCAAATGAAGCTTAAAACCAGCAAAATCATTAAAAAAAAAAAAAAAAAAAGATGTCCACATTCAGTCTTTTAACCCATCTTAAATATTCAATAAATATAAATGAGTTTCAGAACTCTATCAGTCCTGCTGATCATTATTAGGTAAATTTATCCAAAAATAAAAAGCCAAAACAATTGTCATCGGTGAGGCCTGTATATTCCCACAAAGCTATGACTGCTTCCTCAGGGCCAATCTTCAAATATTTGGGTCATAAAGCTCAGAAAGTGATTCTTCCAGTCCTTCTTTGGGTTCTGGAAAAGCAAGACGTAAGTCATCTCCACCCCTGGAAAAGTCTATTTCCTAAATCTGTTCATCCCTCATACCCTGAAATTTCTCACTTAGCACCTAAAATCAAGCCCTAAACTTGAGAGAAGCCCAATCTCATCCACAGTATGGCAATTATTTCACTTGGAATAAGATGACTTCTAGTTTACATCCTGAAGACTGTACCTACCTCTTAATTCTATATCATCTGTGAAAGAGTAGGCTATTCATTCTAGAAGCCAATCCTTAAACCTCTATTTAGAGTTCCAAGAGTAAAACTCTTTACAGTTCCAAGAGTAAAAAGGAAGAACACAAAAGCACATGATTATTATCACAGCGACTGGAGGCTGAGGCAGGAGAATCCCAGTTCTGAGGCCAGCCTTGGCAACTTAGCAAGACCCTCTCTCAGTAAGAGGATGTAGGTATGTGGTAGAGCCCCCAAGTTCAATCCCCAGTACTGGGGAAAAAAAAAAAAAAAAAAAGTATTTAAATCAATATCTTCATTTTTACTGAGATGAGAATGAGTCCAAGGAAAAACATGAACTATCAATGGTAACATTATCTAATTAGTTGCAGGAGTCAGATCAGAAGTCTTTTCTACTATCAAATGAATTTGACAGAATTTAAATTACCCTCCATGACACCTATCCACAGAAATGGACCAAAGGAGGAACTTTGTTCTATTTTGAAACATTAGCTAGCTGAGAAGGCTTTGGAAACTGGCAACTGTTCCCTTTCCAGGCTGATGATCACACTTCTGTTCAGGACTCCTCCACTGGCTACTGTCCCCTTTCCAGGATGCTGATCACACTTCTTTCCATGACTCCTTCACGAGCTATCAGCATGAGTTTTGCCAATAGTAAGGCATGCAAAGAACTAAGAACACAGTCTGCATAATATCCATGAACTTGGAATGACTTTGCAACTACAAAAGGCCTTGAAATATCATCAAGATGCGTTTCCTATAATGGCAATTATCTCACCATTGCCAAACTTAGTTTCCAAAAGGACATTATGTTTCACATAGTATTAAAGTTCTCAAGGAGCTGTGTGGCTTCAAGGATTCAGTTAACCCAGTCTTTCTCAACAGGAAAAAAAGTCACTATGACATTTTGAGGACAATTCTGGCTATGTGGTATTATCCACTATGTTGCAGAAGGTTTAGTGTCACTAATCATCTGTCCTTTAAATGCAAGTAATCACACCTGTCACAAACCTACACACTTCCAAGTGACCTTAAGGAGGAAGATATCACCACCAGAATTAACCTTAAGATTAACCTTAAGTGGGCTGGGGTTGTGGCTCAGTGGTAGCATGCTTGCCTAGCACTTGTGAAGCTGTGGGTTCAATCCTCAGCATCACATTAAAAAAATAAAATAAAGGTATTGTGTCCACCTACAACTTAAAAAAATTAAAAAAAAAAAAAAACAGGATTAACCTTAAGCGAACTATAAAGTAATAAAACATTTACATAAAATAAAAACCTAACCCCTTTTCTCTGCCACTAATTCCTCATTTTTACTCAGAAATCAGATATAATACATTGTTCATTTATTCCAAAAGACCAACTCTGTCTGAATTTGTTATACAATTAAGATATTTGTATGGTCAGGGAAAAAGAAAAGGTACTGAAACAAAATCAGAACATCCAAGTTTGAAATTCAGTTTTCTAGCTATTTACCTTATGCAAGGCAAGTTATTTCCCCTCAATATGCCTCAGTTTCCTCATCTGTTAAAAAGTATTACGCTAAGTTCTCTCCCTGATTCACTGAAGTTCTAGGAATCTACAAAGTAAAACATAAATAACTTGCTTTATTCTTTTTTCCTGACCTCCATATAGCTATATGGGGGTGACTGCTAACATATGTAGTACCTCATCTCCCAGAAGACAGATTTCCAAGCCTGTGGGATAATAAGGCAGAAGAGTCACATTCAGCCAGAGCCAGTACTGAATTTTTCTATAGAGTAATATCTTGAGTGTATAAAAAGGAGCTGAATTATTTTATAACCTATTAATAACAGAAGCACCAAGATAATAACAGCGGCAATAGCCATCATAACTTATGTTTATCTAGGTTAGACCTATAATTTTAGCGCTGGTTGTGCATTAGAATCACCTGGATAGCTTTCTTTTTTCTTTCTTTCTTTCTTTTTTTTTTTTTTTTAATGCCCCAGTTCCAAGCTAAGCCAATACCAAATGATCCCAGAATCTCTAGGAAGAGGGTGTTTTCTTTAACCCTCTCCTACCCAAGTAATCCTGATGCACAGTGAGAACTAACTACTGACCCAGACCCTTTCATTCAAAAACTGCAAAGCAAATGACCAAAGGTATAGGCTCACACACTGACTGTATAATCAACCATCAATAAATAAGAATATTCCAGTGTTACTATTTATTAACATTCTCAATTATGGATCGTGTTTATAGAGAAAAAAAGACGGCTCTGTGAGAATCCTTTGTTTATGTCACGATTTATTGAGGATTAACTGGTGTTAGAAACAGAGTAAAATTTCATGACATGAAGAAGTAGTTCAAAGAAAGATTACTACAAATTTGCCTATCCCTGGAGAATTCTTATCGATAGTCAAGAGAGTTAAAATAATGTTAGTCAAAGCAATACAAAGGTTGAAATTCCTCAATTTAACTCTTACTTGCTAGGTCTCACTAAAAAATCTAGTATGCCTGAAGGACAGGAAAAAGTTGAGGGGAACATTCAGGGAAAGACAATTCTTTTTTTTTTCTTTTCTTTTCTTTTTCTTTGGTACTGGGGATTGAACCCAGGGGTACTTTACCACTAAGGCACAATACCCAGCCCTTTTTTGTATTTTATTTAGAGTCAGGCTCTAAATATTTATTTAGGGCCCCGCTAAGTTGCTGAGGCTGGCTTTGAACTCATGAGCCTCCTGCCTCAGCCTCCTGAGCCACTGTGATTACAGATGTGTGCCACCACATAGGACTAAGAAAAGACAATTCTAAGACCTATAACATACAACATTTCCCACTTAACTCATCAAAACTATGAGTCCAGTGACATGGGAAGAAGTAAACAATCTTAGCTATATTACTTTTGCTCTTTTCAAAACATAATCAACAAAACAGGTTAAATAAGATACCCATACACTCTCTCACTTACCTTATGTGTAAGGCCAAGCCATCCTGTAAGCTAGAGATCCCCAAATCAGAAAGTGTATCTGAGCTGACAGAAGCTGGTGATAGAGAGCCCTCCTTCTCTTCCAAGAGGTCCAGCTTCACCAAGTTGCTGATCTCATCTTCTGAGTTATCTTCAGACACAGAACCAATTATGAATCGGGAATGCTGATTCAGCTCCAGAGGTTTGGCCAAGGGAGATGGTTCATCCATTATTCTTTCAAAATAAGCTCTCAGAGCTATGGAGAAAATGAGTGAGAAAAGCAGATTTCGGATAAGACTCTGACAACACTCACAGAGTATACCTAATGAACCACAGCTGGCTCTTGGGAGCAAGACAAGTTGGACAGTTAGTTTTCTTGGCTATTCTATCTCAGAGTCTTTGATTTCTGCAAAGCAGGAAAACTGACATTGTGGTAACTATGCCCCAAAATTTAAATCAATTCTATTTTTTTCTTTTTTAAAATATATTTTTTATTTGTATAGGGACACAATTACCTTTATTTTATTTATTTTTACGTGGTGCTGAGGATCAAATGCAGTGCCTCACACATGCTAGGCAAGTGCTCTACCACTGAGCCACAACCCCAGTCCATCCCAATTCTATCTCTAAAGATATCTTTCTCAAAAAGCCATAGGCCATCCCTAATCTCTTTATCAATTAAATGATATCAAAGGGATAATTACGATCAATGGGAAAACCTTGGTAGAATACTAACTGTTGTGAGGATGCAACTTCATTGTTAGTATTAGTGGTAATAAATGGTAAGGGTTTGAGAAGACTGATGGTTGTCTGAATCTTGGTGTTAGAGTAAACTATAAAATGATCATATATTGAGAGGTTATGAATCTTATGTAAGTACATACCTTTAAAGGAAACCCCAAGTAGGTATTTTTTAAATTAAAACAAAAAAACAGAAACAAACAAAAAACTTCATGTGCCCACATCAGTTTTTTCTTAAATTACATCTTTTTATTTTTATTTAATTTTTAAAATTTTAGTACTGGAGATTGAACCCAGGGTGCTTTACCACTGAGTTACACCCTCAGTCCTTTTATTATTTTGAGACAGAATCTCACTAAGTTGCTTAGGACCTCACTGAGACTGGCCTGGAATTTGCAGTACTCCTACTGGAAGTACAGGTATGGGTGTACAGAGCCACATGTGGCTAATAAATGTGACTTTACCCCCCCCAAACCCCACCCAGGTACTGGGGACTGAACCCAGGGCCTCTCAAACATGCAAGGCAAGTGCTCTACCACTGAGCCACAACTCCAGTCCAACCTCTTTTTAAAATTTACACCAAAATAACTACACTTGGACTATAAAAGTTTAACTACTATTTGTTCAATTCTGTAAACTGAATTGGTGGAGAAAATCTACCACCAAATTTAAAATCCATAATCAAAGTAATGGAAGTATCATCTCAATAAAGTACCATTTTTCTAGATATAGGACCTACTAATCAGGACTAGATGTTATCAATTGCTAACTAATAAACTAATTAAGGCTAAAACATACTTCAAAGTCCACAACGACAAGAAAAATCCAAACTAAATGAAAAAATATTTATTCTAGCCCCTGAAAAGTCCTTAAAAACTTCAAAATTACACGTCAATTCAGTATTAATAGCTTGTAACCTGGCCAATCATTTTAATTTGGAAAATGACTGCTGATCATGATTTTAAGATATTCTAAGATATGGTATATTATCACATAATAATCAACTTATTATTAATAAATTTTATATGCTATAAACCAGCATGAGGTATAAAAGTAGATGGAAGCCAGGTATGGTGGTGCACACCTATATTCCCAGAAACTTGGGAGGTTGAACAAAGCAGGAGGATAGCAAGTTCCACGACAGTCTCAACAACTTAATGAAACCTTGTCTCAAAATAAAAAGGGCTCAGGTGTAGCTCAGTGGTAAAGAGCCACTGGAAAAAGTAGGTGTAGAGTGCGTGTGTGAGAAACTGAGTTCAATCTCCAGTACACCAAAAAAAAAAAAGAAAGAAAGAAAGAGAAAAAAAAAGTAGGAATAGAGCAGTGTTCTATCACATCAGACAAGAAAATGTCAATATTTTTAAATGTTTGGGAATCACCACTGAATGTTAAATTATAAATGCACCATTATTTTAGTATACTTTGTAAATCAGAGCTTATTCATTTATAGAGACAAAACAGTATTTGCAAATGCTAGAGTAATGTGGTTCTTAGAGTGTAGTTAGTTGACAAGCAGCAGCAGCAGCATCTGAGAATTTGTTAGAAGTACAAATTCTTGGAACCTATTCTACCCCAACTATCAGAACCTGAATTTTAACAAGCTCTAGAATTTGAGAACCACTATGCTATAAGAATAAAAGAGTAATAACAAATTGCCAGGAATTAAAAAAATTTAAAAAAAAAACTATAAAAGTTTCCTGAAAGTTAGTTAGAGATTACTTAAGCTAACTTCTATTTTTAAAACTCAAGTCAAATATAAAAGTATTGGTCTGGGCATGGAGCTTAGTGGTAGAACACTTGCCTAGCATGCATGAGGCTCTGAGTTCAATGCTCAGCATCAAAAAGTTTGATGTTTGCGGCTGGGGCTGTAGCTCAGTGGCAGAGCACTTGCCTAGCATGTGTAAGACACTGGGTTCAAATCTTAGCACCACATAAAAACAAAGGCAGTCTGTCCACCTATAACTACAAAAAAAACTTTAAAAAAAAGTTTGATGTTTTAAAATTACTATAGATTTATCCCTTACAATATTAGATTCTCTTTTTTAATTTGTTCTAATTAGTTATAAATGACAGTAGAATGCATTTTGACACATCATACATAAGTGAAGTATAATTTCTCATTCTTCTGGTTGTATATGATGGAGAGTTACATGGGTCGCATAATCTTACATGCACATAGGGTAATAATAGTTAATTCATCCTACTATCATTTCTACCCCATACTCCCTTCCCTCCCTTCACTGTACTCTGTCTAATCCAAAGTACCTCTACTCTTCCCTAGCTCCACCTTATTATGAATTATTTGATTCTTTAAAATAAAATGTATCCAAATTTTATCAAGAAGTTTATACTAGAAGCCTAAAAGAAAAACAAATCACTTAAAAAGGAAGAAAGGAAAAAGGGAGGAAAGAAAAAGGGGAAGAGAAAGGAAGAAAAGTTAAATTCCAACAGACTGACCACTCTGAAGATGCAGTTGCAAAAAACCTCTTTCATATTTTAGAACAGTGAATAGTCAAGTTTAAAAATATCAATAGATCCAAAAGTAAAATTCCATTCCAACTAAGGGAAAATAATGACAGCCTTCCTCCAAGAGAAATGAGTAGTAAGGCACTCAGGTGCAGATTCTAGCTTACCATCTGACTGAAGTTTGATGACCACACACAAAAAATTAAATCCACAAGAAAGGACTGATTTTTTTATTCTATGGAAGAAGTAAAAGTTAGCAAAATATAGTCACTGGAATAATAAATAAAAGGTTTAATAAGACCACTCTTATGTTTTCCTTTCCAAGATAGTGAAAGCAGCCTTCCCTAAAGGGTTGCACAGACTGGAAGCAGCTCAGTGTTAACAGCTAAAGGACCTGTCCTGCCATCAACACTTGTACAGAATAGTATTCCCAAGTATAAGCATGCAAACTACCAGAAAAGAGAGGTCATGTATGGAAAGTCACTGAGCAGCTATCCAGATACTACTTGACCACGTGTCCCATTTCCACTGATTCTAGTCCAGAATTAGAAGGTAGAACACTATCATCGTCTGACTCCTTGCTCACTTCAGGTTGTCTACCTTAGGTCTGCCTATATTTTTTGTGCAAGGCAACTTTTAACAACAAAAATTCAAAGTTAAATATTTTAGCACATAAACAAAGTATTCATTACATTATAAACATAAAAGAGCATTATTTGTAACTGACCTCTTATAATTCTTACTGTCTGAGCAGATATCCGCCTCCAAAAAGAACTAAAGAAAGAAAAAAAGAGAAATTTGAAGACTTTTTTAAAGAACCCCAAATTTTTGTCAATTCCTATTTTGTTCAGCATAATACAAAATTAATACTATTCAAAGTATCACTTTTTTCTCATCTATTAATTTGAAGCATAAAGTCCAATAGTTTATTGTTTAATCCCATAAATCACACATGTTACAAATACAAACACTTGATTATTTTTGACAGTAATAAATAGGAATCTAAACTTACCATTTCATAAGGTGACTTTTCTAGAAAAGTTGTATACTCAATGTATGCCTTCCAACCCTTATCATTTCATTAAAAATGAGGCAGTTAGATTCTAATTATATTCCCTAATGGCTACACCTACTCATGAAGGCCAGGAGCCAGGGAGAAGGCAATGCTCTATTTTACTAAGTCTCTACTCCCCAAATCCTGGATTTCCTTCTAAGATAACAGTTTAAATTTGCCTAGGATAGAAATTCTGGATTTGGGTTGGGGATATAGTTCACTTGGTAGAGTGCTTGCCTCACAAGTACAGGGCCCTGGGTTCAATACCCAGCACTGAAAAAAAAAAAAAAAAAAAAAATTCTGGATTTATGTATGAATCACCCGGGAGCTATTCAAAACTACCCATATCTAAATTTCACTCCAAATCTACTGAATCAGATCTGCAGCTAGAGGGAGGCCCAGGAACCTGAATTTTAAGTTCCATAGCTGGTTACACTAATATAAAGCTAGGCTTGAGAAACAATGGTCCAAAGCAGAAAAGGAAACAAATGGAAAGATTCCATTACTTTGATAGGAAATTCCAGAACTTCTAAGGGAGGACCCCCATATGACGAAGGATAAGATTTGGAGCAGTGTGGGTATATTAATTGGGGAATTACAATTTATCTAATTATATAGTCTGACACATATTATCCCCTACAACTGTGTCAGGGAAAGGAGTAAGAATGCAAAAGGAAGGATTTTCAGTCAGGTAACCAAAGATGGAGTGGAGCTGGAGTTAAAACCTATAACCTACCCACACCTGTAAATCCAGCAACTTGGAAGGCTGAGGAAAGCCGACTCCAAGTTCAGGCCAGACTCAGCAACTTAGCAAGACTAGTCTCAAAAAATAAAAAGGGACTTGGGGTGAAGGTCAGTGCTTTGGGTTCAACACTCAGTATCGCAAAACAGAACAAAAAATAAAGAGGACCCAAGTCGAAACTCTGACTCTGTCAAGTATTGGCAGTGAAAACTTGCACAAGTCACTTAACATCGCAGAGCTCCTTCATGTGTAAAAATTAAAAGGTCATACTTACTTCAATGGAACTGCTATGAAGACAGAGTATGTTAAAGTGTTTTGTAAACTGTAATGCACTAGTCAGTGTTTTTCAAAGATTGAGTCATCACCCATCAGAGTATTAATAAATCAACCTAGTGATTTACAATCAATATTTTTCTAAATGAAATAAAATAGAAAATGTTGAAAGTGCATCATACTTTATGAAGGTATCTATAGTTCTGCAAATTCTTGTTTCAGTTATACATAGGTCATGATGTAAATGACATTTTATTGTAAACTGTATCCAAAAATCTTAAAGTTACAACTAATCCTCACTCTCCCACTCCTTCCACTTTATGCTGTTATTACAAAGCAAACACAGGAAGTACGGAAACCAAGTTTTTAAACCCTGTTAGGTCAAGAGGCTACTGGAAATCTGATAAAAGCTATGAACCCTTTCCTGACAAAATAAATCCACCTACAAAATTTTCCTCACATACTAGTTTGGGATTCCTAAAGCTTGCCATGAATTAGGTTAAGATGTCTTTAGAAAAAGAACAAAGAATGGCGTTTACTTTTGGGCAAGCCTCATACAGTTGTTGTTTTATCATCTCCAATGAACCCTTTTCCTCAGATCTGGTTACAGGATAGTCTGCCTATCCAAATAAAAATTATTTTCTTCATTATACAAAATTGTTGACAATGTCAAATTCTCTTTCAATTAAAAGTTAATGTGTTCTTTAACTTTTATTTCGGGACTCCTGAAAATATTTGGGGATGCAGATTATTAGCACAGTGATAGAGTACTTGCCTAGCATGCACAAGACCCTGGATTCAATTCCCAGCACCACAAAAGAGGAAAAATTAAATTAAAGTTTCAAAAGGCTCTGGAACTGTGCCTTTTGTTTCTGAAAATCGAATTAGCTAATTAAAGCTAATGTACCTGTTTAAAAGTCCAAATGAATTTCTTTCACAGATATTTCTCTAAATAAGCACATCAGACTTTACCAAACTTATCATGTTCTCCTTGAACTCAAATGACACTTTATTTCCCAAGCAATTCTAATAAACAGGCAGCAATGAACTTTCTTCTGTTCTTTCCTTCCTTCCTTTATTTAGGGATTGAATCCAGGGGTGCTCTACCACAGAACTACATCCCAGTCATTTTTATTTTTTATTTTACAATGGGGTCTTGCTAAGTTGCTCAGGTTGGCCTCAAACTTGCCATCTTCCTTCCTCAATCTCCCAAGACACTGAAATCACAAGCAATGTCACCACGCTGGGCATCAATTTGTTTTTTTAGCCATTGATAAAAGTATCCAAAACTATTACAACATGTCCTTGTCTTTCAAATCATAGTAAGTTCATTTTTTCCACAAATAACTGAATTGGCCATTTTTCATTTTTGTCATTTTATTGATGAAGTTTTAATGGACTTTGGTATTAACTCAGTGTTATGGAAGGTTACAAAGAATTTTTTAAACTATTTTTTTTTTTTTGCAAGTTTTATTTTATTTATTTTTTTTTGCAAGTTTTAGATTTGAAAATAAAAGATTGTGGTCCAAAAAGTGAGACAGATGCTATGTATTCAAAAATAAATAAGGTTTAGTCTTAGGCTAAGTGACTATAGATACTCAGATACACGATTACAGTAGTATAATACATACTAGGTGTGGAAACATAGAAGGTATTTTATCCAAACTTGGAGGTGTTAATGGTGGAAAGGGATCAAGAAAGACTTTCTGTAGGAAGAAGACATTAGGGATGAAGAATTAAAGGAAAAGACAAAGAGGGGGTAAAAGTATGAGTCCATGTAGAGGAAAATCTAAATAAGAAATAAAATCCAGATGGTAGAATCTGATGACTTATTAGCAACACTAGATCTGAACAGTCACAACAGAGTCTTGAGGCCATTTCCTTTAAGAGCCAGCTAGAGGCACTTTTTTTTTTTCTCATTTTGGTAAACCAAGAGAGTATTTCTTTGGGGTAGAGCAGTCAGAGAAAATAAACTAATATAATTGTTTGTCCTATTTCCCATTTCTCAGTCCAGGGATAAGAAATATTTTTCAAGGATGAAGCTAGTATATTCTTCTGCATTTTTCAAGAAAGCTCTGAAGAAGTATTGCAAAACTACTGAATAAATATGGATCCAACACATATCTACTTTTACTTCTTCCTGAAAGTCCACTGAAACAAAAGCATAAAGTTTTTTTTAATTTGTTTGTTTTTAAGGTACAAGCCACAAAAAGACTTCTAAAAACAAAAGCAAGATCATTTCCTTGGAAAGCAACTGGACAAACTCAAGAAAACTGAATATGACCCATTTGCGTAAAACTTAAAATAAATAAAATATATATCACAGGATCTTCAAAATGTTTCACCGATGAAGGTGAAAGAGTTAAATAAAATGAGAATTGGTTAAATAAAATGAGAATTCTCAGAAGTTTCACATCATTAGATTTTTCCCCCCCAACTTGTGAAGCCAGGTACCTGCTATTCTTAGACTGAAGGTTGGAGACGGAGAGGGGAATATTTAAAAACAAAAAATAAAAAAGTAGAAGGCTTATTCTCTGGAGATAGTTAAACAGAGTTTTTCTAGACTGGGGGATATACCAGTAGTAGTAGAGGGCAAGCAGGAGACCCTATTGAAAATGGATAAATTAAATAAACATATTGGGTAAGACCTTCTAGGATATGTAGAATCTTACCAGCCAGGAGAAAACAACAACAACAACAAAAAAAAAAAAAAAAAACCCACAAGAAAAAACTGAAGTTAGTAACACTGAAGTTCCCTACTTATGTTGCCTAACTGGATCATCCTTCAGTTAAGGTAACAGTCAACTAGCCCCACTCACATATTCTAATCACCTTTTCAATCTCCCTCCTGCAACAAAAATAAGAGCAGAAAACTAAGAATTACCAGATGTCTGAGAAAAATGTCCAAAATGAAAGAATCAAAAACAAATAATTGCCAGGCACAGTGGTACACCTGCAGTTTCCAGCAACTCAGGAGGCCGAGGCAGGAGGACCACAAACTGGAGGCCAACCTCAACAACTTAACAAGACCCTCAGCAATTTAGCAAGACCCTGTCTCAAAATTTTAAAAAATCACCCAGAGTAATTACTATAATTCATGATGAAAAAGGAAATATCACGACAGACACTATTGAAATACAAAAAAGATAACTAGAAGCTATTTTGAAAATCTATATTCCAACAAAACAGAAAGTCTCAAAGACATCGACAAATTTCTAGAGACATATGATTTACCCAAACTGATACAAGAGGACATACACAATTTAAACAGATCAATCAATTTCAAGCAAAGAAACAGAAGATGCCGTCAAAAGCCTACCAACCAAGAAAAGCCCAGAACCAGACAGATTCTCAGTCAAGTTCTATAAGACCTTCAAAGAAGAATATCAATACTCCTCAAAGTATTCCATGAAATATAAAAGGAGGGAACCCTTCCAGACTCATTCTACGAAGCTTGTATCACCCTGAAATTAGTATCAGACAAAGACACATCAAGGAAATAAAACTTCAGACCAATATCCCTGATGAACACAGACACAAAAATTCAGGCAAATCACATACAAAAGCATATTAAAAAGATAGTGCACCATGATCAAATGGGGTTCATCCCAGGGATGCAAGGTTGGTTCAACATCCAGAAATCAGGAAATATAATTCATCATATCAATAGACTTAAGGTTAATAATCAAATGATCATTTCAATAGATGCAGAAAAAACTTTGATAAAATACAGCACCCCTTCACGTTCAAAACACTAGAAAAAATAGGTATAGGACGAACATACCTCAACACTGTAAAGGCTGTCTATGCTAAACCCAAGGCCAATATTATTCTAAATGCAGAAAAACTGAAAGCATTCCCTCTAAAAACTGCAACAAGAGAGAGATGCCCTCTTTCACCATTTCTATTCAACATAGTCCTTGAAACTCTAGATGAAAGAAATTAAAGGGATACGAATAGGAAAAGGAAAACTCAAACTATCACTATTTGTTGACAATGTGATTCTATATTTAGAGGATCCAAAAAATTCTACCAGAAAACTTCCAATCATGAAATTTATTTGGAAAAATAAGAGACCCAGAATAGCCACAGCAATCCTTAGCAAGAAGAGTGAAGCAAAAGGCATAGCTATAGTACATACTGCAGAGCTACAATAATAAAAGTGGCATGGTACTGGCACCGAAATAAACAGGTAGACCAATGGTACAAAAATAGAAGACACAGAGACAAACCCACATAAATACAGTTATCACATACTAGACAATGGAGAAAAAAATAGCCTCTTCAACAAATGGTGCTGGCAAAACCAGAAATCCATATGCAGCAAAATAAAATTAAACCTCTGTCTCTCACCCTGCACAAAACTCAACTCAAAATGCATCAAGAGCCTTGGAATTAGACCAGAGACTCTGTATCAAATAGAAGAAAAAGTGGACCCAAATCATTATGTTGGCTTAGGACCAGACTTCCTTAACAAGACCCCTAAAGTGCAAGAAATAAAATTGAGAATCAAAAAATGGGTTGGATTCAAACTAAAAAATTTTTCCTCAGCAAGGGGAACAATCAATAACATGAAGAGAGAGCCTTCGAAGTGGGAAAAAATCTTTACTACACGCACTTCAGATAGAGCACTAATCTCCAATATTTATAAAGAACTCAAAAAACTTAACACCAAAAATACAAATAACCCAATCAATAAATGGGCTAAAAAACTGAGCAGACACTTCACAAAAGATATACAATTGATCAATAAGTATATTAAAAAATGTTCATCATCTCTAGTAATTAGAGAAATGCAAATCAAAAACAATGCTAAGATTTCATCTCATGCCAATTAGAATGGCAACAATCTAGAATATAAGCAACAAAAAGTGTTGGTGAGGATGTGGGGAAAAGGGTACACTCATACACTGCTGGTGAGATTGCAAATTGGTGCAACCACTCTGGAATCTGGAGATTCCCTAGAAAACTTGGAATGCAACCACGATTTGACCCAGCTATCCCATTCCTTGGCCTATACCCACAGACTTAAAATCAGCATAATACAGTGATACAACCATATCAATGTTTTTGGCAGCTCAATTCACAATAGCTAAGCATGGAACCAACCTAGATGTCCTTCAACATATGAGTAGATAAAGAAACTGTGGCATATATACACAATGGAATATTACTCAGTCTTAAAGAAGAATAAAATTATGGCATTTGCAGGTAAATGGACGGAGCTGGAGAATATCATGCTAAGCAAGATAAGTCAATCCCAAAAAACCAAAGGCCAATGTTTTCTCTGATAAATGGATACTGATACATAATGAGAGGTGGGGGGTTGTAAGGGAAGAATGGAGGAACTGTGGATTGGGCAGAGGGGAATGAGGGGAAGTGAGGGTTGTATGGAGGTGGGAAAGATGGTAAAATGTATTACCGGAGAAATGAAAAGTTGTACTCCATTTGTGTACAATGAATCAAAATGCATTCTGCTACCATGTATAACTAAATAGAACAAATAAAAATAAATTTAAATTTAAATTTTAAAAAAAATGGCTTGGAGTTAAATCCCCAGTAGGACAAAAGTGTCCCTGGGTTAAATCTCCAGTATCACACAAACAAACAAATAACAATGAAAAACAAATAACTACTTATAGGGGAAAAAAAATGCAAGTTGAAAGAAAATTATGAAAAACTAGAAAACATTACAACTTTAAGCAGGGAGGAAGAGCTGGAGAGTGACTTCATTCTGTGGCATTTTATCAGAAATATCATAATTCTAGCCTAATCATGAAAAAACAGTAAACAAATTTGAACTGAGGGACATTCTATAAAATACTTGATAAGTTTTCAAAATTGGATAATCCCAGCTAGGAGGCTGAGGCAGGAGGATCTGCAAGTTTGAGGCCAGCCTGGGTAACTTAGCAAAAGTTAAAAATTAAAAAGGGCTAGGGACGTAGCTCATGGTAGAGCACTTGCCTAGCATGTGCACAGCCCTGTGGTTCAATCTTCACTCTCAAGTACCACAAAGAAAAAAACAAAACGAAACCTGAAAGTCATTAGAAAAAGGAAAGACATACCTCAGGGGGCTGGGGTTGGGGCTCAGTGGCAAAGCGCTTTCCAAGCATGTGAGAGACACTGGGTTCAATCCTTAGCACCACATAAAAAATAAACAATAAAATAAAGGCATGCTGTCCATCTATGACTACAAAAATAAATAAATAAATAAAAAATAAAATAAAATAAAAAAGAAAGAAAAAGAAAGAAACTTCCTCAGATCAGGGAAGACTAAGAAGACATGACCAGTAAAAGCAACGTAGTATCCTGGTTTAAAGAATAAAACAATAAAAACACATCAGAAAAAAAAAAATGGGCAAATCTGAACAAGGTCTACAGTTTAGTTACTACTATTGTACCAATGTGAATTTTTCTTTTTCCTTTTTTTTTTGCAGTGATGAGTATTGAACCCAGCGCTTCCTGCATGCTAGGCAAGTGCTCTATGACTGAGCTGCACCCCTAGCCCCCAATGTTAATATCTTAGCTGTGATAAAGGGTACTGTGGCTATGTAAAATATTAACATTTGGTGAAGCTTGTTCAAGGGTATGTGGGAACTCTATGTACTGCACTTGCAACTTTTCTAAAATTACTATCTAAAGAAATCTGAAGTCTAAAGGACTATCATTATCCTAAAAGAGCTAACAGAAGATATTACATACATACAACATAAATGGCAGGTCTCACTATGTTTCCAGGTTGGTTTTTTTTTTTTTTTGGGTGCTGGGGATCAAACCCAGGGCCTTGTGCCTACAAGGCAAGCACTCTACTGCCTGAGCTATATCCCCAGCCCCCCAGGTTGGTTTTAAACTCCTGGGCTCAAATGATTCTTCTGGTCAGTCCATTGGGTAGCTGAGACTATGGGCATGAGCCGCTCCATCCCACTAAGAAATAATTCTTAAAAATTAAAAATATAATCAGAGAAATTTTAAAAACCCAATGGAAAGATAAAATTGAGGAAAAAAATTATGAATCAAAATTAAGAAGTTAGAGATAAACAGGAAAGAAAAGATAAGAAAATTAGAGAACCTGTCCAGAAGGTCCAAATATGAATAACAGCCACTCTCCAAACTGAGAATAAAATAGAGGGCAAAATGTAATTAATGTAACAATTCAAAAAAAATCTCAGGATTAAAAGGCTTGATTGCCAGATTTTAAAAGTCCACCAATGGTCTGTATGTATGGCTCAGTGGTAGAATGTTTGCCTAGTATGCCCCAGGCCCTTGGTCTAATCCATAGCACCTTATTAAGAAAGGAAAGAAGTCCTTACCACAATGAATTAAAAACAGATACCAAGATATATCAGTTAAATATCAGAAAATGAGCACAAGGGAAGATCCTGCAAGCATCTAGAGAGAAAAAAGTTGACATATTCACCTTTCAAACTCATCAGCAATAATAAGTGAAGCTTGAAGGCAATTAAATAAAAGTTTCAAAATTCTTAAGGAAAATTATTTCCAACTTAGAATTCAAGACCCAGCCACTTCTTGGTCTACTGTGAGGACAGAATAAAGATCCAAACAGCGAAATCTCAAAATAATTATCTCCTAGAATGATACAATTAGGAAACATATTTCATTTTATAGACACCAATTCAATAATACATATCAGAATGCATCATGGATGTATGTTAAAACCACTGGATAAAAGGATATTGGAAAATAAGATAGTCTTAAAATAAATCACCTCACAAATTATACACTAATTATAATGGGGGAAATGTACTTTTACACCATCTTAACTAAGTATCTAAAATAAACATCAATATTAGGACAAAAGGACATTCTGTGCCTCCTGATGTGATGTAATTAGAAGTATGCAATGCTATATATGTAAGGGTTTTCATTTTTTTGTTATGCTGCTAGGAATTGAATCCAGGGCCCAGTGCATTCTACATACTCTGTTTACCACTTAGCTACACCCCAAGTCTATAAAAGGGCTAATTTGAACCTAATTATGATGAAACAATCAGATGAATCCAGATTGTAGGACACTTTACAAGACAACTAATGTGGAATCTCCAAAAATGTCAATGAAAGACAAAAGCCACAAAAGGCCAAAAGGATAAGGTGATTGTTCTGAATTAAGACTAAGAACACTTGAGAATAAATGTACAGCTGATTCTTGACTATATCATGAATTATAAACTATTGCAGTTATAAAGATATTACCAGGACAAGTGGGAAAACTTAAAAGGGACTGTATATTAGATATTATCATATAAATGTTAAATTTGGGGGTATATTAAGTAATTAAACCAGAAAATGTCCTAATTCTTAGGAGAAACAAATACTTAGGGGTGAAGTGTCTTGAGGTTTTTTCAACTTACTTTGAAGTGACTCAGAAAAAAATATTTGTATACAAACATATACACATGAGAGAGAAAAAGGAGTAAAGCAAATGTGGCAAAATGTTAAAACCCCGGTCAATCTATGGGTAAATGGTATTCACTGCATTTTTCTTTGCGGTCTTAAAATTCTGGGAAACAAAGAGTTAAAAAAAAGTATTTACCGCCCATATATTCTTTCTAAAGATGCCACTAGGGAATATTCCCCATCAACATGAGGGAAATAAGCTAAGAATGTGGAAGACATGGAAAATAATTTCTCCAAAGCAGAAGAAAAGTGAAAAGAATCCCCAGGATGTTGGAGAAGAATGAGTCCAGGATGACAGCTGTGTGTCAGATGCAGAGGGCAAGCAATTTAGGTCAGAGCCAGTCAGAAGAATCTTGAGATTTACAGAAAATAAGAATTAATGAAATTCTGGCCCATCTCAATGTCCTGAGAAATTCAGAAAACTAATAAAGAGTGAAAAAATGATAAATACATAGAAAGTAAATAAACAAAAACAAAAACCATTATTAACTCCAGAGAAAGAGTTGTGCAGGAAAAATGGGATAGTACACAACTAAATCCTGCAGAGCATTTATACATTTATACTGTAAAATTATTGATAAAATCAAGGTTATCACATAAGTCAAGTAGATAGCAGTCAAGGATGGAAAGGTAAAAGTGAATAGTAAGGGTAAGGAGCAAAAAGAGAGGTGAATCCTCATTTTCCATATCTGGGAATCAACAGACAATGCTTAAGTGAAAATTCAAAATGTAGGAAGAGAAGTATGTTATTTACAGAAAAAAAAAAAAAAAAAAGGGTATATAACAAATATATGAGCTAAAAGAAATGAAATTAAGAAGGAGCTGAGGATGACTGTTTTTTATAACCAACAGTAGAATCATGACTTGTTAAACTATGTATAAGTTATGAAAATTAAAATATAAAAGGTCTTCCTATAAGTCTTTCTATTATGTTAAATTAGGAAACCAAAAATGAAGAATAATGAATAAGATATTCATCAGTTTTCTAAGTGGGTATGATGGGGGCACAGCATACATACCAGCATTTGCTTAAAAATGCATAAAATCTCTGGAAGTTATTAAGAAATTATAACATTAAGACTGGGCATGGTGGCCCATACCTATAATACCTCAGGAGGTTGAGGCAGGTGGATCACAAGTTCAAGGTCAGCCTCAGCAACCTAGCAAGACCCTGTCTCAAATTATAAAATATATTAACAAAGGGTGAGGGATGTAACTCAGTAGTGGAATGTCCCTGGGTACAATCGGAAGGAAGGAAGGAAGGAAGGAAGGAAGGGAGGAAGGGAGGGAGGGAGGAAGGAAAGGAAAACTGCTAAATTTTTTTCATCCCCCAAATCCTTTGGATGTGTTAAGGTATCATATGTTACAGTAACAGGTGGAGAGACAAAGTTGGAGAAATTTACAGGTTAAAGCAGCAATTCCTAATGCTTTTGAAGTTAAAACAGCCTACATAGTTTTAAAGAGAATTTTAAGTTTAAAAAAAATGAAGAACTGTTGGTTGGAGGTCTCTCTCAGTAGTAGAGCACAGGCTTAGCATGCATAAGGTCCTGGGTTCAACTTACAACATTAAAAAAAAAAAAAAAAAAACATTGTGGACCCATGAATGATGCACAGGTCAAATGGTGAAATGTATATAGCTGCAAGTTTTCCAAGGAATATCAGATAAAAAATATTCTCAGTGGGTAAGGTGGCATACAACTGTAATCCCAGTGCCTCAGGAGGCTAAGGCAGGAGGGTCGCCAGTTCAAAGCCAGCCTCAGAAATTTAGTGAGGCCCTAAGCAACTTAGCAAGACCCTGTCTCTAAATAAAACATTAAAAAAAAAAAGGTGGGGACGGGGGGATGTGGTTCAGCAGTTAAGTGCCCCTAGGTTCAATCTCTGTTACAAAAAAAAAAAAAAAAAACATTAAATGGCACTTAGGTACTTTCCAATACGAAATGTTCTCTTAAATTTGGTGTAGTGGCACATATCTGTAATCCCAGTGACTTGGATGACTGAGGGAGAAGGATCCCAAATTTGAGGTCAGCCTAAGCAACTTAGCAAGACCCCACCTCAACAAAAAAAAAAAAGGAATGGGGATATAGCTTGGTAGTTAGAGAGCCCCTGGATTCGATTCCCAGTGACACACACATAATTTTTTAATAATAATAATAAACATTCTTTAAATTATTGGGCTTTATGAGATGAAGTAGAAATAGCTTGTCTGACTAGCTACAGTCAGGAATATCACTAAATACTGAATCATAAAACACAAACAAACCAGCTATCCATCATCTTCTTGCTAATCTACTGATATCATTCCTAATAAACCTGGGAACTAATGAAGCTCCTATCAATCTACTTATCATCCACCTTGGTATGTGTGTTTGTGTGTGAATATATCCACATACATGTAAGTTTGAATAACAGATTTGAAAGCTGTCTACAAAAATAGTCTATAAGGTTTTTTTTTAATTATTTATTGTTTTATTTTTTTACAGACTGCATCTTGATTCATTGTACACAAATGGGGTACATCATTTCATTTCTGTGGTTGTACACGATGTAGATTTATGCCATTCGTGTAATCATACACGTACATAGGGTAATGATGTCTCTCTCATTCCATGATTTTTCATAACCCCCCTCCCTCTGCAGACTATAAGTTTTAGGAACTTCATTAGTGAGTCTATTCAATTTCCATCATAGTAGATAGCCAAATATTCATTTAAAATTGAGTCCCCCAAACCCATTCTGTTTTACAAATTTAACTTCTTGAGTTCACTCAGAATTTTCAAACTTTATGTTATCATTTCAAAGAAAATCATTTATAAAAGCCTATTCTATCTAAGGTTACTACTTCATAACTAGGACAGCCATGCAATTTCAATTTCCAATGTGATGGGGTAGTAATATTGTGGTTCCTTATATAAAGTTGGGGGTTCGAGGGCAGTCTCAGCAACTTAAGTTGTGGGGCCCTAAGCTACTTAGTGAAACCCTATCTCAAAATAAAAAATAAAAAGTCTTGGGGGATGTGGCTCAGTGGTAAAGCACCCCTGCATTCAGTCCCCAGTACCATAGGTGGGGGGTATAGCTCATTGGTAAGCACTTTCCTAGCATGTGCAAGGCTTTGAGTTGGATCCCAAAAGGTGTGGTGGACACAGAAGGTTGAGGAGTATGGCATGCTAAAAAGACGGAATGAGCTTAAGTCGCAAATATCACCACTGGAAGCTGGGATCAGTTGGGGTCACCAACCCCTGGGTAGGGCACTTAACATCTCTTACTGTTGAAGCCATTTTTCATTTGCCTCCTTTTTTTTCACTTGCTTCATGAAATTGAATAAGTAACAAATTGTTAAGAAAGCCAAATCATTATAGTATGGTAACTTCCAGGACTAGGATTATGGCTCAGTGGTAAAGTGCTTGCCTAGCACACCCGAGGGACTGGGTTTGATCCCCAGTGCAACAACAACAACAACAACAAAAAAAAAACTAAAAAAAACAAAATAAAGGTATTGTGTCCATCTACAACTAAAAATATATATATTTTTAATTAGATTAACTGGCAGAACAACTCATAAGAACTTATGGCCAACTCATCAGAAGCACTCTGTATAAGTGCAACACCTATGTAACACTATTTGTTATCGTTTTCCATCTACTTAATACCATCTTCAAATAGTCCATTAGATTCAAATAAAGTAGTGAATACTCACTAAAGTTTTATAAAATTAAAGAAACAAAAACTGGGCTGGGGTTGTGGTTCAGCGAGCGGTAGAGCGCTCGCCAGCCTCGCATTTGTGAGGCGCTAGGTTCGATCCTCAGCACCACATAAAATAAAATAAAATAAAATAAAATAAAGGTATAGTGTCCACCTACAACTAAAACAAAATTTTAAAAAAAGAAACAAAAACTACTTAGTCAATAATCTGTTATGGACAATCAATGAAGACTATTTGAAGATGGTAATCACCTAGTTATCAAAACTTTTTGCAGTCAGTGAGCTTTTGTGTTTATTTACTTTTTTCCCCCCTAGTACTAGGGATTGAACCCAGGGCATTACACATGCTAGGCAAGTACTCTATGACTAAGTTATATCCCCAGTACTATTCACTATTTTTTTTGTGTGTGTGTGTGGTGTTGGGGATTGAACCCAGGGCCTGGCAAGCACTCTACCAACTGAGCTATCTCCTGAGCCCACCTATTCACTTCTTAATGTTATTGTTTTAAGGGTCTGGAAAGATGCTTGAGGGCACAGTTCATATAATTATTAATTTTTAAAAACATGTTAGATAATAATGTAACAACTTTTTCCCCCTTTATTGCAAAAGAGTCTCCTCTCCTCCCCAGTTGGAAATACTAAATTCCAATGTATTATTCACAAAATTTATTTACTTTTTTTTTTTTTGGGGGGGGGTGTTTGCCTGATATTCTGGGGATTGAACACAGGGGTGCTCTACCATTGAGCTACACCCTCAGCCATTTTTATATTTTTATCTTTTATTTTGAGACAGGGTCTGACTAAGTTGCCCAGGCCTGCCTCAAACTTGCAATCTTCCTGCCTCAGTCACAGGTGTGCACCACTGCACCTGACTATAATTTTTATTTTTACTGACTTCTTTCCTCAACAAAGACTGAGGATATTAACCATCCCCAAAAAAGAGTAAAGAAAAGCACTAGCCCCAGACCTGTTAAGCCAGTATATGTAACAGGCAAAATAAAATTTCTTAGTCATTGACTGAAAAGAAAATATTGTAGAGTGTTACACAGTGCACTACACCTGAACTTGCTCATAGAACTTCAGAGAAGTCAACATCAAATGAGAGTTCTCGGAGACTGGCTTTCACAATGCCAGTTCTTTGATATTACCTAATCATTGTCTGAAATATAAATTCATTGAGTGAAATGCTACCATTTCCCAACTTTTCCTTCCATTTTGGAAACAATTTAATCTTATGTTTGATGAATTTCTATTTGTGCTGGTAAAATAAAACTTGTACAACACTAATAAACACAGGTGGCTTCATCAATCAATTCTTTAACATTAACCTTTAACATCTTCCATATGCCCTCTTTACAATGTTTGTTGATTATTCTTGTGTTCATATCAGTCCTTTTCTTATGTATTAAGTAGTATTTAGAAATAAAGAAACTGAGGCAAGAGAAGTGAGAAGAGACTTGCTACTTTGGGACAAGTAGGTACCTATCTGGACCCTGCTTAAAGTGACCTTGCTGTACCACACAACAGTTTCCTGAACAGTGGCTGTCAAATGGGCAGCACAGAAATCCTCAACACAGAAGGCCAAAGCATTCCCATCATGGAGCAAGAGACAAATCACAGTATTTCTACCCACGAAGGGAGAAGAAACAGCATGCTTTTCATGTGAACTATGGATTAGGGGAAAAAAAAAAAAAATAGAAAAAGGAACTAGAGAGAAAATCAGGGAGACCCATTTCTGAGAATGAAGATCAAGATACTAGGTTTATTCTGCACACTGGGAGACTTCTGAAACACTGCTTATTAGAATCGGGAAGTCCAAGAGTCTTTTGATTTTAGTCTTAAATCTCAAACAAAAATTACCTGAAATTATTTCCCCCGTTATGGTCCTATAAGCTTCTATAAAACGTACAAGGCCTACATGAAGTCCCTGATTTTAGAGCTTATTTCAAGTGTCCACTAGTGGCCACTTGCCCGTCTCCAAATCCAAAAATAATGTTGGCCCAGACCTGGACAGGACCTTCACGCTCATTTCCTCTGAAATCTTCAGCTTCACATCCCCTTCCTACGTCCCATCTCCAACAGCTGCCCTTAAATCAATATTGCAAATGCGAAGGAGTAACGACCGGCACGTCCATTTACTACGTTCCTCACAGAAAACCTAAAATCAGCGAGCAGGAACTGGCAAGGGACAGTCCGCCTGGCCCTGGCTCTAACCACGATACAAAGACAGTGCGAGCAACAGCAGACCATGTCTCTGCACCCCACACTTCATTCTGCGAGAGGAAGACTTTGAATGAAACCAGACCCAACCCTCAACACGCACTCCCACGTGGTCGTCTTCTCCCAGGCCCTCCGTGGGACTCGAGGGGAATACGGTAGGAATCAGACCACGCTGGTGCGGGAGGGGGAGAGGGCGAGCTCCAGGCAGAGGTCCCAGTCCCTTCCTAGAGACCCTGGGCTACACGCCTTCCAGTTCCAGGGCCTAATCCCTCACCCCCGAGACTCCGGACCCCGCCACATGGCTGTCGGGAGGGGACCCAAAGGCCCCAGAGCTGCCGAGACGGGTGGGCTGCCCCGCACCAGGTGTGGACGGGATGGAGCTCGCGCCGCGTGCCGGCGGAGGCTGGGAGGCGGCCCCTGCGGGCCACCGCCCCTCCCCTGCCCCGGCTTCTCCAGTTTGGGATCCTAGGCTCTGGGGCGGCCCTCAACTCACCTCAGGCTGGCAGCGTCCGCGGCCCGGCAGTCCCGGATCCCCCGCGCGGAGGCGGTACTGGGCGGGAGGAGATGCCCGCAGCTCTGGCGATGGCTGACAGGCGCGCAGCACAGGCCGGCCAGGCGCACCCGGAGGGGAGGAGGGGAAGGCGGGGCTCCACGGGAGCTGCCCCGCCCCCGGCCCGCCCCCGCCTCCCACTTCAGTCCAAGAGCCCCATGAGGTGACTACGTCCGGGGTTATTCCAGGCCGTTCACCTCCGACCCCGCTCGGGGCTGCAGCGCGGTCGAGCCGGAGGGGGGGACGGGGGGGCGGGGGGCGAGGCGCGGGCCCGAGGGCGGCGGCAGCCAATGGGAGGGCGGCGCGGGGCGGGGCGACGTGAGGCGATGCCGATGGTCCGAGCGCGGCTCTGCCATTCGGGGCCCAGAGGCGCGAGGGCGGGCCCCGGCTGGCCCCGGCGCCCCTTGTGCTCGGGCGGGTGCTGAGCCAGCCGGCCGGCTCCCTCTCCCGGCAGAGAGGGGAGTGAAGGAAATGGTCCCACTTGTACCTCCTATCAAGGATTCAGGCGCCCAGGGCTGCAGAAAGTGAGGGCCTGGGACTTGCCGGCTTGTAGCGCCGGGAAGGGAGACCACAACACGGGCGGACTGAAAGGGATAGGCAGTGAACGGGGCACCGTTCGGGCCTTAGCCTATTTAATCCTAACCACCCTGAAGAGGTGGATGTTGCACACAGGTTGGATTCCAAGTTAGTGCAAGCTAACCAATCCCTATTCTGGAACTTCCTTTGCTTGCTCCTCATCCTTAAAGCAGCTTACCCCAAAGGAGCTGTGGGTACTGAAATCCTGGAGAATTGAGGGGAAGACTTAGTAAAGGAAACTCAGTGAGAAGGGCAGTGTTGCAAAGGACAAGAGTTTTCTGCCTGCCCTCAGCAGGGAAAGTAGGTGCCAGTGGGTTCCTGATTTCTCAGAGTGTCTTCCATCCTTCACTGAGGTTACGTCAAACCTTTGAGGTGAACTCAACCAATTTTTCTAGTTTTGTCAGTTAACTTCATAGCAAGACTTTCATTTAATGGCGACTCTGTTGAAAATTGGTAGTAAGTGGAAGGAATCCCAACACAATACAACCACTGGTCAAGGACACAATGAAAATTGAAGAAAATCACATTTGAGAAGAATGGAGTGAGTTCTAACCCTTGCCAAGAATTTAGTGAAGTACCCAGAGTACTTTCCCAATCCTTACATAAGCTTGTGATGAAGGCCAGGAGAGGTGCAGAGGGTGACAATTTAGTGTGAAGAAGTTATATGCCAGAGGGCAAAAATCAAATAGGGTAGAAATACATACCACAGGTTAAGTTCTTAAATGGAAGCTGGGCCAGGAAGATAGGAAGATTGGGCAACAAGGAACAACATCTAAGATTCCTCATGGCTTCTCTAAAGTCTACCCACCTGCTTTTGAAAAGTAGGAATTGGACACAGAAATTGGGAAAGAAGATATGAATTTTACAAAAAATGACCCATATTTTACAGTAACCATGTTGTTAGGATAAATAGCAGTTGGACAAATGTAGAACACTCAAAACTTGAAAAAAGGAAAAAGATAATTGACCAAGATGTTCTAGTTTAACAAGATATTTGATTTGACTGACTAAAAACAACATTGCCTGGGAACAGGGAGGCTTTGCCTCTCCAAAACAGTAGTTTTTGAAGCTGGCAGGAAGGAGTGACTTAGGAAAGAGCTAAAAATCTTGAGGTTGCCTCTTTTATTTCTCTTGTGCCTTTCATAACCCTGTCAAGGCTCTTTTTCCCCAGGATTCTTATATTTACCTGCAAAGACTGTCCTTATAAGAATCTTCATCAAGCCTTTACAAGTTCTGTTTTTGACCTCACTGGGTAAAGTAATTGAGCTCTCTAAAAAAAAAATTAGTCAAGGAAAGACCTAATAAAAGAGCTAAAGAGAAAGAAAAGGAAGAATGAGTTAGGATACTCCAGACCACTTACAGAAGATCTAACTGCTATCACCAAATGTTAAGACAACTAGGCCTGAAATAGGCAAAGAGCTATGATTTAAGATAGAGTACTCCTGGAATTTCAACCCCTAAGTTTTGTGTTGTTTGGTACATGCCAAAACCTGCCCATCCCTACTATAGGTTTTTAGAGCTGCTTCGTGAGTTCTTGCCACACAAGACATTGTGTCTGTAAGAGGTGGAGGAGAGCCAAAGGAGATAACATACTACACAAGACTAGCAGGTGAAAAAGAAAGGATGAGTGATTTTTTTGTGTGTGTGAGGGGTGGGGGGAAATACCAGGAATTGAACTCAGGGGCATTGGACCACTGAGCCACATTCTCAACCCTGTTTTGTATTTTATTTAGAGACAGGGTCTCATTGAGTTGCTTAGTGCCTCACTTTTGCTGAGGCTGGCTTTGAACTCTCAATCCTCCTGCCTCAGCCTCCTAAGCCACTGGATTACAGGCATGCTCCAGCATGCCAAATGGAGGTGAGTGATTTCTAAAAGTTGAAACTACAGAGGTCTATTATGGGCTGAATTGTGTCCTTAAATTCCTGTGTTGAAATCCTAATCCCCAGTACTTCAGAATATGAGTATATTTGGAGATAGGGTCTTTAAAGATATAATTAAATGAAAACAAGGTCACTAGGGCAGACCCTAATAAAATATGACTGGTGTCTTTATAAGAAGGAGATTAAGACAACACACAGAGAAGGTCCTGTAAAGACAAAGATGTTCATCTACAAACCAAGGAGAAAAGTCTCAGAAGACACTTTGCCAATACCTTGATCTTGGACTTCTAGCTTCCAGAAATGTGAAGAAATTCATTTCTGCTATTTAAGCCATTTCTGTTGTTTCTGTAATGTGATACTTTGTGATAGTAGCCCTAAAAAACTAATACAAGGTCCCAAATATCAAATGGCTACCAGGGTTTTCAAGAAAGTTGTATAAAGGTGTCAGGGATTTATTCTGAACATCCCAGTTACTTTTCAACCTTAAAGTTGGTCTATTTCCCTACTGTGGGTAAAATCAGAAAAGTTTGAGAGATTCGTCCTTGTCTTTTAGGTGGTTACAATGCATTCAGTAAGACAAAACTAGCACACTAAAACAGACTGTCTATGTCTCACTCCTTAGATGATAGCCATGTGAATTTGTAAAAGCCACAGATGAGAGAGAATAATTTTTCACTGTCCAGGCATCTCCATTTGACATTTTATTGTCAATTCTACTTTAAGACAGTGTTTCTCAAAGTGTTCTACCTAAAACAGAAACACTAGGGTGCTTGTTAAAAATGCAGATTCTAGGGTTGGGAAGGTAGCCCATTGGTAGAGCATTGACAAGGTGCTGGGTTTGACCTCAGCACAGGAGGAAAAAAAAAAAGCAAATCCTCAGTCCAATTGCAGACTTTTTTTTTTTTTTTTTTAAAGCAACCATGGTAATTGTTCACCCTGACATTTGAGAATACTAGTTTAAGATTTAACGTTATTATTTCTCCATTTGTTGCCAGAGTGTCTTGTTGAACAACAATGCCTCCTACACTGGTATTTCCAAAATAGCAAAGTCTATCAGGTCAGGTTTGAGTTGAATCAAGGCAAGAGAGAAAATTTCCCTTAATAGAAAATGGAGTCATAAAGAGCTCCCTTGTCCTGGTGGCTATCTGGTCATGGTTCCAAAAAAAAAGTTTTGTTTTTTTTTTTGCAGTACCAGGAATTGAACCCAGGGGTGCTGTACTACTGTGTCACATCCCTAGACCCCTTTAAATTTTTTTCCCACATTTTTTACTGGTGTACATATTGATGGAATTTATTGTTACATATTCATTCAGGCACACAATATGACATTACAGTTTGACCAGTATCACTCCCCAGCACTTCCTAAATTTTATTTTGAGATTGGTAATAGCTAAATTGTTGAGGCTGGCCTCAAACTTGTGATCCTCCTGCTTTAACTTCCTAAATTGCTGAGATTACAGGTGTGTACTACCATACCTGGCTCTTCTCTGAAGTCTTTTTTTTTTTTAATTATTTTTATATACCATTTTAATTGTTGATGGACCTTTATTTTATTCATTTATTTATATGCAGTGCTGAGAATCAAACCCAACGCATCATATATACTACGCAAGTGATCTGCAAAGGAGCCACAACCCCAGCCCTCTTCTCTGAATTCTTACAGCAGTATGGTTACTACCACATAGCTCAGCATTTAATTAGACTACAATTTTGTGTGTGTGTGTGTGTGTGTGTGTGTGTGTGTGTGTGTGTATATATATATATTTTAGCTCTCCAGATAAATTTTAAGCTGAAAAGTAGAGAACATTTCTTTTAGTTTAGCATTCCCCCATATAGCTTTTAGAGTAGAAGTGGGTATAGATATTAGTAAGTGCTTCATTGAAATAAAGATCAGGTCTGTACGGAAGAGATCATTCTGCTCCTGATGCCTGCTTATCAGCCTTCATGTTGCCTGTTGGCAACATGCCTCCAATAGGATACTTAGCTACTTCACATCAAGAAAGTCAGTGCCTTGCCAAGAATTGTGGCTCCAGTTGTGAGATAAAAGAAAAAACACGAAGGCCTTGCTTTGGTCAACCATTCAGGTTTGTCCAGAGCCTGAAGGAACGTCACACCATAAGGTCAGAAAATGTTCTCAGGGAGGTCACTTTATGAGTCTGGTCCTGATGATGAAAGGTAGGATTGCATAATGAAGGACAGTGTTTATATTGGAGCCTGCCCACAATGTTTTCACATGGACACCAGGCTGTTCACAGGGGGTTCTTGGGTTTTCATATGGCATTTAATCTCTGTCTTCCCAATTTATTATTCAAACCTAAACATTTTCAGTCCCTAGGTAACCTTTGGATAGTCACCAAATCTTCGCTTCTTTCCTATGCTACCCTGCCCTTCGGCAGTCACTAAATCTTAGCTTCTTCCCTTCTTTCTTTCTTTTAACCCCCCCCCCCCCCCACACACACACACACTCCAGTAGCAGGGATTGAAGCCAGTGCACTCTACCACTGAACTACATCCCCAGATCCACAGCCCTTTATATTTTTATGATAGGGTCTTGTTGAACTTCCAATTCTCCTACCTCAGCCTCTAAATTGCTGGGATTGTAGGCATGGGCCACCATGTCCGGCTAAAAATCTGTTTCCAAGTCCTATATATCTCATAACTTAATACCTGGGGGGAAAAAACCTGCAGAAAGTTTAAATGGCCTTTTCTTTTCCCTTATCTTGTCTCTTTATCTCTCTTTCTGTCTCTTTCTCCCCCAGTAATGGGAATGAATCCAGGGCATAGTGCTGCTAGGTAAGTGCTTCACAACTAAGTTATACACCTGGCCTTAATTTGAGACAGATCTTAACAAGTTGCTTAGGGACTTGATAAATTGCTGAGGTTGGCCTGGAACTTAGACTCTTCCTGCCTCAGCCTACCAAGTTATTGGGATTATAGGCATGCAGCCCACACTTGGCTGCCTTTTTATTTTTTCACTTTGAGACAGGGTCTTGCTAAATTGTTCAGTCTGGCCTTAGCCTCCCCAGTAGTTGGGATTAGAGGCGTGTGCCATTATGCCTGGTGCCTTTTTCTTTAAAGGCAGGAAAATGTACAGGATGACTCATTTAGTTCTTGCCTGCTCCTGGATTCTGACATTTAATTTTCTCAGCTTTACAACATACCCAGCTCTAACTTTACTCCTCTCTACACTCATGGAAGCCCTCCTGTGGTGTTTACTTTCTGCCCCTGTCCTCACCTTCTCTTCAGATTTCCAGTATCTCCATTACTCCTATATCAGACTCCAGTTTTTCCTGCTGCATGATTAGGCCTCCACTTGCCTTCCTTAAATACCCCCACTTCCCATCATTATTATATGTGAGACACAATAAATAATAAAATATAACATTAATCATTTTACCATCAAGGAAAATTGAGCCATTATCTTTTTTGTTCTTTGTCTTAAAATTTTACTATATCATATCTTCAAGCAAAAGATTTCACAATGTCCCTTTTTTAAGGAAAAAATATATCTATGCATCTATCCATCCATCTACTTACCTACCTACCTTCCTACTTTATTTATTTTGTGATACTAGGGATTGACACCAGTGGCACTTTACCACTGAGCTTTATCCCCAATCCTTTTTACTTTTTGAGACAGGGTCTCTAAATTGCTCAGGCTGGTCTTGAACTTGTGATCCTACTGCCTCAGTTTCTAGAGTTACTGGTATTATAGGCATGCACCACCATGACTGATCTATTTCTTATTTTAAAAATAGACAAAACTCATTTGTGGTAGCAAGAGTCTGCATAATAGTTACTCCAGATGGTAGGTACTATCTGGGATAGGACAAAAAAGGCATTTCTAGAGTGCTGGTTAACTAGGTACATTTGCTGATTATACATAATAATAAATTTCCTTTAAAATACATAGGGATAATCCATGGTGGCACATGCCTGTAATTCCAATAACTCAGGAGGCTGCGGTGGAAGATTGCAAATCTGGGGCAGCCTTAGCAACTTAGTGAGGGAAAATAATAATAATAATAATAATAATAATAATAATAATATAGGAGGCAAGGGATAGAGGATAGTTAATGGTTACAGGGGTGCAGTTGGATATGATGTTCTATAGTACAGTAGAATAACTAGAGTTGGTAACAATTTAATATTTCAAAATAGCTAGTAGTGGGGCTGGGGGTATAGCTCAGTGGTAGAAAACTTGCCTCCCATGTGTGGGGCCCCAGGTCCCATCCCCAGCATTGCAAAAACAAACAAACAAAAAATAGTAGAGAGAATTTTGAATGTTCCCAAAACAAAGAAATGATAAACATCTGAGGTGACAGATATGACAATTATCCTGATCTAATCATTACACATTATGTGCATATATTGAAATTTTATACTATATCCCATAAATATGTACAGCTAATATATGTCAATTCAAAATAAAAATGTATGAAAAAAATCAGATAAAGAATAGTATTCTACTTATATAATGTTAAAAAACATATAATTAAACAAAATATTTTTGGTGATGCTTATATAGATAGTTCAGTATTTTAATAAAGCATGGACAAGTCAAGAATGGGAAAAAGATATGGGTGTGATCAAAGGGACAGGCATATAAAGAGCCTCTAAGACATTGGCAATGTTCAATTTCTTTTTCTTTTCTTTTCTTTTGTATAGGAGATAGAACCCAGGGGCACTTTACCACCGAGTTACATCCCCAGGTCTATTGTTTTGTTTTGAGTTACTGAGGCTGGCATTGAACTTGCAATCCCCGTGTCAGCCTCCCGAGTCACTAGGATTACATGTATTTGACACTGTGCCCAGTGTGCAATGATGATGCACACTTAATAATGTGCATTCTTAATAATGATGATCATGGTGTTTAATTTATCAGTATTTATTATTTAAAATATATTTATCTTCTGATATTCTTCCATATGTACGATATATTCCACAATAATTTTTTTTTAATTAAAAAACAAAAAAGGCACACACCCTTGAAAGGAAGAGTAGGTAGAACAAGTAAGATAATTTTAGAGCTGAAAGAGAGTCCTTAGAAACCATTTTTTCCAACCACCTCATGAAAGAAAATGAAACAAAGACCCAGAGGTTAAGCGACTTTGTTTATTACAAAGCCTACACTAGAACGTAGGTCGCCTCCTCCCTATCAAGGGTTCCTCCTGCAGACCCACCCTGACTCATCCATTCAGCCTTAGTTTCCTACTCTTTTCCAGCACTCACTTCTCTAGACTGCACACATCACACATCATAAAACTTACTTGCTGTATCTTTTTTTCTTCTAAATTTGATGGGGTTGTGTGTGTGTGTGTGTGTATGAGGAGAGCAGAAGAGATATCCTCTCCTTCACAGAAACATCAAACACTTAAAAAATCAGCTGAAATATCTAATTTTAGAGAAGTAGTTCTGGATCTAGTTATCTACCATTAGATTTTTTTTCCTTATTAATTGCAGCTCTCCTGCTTCTCTGTACCTCACAGTATGGCCTGCTCCAATATGCAGGCCACCTTTTGAGCTCCAAATTACAAAAGAAGGAATTAGGATGTGAGAGTTGATAAAAGAAAAACCACTTTATCTCCTACCAAGCACAAGGTCTCTTTTGGTAAAAGTGAGCTCTTCTGCCACCATGTGACACAGAAGAGAATATCAAGCCCTCAGATTCATTCCTACCCCAACTGCAAGGTGGCAGTACTGCACTGTGGCATCTAATAACTTAATCTACAGAAAACTTCAAATAGAACTGTCAGGGGAAGATCAATACCACAAAGGAGAGGAGAACCATGTAATCATGTTAAGGAAACAGTAAACAAAAACCATAAAACCCAAGAAAGGCAATGGATTCCTTTATTTTGCCCTAACCACCTCCCGTGCTAAGAGTATCAGGCAACTGTAACAGGGAAAAAAGAACAGGACTAATAAATACTTGCTTTGGTTGGGTGTGGTGGCACACATCTGTGATCCCAGCTGAAGCAGGAGGATTGAAACTTTGAGGCCAGCCTCAGCAACTTAGTGAGGCCCTGTCTTAAAAAACAAAAAGGGGGACTGGGGAGATAGCTCAGCTGGTAGAGTGCTTGCCTCGCAAGCACAAGGCCCTGAGTTTGATCCCCAGTACATTTCTTGCCTAGAAAGCTTAGGCCCGTGTTCAATCCAAAGTACTGGGGAGGTGGGGCTTGATCTGTGTCTGGATGCCCAGCACTTCTTCTTCTTCCACTTTCAGGTAAAACGTTCCTCAGTAACATTCCTCCCTTTAGTTTTCCCCACCAAGACTTCTGTGATGCTCATTTTAGCCAGATTTCAAGCTGTATTAATGTGTCAGGAAACAAGGTAGTATTTAAATGAAATTTGATTCAAATCTCATGAGGCCCCTCTTGGAAAGTTCCTTGCACCAAGCTCCCTTTATAACATTACCCATCCATTTCAGCCTCCAGAGCCTTCTCAGGTATGGTTAAACCCATGTTGGCTCTAATGGAGGACATTAAGAGTGGGTAGGAAGGTTGCAGAGTCTCTGGACTTTGGCAAGTATCTGAGTAGATCTTCATTTCTCCTTTACGACCCACTTAGCTACACCATCAAAAAGTTTTTAAAGTATTACATTAAATGTGTACACTTTGTTAAAAGATACAATTTTGGAACAGTTTCTTCAACAACACTTACTTTTCCAAACTGCAAACTACATCACTCACCTAACATATTTAGCTCTTCTTCACCTCTTTACCCAATAGTCATAAGAATGTTACCTATACTCACTTCACTATTTAGGAGTGTGAAAATATGCAAAACTTGATAGCTACAGTTGTGCTCTTGTGAGTTCATATGTATAAATGTGAATGAATTCTAGAGATATTTTTGTTTGGGCTTTCCATTTACAAAGGAGAAAATTTAAATTCTGAGAATTTAATTTATTTTCCTAATGTGATATAGTTAATAACAGAGCCCTTGAACCCAGTTATATCAATTCCTATTCCAGTGCTCTGTCCAGTGTAGGTCACTGATTCATTCTGTCCTACTTTCTTGTTCTTTCTAGAAATTGTATTCCTTAATGGAAATCTCCACATCTCCTTATGTTGGTGTGTGTATCTTTGTGCCTGTATTAGTGGGCATGTATGTGAATGTCTACGTGTCTATCTGCAAGTGTCAGTGAACATATCACTGGATGTTTATGCCCTTTATGCTAGGGAAACCTCTAGGTAATTACAGTTCTTTGTGTCCACACCAGCCGTGAAATCAGGGGAAGACCTTCTAAGTCAATCATTAATAAACAGACTTGACTTTTTCTCCAATCAGCTTTATTCTTGGGTCTTCAGGAAATAAGACAAAATAATCAGGGTGGAACCAGACTCTCCCAGGGTGAAACTTGGTTCCAGGGCAAGTGAAAGCAACTAGAGACAAAGTTATAAGGGGCAATGACAGATTAACAGTGGACTATCTTTGCCATGAGTGCTCAAGCTAACATGGATACCATCTTGGTCTTCAGCCTAATCATTGTATCCTATGATTACAACAAGAAAGGTAAGTACTTGTATAGCTTAATATCATGGAAAATCCAAAGAGAGGCCTAGGAAACATTTGGGGTCTCTTCCACCAGATGTGGATATAGCCAATACCCAGCACATGATACTTTTCAGAAGTTATCACATGTGTTCTCTTGCAGCTAAGCAGGACTGCAACTTACTTAACTTATTCATGATGTGAATGTGATGCATTCTCCTATCTTGCTCACATAATTAACATTAAAAGTCCTTTCACTGTAATCTTTCTTTGTGAAAGGGTACTGTCACAGTTTCCATAATGTCCCCACCTAAGACACTCAAATTCATAATCCCTTATAAGATGTTGCCTTCGTTTTTAAGGTGGCATGTCCACATATTTAGATGGGGTGCTGTTGGGTAGGGAGAGCCGAGGGGAAAGGTTAGATATGAGGGTAGAATGGAACTATATGCTGTTCTTTGGTAACTTGATGACTTTTCAGCATTTCATAAACATTTCATCTCTAAAATTAGCTATTTAGAGTTAAGGCAAAACAGTAGAAGGTGCAACAGTAACCAAATATAACCAATTATGAAAATTCCCACACCCTGTAAATCACGTGCCAAAAAGCACAAATAACGATGACCTATGAGTCTGTGAAATTCATAGAGATACAATGTCCAAGGCAATACTTAATAAACTCCCAAAAGTATTCTTTAACACAGCTGGCAGAAGAAGAGGGAAAAGAGAAAATAATCATTTTTCTTTAGGAAATGGGTTAGTTACTCTTTCATTAACTCGATAACTTTATTTCACTTTTCTTTAGTAGTAGATTGATATTCAGGTTTATTTATAATAGGCTGATTCCTACTTGTATGCATTTGTGTATTTGAAAGTCTTTTCATAAGAAGTATTTGATCTCCCTGGATGCAAGTTTTATGAGTAAGAACTTTATTTTTTTTGTATCTGTGTCCCTCTCCTGTGCCCAGAATTCCAACAAGTAAGTGCCAGGAAATTCTGATCTTTTCCCCCTCTAGACCTCAGAGATAGCAGCTGCCACGTGGAACTGTTGCCTGGGCTCTTCCCAAAGGATGTGAAAAGCATCAGGGAATGGCTAATGCAAGGTAGGAAACAGGCCCTTTCTGGAAAATCATTTTGCCATATCAATAAATTTTTATTTTTAAAAGATGCCTTGTCTCCTCCCTTCGTAGTCCAGATCTCAAATATCCTATTTTAAAGATATATATCCCCTCCCCCTGAAGGATTTCTGAAAACTAATTTTTAAATTTACTTAGTACTTAAGGCATGCCTGTATAAATCAAAAATGGGGGACAGAGGAAGAGGAGACAGCATCTATTCATTGCATTAAAGAAAACAATCTATGAGCATTTCTCTGTGTTAAATTGACTGCAGTCACCTATCTTTATGGGACCTATAGAAGAATGGAAGAAAAGCAGGACTTGCATATTTAGTGTCATAAATACATACTGAGAGAGAGGTAAAAGTGCAGCAATGGAGTTTAACAGGGGTCAAGAATGGAAGTGAGTTAGCTAGGCACTGTTCATATTAAGAAAAAGTTTCATTATTCTCTCTGGCTCTTCCTCCAGAAACTCAGACAGAAGCCAAAAGGGCCACATTCATCCAGAATCAAACTATGGCTACCCTGCAGTGCCTTGGCTCTGGGAGCAAAGTGAAAGTAAACCTTCTATACTCAGAGGGGAGGCCAGAGGTCAAACCTGTTCTGAAGAACCTAAGAGTCATTGCTGCTCCCCACAGAAACAGCTCTGCTTCCCCAAACTGTCACCTAATCCCCACATCCAAGTTTCAGACCGGATCCCTTCTAACAGGCAAAGGTGAGACGGGAAGAGATGGACACAGGCACTTTTAGTTAACATCCTTGATAGCAGCAAACCACAAGAAAATAGATTATTCTCCCTTTGGGCAAATCTTTGTTTTCTCTGAGAATCAATTTTCCAATCCCTAAGGTCCCTTCTAGCCCTGGTATCCTGTGATTTTTCAAATGATCTTTATTTCTTATGGGTTTTCTTTTGATGATATTTTTAAACTTTTTATTTATTTTGGATGCATCTAGTAAAATATTCACACAGTACTTTGCAGTGACAAGTCAGTCTCCCTTCTGTTCCTCTTAATCCTCCAGTTCTCTATCCCTGAGGGAACCACTTACCCAGCTTATTCTGTTTCCTTCCAGAGATGCTGTAAGCATGTATGGATGTACATATTTTAAAAGCATAAATGGTTGCACACCATCCACACTGTTCTATGCCTTGTTTTTTCAACTTAATAATACATCTATTAGATTTGTTCCATATCAATGTAAATATATCTGCTTTTTTTTTTTTTTTTTTTTTTTTTGGTGTTGGACATTGTACCATTGTACCCAGGGCCAGGTCAGGTCAGCTGAGCACAAGGCTATCATTGAGCTACACTCCCAGTCCTGCCTCATTCTTTTGTATGTGGGGTGGGGAAGTGGGGGGGACTGGTGATTGAATCCAGGGATACTCTACCACTGAGCTATATTCTCAGCCATTTATTATTTTTAGACAGGGTCTTGCTAAGTTGCTGAGGCTGTCCTGGACTTGGGATCCTCCTGCGTCAGCCTCCAGAGTTGCTGGGATTTCAGGAGAGTGCCATCATGGCTGGCTCCTGCCTCATTCTTTTTAGCAGTTGTACAGTATTCTATTGTATGGCTGTACTATAATTTATTCTACTAGTCCTCTATTAATGGATATGTTGGTTGTTTTCAGTCTTTTGCAATTGCAAACAATGCTTCAGGCAATGACTGTCTACACTCTGTATTTGCCATTTAGCAAGAAGATAAATTCTAAGAAGAATTGCTGCATCAAAGATTTCATAGACAAGAAAAGAAAAAGAAAAAAATCATAAGATTTTACTAAGATACCCTTTTCAGAGGTGCTCCCATTTGGCATTCCCACCTAAACTGTGTGAGAATGCTTGTTTTCACTCAGTTGCTGGGCAGATTTTTTTGGTAATTGTTTTTTTGTTTGTTTGTTTGTTTGTTTTTTGATACAGAGGATTGAACTGGTGCATTTAACCACTGAGCCACATCCCCAGTCCTTTTTTATATTTTATTTAGAGATGGATCCACTAAGTTGCTTATGGCCTGGCCAAGTTGCTGAGGCTGGCTTTGAACTCATGACCCTCCTGCCTCAGCCTCCCAAGCAGCTGGGATTAACAGGCATGTGCCACTGCGTCCAGCCTGGGTGGTGGTTCTTGACCTCAGTCTTCAGTTTCTCTGCTTTTGCTCTCCTTTCCTCTTCCTACCCATTCTTTTTGTCAAGTAGTTTCTCACCAAGAGATTGGTATAGGCAGTCCCCCTTTATACACAGGCTATCCCTTAGAGGCTGCTGCTATACTGCTGGAAAAATACAACTTGACACTTCTAGAGAAACTGAGGAGCTCACAAGCAAAATAATAGGGAAAAATTTTTAAAAACTAGAAATTGGGAAATAAGTGGATAGACTCTCAGGATATGGCCTAGCTATAGTAAATTATATATCCTCACATGGCTCTGTTACATTCACTTTTATTATATTTTCTAAAACTCTCCCAGTGTTTATTGTGTGAAGAAAGACAAAACAACTCTTGAAAATTCAAAACACTTTAGCAGGGTTTTAGACTTTCTGTTACTCAACATCAATTCACTCTGATTTTTTTTTTTCTTAACATGTGACATCCTGCTTGATTCCATGGTAGTAGTGATGGAGAATTAGTGGGCTTATGTAATTTTGGAGTCTATAGGGCCCTGGGTAGAATATAATACTATGCATTGTGGAGCTCTGGGAAATTAAAGATGTTAGTTCTTAGAAATTCTGGACAAGGAAAACTTGGAGGTTAAGGAAAAAGATAGATGCCAAAAATCAGCCTGACCTAATTAGAAAATATGCCTTGAGCAAGCCTCCCAGCCTTCCTTTGTGAGGGTGGTTGGTTCTGGGATCCAGAATTTAAGGTACTACCCTATACTATTTGAGTCATGTGAAGAGACTTAATGGATGTCTGAGGAGTAGTCTAAGAACCTAATCATCATTCACCATACATTTCTATGAAACTACAATGAATCCCAAACAACTAATTTATATAGACTTTTGAATACAACCCCTTTTGTAAGTTTTAAACTGCTTTTTCTGAATTTACACCCATTTGATTACCAGGATGCGACAGATCTCTAATAGGGAAGAAATAAAAATTAGGTAAATTCAAACTTACGAGGATCAAAAAAAGATGCACTCTGAAGTGACTGCACTGTGATGAGATCAGTCTACCCAGGGGGATGTCCAAGATAGCTCATGAAAGTATCCTCAGATAAAACAGAATTTGAAGCCATAAGGATGAGAATATTTTGCAGTGCAGATAGTAATCAGAAGACACGGGTGAACATGGAATGAAGAAAACAGTAAGATGGAGACAGTTATTGTTTATGGCATTTAGTCAAAGAAAAGACCCTCTGTTACAAATGTTCTGAAATTTTCTTCTGGTGGAGAAAAATTACTCATTAGGTCTTTTTCACTGATGACAGAGTTTAAATTTCCCAGTTCCTATTGCTCAGATTGTACTTTAATTAAGAAACTTTCCAGTCAGGTGTAGTGGTATGTGCCTGTAATTCCAGCCACTTGGGAGGGAAAGGCAGGAGGATCACAAGTTCTAGACCAGTGTGGGCAACTCAAAGAAACCTTGTCTCAAAATAAAATAATTAAGCGAGACCCTTTCTCCAAAAAATAAAATAAAATAAAATAAAAAAGGTCTGGAGATGTGGTTAAAAAAAGGAAAAGAAAAGCTTGTATTTCAATTCCATCATCACTGGCAATAAAGTGTTTATATTTATAAGCTCCCTGCTCCACCTTGATGCTGTAACCTAACAGATGAGACCTGAAAGAGACGAATTGCCAATGGACATTAATTTAGAAGGTAGGCTGAAAATACCCTAACAGATGAAGCCTATTTAGTAGAATTTGAAACAGTGGTTCCCAGGAGGTAGGAACATCTGCCACAATGAAATACCACTATCCCTGTAGTTAGAAGGCAGAGTTCTTCTACTCAAAGAGACAATCTCTAGGTTTCCTTCCTCTTTCAATCCTAATATCAATTTGCAAAGTGTTTTTATACCCACTTTCTCATTTGTATTTGTTTCTGATCTTTATAATACCTTTGAGAAACAGGTATACCAAGTATTATTTGTACCCATCTTACAGATAAGGAAATTAAAACTCAAGAGAATTTATGTGACTTGTCCAAAGTGACATAAATTATTTATCTTCATCTTGTCTCTCTTATAAAAATTTATTTATCACTTCAGGAATACTGAAGGATACTATGCTATAATTTTTTTTGTTTTCATTTGAACCTGTTGACTTTAAGTGTTATCTCTCCTTATCTCTTCCCATATTGTCTTCCTAATTCAACTAAAAGCAGGAACTATTACTTCCCCTGTAATTTCAGTATAATGCCTGGTCTGTGGTCACCAGTCTCTGAAGAATTATCATTTTCACATGGACTTAAGCAGGACATGCAAGTGTAATTTAGAAAAGTCAAGTCGAATTTACAGACTTTAGTAAGCTACTATATGAGACCATCAAAAGGAACCACTGTCTGAATTGGATTAGGTCAATTCTGAAGGCACATGAAGTTATTGGTTCCAGACTATATATAGCCAGAATCCTTCTGTTCCCTCATTTGGATTTCTGCCATAGCCTCCTAGCAGGTTATCCTGCTTCTACCCTTGCCCCACCACAGACCAATTCCAATATAGCAGTCTAGTGATCAAAACAAACTTCTGTCATTCTTCTGCTCCCAACCCTGCAATAGATCCTCATTTCAATCAGAATAGAAACCAAAATCCTTAAACATTCTTACTAGGCCTTAAGTGATATTAGCCTATTTCCTGTGGATCCTCATCTCCTGCAATTGTCCTCCTTGTGAATCCATTCCATCTCACTGGCCTCCTTGTTTAGCCTCTAAAACTGTAACATGCCAAACACATTCTGCCTTGGGGCCTTTACTCTCACTGTCCCATCTGCTTGGTTACTACTTCCCAAGGCATCTGTTCAGTGGATCCCCTCACCTCCTTCAAGTCCCGGCTCAATTCTCAAAGAGACTTAGCCTAGAATGCAGGTTGCCCACCTATTGCCCATTTGCACCCCTCCAGTTTTGTTTTACTTTTTTTTTTTTTTTGGTAGCACTTATCCCCCCTGAAGTAAAGTGTGTTATATTCATTGTTGTCTGCTTCCTCCATCCCACCCCACAACCCTCCCTCCTCTTTGCTTGCTCTCTTGCTAGACTGCATCCAACAATATACACAAAATACTGAAGCAGCGGCTGGCACATAATATTCATTTTTGAATGTTTGCTGAATGAATGAAATTGAGGAGTATATGAAGCTGAGTGGACTTTCCATCTTCCAGTTCCTCTTGCTTTCCCCAGTTCCCTCTCACAGTAGTAAACCAAGACTCCACTAAACAGATTTGCAGCAGTCATTCAGGAAGGAATTACACTACTGCACGTTCTTCCTTGAACTTTGGAGTCACTTTTATTAAAGAAGGAAACTTCCAATAGTGTTACACCCTCCATATTTATTATTATTACAACTTTAAGAATGATAAGCAAATAAGATATGGCTTACTTTTTTACTCTGATCCTATGTTAGTCACAGGCCATATAGGGACTTAATCCATATCTCTTCTTATCCAAATTCATAATCCTCCTTTATTCTTGGCATTATTTTATACTCACACCCTAAACCTATGGACAGACAGGTCAATAGGGCCACAATTAGAAGTTTAATATCAGGTGATTAGAACAAGAGTTTTGTCAAGTAATATCAAGGGTAGGATAAAGTTTTCTCCTAAAGTTATCCTTTCATTGTTTCTTTATGTTTTACAGCTTTTTTGCCGGGGCTCTCCCAATGTAAGGTCTACCCCATGATGGGGGCTACAACAGAGACTGTTCCTATCACTACCACCTCCACAATTTCTGGGAATAAACAAGAAGAGGAAACTACAAGTACTGGTGATTTTTCTAGCCCTTTGACACAAGGTACAGAATAAGCACAGATATAAAACAAGAATGAAAAAAATATTTTTAGCCCAACATCAGTATGGGTTCCTGAGATTTTCCTGGATTTGGAGAAGTTAGACATCATATTTGAAAATCATTCAATTTTTTTAATGGAACATTTAGATTCTCCACAAAGAAGATCCCAAAAATGTTTGTAGTTTGATGCCATCAGTGAGCCTTTACGTCCACATAAATGAGCTCATCTTGTAGCCAGAGTTGAGGATAGAATAAGTCCTATTCACATGGTAGGTAATTCCAGTCACTGCATGTAGAAGTGGATAATATTTAAATACTAAGCAATTATTTCAGTGGTGATACCAACCAAGTGCATGTTTTCATCCTCATTGTTCTTAGAAACAACCCTCCCAGCCATGAATGGTGGTGCACATCTGTAATCCCAATTGACTTGGAAGATTGAGGCAGGAGGATCACAATTTTGGAGGCCTCCCTCAGCAATTTAGGGAGACCCTGTTTCAAAATAAAAAATAAAAGTGCTGGCAGATATAGTTAAGTGGAAGAGTGCCCCTTGGTTCAACCCCTGGCACCACACACACACACACACACACACACACACACACCAAAAAAAGGAAAAAAAGAAAAGAAAACTCTCCCTAAATTGGCCAGTACTCAAATTCTGTGAGATTTGAGTTTGAATTACATCCTAGTTCCTACCAGGGGAAAAGTAAATATGAAATTAGAAATAACAAAATACACATGAGCCATTTATCCTGGATTTGGCTTACTACCCAGAAGCAATGACAATTCACTTTTGTTCCTACTATAACCACACCAAAACCAAGAGAAGCACAGAAAAAGGTGATTTTTCTATCCCATACAAGGTGTCAGAGAAAATGGGTACAGACTTTGAGAACATTTGAAATGGAAAGGTAAAGCTTAGGACTCCTTGTGCACTCGAGCCTTCTCTTCCCCTGAGAGTAATGCAAGAATCAACCCTACATGATATGGAATCCCAAATATAGAGAAATGATTCGTTGGGTATATGTTGCAAAAGAGGTTAGAGAAAAGCCTATCATGCCCATTGCACTCCTGTTTCTGAGTCTGAAATGGAAACATAGCCTCTGCCTCTGAGTCAGGCTGTGAGCCAGAACTTCAAGTCAAATTCTCTTTTCTCCTTCCAATTCTCTCTCTCCATTCAGACACAGATGAGGACCTAGAGAGAAGGCAGAAATGGAGTATTGTGGTCAAATTTCTGATTGCTGTCACCCTGTTGGTCAGTGGAGTCACCATTACAATATTTGTCATTTTTGAAGTCCCGTGCCCTGTAAGTTTGCTGATGTACTGGGTCCTTGGACTTGATCTTTAAAGACTCCCTTTTGTTCCAAAGGCAGCTTGGCATAATGAGGAAAGCATAGACATTAGAGTTTAGACAAATGTGCCACTCGCATTCACTAGCCAAGTGGTTTGGGTAAAGCTGATTGACTTTTCCATTCATTAGTTGCCTCATCTGTAAAATGGGATTCATTTTCCTTGCATGTGCTTATGCAGGTTATTAGAGCTTCTGTGTGTGAGGCACTTGACACATAGGAGGAGCTCACTCCATGTGAGTTCCTTTGACTGCTGTACTTACTTAGCTTAGACATTCTCCAGGGAGGGAGTGCTAATGCTTTTTTTAGAAAACACACAATGGAAGCCGGGCATGGTGGTGCACACCTGTAATTCCAGCAACTCTGCGGGCCTGAGGCAGAAGGATTGTAAATTAGAGGCCAGCCTCAGCAACTTAATGAGAACCTGTCTCAAAATAGAAAATAAAAAGGGCTGGGAACTCAGTGGTAGAGCACTAGTACTACAAAAAATTAAAAAAGAAAAGGTGATTTCCTTTAAATGGCCTGGCATGAGGTTTGGAAGATAATCAAATGTTTATCAGCCACCTATCAAAAGTTGATACCAGTCATTTTTCTCCTTCAGAGTCGATGCCTAGGAGCCAGAAGACTGTGCCAATGCCAGCAACTATGGAGAAGGCAAAAGAAAGGAATCCAGTATCCTGGGGCAGCTGAATCCCAGGCTGACTCTCAGCCTGAGAAGGGAGGTGTTCTTTGTGTGGTTTATGTCATTTGTTTAGAGAAAACAGGATTAACATATAAGTGCTGGGAGGTAGGGAGCTGTTTTAGTTACAAAGCAAATGTGGGTAATTTTTTCATATGTCAGGAATCTGTACCATACATATTTCTGGGACACAGGTAAACTGAATCAGAATGTCTAGAATGTGACCAGGAATCTTATTTTCAAGTTTTTCTCCCTTTTTTGAAACAGGGTCTTGCTATGTTGTCTAGGATGTCTCAACATCCTGAACTCAAGCCATTCTCCTGCCTCAGTTTCCTGAGTAGCTGGGACCATAGGCCTGTGCCACCATGCCTAGCTTATTTTTAAGATTCTTTTAAAAGCTCCCTAAGTAGAGGTGGATTTACTCTGAAATTAATGTTCAAGGCCATGCATCTAATTATGTACTTTTTAAACTTTGTATTCTTCTTTAAGAAGGTTCCCCCAAATCATAAGATCTTTAGAATTCACAAATGTATCCATCCTGTCCCTAGGTAACTCTTTTTTTCCCCCTTATGGTACTGAAGATGGAACCCAGAGCCTCACATATGCTAGACCAGTGCTCTATCAATGCGCTATATCCCCAGCCCTAGATAACTCTTATGTAAAGCAAAATTTAGGTATCACCACTCTTTGAACAGTTTGAAGATTTGGCATAGCAACTTCCTTATTCCTTTCCTGACACAATTACAAATTAGTAGTGCCCTTTGGTTGAAACAGACATACAACGGGCTCAGGCAGCATGGATGCTTTTAAATACATTTCCTACCAGGAATCGACTTGGCCTTTCAATACTAGATATGGCCGGGCACCTTCTCCAAGATATCAACAGTGCTCCCTAAGGCAAACAGACTTTAAAAATTAAACAAGGTGTCCACTTTTGTAGATTGACAGCATTGATAATAGTCTCAAAGATTATCTAGTTTAGGATGGTATATATACTCTCGTTCTACATCAAGTGCATGTATTGATAATCAAGCACAGCACTCTTTCCACTCAGACCTGGCATCGGAATCTTTCTTATCACAGTGCAACAGGCACCCACTGCCAATTTGTTGGTGAACTCTGGTCTAGGTTAATATTTTCTTCTAATATTATATGATAATTCCAAACAAATTAGTTGATTTTATAATATGGTGTATCTTAGTTCTTTAATCCACATTATCATTTCTACTGAACATTGGGAGAAATAGGCTTGAAGGGAACTACGACACCTAGTTCAGAATTAGAGGTAGCAGCTACTTGGCTTAAACTTCTATGAACATAATAGGTTACTAAATGAAAAGCAAATAAAAGCAGTAATAAGGTAGCAATTTTATACATATAACTTCATTTGTTTCTCACAAAAATCCTGGGAGGTAGCCAGGACAGGTAGCTACATTTTACTGATACTTAATTGGAAACTTGGAGGGGATATGTGATTTTCTCAAGGTCACACACACTGGTAGAAACAGAACTAGAATCCAGGTTTTTAAAATTGCTACACTAATATTTATTGACTCATTCATCTATTCCACAAAATTTTACTGAACACCTGTGTGTCTGTTTCCCTGCTTTAAAGACATCTACAGTCTAATTGGAAAGAAAAATCTTTGCTTAAAAATCATAACTATGTTCATAACAGTATAATAGGCACTTTGAAAATTTGATGGGGACTGGGGTCAACTATAGTGAGCATGGAATGAGATTATGAAAAATATTTGGAGGGCTGGGGAGATAGCTCAGTTGGTAGAGTGCTTACCTTGCAAGCACAAGGCCCTGGGTTCGATCCCCAGCACTGCAAAAAAAAAAAAAAAAAAAAAAAAAAAAAAAAAAAATTTGGCCAGACCCAAAAATCTCTGTTCAAATCTCTGCCTCTTTTCAAAACAATTTGAGATTGTTTGAGCCTGATTCAAGGAATGAAATAGAATCCCTAAAGCATCTGGGATCCAACCCAGTCACACACACAGTCACACACACAGGGCCTTTTCCATTCAAGACAAATAGGTCAAGCAAGTGGGGAATGTACTTTACTAGTGGGCTATAGTTCTCATTCATATGTGCACCTTCCTCATCCTTTGTTTAATTATTGGGTATCAAAGAGGCAAAATGAAGTGCACTTGGAATTATATGAGGTTTTGTACTTAGCAATCCTTTTGTTGACATATGAAGAAATATTCCTTTGCATCTTTCATTATCTTTCATATTTCCTTTCAATCTCTAGGTCGGACAAGACATTCCTAACTCACCAAATTCGAAGAAAACTACAGGGATTGCTATAATTCATCAGACATACTTTTGAAAAGTTCTGCTCTGAATGAAGACACTGTTTTCTTCTATACTGTTTCCACCCTATTATTAGTCAACATGGGCAAATTCTTGCCAGTGTTACATTTATATCTTCATGGGGGGTATTATAATCAGTACTGCCAGGTGAGGGAAGGAAGAGCCTCGACTGAGCAGCTGCCCTCATGCCACTGCTAGTGACTAGCCACAAGCCTCTGTTTCACTTTGGATGTCCATGAAAATGGATATCTTTCCATTCCATCAAATGAAAACAAAAGGCCTTCCCTCTAAGCACTATGAATGGATCTTATTGCTCTCTTTGACAAAAGACTTACACATAGCCTCCAAGGAACTGGGCAAGGCAGCTGGCAGTGTGGCACACATCCCAACCCTTTCTGTTATCCTCATAGCTGACTTCCTGCTCACTGGCTGTCAATGAGCTTACAAACTAGCTTCCTGCACTTCTAGAATAATGTCCACAGGGTTAGATTTACCCTCTGCCACTGCATTGGCTATCAACACACTGGTGAAGGGAACATGAACCTACCCATTCCAAAAGCCCTCCTCATAAGTCATTCCCAAGGGCCTTTAGGGACTGCAGACTCAATGAAGTCTCCTCACAATCCAGAATTCCTAAAGTGGGTCTGATAGTATGTTTTAATACTGAGCTGCATACAGTCTGGATAAGGATTCCAGAGCAGAAAGATTACGATGATGACAGGCACAGCTGTGAGTGGAGTCTGACCTGCTTAAGCAACAGTTTGGTGAGAAAGTAGAAACAGATGATCCTGAGGCAGTGTTTAAGTGGAAAAGGGAAAGGCGGGTGTTATCCTACTTCTTTTCATAAGATTTTGAAACTATTTCATTTTGGTGAAATGTGCCTGCTTCTCTGTAATTCTGTTTTCTTAGTTCTCTGGTAGAAGCCATACATGAATTGTATTCTTCTTTTTTTTTTACTTCAAGTACTGTCCAAAAAGTGATTTTCAAAACTGTACTAGCAGAGGAACAAGCTGAACCTGGAAGAAACAGAACAGACACAAAGCATGGGTGATGTCACGTTTTGGGGAAGCCCTAAAGAACCTCTGAAGATCCACAGAGCACATTTGGAACATATGGCAGACTGAGAGGACTGAACGCTGGGTTGGCCTTTGGATAAATAAGTATATTAGTTGACCCTGCCACTGAGTCATAACATCACCTCAAGTTTATCCTATCACCTCTTACTTAGTTTGACCATTAAATAGGGGGAAAGTGCCTGCTCTTTCCCAGGACCAATAGGGAGGATTATTAAAGCTCTTGGTCTAGAATCAATGCCTACATTCATCCCCACACTTCCCTGCCTCACCTACCACAGCCGAATGCCCCTTAATCTGGAAACATAACATTTCCCAGAAGATGAAACCTGTGGCAAAGTCTATGCTCATCAACTCTTCTGCAATAGTATAATTTGGATATTTGTATTGATTTTTTTTATAAATATTCACTGACAGAGTCAAAATTATGTATTTTGCTTTGGGAACCTCTGTTTCCCATGGGAAAGCAAGATCCCCCTGAGAATTTTCTAACTCCCTAATCAGTTAACAACTTTGAATCCTGTATTCCCTCACCAGTGGAGAGTCTTGAAAACTAAGAGATCAAAGAGATGGCAGAGCAGAAAGGAGAGTTCCTATGGGGACTTTGGGATGTGAGCTTCAGTCTGCAGGCTATTTCAGAGCCAGGCACAATTCTTGGTGTCACCATTACAGACCCCAACTCAGTAGAACACTATTTCTATATAAGTGCCAATTACTCCTCTGCAAAGTGTACGGTTCTTTTTTTTTTTTTTTTTTTTTTTTTTGCGGTGCTGGGGATTGAACCCAGGGCCTTGTGCTTGCGAGGAAGGCACTCTACCAACTGAGCTATCTCCCCAGCAGTGTACGGTTCTTATTGCAAATTCTTTCTTACAAACTTGTCATACTTTGTTTTTCTGATTATTAAAGTGCATTCTCATTTTAAAATTTTTTTTGAAAATAATGGAAATATAAAGGATTAAAAGTTATACCTAATCTCTCCTTCCAGAGATAACCACTGTGTTGACACTGATATCTTTCTTTATAGAAATGTCTATAAATATATAGATATGATAAAAAGACATATTACACAATGTCATACTTTTCTTACTACTTTTAACCTGACCTCCATTTTGGTTAATGTGTTATTACCATATTTCTAATTTACATACTTATTGTGTTTATTTTCAAGTCTTAGAAGGGACTGGAAGTCCATCTACCTTTTCAAACCATCTGTCACCCCAAAACTTTTTTGATAGGTCCAGAGTTTAAGGTATATAATTGCTTAGGCAGAGAAGCACATTCACAAAAATCTCCATTTTAAACTTTTGAAGTTAGTGCTGAATGACATTAATAGCCACATTAGTGTGTTTTAAAAGCATTCCTTGATTTCAAAAAAAATACGTAAAATAGATAACAATTTTATATCTGTTTGCCATTCTTCATTCTTTAGATATAACTGTGATCTCAAAAATCAAAGTGACCTAGGATTCTGGATTTCTGAAAGGCCTGAGCAGGCAATTAGCATCCTTTCTTTTCTGTTCCCCTAGGTTTGTGGAGGCAAGGGTAGGCGCACGGCTGGCGTCAGCCCTAATCATTCTCCACCTCCAACTACCCTTTCTTATTTTACACCCTCTTTAAACACTGTCCAGCAGATTCTACCTAGAGCATTTTTTTCTATGTGTATGTCCAGTCATTTTTGAAGAGAGAGTTGCTTTATGTGTTTATGATTAGGGGCCAAAGAGAGTCTTATGGTCCCCTTCTCCTCTCCCATTCTCAGAAAGGATTCCATTTCCTGAATACACACAATGGCTTTCATGTTTCTTTGAGTGGCTATTTTTTGTGCACATTTTCCAGTTCTTCATGAAGCTGTAAGTGTCTGTATTAATTGGTCTATGTTACTTTCTATGAACAAAGCATCATATTAATAGTAGACACAAATCATATGATGATAATGTCACATCATGAAATGGAAGCTAAGGATAGCATAATGATCTTCTAGAAGAGAATGAAGTAATTTCTATTTTAACTTAAAAACTGCCATGGGTTGCTAGGGAAATATAAATCAGTGTTGACCCATATTGTAATTGTTGACTCATACTGTAACACTTGAATGTGTCTCTCTAGATTTATATTCTTGTCTCTCCAGTTTTATATATCTTCTTTCTCCTCTACCTTATTATTCCAACATTTTTTTTCTATCTTTTTCTTTCCCTTACTCAACAACTTGACTTACCAATCATCCAATCTATGGAACTTGATCCAGTCTACATTGAAACTTCAGGTCCAAAAAATATTTTCTTTTCTTCTTTTTGGTACCAGGGATTGATCGCAAGGTTGCTTAACCACTAGGCACATCCTCAGCTCTTTATTTTTGAGATAGGGCCTTGCTAAATTGCAAAGCCCCCTGAGTTACTGGAATTAAGGAGTGCGCTATTCTTTTCTTCTACCTAACCCTCCTTCCTTTGGTACAGTGTAGCAACAGATGCAACTTGGAAAGTTAGGAACTTTCCCTGGACTCATGAATTTGCGCCACCCAGTGGTTGAATCTGATAACTGAATTCTCTGAAAAATGGTAATGGGAATTAATAAATGCAACACAAATAAATCATGACAAATATGAAGCCTGAATTACTGCCTCAATGGGAAAAAAATCATAATAGCCAAATTTCATTCTATTTTTAAGTCCCATTTACCAAAACTTAGGATGGAAACGATATGTTTAGAGGTTTGGTGTTATGGTCTCCACTGAATAAGATATCCAAAGGACTCTTTAAGAATCTATTCAGGGGCTGGGGATATAGCTCACCTGGCAGAGTGCTTGCCTTGCAAGCATAAGGCCCTGGGTTCAAATCCCCAGCACCACCACCAAAAAAAAAAAAAAAAAAAAAAATCTATTCAGGTCATGACTACTCCTTAATGTATTGGAAAAGAAGAATAAAAAGTTCAGGTTAGAGGGTAAAGCCCTTACTGCCCTCTAGAAGAATCAAACATTCTATGGAAGAGACACAGTTCAAAGACTCATAAACTGCACATATGATAGTATCAGATAATAGTATATTTCTTCTACAATGAATATTCATGGACATATTTATGTCTAAGACATATGCTAAGGAGTACAGTTCATGGGTTTTAGGATATATATATATATATCCTAAAATATATATATATATATATTCAATATATATATATATTCAACTTTACTAGATTGCAAATGGCTTTCCCTAGTGGTTGTACCAAATACAGAACCAAAAGCAATAAAGTGCCCACATTCCACATTCTCCCTAATTTGGAAATCTCAGACTTAATTTTTTCGCAATCCAATATTTTCTTCCTTAAGAGTGAGTTTGAGTATCTTTGCATATGTTTATTTGATGTTAGATTTTTTTCTTGCATACTTTTAACTGCTCCCTGTTTTTCTACTGAGTTGTTAATCATTTAAAATAATTTTTAAGATATACATGACAATAGAGTATACTTTGATGTATATACATGGAGTAGTATGTATGACTTATTCTAATTAGGACTGCATTCTTGTGGTTGTACATGATGTGGAGTTTCACTGGTAGTGCATTTGTATGTGAACATAGGAAAGTTATGTCCCAGTTCATTCTACTGTCCTTCCTATTCCCATTCCCACTTCCCTTCCCTTCATTCTTCTTGGTCTAATCTACTGAACTTCTATTCTTCCTCCACCCCTTGTGCATTAGCATCCCTGTATCAGAGAGAACATTCAGGCTTTGGTTTTTTGGAATTGGCTTATTTCACATAGCATGATGGTCTCCAGATCCATCCACTTACTGGCAAAAGTCATAAAGTTGTTCTTTTTTATGGCTGAGTAATATTCCATTGTGTATATAGACCATATTTTCTTTATCCATTTATCTGTTGAAGGCACCTGGGTTGGTTCCATAGCTTAGCTATTGTGAACTGGCTTCCTATGAACATTGATATGGCTACATCACTATAGTATGCTGATGTTAAGTCTTTTGGGTACATACTGAGGAGTGGGATAACTGGGTCAAACTGGTTTCATTCCAAGTTTTCTGAGGAATCTCCATACTGCTTTCCAGAGTGGTTGCACCAATTTGAGGTCCCACCAGCAATGTATGAGTGTACCTTTTTCCCACATTCTCTCCAACATTTACTGTTACCCGTATTTTTAATAATTGCCACTCTGACTAGAGTGAGATGGAATCTCAGTATAGTTTTAATTTGCATTTCTCTACTTGCTAGGGATGTTGAATGAATTGTTAGCCTTTTCATTGTACAATACTGGCTATACTCCTAGACAGTAATCCTTTGTCCATGAAACATGCTACAATCTAAAGTATATTTCTAACACTCTATTTCTCAAAGTGTGGATTTACAAGGAAATAAAAACTGTTAGGCTGTAAGGTTCTAGAAGTACCACTGGCTCCACGAATTTGTTTTCATTTTGATTTCCATGGTTGCATTTAAAAAGCTATCAATTCTTTTGTTTTATATGGTAACTCTATGTTTAATTTTTTTAATTAAAATATTTTTTATTTTTACAGACACATTTTGATTCATTCTACAAAAAAGGAGTACAACTTTTCATTTCTATGGTTGTACACAATGTATATTCACACCATTCATGTAATCACACATATATATATAGGGCAATACTGTCTGTTTCATTCTACTGTTTTTCCATCCCCACCCCCTCCTACCCCTTTTTCCTCTACACCATCCAAAGTTCCTTCATTCTTCTCTTCCCTCTGCCACCCGCCATTGTTATACATTGTCATGCACTTATTAGAGAAAACATTCGGCCTTTGGTTTTTTGGGCTTGGCCTATTCACTTAGCATGATATTTTCCAACTTCATCCATTTACCAGCAAATGCCAAAATTTATTCTTCTTTATGGCCAAATAATAGTCCATTGTGTGTATATATATATATATATATACACATACACCACAGTTTATCCATTTGTCAACTGAAGAGCATCTAGGTTGCTTCCTCAATCTACCTATTGTGAATTGAGCTGCTATGAACATTGATGTAGCTGCATCACTATAGTATGCTGATTTTAAGTCCTTTGGGTGTAAACTGGGGAGTGGGATAGCTGGGTCATAAAAAAAGGTTTTGATTTCTTATGCCTAAAATCCTACAAAACCAAGCTTAACCTGGGCACAGAGGCACACACCTGTAATCCCAGTGACTCTGGAGGCCAAGGCAGAAGATTGCAGGTTTGAGACCAGCCTGAGCAATTTAGCAAGACTCTGTCTCAAAATAAAAAAATAAAAAGGGCTCAGGATGTAGCTCAGTAGCATAGAGCCCTGGCTTCAGTCACTAGTACTGCAAGCAAACAAACAAAACAACCAAAAACCTCCCATAAACCAGGCAGGGTGATGCATGCCTGTAATACCAGCTACTTGGGAGTCTGAGGTAAGAGGATTACAAGTTCAATATCAGTCTTGACAACTTAGTAATACCCCATCTCAAATAAAGTAAAAGTAATGGGGATGTGGCTCAGTAGTAGAGCACTTGCCTAGCATGCAGGAGGCCCTGGGTTCAATCTCTAGCACTGTCAAATACAAAACATATTTCTTAGGAAACCTTCAAGGTCTCATATAACTTGTTCTTACCTTTAATTGACATATGATAATATGTACATATTTATGGAATATATTATATTTCATTACATTATATAATGTATAATGATTAAATCAGGGTAATTAGAATTTCCATCACCTTTCCATTGACCTTTTATTTGCGTGTATAGGGAACATTCAAAATCCTCTTCTAGTTACTTTGAAATACAGTGATTTGTTAACTATAGTCATCCCCACTATGCTATAGAATACTAGAACTTATTCTTCTTAACAGTAATTTGATACCTAATATCCATCCTTTTCCTTTCCCCCTTTTCCCTATCCTTCCAAACATCTGTATCTCTGTTCTACTCTTTACCTCTATAAGATCAACATTTTTTAGCTTCTATATATGAATAAAGGTCTCCATTTTGAAGAACTCTGCTTTATCAGTACATACATTACAAAATGAAGGAGTTGGGTTGCCAACACATTCAAACCCTATTCAATTTTTTTTTGGCAGGGGAACTGATGGAACCCAGGAGTTCTTTACTACATCCCCACTTCTTTTAATTTTTCTTTTGAGACATAGTTTCACTAAGTTTTACAGGCTGGCCTCAAACTTGCAATCCTCCTGCCTCGGTCTCCCGAGCCACTGGGATTATAGGTGTGTGTTACTGAGCCCAGCCTATTCTATTCTATATAGCAGCAAGAGAAGAAAGCAGTTGTCAAAAATTACTAGTATCTGTCAGGTGTGGTGATGCATGCCTGTAATCCACCAACTCAGGAGGCTGAGGCAGGAAGATCACAAGTTTGAAGTCAGCCTCAGCAACTCAGTGATGCCCTAAGCAACTGAGACCCTGTCTCAAAATTTTAAAAAGGGGCTGGGGATATTGATCAGCGGTAAAGTGCCTCTGGGTTCAAGCCCCAGTATGCCTCCCCCCTCAAAAAATGACTAGTATCTGTTATTGCCTTACTCAGAAATTAAGTCAGCTTAGTCATGCACCTGTTCAATTTCAGAAATCAATTTATTTAGGTACTATTTTCCTAGACATCTATGAAGACTCCACAGTATTAAAAAGAATTGCAAGATGCAGCAATATCTACATCCTTGGCACAACTATTTCCCTTTAGAAAGCTTTGAGTAGCAGGGTGTGGTGTCAAGCACCTTTACTCCCAGCTCCTCAGGAGGCCTGAGGCAGGGGGATCACTTGATAAACCCAAGAGTTTGAGGCCAGCCTGGCCTCAAGCTTGGCTTGCCTATAGCAAGATCCCATCAAAACAGAAAGCACAAAACTTGGAAGAATAAGCTATAAAGTACCCTTGCCCAACATTTTTGAAAAAGCACAGTGAAGATAAACTTTGGCAAGGTACTGTGTGCCACAGCAGTCACAGTTAGGAGTCTGGCAACCTCTTTTCCTTGCTGTGATAGTCACTCCTGATGCTTTTTCCTCCTGTCTAGAAAGAAAACTGATTTATGAAATTGCTTCAATGAAATCCTTTCACTCCAATGTACTCATTCTTCCTGGTGGATTAATTTTAAGCCTTTTACCTCTAACTGTAGATAATAGCTAACATTTGATGCACATTTCATCTTCTGCTGAAGTAGTGTCAGGGAAATAAGTCGGTTTAGGGAATGTATCATTGGCCTGAAAGGGTAGCCTCTACATCTGTCTCCCCACACACTCCTGCCTGCACACAGTTCACACCAGAGTGAACTTCTCAAAATGCAAAATTTGATCTTGTTGCTCTTCTGCTCTAAACCATTCAGGGACTTCCCACTCTATCAGAATGAAGTCCCAAGTCCTCAGAAGACTGCCAAGACTAGATTATCTAACCTATCTCTTTCTAGGTTCCTCTCCCCTCTCTTTCTGCACTCCGTGCTCAGCTATAGTGGACCAGTGTCCTTTCTTGCTTCAAGGGCTGTGTCTGTCTGCCTGGAACACTGTTCCGACTCCCTCATCCCACCTTAACTACTGTTTGGTTCAATAGTCACCCCCTTGATGTGACCTTCCAAACTCTATCAGGTTTTCCTATTATGTTTTCTCTTTCTGTCCTTTTATTTATTTTGGGGGAGGTATTAGGGACTGAACCCAGGAGTGTTTTACCTCTGAGCTACATCCCTAATCCTTTTCATTTTGAAACAGGGTCTTAATAAATTGCCAAGGCTGGCCTTGAATTTGCAATCTTCTACCTCAGCCACACCAGCTTCCTTATATACCTTTTTATAGTATAAGTTTTTTATGGTATTCATCTATTTGTAATTATGTATTTCCACAGTATTTGATTGATGCCTGTCTTTGATCTAGAGGTAAACTACACTGAGGGCAATTATCACATCAGTTTTACTTTCATTATATCTGTAGACCTAGGGCTGTATCTTACTTGAAGGGACTTGTAAATAACTGCCCTAAATGAAAGAAGAGATAGATGAGGATTAGGTTGATCCTTTTCCCAGGATCTCTTTGCTTTAAGGTTCTCTAATACCAAAAATTTAGAACCTATTTCTCTGTACCCTTCCTTCTTTTAACAAGAGTTATTTATTTCAACCTTCTGAGGTAGCTACAATTATTATCTGCATTTTACAGATGAAGAAATTTAGAATCAGAGGCTTGTCCAAGGTCATGGAGTTAGTGACTTGAGATAGGATTCCAACAAATCTCTATGCTTTTAACCACCGCTCCTAAGCTCTAGTTGATGTTTCATTGATGTTTCTCTTGATTGGGTGATTTCTTATCTATTCCTGGATATTCCTTTTTAATGTTTTTTACAAATATCATCTATGTTAATGAAGCTGGTACCACAGTCCAGGTCACAAGTAAAAATAAAACCAAAGGAACAGTGTTCTATTGTATACACTTCTGCATGAATGACTTTATTAGCTGCTAATGAAGATTAAAACTTTTCTCAGATCTTCTGATAAGATTTTTCTTTTTTAATCTTAAAATGCTCTTCCTTTATGAATCCATCTTTGTAGTCATATTTTCACCATGTATGTCATCTTGACTCCAAAGCTAATATTCTTCTTTTGGTGCAGATCCTCAGACTTTCAAAGCAGCATCAAGTGAAGGAAAGGTAATTTCTCCACAGTTCAGTTCTATGAAAAACTTCCATTTCTCACTGAAAGTCACAGTCCAGGAATAAAGACACATAGTAGAACTTCTGAAAGTCATTATAGATACTCATTGGTAGATCTTTCTTATCACCACCAGTCTGAAAATGCAGTCATGAAAGAGGTAGCCTCTTTGTACATGTATAATTTTTAAGGAGAGGGCAATATGCTCACCAAAAATCAGCATGATGAAAAACAAACAATTATGAAAAATAAGCACAAGAATTCAAATTACCAGTTGTTTCAAAGAGATGGGTGCCAGTTTTCAATTCCATTTTGAACACCATATTACTAAAGAACTTTTTTTTTTTTTAAAAAGGATTGAGGGAAAAGAAAAGAAAAATAAGAATATCTAAGCCATTGAATGACACCCATGTGTTCCTGATGAACTTTAATCACATCCTCTTCCTCCAGGATCCCAGTTCTTTTGGAATATGATTATCAGCAATTCTCTGACTTTCAAAGAGAAACCTGCATGAATTCACTGGACCTGTCTTTGACAGTAGGATTCTTGTGAGTTTCTTGAGATGTGTTGTCATTTTCACTTTGAAGTGAATCTCACCACTGCCCAATGTCTTTGAGTTTAATGTATTCTCCTTCCTTCTTATCCCCCAAATCCTCAGTTGACGACTTTGCCTCCGGGTCAGACATGGTGATAGTGGCTTCACCTAGGGGGTCTGTACATAACAGTGCCCAGGTAGGCAGAATCTGGTTCTGGGGTTTACCTAGAAGCACTTTTTATTAGAAGATTATCCCTTTGCAATGTCATTGCAATTTTTTCCATTTATGTTTCAATATTACTTAAGGAGACTTTTGCTCTGTAGCAATTCTGAGTTTTATGTAGCCAACTTGTTAACCTCTGCTTTTATGCCTTCTTCACTTTGAACCACAATTAGGATTTTCCCTCCCCATGTCAAAATTACAAATGAATTCCCTCTTATTTATTTTTATTTTTTTTTAGTACTTTCATTCTTGCAGGAGATGTGTGTGTGTGTGTGTGTGTGTGTGTGTGTGTGTGTGTGTGTGTGTGTGTCCCTCCCCCTCTTCAGTACTGGTGATTGAACCCAGGGGCACTCTGCCACTGAACTACATCCCCAGCCCCTTTTTAAAATTTTTATTGTACCCAGATTGAACCCAGGCATGCTTAACCAGTGAGTCACATCCCCAGTCCTTTTCATTTTTCTACTTATTTTTATTTTGAGATAGGTTCTCCCTAAGTTGCTAAGGGACTCACTAAGTTGCTGAGGCTGGCTTTGAGCTTGCGATTACAGTTGTGTGCCACCAAAGGCCACAACCTCCCCCTAGACCTTTTTATTTTTTGAGACAGTCTCACTAAGTTGCCCAGGCTGGCTTTGAACTTGTGATCCTCCTCCTCAGCCTCCTAAGTAGGTGGTATTACAGGTATGCACCATGACACCTGTCTAGTTTTTAAATTTTTAGTTAAATATTTAATCCTTTTGGAGTTGATCCTGGTGTGAGATATACAGTGATTATTTTTTTCCCAGATGGCTATCCAATTGTCCACATCATTTACTGACGAGCTCACTTTTATCATATACTAAGTTTCTGTATGTATTTTAGTTTACTTCTAGATTTTCTATTCTGTTTTACTAATATGCTTGTCTATCCATATGCTAATAAAGTAGGTACTTTTTCTTTTTTCCAATCAAGTAATTTTTAATTAATTAATTCTTTTTTGCAGTGTCGGGATTGAACCCAGGACCTTTTGCATGCTAGACGATGAGCACTCTATCACTGAGCTATAATTCCAACACCCTAATAAGTACTTTTTTATCTTTGACATTTGCAATATTTGGCACTATTGACTAATTCATTTTCCTTGATGTATTCTCAGATTACTGTTAAATAAATATGTACTTTGTCAAAATGGATGGACCAAAATAATGAGGAGGGGTCTGGGGTGGTGGCTCAGTGGTAGAGCACTTGCTTACATATGTGAGGCACTGGGTTCAATTCTCAGCACCGCATACAAAAAGTAAAGGTTCATGAACAACTAATAAAAATTGAAAAAATAATAATTAGGAGGAGGATATAATCAAGGAGATGATCACGGGAAAAATCAACTTTGTTGTACTTCCCTTTACACCTATTTTATAACTTATATTTTTATTTTAAATTACATAGGAAGCACTTTTGTGTGTGTGTGTGGGGGGGGTGGGCAGTTGAATCCAGGGCTTGTGCATGTTTAAGCCTGCATTCTACCACTGAGCTACAACTTCAGCCCTACCATAATATTTTTAATTATTTAGGGCCTAAAAGGGAATAATGCTTTGTTTAATCAGATCACAGAAATCATCCTCATCCTCACCATCGTCTCTGCCTCCTGCCTCCCACTTTACTGCCACTTCTCTCAAACCTACTTCCTTTCTGAACTGCGGACCCTTCCTCTGTGTTTTGCCTATTGTTGTCAAGCAATTTTCTATTCTTCATCCTTCTTCTGTCTTCTCCCACTTAACAAGCTCAGCCAATCTCATACTCTGCTATGGCTTCAGAGTTCCCATCAACTTCTTGCTTACTCTTTTAATCTCTGACCTAGCCATCTCTCTTGGTGTTTGAATATCACCTGTATATCCTACATACACCTTAAACTCAACATACCCACAACAAAATCTGCTCTTTTCCACTCAAGTGTGATCTTTGCCTTATGTCCATTCTCTGGGTGAATAGTATCATTATCCACCCTGTCAACCAAGATGATTTGAGAATTAACCTTAATTCTAACACATTACTTTTCTCCCCTAATTAATTTATTCTCCTTTTTGTCCCCCCTCCTCCCTTTTCTTTCCAGTACTGGGGAATAAATCCAGAGTACTTTACTACTGAGCTACATCACTGGGCTTTTTTTTTTTTTTTTTTTTTTTGAGACAGGGTCTCACTAAATTGCTGAGACTGGCCTCAGACTTGCAATCCTGCTGCCTAAGTCTCCAAGTTGCTGGGATCACAAAGTCCAGCTAATTAATTACTTCTTAAACATCTTAAGCGCATTTTTTCCTTCCCCATCCCCATTTCAACAGTGTTAGTTTGAGCTTTCATCATCTCCTACCTGGACTGCTATAATTCCTACCCTTTCATTTATCCATATCTCAGTCTACACCACTGTCCACTGACAGAGGTAGTTTTTTTTTTTTTTTTTTTTTTTTTTTTTAATTGGTATTGGGGATTGAACCCAGAGGTGCTTAACCACTGAGCCACATCCCCAGATCTTTTTTTATATTTTATTTAGGGACATAGTCTTGATAAGTTGCTTAGGGCCTCACTAAGTTGCTGAAGCTAGCTTTGAACTTGCAATCTTCCTGCCTCAGCCTCCAGAGCTGATGGGATTACAGGAGCACTCCACCATTGGCAAAAGTTGTTCTAAAGCTAACGTTAGTTATATCAAGCCCCAATTCAATGCTTCACTGGGTCCCTATGCAAAGCCCTCTTTGCTCTGACCTCTATCTGTGCTACTGCATGTACAGTGACTTTCCTTGCTTTTTCTCTCTGTTCTTCAATCACAAAGATAAAACTGACCATGATATTTTATGTTTCTGGGTCTTTGAATAATTTGTTATTTCTCTTTGGAATGTCTTTCCCATTCTTCTCCAAGAATTAACTTCTTACTTCCCAGAGGCTTACCCCTTGTTTCCCTCTAGAATTGACTAATTCCTTCTTAAAGCCTTCAGTGTCTCTAGAACATCTCTATTAGAGCACATATTATCATGTATTGTAATTGCGTATGTTCCTATCTATCTCTGCCATTGACAGTGTGCTTCCTCTTGAAGGCAGCCTGTTTTATTAGTCTTTAATCCCTGGCACCTGACACAGTCCTTGTCTACAGTAGAGCTCAATAAATATTCACTGAGTAAAAAAATGAAAATATTAAGAATGCTCTAGAAATTTCAAGTAAAATGATATTTCTGGAGGAGGACTTATAGAAGGTCTCTCAGGTTGGTTTATAGTTTCAAAAACCCAAATATTCTACATATAGAGATTAGCCTATTATTTAGGAACAGATTCACCCTAACCAAGCTCATAAGTAAGCTTATTAATTTATTAATTTATGAAAACTATAATTGTCATGTGTACAGAAAATATTTATGAGTTTACAGTGAGAAATATAACTGCCATATGTACAAAATTTCCATCCTTTGCATAACCAGAATATCTGAACCTAAATGTAGGTCTGCAAAGGAAGCTATATTATTCATGCATCATCACTTAAACCAAACACTTTTAATGGGGGAGAAATAAAGTCTTATTCTTGAAGAGAAAAAAATCTCTTACTCTTTTTATGTACAAAAGTACATGTGCGAGTGTGTGTGTGAATACATATAAACAGACATGGTATATCTGTGGCATTAAAACTTCAAAGTGGGGGACAATTGTCTAAAACGGTCTTTATGGATGGCAATGATAAAAAAAAAAATTGCAACCATGGCATGGCTAGGTTGTGCAATGGCATGTTTAAAATTCCAGCTACTTTGGAGGATCGCGGATTGACTGGATAATAGTTGAGACCCCATCTCAAAAAAATTAAAAGGTTTCAGAATGCTACTTTAACCCTGTAATGATAAGTTTTTAAGGAATCAGAATAAGAGGAATTACTCTACAATTAAAATATTTCATGGCATTAGGCTGGTATCTTTATAATTTGGTAGGCTATAATGAGGGCAATAATTCTTGAAATTCACTGGCCAAGGCTCTCTTCCTTGAAAGGGCACTAAGACAGCTTCGACAGGTTCCAACTCTTCCATTATTGCCTAGCCCCTCCTTCTTTTAGGTTACTTGTTCTCCGTTTGGATATGCTATACACATTCTATTTCTGAGAATCAGTCAATCTCCTAATTTTATACATTTCTGCTGAAATCCATTACCATGTTTTTTGTTTTTTTTTGGTTCTGGGGATTGAACCCAGGTGCTCTTTTCCACTGAGCCACATCCCCAGACCTTTTTATCTTTTATTTAGAGACAGGATCTAGCTGAGTTGTTTAGGACCTCACTAAGTTGCTGAGATTGGCTTTGAACTTGAGATTCTCCTGCCTCAGCCGCCCAAGCCCCTAGGATTGATTACAGGCATGCACCACCACGTCCAGCTCCATTTTACCTTTTAAAGTTGTATAAAGCAGTTACTAGGGGTTGGCATAGAAGGTTGGATCTCTACTGTGCCACCTGCTTACATTCACTGAATATCAGTTTCTGCATCAGTAAAATGGGAGTGACACCACTCCTTTAACGGGAGTTTTAAGGACTAAGATGGGGGAATACACACAAAGGACATGAATGGTAGCTATTTCTAGCACAGAGTTGGGAGGGGAACCCTGCTGTGTCATTTTGAAGAGTGTGTTTGTGTGAGTTCATGATTAAATAGTAAAGAGTTTTTGAAAAAAACTGTTGTTCTTGACATGATTATAGATTCCAGAAAATTAATAAAATGAACACATGAAACTAAAAAATGTGTTTGGTTGTGCAAAAATAACCAATTATACTCATTTATGTAGACAGCTTAACATTTAAGGCCTAATTATAATGCAGCAACATAACAATTACACATATCATTAAATATGCATCAGATTAACCTTGTAAATTTTATTTGATTACAATAGTAAAGTATTCTGTACTCCAAGAGCAGTCTTATAGTTAATTGCTCATAATACAGAAGTCTGTTTACTATTTACATTAATTAAATGGGGCATTGCTCCTGAGTTTTTCTCCTCTGGAGGCAAAGCTGTCTTACCCATCCTAGACTGCAGTTACACATTTGTCTTGTGACCTGTGAGATAATGTACATTTAGTTTTTTGTAGCGAGAAAGAAACTAAAGAAGCAGGCAGCTAAAGAAATCTGTTTAATTGCCTGTTCTGGAAACATAGGTTTCCAGGAGGTAGGGCTTCCTGATTCAAATAATGAAAAGATTCTAGTGCTGAGCCCTTGTCAATGTAGCCTAGGATTGGGGATATGGCTCAGTTGGTAAAGTGCTTGCCTCCTGATGCATAAGGCCCTAGGTTCAGTCCCCAGCACTGAGAAAAAAAAAAAAAAAAAAAAAAGTAGCCTAGAACAATCTTTATATAAGTCCCAAGGTTATCCTGTGAAGCATTTCAAGAATTAAAACGATCGTTTTAAATATTTAAAAAATTTGTATCTTATTTAATTTTTTGCAGTGCTAGGGATCAAATGAAGGACCTTGTCTATAAGGCAACCACTGAGCTGCATCCCGGTCCCCATCTTTTAAAATACCTTATTATTTTAATATATATTTTTAATAGTTTGACTCCTGCTATGAACTAGGTACTATACATATATAATCACATCCTTACAAAACTCTTAAGAATTAGGTATTATTTTCATCTTACATATGATGATAAAAAAGAAAGGAAAAGAAAATAACTTGCTTAAATTCTTGAGAGTGATAAGGAGTGGAGACAGGGCTCAAATTTAGGAAAGCCTCAAAGCCCATGCTTTTGCAATTACATTAAACTAGGCCAGCTTCTTTACAAATATTTTGAACATTTATTGGGTATTTATTAGTTGCAAAAGAGTATAGACTGTCACCAAATGATGCAAAATACTTTGGGAGCCTGTTTTGACAGTCACAAGATGGAGGCCCTGTATCAGGCTGGAAAGTATGCAGCTAAGCTGCTGAGCAGGCATGTTTAAATTTTCTGAAAAACAAACCTGTTCAGCCCTAGAACACTTTCAGTTCAACAAACTTTTGAGATTCTACCCAAAGTCTGGTAACCCATGAGACTGATCTGTGCTTTCATGTGGATGAGAAAGAAGTCAGTGAAGGCTGGGGGTATATGTCAGTGGTGGAGTGCTTGTGAGGCACTGGGTTCGATCCTCAGCACCCCACAAAAATAAAAAAATGAAGGTATTGTGTCCATCTACAAAAACAAAAAATGTTTTTAGAAATTTATCCCTATGGCCAATATCTCCTCAATCTCTGCTCCCTCAGCCCTTGGTAACCTGCTTCTATGAGCTTGACTTTTTTAGATTTCACATACCAGTGAGATCATACAGAATTTGTCTTTCTGTGCTTGACTTAGCATAATGTCCTCCAAATCGATCCACTGTTACAAATTACAGGATTTCCTTTTTAAGGCTGAATAGTATTCCTTTGTGTGTATGTGACATTTTATTTTCTTTTTTTTTTAAAATATTTTTTAGTTGTCAATGGATCTTTTATTTTATTTATTTAGTTATATGCAGTGCCAAGGATCAAACCCAAGGCCTCACACAGGCCAGGAAATCACTCTATCACTGAGCCACAACTCCAGCCCCAGTATGTGTCATTTTCTTTAATCTTTCATCTACCGATGGCACTTAGGATGCTTCCATGTCTTGGCTATTCTGAATAATGCTTCAATGAACTTGAGAGTGCAGATATCTCAAAAAACTAATTTCATTTCCTTTGGATATACATTCAGAAGTGGGATTGGTGAATCATACAGTAGTTCTATTTTTAACTTTTTAAAGAACCTCCATATTATTTTCCATAATGGCTGAATGAATTTATATTCCCACCAATAGTATACAAGAGTTTCCTTTATCTCTACATCCTCACCAATGCGCCTTTTTCCTTTTTTGTGGGGTGCTGGGGATCAAACCCAGGGCCTTGTGCTTGCAAGGCAAGCACTCTACCAACTGGGCTATCTCCCCAGCCTCTTTTTTTTTTTTTTTTTTTTTTTTTAATAATAACCACTCTTAACAGTTATGAGGTGATATTTCATTGTAATTTTAATTTGTATTTCCCTGATAATTAGTAACATCATTTTTATTTTTTTTCACGTGGTGCTGGGGATTGAACCAGCACCAGACCAGTAAGCTGTAGCCCCGCCCATTTGTTTTTTGCAGCCCTGTATATGCGAGGCAAATGCTCTACCAATGAACTATATCCCCAGCTTCCTCTATGGTTGGTTTGTTGGTTGGAGAAATGTCATTTCAGGTGCTTGAGTGTTTTCAAAAGATGTTGTTTTCTTGCTATTGTTTTAGTTTTTTTTTTTAATATTTTGGATATTAACACCTTATCAGATGTATGGTTCACAAATATTTTCTCTCATTCTGTAGGTTCTCTTTTCACTTTGTTGACTGTTTTCTTTGCTGTGAGGGTTTTAATATGGGCTGTGTTATAAAGTAACTCAATGGTTTGGGGTAAGTGGTTTTACCTCTCTCAGCCTTGTTTTTCCTCATCATAAAGTAGGATGCAGTAGGGCCCTTTAGCACAATTTTCTTTTTCCTCTTCTTCACCTTCAAGATCTTTAGAGCGCCTCTTACTTATATAGAAACTTATCATGTAGGCCATCATGTGGAGAAATAGTTATATGCAAATTCTTTTAAGTAGATTAGCTGAAGATGCTTCAACCCTGCCTCTGCAGGGGGATCAAGTTCTACGAGCAGTCCAGGAAAAGGAGTCAGGTACAGCACTGATTCCCCAACTCCTTTGACTAGAATGGCCACAAAGGGAAAAGGATGAGGAGGGAGTGGATGGGGGAGTGGGCAGGCAGAAAACAATGCTCCTTAATCTAAGAGGTGGCAGCAAAGGCAAGAAAGACTCAATAAGGAAGGACTTCTGCAAGAGTGCCTTCGGTGGGAACCCCAAAAGCTGTAACCCTGGAGGGCCAGGTCCTTTGTGCTGTCAAGTCCCTTCCCACTGAGTCTATCACAGGAAGGATTCTTGCCTTAAGAGTCCCTAGGGTTGGAAAGGTGGTCTGCTCCAGGACATAATCTCTAGTTAATTTACACTAATGAGATATATCTCAGAGTTTAAAGGGGAGAAAGTTGAAGCCTAGAAGAACATTCAGACTTGTAACTTTCTATTTTCATCCATACGCATACCAAACTACATAGAACAGTATCGGTTATATGAAAAATAGGGAAGATGAGATGACATAAAATTTGTAAAGTCAGCATTTAGGATATAGGAAGGAACTAGTTGTGACAGTACTATTGTCATCCGCAGGGAGGCTCAGAAACTATTTTTCATTCTAACTGCAGCATCTTAGTAGTTGACGAGGAGCTTTTGGGTTATTTTGTTCTCAGATAATGGCAGCCATGTTGTGGAGCCTTACAGTAGGATACAATTTTCCTTGTTGGATTTCTAGTTCAAAAATTGGCTTCTTCGGTTAGTTAATAATGAAAGTACTTGGAGAATGTGCTACTATTCTGTCCTGAGAGTAAATCTTCGAAAATACATATATAGGTATGATTATTCTGTCAACCTGAAAAACTGGGGGAAAAAAGGTCCCAAATGGACTGATCTGGAATTTAAAAAAAATTTTTTGAAGTTTATTATTTATTTTTCTTTTTTTGGTGCCAGAGATTGAACCCAGGGGCACACAACCACTGAACCACATCCCTAGCACTTTTAGTATTTTATTTAGAGACAGGATCATGCTGAGTTGCTTAGGGCCTTGCTGAGTTGCTGAGGCTGGCTCTGAACTCATGATCTTCCTGTCTTAGCCTCCTGAGCATTGGGATTACAGGCATGTTCCACAGTGCCCAGATTTGGATATTCTTAATGTAAATTTTTGGCTTAAAGAGGGCAAAAGGTGTTTTTTTCAGATTTCCTTATAGAGATGTTTAGCAAAGTAACAAGAAATGTAGTCATCTTTGCTATGACAGACTATGACAAATTAAATAGAGTGCACTGGAAGCATGCAAGAGGTCTACTTAACTAAGACTTTGGGGGTGGTGGTCAGAAGAGGTGTTCCAGAGGAAATGGTACCCAAGTTGAGGTACGCAGTACTTTGGCAAAGAAAGCTAGGAGGTAAGAGTGTATACGATAAATGGAGCAAGTTCAGTCTAGCTGGAGAATGGAGTATAAGATGGGGCAGTGATGAGAAAGGAAAACGAAGAAGGTAGATCCCAAAGGACCTTCTACATAGAATAAAACATAAATTCATGGTACAAACTGAGGCACTTTTTTTTTTTTTTTTTTTTTTTTTTTTGCGCGGTGCTGGGGATTGAACCCAGGGCCTCAGTACTCGCAAGGTAAACACTCTTCCAACTGAGCTATACCCCCGGCCCACAACTGAGGCACTTTTGAGAGTAAGCCTAGAAAATATTAATAATTATACAGAGACAGATGAGGTTGTAAACAAGGAACTGCTTAAGGAAATCAGGTATTATGGTCACCCTACTTGTAAGTCATGTTCAGGTACTTGGACCTCCAGAGAAAGCAGAGTGCATAACTTCTTTTATATGCATTTTGCCTAAGTGACTTTATCTATACCTTTGCCTTTATCTATTAATTTCAAAAATATTTGTTGAAGATTCATTTCTGGGTGTTGATATTACTAAGAAAAGACACTGTCCTCAGGCTCTGTTAGGGAAGTCACAGACCAATAAACAATTATATATAATTATGTAGTTTTAGCCCTTACCTCTCCACTGAGCTGCAGTCTCATTTGTCATTTCCAGTTAAAAGGCAAAACACAGATCCAAAGCAGAACTTTAATTTATTTATCCTCCAAATCTGTCTTTCTTTAGCTGGCCTTTCCCATTCCCCTCACCTGGCCTTGTAAGTGATGCCACTATCACTCCATTGCTTAAGGCAAAAATCCAAAAAAGCACTGCCTTAATAGGTGTTATCCTCCCTCTTAGTGTGCATGTTAATTTATCCCATCTTTCTTAAGCACACTGACTAAATTGGGCTTAGAATTAATTCTAAGGAAGGCTTAAAATCAACTGAAGAGGGAGGGTAATTTCCAAACATTTGAATTCTATATTTTTAATGGACAGACTGGGATATTATGTGGGACTGTTTATTCCACAACTGTACAACATTGATGACTTCAGTTTGTTGATAGTAATGACGTGCAGATCTGGGCATATGCACCAGTCAGACTTAAAAAAAAAAATCTGTTTACATGATAAATACAGGAAAAACATGTTCTAAGTAATTGGCTCTAACTCTACTTTCAGGAGAAATTGAGAGTGAATGTAAAGGTATAGGTGAAACATCAGAATTAACAAGTTATTTTTAAATAACTGCTGTGTAAAAGGATGAATGATGCTTTAAAATGCAATTTTGACGTTTCTATCATCCATTCTCCACACCACTGCCAGAGAGATCCTTTTAAAGTAAATCTGATTATTCCTTTGGTTTCAATCTTCATGGCAACACATTCAAATAAAATCCAAAGCCCAACCATGGCTTACCAGATGGTACATAATCTGGCTCCTTGGCTGTGATTTTCATCTTATTTGTCTAATTTGCTGTGCCACTCTGGTGCCTGATCTCCTTGCTTCTCCATTCCAAACAAATCCCTATGCCAGGCACTGCATTTATTGTTTCTTTTATAGAACAGTTTCCCTCTAGAAATTCACTTAGCCTCCTTTCACATTAAATGATCGTTTTTGCTTATATGCTGTTTCTGCTCAGAGGCCTTTCTTATCCACCCTAACTAAAAGAATTTCTGCATCACTCTTATCCCTTTATCCTGATTTGTTTTCCCACAAAACCACATAACTGGTATTATCTATTATTTAGTAATATGTATACTACTTGTCAATCTTCCCCCAAATAATGTGAGCTCTATAAGGTAGAGCCTTTGCTTTGCTCACTACTGAATTCCCAGCACCTAGAATAGTGTCTGCTCATTAAATATTTGTCAAATGAGTGAATAAATGTATTTTTAGGGTACATCAAATGTAAAATATCCCACATTTATTTAAATGATGCATAGGAAAATGACTGGAGGGGCATAAATCAAAATATTAACCGTTTAATATGGTGGGAGGTGGTTTTCACATTTTTTGCTCATGAGTTTTTTTTTTTTTTTTAAACAAGCAACTTGTATTACATACAAAAAAAATGAATAAAGGGGCTCACAGGCAGAAAGTTTAAATGAATTCTACAAGGTTGGGTGAGTTTATCAGAGGCATACTTCTAAATAAATAGTATTCGGTTAAGATAAACCATAGCTGGAAGCCCCTTCCCCAACACTTCCTAGCAGTGTGAGTCCAAATATGCCAGCGCCTATCTTCACCTGGAAAGTGGGGATAATAATGCTTATCACATAAGGTTGCTTTAAATGAGATCATATATATAACCTGCTTTGTACAAATGCCTGGCATGCAATAAATCCTCGACAAATGGTAGTTACTATAATAATCACTGGTAGTAGTAATAAGAGATGTTGGGACATACCTAGCCCTCAAGAATGACATCAGAGTGGACCACCACATCCTCTCATCATTGCACCTCCATTTGGGCCTCTGAATCCCAAAGAGGGGATGGTTCTTTCCAAAGAAGACAATTTCGATGTTCCAGAAGCATCTAAACGAAACATGCCCTCTTCACCCCTTAAGCCATTCAGTCTGATTAATCCAAGAGTGGCACTGAGGGGCTGGGACCGGCCTGGAGTGCCGGCCGGGTTCGCTGTCCTGGGGCGCGGTGCCTCAGCCTCAATTTCTTTGGCTGCCACTGGGGTGGGAGTGGGAATGTTATCACAAACGAGACTGCACCAGTCGGGCCTGCCTCACCGCGCTCCGGAGGGGACCAAACGGCACACCAACAGGAAGCCACTGGCAACGGGCCACGCGCCACTCGGGAAAAGTGATTATTAGTCAGAATCAACAGTCAGGCAAAGGTCTCAGCCCCATCATCCCAGTCCTCAAGCACCCGAACGGCCGCGGGCGCCGGACGGGGAAGGGGGCAGAGGGGCGGAGGGCGGGGCCGCCGTGGCCGGCGGGAGGGAGGGGAAGGGGCGGCGGCGGCGGGCGCGCAACACGCGGCTCGCGACTGCGCAGCCCGGGATTGCGCACGCAAACCCGCCCGCGCACGCAGAGTAGAGCGCGCACGCAAGTCCGGACAGGGCACGCCACCGCTGGCTGCGCGCGCGACTGGCGGCTACTCCGAGCAGAGGTTGCAGACTCGGGTGAGGTGAGGCGCGGGGCCGGCTCGTGGCGGGGCGCGAACCCCTCAGGCAGGACCTAGGGGAAGCAGAGTTGCGAGGTACCGGCTGCGGCGGCGCGGGGCGAGCGGGCGGCATTTGGCCATGCCGCACTGTGGGGGAGCGCGGCGCGCGGCCAGGCCTGACCCCACTGGAGCCCCGCCCCGCGCTTGGGCGGCCGGGCAGTGCCCCAGCCTTGGTGTTCCCGTCTCTGCAATGGAGCACAGAATTACGCCTGTAACAGTGCTGTTCGTGGTGCCCGTGGCCGACGTTACCGATTGAAATTTCCAAGTAGGCTTTTGTAAGTAGGTGTGTTAGCTCCATTTTGGAGCTGAGTCCCAGATAAAAATGACCTGCTCAAGATCAGGCAGCTAGTAGGAAACGATGTAAGTTTCCTGCAAAACTGTAAAGCCTGCATGTCTCCTCTGCACCACGCGGAATCGTCTCTCACAACACCTTCTTCCACCTCCCAACCTCTAATTTGAATTTGGCCATTGTTAATTTGGAACTGCGCCTATCCTCTTAATAAATGTGTGTGTCACAGTTCGGTCTTTTGTGAGAAGGAGAGAAAGGGAAGATTCTGCTTGTTGCAGTTTTGTACTCTCTGACGTGGAGCGTTTATCAGATTATTCTCAGCATCCTTTATTTGACCATCTATATCACCTCTGTTGAAATGGCACAGTCAGTTGTTCACTACGTGAAAGACATTGTGCAAGCACTCCAATCTTTCAGAGCTTCTTTATGAAAAAGCAGCTTGCCAGGAGGTTGAGGCAGGAGGAACGCAAGTTCGAGACCAACCTCAGCAACTTATCGAGAACCTGTCTCAAAATAAAACATTAAAAAGTGTGTGGGAGGTAATCTGGGAATGTGGCTCAGTGGTTAAAAAAATAAATAATAAAAAGCAACCTGTTGGGAGGCTGAGGCAGGAGGAGCCCAAGTTCCAGGCCAGCCTCAGCAACTAAGCAGGCCCTAAACAACTTGGTGAGACCCTGACTCAAAAAAAAATGTCTGGGAATGTGGCTCAATAGTAAAGCACCACAGGGTTTAATCCCCAGTACCAAAAAAATAAAAAGAAGCTAGTCTCAGAAGGTTGTGAGGATTCAGAGATCATCCTTGTGGGTGGTAACAACCAGTACCAAGCATATGGGAAAGTTCAATAAATGTTGACCATTGTTTTATTACTGGGTGTATAATATGCCCTTGCTAAACTCCTTTTTTGTTAAAGTTCAACTTTACCTGAGACTTTATACAAGGAGTCTCTTTCCAAAAAAGGAAAGTTAATTGGCAGGCTTATTATGGGTTATTATTTGGGTATTTTGTACATTTGATTAATTATTCCCCAAGCTAAAAATATCAGAGTGAAAGAAGTCACTTCAGGAAGACTAAAGATGAATTTTATTTTATTTTATTTTTTTACAATCTTGAATTTATTCAGTAGCCCAAGTAGAACCGACTTTTTTGCTTATTTAATGAGTTTAATGAATTATTCTATATATTTGATCTTTTAAAGGCATACAAATTTGTATTGGATGTAGTCCCTGTTTTCGTTTAGTCTTTTTAAATTTTTTTTAATTGTTGATGGATTTTTTTTAAATTGATTTATATGTGGTGCTGAGAATTGAACCCAGTGCTTCACATATGCTAGGCAAGCACTCTACCACTGAGCCACAACCCCAGCCCTCGTTTAGTCTTAAAGTGGAAAAAGGTGTACAGTTAATTTTCATAAAATATATGGGAAAAATTCTAGAAAACAGATAAAAAACTACGGGTATATAGAAGAGGATGTTTCTTGATTTAATGTGAAATAAGATTATATTTCTGATGTCAAAGAACATACTTTGTAATTTACTGAAAGGGTAAATTAGTTAACATATATGGGTTTTAATAGATAGGACTCCTTGGTTTCCAGTAACAGAAAATCATCCTGATTAAAATTTTTATTGAAAAGGCAGAAATGAGAGAGGGCACCTTGGGGAATATGGATCCAATAGTCAGAACTCAATGAATAAATTCTTTGACTAGAGAATAAACCCTAACTACCTTATGTCCTCGAGCAATGTTTTAACTCAAGATCCAAATTTCTGAAAGAAGAAATCTTTGGGGTAGCTTCTATGGAGGTGGAGGTTTGAGTATTGATTCGAACCTCTACCAATACCATATAAAATATTAAAGGGTCAGTTCCCCTAAAGACAGAGGCCTTAAGAGAGAAGTAATACTGGGTAGGGAAAGCCAACAGTTATTATTAGAAATATACAGCATTTAGGGGATAGGGGATATAGCTCAGTGGTAGAGTGGTTGCATAGCATGCAGAAGACCATAAGTGTGATCTCCAGCACCAAAAAAACAAAAACAAAAAACAAAGCTTTATATCTATCTATATACTTTTTAATTTATAGAGGGCTTGTTTTGGGCCAGACATTTGATTATGATGACATTCTCAGAACAACTGTGGAAGGTAGATATTATTGTATCAGACCTGTTTTACAGAGGAGAGGTAGATATAATAGAGGTAAAATAATTTTGCTCAGCATTACAGTGGTAGAGTTGAATATGTTGTTTATCTTCCTATCTCCAAATGATTTTCTGATCCATGTTCTCCTTTCGTTTGTTCCTAGGGGGGCATCAAGCTTTGTATGTGTTGGTCAGTTCTGAGATCTTAAAGAAGCTCTGCACAGAGGAAGATAAAAGCAGCAGTCTTTGCCAATTAGGGAATGGACCGTTTGGGTTCCTTTAGCAGTAAGTATAGTAGAAATGAGTCTCAGGTGAAAATTAATAGCAAACTGAAATGGAAATTTATCAAGGAAGAAAAATAGACCTTTGAAGTTAAACAGTAATGCCCTGTGGATCTGAGCCTAAAGAAATCGTAAAAATATCGAAACAAAATAAAATTAACCAATATTTGTTGATTGCCTACTGAACACATGATAAGAATGTTTCACCCTAGGTCTTACAGGAGAATGAAGCAGGATGGATCAGTCTTAGTATGCTTAACCTGTAATTAAACTTAAAAAAGCAATGGGATTGGATTAGAGGAATAACTTCTAATGTTCTGTACACAATAGGATAACTATGGTTAACAACAATTAATTGTATGTTTGAAAATAGCTAGTGGTGAGAATTTTGAATGTTCTCAAAGCAATGATAAATGTCCAGGGTAATGGATATGCCAGTTGTCCTGATCTGATCATTACACATTGTATACATGTATCAAAATGTCACACTGTATCCCATAAATATATGTAATTATGTGTCAATTAACAATAAAAAAAATTTAAATAAAATATTTTTATTTAACAAAGAAGCAGTGGGATTTCTCTTTAGAACTGATAACACGTATCAGGTACCTTTGTAATGTTAGTATTGGGTAAAGAAAATACTCCCCTTTCCATCCCTGTAAGTGGAACTTGTGTTCTAAGAGTAAACCACAGTATAATAATGATGTAGAGAATTATTGTGTATGTGTGAAATAAATTCAAGAAGCCACAATTGTGGGGACTTATATTGCTATATTTGTAAAGAGGTCAAATTTGCCAGAAATAGCAATTCCATTGTCAGATGTTAGGTAGTGTCCCAGTGAAAAGAATCAGGTACTTTGTGGGTTTTGTTTCTTCAGCAATTCCTTGTTTGTTTGTTTGTTTTTAAATTTTAGTTATAGATGGACACAACACCTTTATTTTATTTATTTATTTTTTATGGAGTGTTGAGGATTGAACCTGGTTCCTCACATGTGCTAGGCAAGTGCTCTACCACTGAGCTACATCCCCAGACCTCTTCAGCAATTTCTTACAGGAGCTCTAATTTACTTTTTACCACAGTCCCTATATATTCAGAAGCGTCTTGTTCAACCCTTTGATTTTAGATTCGGAGAAAGAATCTAAATTGTTCTAGTGCTAGGAGCATAAGCCGAACCACTCCCCTCATCTTTGAAAAAATAATTGTTAAACATCTTATTTGGAAATAATTTCAAACTTACAGAAAGTTGTATGAGAATACACAGAATACCCATATATTTTTTGTCTGAGTTCTGGTTTTTTCCCTTGTATATAATAAGCAGTGCAAGTGGAGATATTTTAAGGTTAAAAAAAAAAAAAGGAGCTTTTAATCAAAATTTCTCCCGTGATTTTAGTATCTCCTGATTTTTGCTTGATCAAGTCTTTAGTGTGATGGTTGCAAAAAGACATATTTGAAGAATTGCCACTCCTTCCTGTATCCCTTCCACTACACACTAGTTCTCGTTCAACCCCTTGTAATTATCCAGCTTACTTATTTTCTGGTTTTTCTGTCCTTTATTTCTTTTTGCAAAGATACAAGGATATGTTTTTATTTTCCTATAATTTAAAATTTTTTTCTTGCAGTACTGGAGATTGAACCTAGAGCCTTGTACATGTTAGGCAAGCACTCTACTACTGAGCTACATCCTCAGCCTTTTTTAAAAAAAAAAAAATTATTTTGACTCCAGGTACAGTGGTGCACATCTATAATTCCAGTAACTTGGGGAGGCTGAGGTAGGAGGATTGCAAATTCAACACCAGCTTTCATGACATATCAAGACCCTATCTCAAAAAAAAATTTTAAAGGGCTAGGGATGTACATCAATGGTAGAGTACTCCTGGGTTTAATCTCTAATACTGTTAAAAAAAAATTTTTTTTTAATTATGAGACAGGTTTTCACCTCCCAACTTGCAATCCTCCTGCCTTAGCCTCCCAAGTAACTGGGATTACAGGCCTGTGCCACCATGCCTGGCTTTCTGTAATTTCTTATTAGAAAGATAGCATACTATGTATATTCTTTTGTACCTTTTTTTCCCACCTAGTAGTATTTTCTGAAAATATTAGTTTATAGAAATTGTTTTTATTCGTTTTGTATGTGATGCTGGTGTTCTAACCCAGGGTCTTGTACATTCTAGGCAAATACTCTACCCTGAGCTATATACTCCCAACCCTTACTTTTTTATAGTTGCATAGTGTTTCATTGTGTGGAGATGGTACTGATTTATTAAACTAGTGCTTGAATATCTTCATAGTTTTTAATACTAACAAATATTCTAATGTGTAACTTTGGGTATACCTATGTATTATTGGAGATGTATATTCAGGGTAAATTTCTAGAAATGAGATTTTTGGTTCAAAAAATAAAAAGATGCATAATTTTGTTTAGATACTGTAAATTCTGCTCTATAGGAGATGTACTCTTGCATTCCCACCAGCAACATATAAATGGCTATTTCTCCACAGTCCCAAGAAAGAATACTATCAAACTTTGGAATTTTTGCTAATCTGATGCATAAGAAATTATATCTCAGTGTAGTTCTAATTTTATTTCTCTTATGAGTAAAACTGAACAATTTTTCCATATGTGTAAGGCCATTTTTATGTTTCTCCTTTTCCCCTAATTTTTTTTTTCTTTTTATTATTGAGAATTGAACCCAGTGCTTCACATGTGCTTGGCAAGCACTCTACCACTGAGCTACATCCCCAGCCCTTTTTTTTTATCTTGAGACAATCTCACTAAGTTGGTAAGGCTGACCTCGAATATGCAATCCTCTTGCCTCCAGTGTCAGCCCCCCAGGTCCTGTGATTATAGATGTGTACCACCATGACCAGGTCTCAGCCATTTTTGAATTTTATTTTGACACAAGGTGTCACTAAACTTCCCAGGCTGACCATGCACCACTGGGTCCTGTTGCCTTAGCCTACTAAGTAGCTAGGATTACAGGAACCTATCACCATGCCTGACTTTTTTTTTTTTTTTTTGAGGTGAGTTCTCATTGTATTGCCCAGGCTGGTCTCAAACTTTAACTTTAGGACTCAAGTGATTCACAATTGTGTTTTAGCCTCTTGAGTAGCCTCAGCCTCCCAAGTAGTTGAAACTATTGGCGGGTGCAATCGTGCCCAATTTTTTTTTTTTACAGTGTTAGAGATCAAACCCAGGGCCTCATATGTGCTAGACAAGTTCTTTTTATATTAAATTTTTCAGCCCTTTCTGTGTCATATGTTTGCAAATATTTTTGTTCAATTTATTTGCTTTTTAGTTTGTTCATGGTTTTTTTTGCCAAAAAAAGGTTTTGTTTATGTAGTCAAATTAGTTAAGCTTTTATTGCCTCATCATTATTGAATGATGGTTTAAAAAAAAAAAGCCTTTCTCTGCTTCTAACTTACAGAAATATTCTGGAATACCTTTTTGAAAGATAGTTTGGCTACGTGAATCAGAAAATCTCAAAAACCCTCAATCTGTACCTCAACAATTGTATTTCTAGGGAAATATTTATCCTGAGGAATAAATATGAAATGTTATACATACAAGGATATTATATTCTTTCTAATAGTGAAAAATTGGAAACAACATAAATGCCCACCCCACCTGTGGAGTACTGGTTAGATAAGATTGTTATCAATCTTATGAGCCCAGTGATTTCTTTTTATGATATTTTTTGCCCTGTTTTTTGAAAAGAAATTAATTTTGAGGTTTTCACAAATTATTGAGCTAATTTGCTGAGGCTGCCCTCGAACTTGCCATCCTCCTGTCTCAACCTCCCAAGTTACTGGAATTACAGGTATGCATCACTGGGCCCAGCTACTTTTTATATTTTCAAGGCCCCTTTTACTAATTGGAAGTGAAATATATAGGTATTATATTTACACATATGATTTCAAAAAATAAAAATAATGATCTATAATAAGGGACAAAGTAAAAGATAAGGAAACTTAGTATGTATCTGAATATTCTTAGACATAATTACAATAGAAGACAATGGCATGAGTAGATTGTCAGGTACTTGTACCCTTGTGTTGAATCACTGAGCATCTTACACAACAAATGCAGAATGATTCAGTTGTATTAGTGACTAAGAAATACCACAAACTTGAATAACTCCTGATAAGATTCCGAGCAAAACAATACACACACAGCATATATATTTTGCTTTCTATGTAATATGAAATTAGGTTCTATGTCATCTGAGATTTCTCATCTACTTGAATGGTGGCATATTTGAAAGTTACGTAGGATATAGGTCAGTTTTTTTCCTTGTGTAGGAATGTCTTAAGCACTACAGGGTATCTAGAAGCCTGGCTTCTTGCCTGCAAAATGCCAGTAGTGCTCCCTAGTCTTCTGGAAACAAAAAAAGCACCTCCTCAGATTTCCAAAATGTCTCCCTAAGGAATAGTTAAGAACAACCGTTTAAATAATTGATACAACAGAATATCATTCATCCTTTGAAAAAGAGGAGTGGGGAGAAAAAACAAGATCTATGTGTACTATCATTTAAAAATAACTGCAAGTGTATTGTTAAGAGAAAAAAATAGGCTGCAAAGCATGATTTGTATTCCATTTTTGTGAAAATAAATATATAGACACGTAAGTAGAACAAAGTTTGGAGAAATTTTTTCAAAATGTTAATAGTGGATGACATTTTATACTTTGTCATTTTAAGATGTCTTTTTAAAGTTTTAAGATGGATTGCTGTTACAAAATAACAGAAAATGCTTTTTGAAAGAAGGATTTAAAAACTATACTTTGGTCAGTAGTTAATCCTTTTTTCTGAGGAAAGTTTGAAGAAAAGCAACTTTAAATATTAAGTAGATTGCTGGTCATGGTAGTGCATATCTGTAGTCCCAGCTATTCTGGAGGCTGAGGCAAGGGAATTGCTTGAGCCTAGTAGTTCAGGGCCAGCCTGGGCAATGTAGTAAGACCCCATCCCTTTTGTTTTGTTTTCTTTTTTAATTTTAAAAAATGTTTGATGCTGAGGATTAAACCCAGGGGTGCTTCTACCACTGGACTACATCCCCAGTCCTTTTTATTTTGAGACAGGGCCTCACTAAGTTGTTGAAGCTGGTCTTGAACTTGCTGTCCTCCTGCCTCGGCCTCCTGAGTAGCTGGGATTAAGGCATGTGCTACCACACCCAGCCTCTGTCCCTTAAAAAAAAAAAAGAGGAAGTTGGAGGGTAATTTGCATCTAGCACATAAATAATTTTGTTTTTCCATGTTAAAATTTAAAATGGGGAGGGGTGCTGGGGAGATAGCTCAGGCGGTAGAGTGCTTGCCTTAGAAGCATAAGGCCCTGGGTTTGAGCCCCAGCACCCCCCCCCCCCAAAAAAAAAAAAAAACGTAAAATGGGAGAAATGGAGTACTTGCTGTTCCATGTAACTAATTTGAAACTACTGCTAGAAGTACATTTCTTTTATTTTGTCATTTTTCTTCATGTCTTCATTTAGAAATAATGAACAATAATCACCACTTAGAGGAGAGAAGGTACCCTGAAGAATATTTCTTGGACTAAGGAAAATACCATTAAAGAATTTGAAAAATCTTGCCCAGCCTAAACAAATCTCTTCATCTACCTTCAAGGCCTTCATTCTTGGCTCCTGTGATTGATCAGAATGTAGTTTTGCTGGGTTACCCAGACTCTAGAGAAGCAGAATTTGAGGCCACTGAGGACAAATATATCTGCATTTTATGACTTTAAAGAGTTGAGGTCATACTTCTTGCCTTAATATTTTAGAGACACATTACTATCATTGGAAAGTTGGCTATACTTGGTGCTTACCACAGGAGCAAGGAAAGGATCATTGTTGAGTTTAAATCTCAACTCGTGTACAAAGTTTAAACCCCAAGACATATTTAAAGTTTTTTCCTCTTCCAACTTTTTATTATGAAAAAAATTTGAGCTAATGAAAAAGTTAAAAGAATAAGTAAATACAGTGATTACTTATGTGTCTGTTACTTAGATAAAATAATTGTTAACATTTCATGCTTTATCTGAAAGTATTGTATAGATATGTTCTATTTTTTCCCCTATAGATTTATGAGACTTTGTTTAAAATCTGTTTATACATTTCTCTGCAGGGGCCTCATCTACCTAACTACTGTTTGTGTACATAGGTACACAAAGCTTCCCTGAAGTTAAAAAAGGAATATACTTTTTTGTTTTTGCTTATTTGAAATGAACTCATCTTGTCTCCCATGTTCTTTTTAGCCTAGCTCACTTTCTGCGCAGTCATTTGCAGATTTTCACCTTTTTGCCCTTGTGGTGATCACAAGGTGTTTTAAAGCTCGCGTATTTGTTTTTTCTTTGTTCTAGGTGATCCCTCTGATAAGCCACCTTGCAGAGGCTGTTCCTCCTACCTCATGGAGCCTTATATTAAGTGTGCTGAATGTGGGCCACCTCCATTTTTTCTCTGCTTGCAGGTAACTCACTAAGGAGAGGCTTGACTGATTATGGATATAGTAATTCAGAGATTAGTATTAGTAATTCAGATTGCTTAGGGGATACCTTATTATATCAATTCCTTCTTACAGACCAGAAGGTTGAGGCAGATTGTTGACTGTTCCACACGGTGTATCAACCTAATGCTTAAGTTTTTCCAAATAGATTTAAAGTACTGGGATTAAAGGAATCAGAACTGGAAAATTGTTCCATTTGATAACACTGTTTATTGTCTTTTTGAAGAGTGATCTCTGTAGAGGTGACAAGGGAACCAACTATTGTGTGGGTTGTGATGGTAGTAATAATACTAATTATAAGTGCTTACTGTGTGCCAGGCACTATTTTGAGTTTTTACATGAATTAACCCTTAAATTATCACCATCATCCTATGAAGTAAATAAATAAGTATCCTCACTTTATAGATGAAACTCAGGCAAATAGAGGTTAATAAATTGTTCAAGGTCACACAGCAAATACCATGTTTTATCAATCCAAGAACACTTGATTTTAAGAAACATACCAATTTCAGAAATATTAAAATGTAAAAATGGGTGATTAAAATTCCAATATACTTCAATTATAAGATGAATACATATTTTAGAGTTTTAAAATATGAAAAAAGATTTGTCTTAGAATTGCTGAAGTATGGTTAAGTATGGAGCCAGGATTCAAATTTAGGCCATCTGATTTTATGACTCAGGCTTTTATTGAGGGAGGAATTGTTCTAGGAAAAAGTCTTTTTTCTCTATTAGGGCCACTGAAAAATTGTGATTGTGAATATACTATCCTATTGTAGCTGCATAGAGGATTAAATTAACCTTCTTAAAAACCCATCACAAGCTAGAGCACCCACAAACCATCTTCTATCCTTTAAGAAACATATTTTAGGGCTGGGGAGATAGCTCAGTCGGTAGAGCGCTTGCCTTGCAAGCACAAGGCCCAGGGTTCGATCCCCAGCACTGTAAAAAAAAAAATAAAAGAAACATATTTTGAAAGTAGTTTTTGGTAACTTAATTTTTCTTTTTTTGCAGTGTTTCACTCGAGGATTTGAGTACAAAAAACATCAAAGCGATCATACTTATGAAATAATGGTAATGTTGAAGTTGCTGGGAATTTCCATTCATGTTTCAAGTTAGACTGGAAATTAGTTCTCTTTAAGTATCTTTTTCTTTTTTTCTCTTCTGAATTTGATGATCATTATTATTATTGAGTAAATTATTTTAGGATTTTGTGAACCTACAAGTTTTTTTTTTTTAATGTGTGGTCCTGTGAACCCAGGGCCTCACACATGCTAAGTAAGTACTGTAAAAAGGCCCTAGGTTCAATCCCCAGTACTGGAAAAAAAAAACAAGTAGTTTATTTTACTAAGGTTTTTGTTCCAAATTTAGAAGGTATTTAAAGGAGATACATTTCAAGATTCTCTAATATGAGGATAGAGGTATGTTGCCTTTTCGGTTTGCTAATCATGTAGTCAGTATGTTGTCACTTTGTGCTAATGGCTTTTTTTTGGCGGGGGAACTGGGGATTGAACCCAGGGGTGCTTAACCATTGATCACTGGCCACATCTCCAGCCCTTTTTTTATTATTATTATTTTTTATTTTGAGATGGAGTCTTGCTAAGTTGCTTAGGGCCTTGCCAAGTTGCTGAGGCTGCCCTCCAAACTTGCGATCTTCCTTCCTCAGCCTCCCATGTCCCTGGGCTTACAGGAGTACACAACCAAGTCCAGGTTGCTAATGGTATTTTTATGTGGTTCTTATTGTTGGTGATGGTGAAGTCCATGTCTGGCACTCCATTCCTCTGCCTTGTGAAAATTAATTATCCTCTGAGAGTTACATTATAAATGAACACAGAGCAAATGAGTTATTACTCTACATAAAAATGACATTGAAGAGGCATACTGGTTTTTTGGTCAGAATATGACTTAGCTCTGGTCTATTAATTGTATTGCCACCTTTAAAGAGGAAATGAGAATGCCACTAAGTGCTCCTCCAAGCCCTGGGCAGGAGAATGGTGGTTTAGTAAGCCAAAGTGAATACCAGGTCTATTCAGCAGCTATGTATAAAGATACTTTTGTCAAAATAGTTTTGTCAGTTTTCAGAGTGTATTAAGCATCTAACTAAATCTCCAATTTCACCAAGCAATTTTTAACATTTGGCCTTCTCTGTAGTTTTTCTTATGAAAATAATGCTGGTTGACTTGAAAGTAATAATTTCACATTGTAGTTTAATCATTTGGCACTATATTGCTATAATCAATTACCAAAAATTAAGTGGCTTAAGACTATGCATATTTATTATCTCACAGATTTGTAGATCAGGAGACAATTAGGCTCAACTGGTTTGCTACAGGTCCCATAAAATTGAAATCAAGGTGCTGGTTGGCCTAAGCTTTTGTTTATACTCCATGGGGTAGTATCCATTTCTGGGTTCATTCAGTCTGTTGGCAGAATTTCACTGCCTTAAGGTAGGACTGATGCCACTGTTTGCTTACAGGCTGTTGATCAGAGCTTATCAGCTTCTAGAGACTGCCCACACTCCCTACCTTCTGGTCCTCTGAATCCTGGAGAGTTATTGATAAAATGCTTGGAACCTCTCTGCCTTCCTACTATATCCCTCCTGAGATCTCTGCCTCTTCTGCCTTCCTCTTTTAAAAAAAAAAAAAAAAAAAAATTAATCCTTTTAAGGGCTCAGTTGACTACTTTACGCCCATTTGGATAAACTAGGATACTCTCCCTACTCGAAGATCAGTGGATTAATAATCTAATTCAATCTACACAGTCCCTTCACAGCATTACCTATTTAGTGTTTGAAAACTGGGGACAGGAATCTTGGGAGAACTACCACAGAACTCAGTGTGTTTACTTCAGGCTCTTAAAAATTTTAGTGTGAATCAACATCTCTGAGTAAGAGTTCTTGGGAGCCAACTGGCTAATCTTCATCTACCTCTTTGAAAACACCTTCAGCCTTTTAAGTAGTGTTGTCATTAATTAAAGGACTTAAAATAACTTTTTTCCATTTTAATTACATTTTAACTCATTTGTTCATTTCATCAAAGTTATCAAATCTTCAGAAAGCTGATTTATTTTTCCCAGATTTACACAAGAATGCCTAGAGTCAGAAAACAAATTTCTCCTTCTCCCCTTCCTCCCCTTTCTCTCCTTTCCCCTTGTTACCCATCTTTTTCTCCTCCTTCTGTCCAGGGCCTCACATATTTTACCACTGAGCTACATCCCTAGTCCCCAAATTTATTCATTTAAAATGATGAAAAAATTACTTAAGGGATAATTCAGTATAGCTTGGGTAGGTTGATAGTCATGCTTATCCACTGGAGGAAAGCTGACCATGAGCTATTCTGGGTACCTTGTCTTCTGTATAATACTAAAAATAACTAAGTTTCACTCCAAGTTCACTTAATTCTAATTACATCATCCTTTTCTCACATTTTCAACACCCATACAAACACATTTCAGAGTTCCGTACTTTCCTTTGGGGAGCTTTTGAGGGTTACTAATACTCTTTTCCTTTTTCTGGCCAATCTTATCTATTCCAGTGAATCTTCTGTAGGAACAATGACCAGATTTTGACTTTCTACATGAGAAGCTGCTAAAAACTTGATTTTTTGCATATGAAGCTTCAAATAACTTTAAATGATTTTCAGTACTTTTGTCATCTCACAGTGCTGTATTTTGGGGAGTTACTCATGCTGTGGTGGGTGGTGCATTAATCAAGATTTCTGAGTTCTATACTTACTTTTGCCTTGTAATTCTCAGAACCTTGAACAAGTAAAGGCAGCTCTTTCTACCACACCCTTTATACCAGTTATTCTTAAACTTTAGTGCATAAGAATCACCTGGAATCTTTTTAGAAATGTACATTTCTAGACCATACTGTTGGAGATTCTGGTTCAATAGGACTGAGATTGGGTCCACTAATTAAATAACATTGATACAACATTAAGAAAAACTGCTTTCAGCCTTTTTTGTTGTTTTTCCCTGTAGTATAGAAATTTTTTATTGTTTATCTTGCTGTGAAGTTAGTAAGGAGTAATTAATATTCCAAACTACAGTTTTAGAACTGGCTCTTCAACTAATGTGTGAGTTGTCATATTTACATATCATTATGGTACTTGCCAGATTGAGAATGATTAGTACGAATTTAATATAGACATAACCTCTGAATTTTCTCTCTTGGATCTCATAATAGCTCATGTGCTAGGCATATATTCATAGTATGTACTTAAATCAAAACGTGTCATTTATTGGTAGTATAATTTTATTAATCATGACAGATTGTTTTATCACTCACAAAAAATGTAAGATGTTTCTAAATGTCTATATTTTCTGAAGCCCTATTGTGTCACTTTCTAAAACTTCTTATTATGGAAAGTTTCGAACAGACACTAGAGAGAATGATGTTTGAGTATCTATTGCTACATAGATGCTTCCTCAAAATTTGTGACTTAAAGTAATAACCATTTAATTATCTTTCATAGAGAGAGTGGTCCTTAGCTCCACATGAGGTACTGGAGTTACAGAAATCTACTAGACATTCTTCATAGACCTAGACCTCTGACACCTCATTAGGATGACTTGAATTGATTGGGAGTTAGCTAAAACCTCTTAACTGCCTAAGGCGTTGGTTCTCCAGGTAGGCTCAGGGTCATTCCTACATGTGACCTCTCCAAATGATCTTTCCAGCAAGAGGGTTCGGTTTTTTATTTGGTGTCTTGGGAGTGCAAAAGTGGAAGCTGCTAGGTCTTCAAAAGAGCAAGTCACAGGTCCAAGCCCTATTAAATGAGAATTCTAAGAGAAGTTCATCAGGGGCTACCATTGAAACCAGAAGAAACATATAGAAAACATAAATTTGTAACATATAGAAAAAGAAATTTTCATGTACCCAACCCTAGTTCTTAAAATGATCAATTTATGGCAAATTTTGTTTCATCTAAACCCTTATCCTTCCAGATTATTTTGAAGCAAATCTCCTCAGACATTATAGCATTTAAACGTTTCATTTAGGTCTCTTAAGTAATTCCAGTCAATTTTCCATCTCATAAAGTCTTTATTTTTAAGACCTTGTCTACTTTTCCACCTCTAAAGTTATCACTGTTCTGATTTTTATCAACATAGATCAGTTTTGCATATTGCAGAATTGCATATAAATGGAATCCTACCATGTGCACTTTTGTTTCTAGTTTCATTCAGCATGTTTTTGAGATTTATTCATGTGTATATCAGTAGTCATTCCTTATAATTAGTGAATATGCCATTGTGTGAATATATGTAATTTGTTTATCCATTCTCTCTGTTGTTGTTGTTGTTGTTACTACTGGGGATTGAACCCAGGAGTGTTTTACCACTGAACTACATCCCCACCCTTTATATTTCTTATTTTGAGACAGGTTCTCCCTGAGTTGTTGAGACTATCCTTGAACTTGGGATTCTCCTGCCTCAGCCTCTAGAGTTGCTGGGATTACAGACATGTGCCACTGTGCTTGGACAATTTATTCGATTTTTAAAAACGTCTAACTTCTATCCCTGTCCTTTCTTCCATATCTCTTCTTTGTTTCCCCATAGGTAACCTTTTATTAAAAACTACAGTTTCTCAGTCTCTAGTATCCCACTCCCATACAATGTGGTTTATTCTTCTGTTTAAACAAATATGGACATACATATTGGTATTTCTCACTTTTTTAGCTAAATGGGAGCATAACTTATATCTCTGCCTCTGTACCAAGTTTGAAGTGTGTTGCAGTTATGGGTGATAATGTTTATCGGAGCCCTTATAGCTAGTGGTGAATAAAAGGTTGGGAGAGGTGGACAACCAATAAGAATGTACTTTGTCTTTCAATAGCATGAGAATAAAAACCATTTAACTATAGTACTTCAGTTGCGATTCCTGAGTTCCATTTCTGTTTGTGTTCTTAGTCAAAACTTTTTTCTCCTTAGACTTCCGACTTTCCAGTTCTTGACCCCAGCTGGACTGCTCAAGAAGAAATGGCCCTTTTAGAAGCTGTGATGGATTGTGGCTTTGGAAATTGGTAAGCTCTTGGTACTAAGAGTGATCCTTCCCTAATGGGCTCAGAGAAGAAGACTGTTGAAGGGTCAAGGGAGGAGCCTCACAAAGAGGAAAACTATGCTGCTCTCCTATTGATTCAGGACTCAGAGACAAGTTCTCTTCCCCTTTGCACATTATTTTCCAGGCTTAAAATGCTTCACAGGAGTGTGGGATGGTTAGTGGTCCGTGACTGAGCAGTTCTAAAAGACCACTTTGGAAGTATCAACACTGGGAAGGTTTGTTGTTCCTTTATGAATAGTGGAGACGTTTTAGACTTATTAGTTATTGCTGCCTTATGATTTTATTTATTTTTGTTGTTTATAGGTGCCCTTATCATTTAAGAGAGTCAGACTTGAGGTAGATGATCATAGCTTATGAAATTCAAGTTTCACAGACCTCCTGACAGCACTCTCTGGTTTTAGCTGTCAAAATGCCTTAGTCCAAGTTGGACAGAATTGAATAGTACTCACTACTGTTTTGCCCTAAGAAGCAATACTACTTAAAAATACCACCACTGACTGGGCATGGTGGCACATCCCTATAATCCCAAGAGCTCGGGAGGCTGAGGTAGGATCGTAAGTTCAAAGCCAGCCTCAGCAATTTAGCAAGACCCTGTCTCTAAATGAAATATTTTTAAAAAGTGCTGGGGATGTGGCTCAGTGGTTAAGTGCCCCTGGATTCAATTCCTGGTACCATCAAAACAAAACCACCACTTTGATTTTTTTACCTTTTGGGAGCAATTTCATACCATTGATTTTGTTTTGTTAACTAGATAACAGAGGCATTATTAAACATATTTTGTTTTTGAAGAATTTGAAGCTTAGTTAAAATTATTTTTCATTATCATATGGCCTATTAACAAGATCCTCCCTATCCTGACTTGCTAGTATATATAATCTTTCCTGGTATTCATCAGAATATACTATGCCTCCCTATGTCTAAGTTCCTGAAGAAGGAACCCTGAGTTCAGTTCACATTTTGTTTATATTCATTTATTCAACATTAAGCATCATAAAATATTTTGTATTATGAACAATACCAAAGAAGGTAAAAAAGTGATCACTTGTGAGGAGCTTACTAGTCATCTTTGGCCTAGGTGTCATTTTTTGCTTGCCATTCTAACTCTAAAGTGGGCTAATCCTTTTCCCCTTGTCCTCCTTCCCTCTTAGTAAAGACCACAAAAGAGACTATCACCTCTCTGGGGCTGGGGTTATGGCTCAGTGATAGTGTGCTTGAGGGAGGCAAAGACTTGCTTCTCTGTCCACTGTGGGTAAGACACTAAGGTTGGTGATGAGTGCACTAGAGCCAAGAATTAAGATTTTGATTCTTCTACTAAGAAGAATCATCTGTATGTACAGATGATTGAAGTACACAAAGCAGACCATAATGATGCCTTAGAAGAAGTACTAGTGAAGTATTCTTAGTGAGTGAGTTTGAGGAGGGCACTTGGAGAGATTTCACTACCTCTCCATCACCTGGTTAAGAGTCAGTGGTCTGTAAATTTTGGCTTTGTCACTTAGGAACTTTATATTCTTGAGCACATTTATTAATCTCTTTGAGTTTTATTTTTTATTCTGTGAAGTTGAGATAATAATAGTAGAGAATTATAAAAATATACACGATTCATACTAGGAATAATTTAAATAATTTTGTGAATTTTCTATCTCAGTGTCCAGCGTATTATAGGAGCTCTAGTGAAGAAATGTTTGTTCATGTGAAGCGTTTTATGTACTATAAACTTATGCAAAAATAAAACTACACTTAAGTACATTTTGCATGTTCCATAGTGGCTTTTTATTTATAGCATCCCTGGGGCCAAGCTCAGAAAGAAATTTACAGATTTTTCTTGTTATTTTTCTTGGGGCAAGAAAGGACTTTTTAGTTATTGTTCATCTTGAAATAGCAGGATTTGGAACATCAGATTACATTATTAGGCTTATATTCTTATTCTGCTAATATCTCAATGACATCCATTTGGAGATATCAGATTATTGATATTATATAATTTGTTTAAACTATGGAAAGAGCAAACCATGCTTTTAGTATTATGTATACATGGATATACTACTCCCCTCCCTCTTTTTCTCACACTTTTCTAGGCAGGATGTAGCTAATCAGATGTGCACCAAGACCAAGGAGGAATGTGAGAAACACTACATGAAGCATTTCATCAATAATCCTCTGTTTGCATCTACCCTGCTAAACCTGAAACAAGCAGAGGAGGCCAAAACTGCTGATACAGCCATTCCATTTCACTGTAAGTTCCTCCCTAATTTGGTAAGAGATACTTAGCTCATCCTGGAGCCCTGTTCCAGTTGCAGATAAACAGTGGTTTGATGACTTGGATAGATAAAGATCTTATGGAAGATAGGAGGAGTTGGAATGACAGCTGTTGAAAGTCAGGGCCATAATATGGCAAGAAGGGATAAGTTGTATAATGGACATCTGGAAGGAACTTTAAGCCAATGTGTAATTCTACCCACTCTGGGTCCCTTGAACTTATCAGTTAACTTTAATGCGTGCTTCTGTATAAGATGAGGTATCAAAAAGGGATCAACCTGTTCATGCTTTTGAGTACAGGCCCTTCTGTAATCCAAGGGTTTGTGATCATAAATAAAGTTAATTAACAGGGTCCAGTATTATCTTATTATCATTAATTGCCCCAATGTCAATCCAAGGAGCAGTTTGTTATTTTTGTTCACTTGGTTGTGGCAGTGAAGGCAGACTTTAAATCTTATGTGCCTCTGGGATTACCGAGTCTTCTAGTAAAACAACCAAAAAAGTGAATTATAAATTGACATCTTTTCTGAATGACTTCCAAATCACAAATAATGATGAGATATTAATATTTTCTCTCCTCCCATTTTCTCATACTTCTTAGAAACAGTTTTACAGCTGACTGATTCAGAGACTGGTGATACCTCCTATTTGAATAACACTTTGGATGTTAGCAGTTTGTTCAAAAATTCATTAGACCATTTGTTCTTATAGTAACCCAATGAAATAAATAGAACAGGTGCTTTCATTTTACACAGTGAGGAAACTTGGATTCAGAAAGGTTAAATAATTTGCATAAGGTCATGGGACTCTGGAGCTAGGATTCACCTTCAGCTGACTTCCAAATGTAGTGTGTTTTTGCTTCTCAGTTGGGTGAGATTTGTAAATTGAGATTGACCCTAAGGGGTAAGGGAGCTGAAACTGACAGGATAAATACTTAGGTTCTATAATACTAAAATAGAATTCTTTCTGGGCACAGTGGTGCATGCCTGTGTAATCCCAGCTGCTCTCGAGGCTGAGGCAAGAGGATCACAGGTTTGAGACAATTTAGCAAGACCCTAAGCAACTTAGACCCTGTCTATAAATGAATGAATGAATGAATATTGAAAAGGTTTCTTTTCACTTTGGAAAAGCAAAAATCAGAATTTCCCCATATTAGAGAATCCTAATTCTTAGTTTCCTTTTTTAAGAAATCAGTCTCTTTCTGTGATGCTTTATCTTTTTCATTTCATAAAAAAAATTTTTAATTTATTCTCTCCAATACTGTTTTTCTCTAAACAAAAATATTTCCGTGTTAATAAGGACTATTTTTGTGTGACTTTTTCCATGCCAATATTTTATTAATTAAGCAAAACTTAATTCTTCCAGCTGCAGATGATCCTCCTCGACCTACCTTTGACTCCTTGCTTTCTCGGGACATGGCAGGATACATGCCAGCTCGAGCAGATTTCATTGAGGTAGGAGAAACTTGTTTTTAGCATAAGTTAGGAAATATTCGTTTTTGTTTCTGATGAGGCTTTTGTCTGTTACCCATACCACTAAAAGTAGATTTTCAAATCACTATCACTTGTAGGGCCTTTATGCAGTCACACTTCCTTCCATTTGAACTCCTTTTCTCATTTGTAAACATTTTCACTTGTGGAACAGTAAAAGTTCTTTAGAACCTACTTCTGAAGTTGCATCACTGCTGGCTCCTACTTTTTTGTAGGTATGGAATTTTTACAGCCTCATTCTCATTTCACACTTAGGGGGCTTCAAGGTTGTACTGTATGAGGGGTTGGCCTCCTCTTAAGGACCAGATAGTAAATATTTTAAGTTTTCCAGGTCATAAAGTTCCAGTTTAAATTAAACTTTGCCATTATTGTGCAACAGTAGCATACAAAATACATAAACAAATGAGTATGCCTGTATTCTAATAGAATCAGACGTATAAAACCAGACTGTGGATTGGAAAGTCACTTACTTATTCCCATACTGTACCTACCAGTATATAAAAAATGATGAATGTGTGTAAAACCCATGTTCCCCATTCAACTATGGAATTAAAATCCAGTGAATGACATCACAAGTGTCTTGATTTATCATTGATCAACACAATAGTGCTTCTGGAGACAGCTTGAAAGTTTAACAAACTGCAAACAATTTTGACACCCAGGTCAGCATTTTGTTTGTGGCAGTGCTATTGTACATCTACCCATAGACACTACCCTGATAATTTGTACTCATTGAATAGAATGTGAGCAAATCTACATATTTAACTGTATAAGCAATATTATTAACTAAATAGAGTCCTTAAAAGAAACTAAAAGGTAAATGAATTAGTGTAGACAGTTTTCTTACCTAATATTTGAAGGCCTATTCAAAGTTAAGTTTTCTTGAGAATGAACAGATTATTTAAAATTTTTAGAACAGTGGATTTGGCTTCATTCCTAAACTCATACAACTATTCTAATTTGTTTTCACCTGAAAGCCTCACATATTTTCCCCATGATTTCCTATTACTTGTGGCAGAATCCTGGCCTTTTACCACATTTAGTCTTTTTTAACAAATGATGGTTTGTGTATTTTCTGTTTCTTCTAGCCTGGCTACTATAAAAGCATTATTCAAAGCTGATGGGTTTGGGGGTGGGGGGATTTCTTTTTCCCTAACAGGAGTTTGACAATTATGCAGAATGGGACTTGAGAGACATTGATTTTGTTGAAGATGACTCAGACATTTTACATGGTAACATTTTATTTTATCAAATGTTCATTGAATACAAATATGATACCATTTTGGATGCTGGGAATATAAGAATAAATAAAACATGCTCCTTGCCCTCATGGAATTCAAAACCTAGTGGTAGGGGTCTGGGGATATAGCTCAGTGGTTGAATGCTGGCGTAGCATGTATTAGTCCCTGGGTTCCATATCCAGCACTACTATAAACACACACAGACTCACGCACACACACACAAAAATCTAGTGATTAAGTTGCTGAATTTACCCTGTTATTGGGTTTTGACTACATCAAATAAGATTTGTGATGGTGAAAATACTGCATACTGTGCAAGTTGGGAATAGCCCATCCCTTGGGCTATGTGATCTTTCTTTTGACTGAGGTAAGCCTACACTGAGGTAATTGATTACATAGCCCTCATTTCTCCTTAGAAGAAAGGGAAATAGGGTGCAGTCCTTGAGATTTCACCTGATACTGAATATTCACTATAATTTATTACCCCAAATTGCCAATAACAAAGAAAAAGAATGGAAAAATTTCAAGGGTTTTTAGATAAAAATTGGGAATTTCTTATTTCTTAAAACTGTTGAAGTTTTAGCATTTCTGAATCCTAATCTTAGATTAGCTTTCTAAGATTTTATGATTACTCTTGTTACAATTTAAGTGCTGAATGCCACAGAATTATTGAAAGTGGGTGATCAGTAGCATATGAAACCTTAGGTTCTGTTCCCAGCATTCTGCCGACCCCTCCATACACACACATGCAGAAAATGGTTGGATTTTCATTGAGTCCCTTTTCCTCTCCATTTTCAGTGAGCTCTGTACTTAAAAGAGTCCCCAATCTTCTCTTTCATTAAAGTTCAAAATTGAATATGATACAGTAGATCAGTAATGCTCTTTTGGAGTCTGTATTCCTCAGTTTTCATTATTTCTCTTAAATCTTCATCCTAGATGGGTAAGGCAGGTAGGATACTTGTTGAGTTATAAATCAACCAGTTAACAACCAGTTAACATAATAATCCTATCCCTAACGTAGTATGTTAACTAGTACTCTTGTCACTGGAAGAGGAACTCGATTCTTCTCTCTCTGGAAGAGCCACATGGGTATTTGTCACCAAACCTGGGCCCAAGAAAGAGTCCTTGTAAAAATTTTACCTTGAAGTTTTTTTCTGTATACATTTTTTAAGCAATTTTTTTTTCAAAATTTCATTCCTCTTCTTTTCTCCCACACAACTTTAATGAAAGTCAAAGTGACGCAGATTGAACTAAAAGAGGAAAACTCGAAAGCAGACTACCTTAGCACTCACTGGATCCATTGTATTTGTTCAGTCTTTTGTGTCAATCTCTTCTTTTCAATTCCAGTGACTCATGCTATCTTTTCTCATCTCATGTGCTATTCCCTTTAAGGTGGTGTGCAGATTGCCATTCAGTTCTTTCTCTACATATACTATCTCTACGTACATACCATTTATTAAAAAGGTTTGTTTGCTGGCTTGGTTCTTTCTTACCCAAACACCAGGCTACTATATGCAAAAAGGGCAGCTTCATAGATACCATCCTTTTAGATATTATTAAAAAGTACCATACTTTTGAAAGTCAAAATCTCTAATGTCAACAGTGGCTCAGCTATCTAAGGGACTTGCCAAATCACATCTCTAGTCTCTAATCCAAAGTTTTCATTCTTATGTCTCAATATTATTAAAAAAAACTATGGTAGTGGTTGATTTTAATTTTCTCTTAATTTTTTGTAGAAGCAGGATTTGTACTTTTTTCTGATGTACTTTTTTCTGTGGTTCTTTCTGTAATTCTGTAATTAAGTGGGGACGAAAAGAACAATCAAAAATAAGCAATTGTTTAGCAATTTTTTAGCTTAGCTAGCTTTTCACAACTGTAACATACATTATCTGTGCTTTTCCTACAGTTTCTACAACCTTGTAAATCACTGATTTTCATTTGTACTAGAACTGAAGCATTACTTTTTAGACCTTATAGATAAGTAACTAACACAACATAAATAATAATCTTTCCCCTGACCCAACAGTGAACTATAACATATTTAGATAGGTACCTTTTATTTATTTATTTTTTTGGTACTAAGATTTAACCCAGGGGTATTTTACCACCGAGCTATATTCCCAGTCCTTTTTAATTTAATTTTTTCTATTTTAATACAGTGTCTCACTAAGTGACTTAGACTGGCTCAAACTTGGAATCCTCATGCCTCAGCTTCCTAATGACTGGGATTAGAGGAATAAGCCACCATGCCTGGCTAGATAGGTGCTTTTAAAAAGATAACATTTTAAAGAGGTTTGGCAGGACTGGAAGTCAAAGGGATGCCTTGATGGTGGTACCACAGAGATGCTTTGTGTATGACTCTGTGTTCTTAGGTAGCTAATCTAGCAGAATGACCCATGTCTGGGGCATGTTGCCTTGAGCAGTCTCTCTCAGAAAAGAAACTAGGAACCCAAGGAGACTCAGGAAGCCATGAGGAGTTATTAAGTGTGCCTGGCACAGAGAAAGGGGCACAGATGTAGTGAAAATGAGGTCACTGAATCAACCTCAGGCTGTTTCTGAGTTACTATAATACTGGGCAAGGGCTTGTCTTGCTTGATGTTTTTTCTGTGTCTTCTGCCAGTAAAGAAGGGGTGACACTGATTAGTCATAATGTAAATGTGTCCAATGAAAGATGGTACACAATTCAGGTTGGTGTTATTACCATTCCATTATACCATTATACTTTTAAAATTACTGAACATTAACATTCCTTTTATGTTCCCTCACTTGTAAGTAGTAGAAGGAAGCAGAGTGGCTTTTTTTTTTTTTTTTTAAATATAAAGAACCCATCTAGACTGTCGGCTGATGCCACGGAGCCATTTTCCTTACCTGAAGGCTTTTGCTTTGATTTCTGGAACTTGGCTTAAATTGGCTTGCATAGTCCATAACAGAGGCCGGGATACAATGGAGGAATAATTAATTGGCATTCCAACTATCACAGAAGGCTTTCAGAATGGGTCCAGAAAAATGAGGTTGTATCAAGAAAGTTCTGAAATCCCTAAATGTCATCTTCTCCTATTTTATTGACATAGCATAAATTACTGGTTCAGAAAGAGATGCAGAGGACTCAACTTGGAACTCTTATGTCTCATGTATGTTGTGGGAAGCTCAGTGCAGATGCTTAGTATAGTTCTGCCTTGCTGACATTTCTTTCCCCATCTCCTTTCACTTGTGAAAATCTCCTAAATCTGTGTACTACTCTTCCCTCAAGTTTCTCAGTGTTCCTAAACTATGAGTTCAGCATCCTTCTGGTTGTTGTTGTCTCACAATCCAGGCAACCTAGAAGCATTATGAACTTAATCTTATGTGTTGGGTCTGTGTTTTCAACATAGGGTTACACATTAGTACAGTTTACACTTCCTCTATTTGGAAAGCTTATTTCATCAAGGTTTCTCTTCCAGGCATGGTACCTCTTTCCTTTTTCAGATTGTATTTCTTTGGCCCATATTCTTGGCTGTTAGATCCTTTAACGTTCATAGATTGGAGATCCAATTTGGTTTCCATGTGCATTCACCTGTTTGGCAGTGCCCTTTATTTAAGTGACCTAGATGGGTTTCTGCATAAGACATTTTAAGCGTAAAGATTATTAATAATAGGGCAGGGGTTCTGGCTTAGTGGTAGAGCGCTTGCCTCACATATATGTGAGGTACTGGGTTCGATTCTCAGCACCGTATAAAAAAATAAAATAAAGATAGCATATAAAAATAAAATAAAGATAGCATGTCCATCTACGACTAAAAATATTTTTTAAAATATTATTAATAATAACAGCCAGTATCTGTAGTACTTTTGTTTGCCAGGCACCATTTTAAGTCCTTCACATATATGAAGTCATTTAATCCTCATAGAATCCCATTGAGCCAGGTGTGGGTAGTACATGCCTGTAACCCCAGCTACTTGAAGCCTGAGTCAGGAAGATTTCAAGTTTGAGGCCAACCTCAGAAGTTTAGTGAGTCCCTGTTTCAAAATAAAATAAAAGTGCTGTCCCTGCACATAGAGTTTGTTGGGCTGAATCCAAGTGCTATGTATAACCATAAAGCTTTTAACAAAAAAATAAAAAGAAAAGAAAAGTGCTGGAAGATAGCTCAATATGTGGAGGGCCCTGGTTTCAAACCCTAGTACTACAGAAACAAACCAGAAAAACCATTAGTTGAGTTATTATTATTCCAATTTTATAGATGAGGAAATTGAAGCATGGAAAGTAATTTGCATATACAACTGGCAGGTGGCAGAGACATCTCCAGAAACTATGTTCTTAATACTGTATAATATCCACTGTCTTTACATTCTTGAATTTTTGTTGCTATTTCTTTTTCATGAAGTTTCTTGTTTGTTATCTTCTATGGCTTTACTGCATTCTTGAGAAGTAGGGATAGATATTGTCCCATTTTATAATCAGAGAAATGTTCCAAGAAGTTAAGTAATTTATCTAAGGTTTTCTAGTTTCTGACTTTAATCAGTAGGTCACATAGACTTCTTCCCCTCACAGAATTATTTGTGTGCATCTTGGCTAAAAGCATAGAGGATAATGACTTTTATTTAAAAGCTTTGCATCTGGGGAATACCTGAGTCACAGGTTTGTGCTTATGTGGTTGCAGTAAGGGTTTTGATTGGCCTCCCTGCAGTTAAAGCCTCTGAGTTGATTTTCTTGCCAAGCAAGCAGTAAGTGCCTTCTGTCAAGAAAACAGAAACATGTTGCCAGCTATTTTGAACAATGTTAGAAATACATTGCAGTGGGAAGGAGCTGCCTCTGTCTTCTGCCCACTTCTTGAAATATTTTAAGGCCAGCCGTTGGGAAACTTTATCATTCCCCAGTGTAATTACAGGGAGACTCTTCTTCCCCCAAAGCTGAGATTTCAGAGGCCTTCTATCAGTGGATAGGTTATGGGTGGTTTTGGTTTGTTCATGTTTAATGATCTTTGGTTTTTGTTTGCCAGCTTGTATTGGAGCTTCCAGTCACTTTAAGCAAATGTGAACAAATCACTGATTCTCATTCTTAGTTTGCTTTCTTGTTTCTATTCTGCCTACTGTGCTGAGAGGTCCTCTCTGGATTATTCATGCAGCCAAGATTTTGAAATCAGTTGCTGTTATCTGAGTGTGCTTTATAAAAAGAGAATTTCAAATATGAGTTTTTCTCTGGGAGAATTCCAGTTTCCTTCCCATTTGTCTCTATGTGTTCTTTCCCACCTTTTGTCTTCCAAAGCCAGTTGAGCAAGTTTAAACTACTGATGTGATCAAGCAGTAGAACTAATCATTGGCAGTATTTATCTATAGTTTTTTTTTTTTTTTTTTTTTTTTTAATTAAGTCATTCCCACACAGATCTCAGGAAGTAACATGGTAAAGTTAGGGTCTTAGAAGAATTACAGAAATGTTTTATCAAAATTAGCAGTAATTCCCACTGTATCTTCAAGACATTTCTTTTCTATTGAATTTATCTTACTGAGCAGGCAAATAAGGCATGTAAAGAGCCTAAAACATGAGATGTTCTCAGGGTAGTTTAGGTAATTCTGTGTTTGTTTTCCTTCTGCCTTCAATTGTTGACTTCCCAGTTCTTCCTTCTAGTAAGAAATAAAGTCTACTATAAAATTTGTATTTCATTATATGTGTGTGAGAGACGCTTCATGTCTTCCATCTTCTGCCATGCAGGCATACAAAGTGCGTCTCCATTCAACAGCAATTATTTTGTAAAACAGGTAGAACATAGGGCAGGCATTCTATGGTATCAGGAGTATTTTTTATGGAACAACCCTATAATCAAGAAAGATGTCCTTTGGCCTTGGTGTGGTGGTGCATGCCTGTCCAGCTACTCAGGAGACTGAGGCAGGAGGCTCATAAATTTGTGGCCAGCTTGGCCAACTTAACCCGACCCTGTCTCAAAAAAAAAAGGAAAGAAAAAGAAAAAAAAGAAAGATGTCATTTGTAGAAAGAGTTTGAAAACCATTACCTTAAATCTTAAGCTTGATAATATTGAATTTTTTCATTTGTTGGCACTTATAAGGAAAAATGAACCAATGTAGTTTAAATCTTTGGATTTGTTAGAAACAAAGAAAAAGAACCCATGATAGCTCATTTTTTTTTAATACTTAAACTTTGAAAAATATTTCATTTTCTCATCTCTCTAGATTATCCTGCTAAGATTTAGGTTATTTTTTTAGAATTTAAAAATTTTTTTTTATCTCAGACCCACAGGAGAATGGCCTGGATACAAGTATTCCTGGACATCTTTCAGTGATTGAAGTTACATTTATATATAGCACATTCCCTCAATGCACAGCATGTAAGATTTTGGTATTGAACTTTCTAATCTAAGAATATCTCCAGGGCAAGTAGCAGCAAGATGCACAGTAAAATATTATTATGGATTATCCAGAATTTATTTATTTTATCTTGCCAGGGTTACCACGTTGACAGCCCTTCAGAACTGTATATTGCTTAACAACTTTTGTTCATTTTCACATAATAAAAGAAATTGGTGTTTCTTATAAGCCATTGCGTGCTGTTCTCTTGATTAGTCCCCTGCTCTTTTTTCCCCCTACCTAAAGCATAATTCCAAGAGAACTGTGGGTTTCAAACTGTTTGATGAAGGACTACTCAGGGACCTTTCACTAGGCTAGGTAGCCGCGGCTAGAGTAAGAGGTCTAGCTAGAGCAGATCTGACTTAGTATTCCACATGTTTTGTTTGAAAACAATGTTTAAAACTTATTCTCATAGAATATAACTCATCTCCCACCACCACCAGCTGAACTTGAACTTGGATTTCTGTACTCTGGAGGAGTACAAGATTACATCGTTGTTTGAGTTATCAGTGTTCCAGAGGCTCTAGGCTATAATTTGGAATGAAGCTTGCTATGAAGTGATTCTCATACACAGCTAAATTCTTTGCCACAAAGGCTGCTATGTTTTTAGAAATTATATTACTTAGTATTTGGATAATGTGTTTTAGTTTTTCAAAGGACATGTGACAAGTCATTTTATGCTCTAGGGCCTTTCTTCTGTGAATATATTCAGTAATAAAAATGAAAAACCCCAAACTCTCAATTTACACAAACCTTAAGGAAACATAAAATAATTAATATAGTTCCAGAATCTTCTGAAAAATCATTAAATCTTAAGCTGCTTTCAGAATCCATAGATGAGATAAATGGTTTAATATAACTTAGTACAGTACTCATAATTTCTTCAGGAGTTGTTAATTGATCTTCATTTTTTTTAATCCTAGAGGTCTTCTGTTTATAAACAGCCTATGGGAATTTTTTTGCTTCTCAGGGTTTTTTTTTTTTTTTTTTTTTTTTTGTAAATATATTTTTTATTTTCAGTCAAGCCAGAGCTAGAATATGAAATTCATGTGGAGAGAGAAACCCACTAACAGTAAACACGTTGAGGCAATTTCTTTTTTCCTACTTATATCCTTGGAACCAGGCTGTCCTGTCTAGATCCCTGATCTGTACTCAGCAGCCTTGTGATCTCGGCCTGGTTGTTTTGTGTGCATGGTGTTTAGAGCCTATGAGGGAGTGGTAGGAAACAAGACTGGGAAAGATAGTCAGTACTGAGACAATAAAAGGCCTTGTATAATATGTAAGAGTTTGAACTCTTAAAGTGGATGGGTAGCCCCTAGAGAATTACAAGCAGGGGAATTGCACCATCGCATTGTGCTATAAATTTACTCTGGCACCATTTGGAGGGGTGAGTTGAAATAAGGCAGGAACAAAGTACCATAATGCCTCTCCTACAAGATGGCATCAGGATGGTCGGAGACAAGAGGCCTGAGCTAAGGCATGGGATTAAGGATGAAGAAGTGAATTTGAGAGAAAGAAATATTTAGATAAGACTGACTACATATGAAGAGAGGTGGAAGGAAGAGTCCATGTTGATTTTTGTCTTGGACAACCAAGGTAAGAAGATGGGTAAGGGGGAGAATGCAAATTTACCACTAAAGGCCATGTGAGTAGAAGTATCCAGTAGACTCTAGAGCTTAAAATAGATTCTGAGTTTGAGAGCATGTAGTTTGATGGTACTTGGAACCATAGAAGTATAAGAATAAAGTGAAAAGAGAAATAAAAACAGAAGAAAAAAAGTGGACAGGGAAAGAAAAAAATGGAACTACTGTATCGATTAAAACTTTCCCTATCAACTCCTTTTTTCTTCTTATTTAACATGATGCTAAAGGCAGGAGAGGATTGGGAAATGGGCAACCAAGCAGGGCATGGCTTTTAAATTGATTAGGCTACTTTTAAAAAAATTTGGTCTTTTTAGTTACACGCGACAGTAGAGTATATTTTGACATATTTATACAAACATGAAATATGTCTTATTCTAATTAGGATCCCAGTCTTGTGGATGTACTTATATGGAGATTCACTGTGATTGGGCTACTTAATGTATCTTTTCATTACAGAATGCAGAACCCTGACACCCTAAACAGTTGCTGCTACTCTGGGAAATTGTGTTGCACATTGGTCTTGTTTTGCAATTGTCTCTTGAGCTTAGTCCTGTGCAGTTACAACTACAATCAGTCAGTATTGTTTCGACTGGGGATGTAACTTAGTGGTAGACACTTGCCTAGCATTTGTGTAGTTCCCAAGACTATATTCTTATTGATGTAATTTCTAGCCCATATACTACCATAGTTCCAACATTTCACTGTATGTAGTAATATACATAGCAAATGTCCAAAAGAGGTATGTATGTATTTTTGTGCATGGTACTGGGGATTGAACCCAGTGGTGCTCTGCCACTGAGCTGCCTCCCTAGCCACCCCCCCTTTATTTTTATTTTGAGGTATAGTCTTGCTAAGTTTTTGAGGCTGGCCTCAAACTTGTGTTCCCCCTGCCTTACCCTCCTGAGTAGCTGGTATTATAGGCATGTACCACTACATCTAGCAAAAGTAGTAGAAAGGAGAAATTGTAGTCTACAGAGTACTGCCATACACTAAATACATAGGGAAAAAGAACTTCATTGTAATTTACTGAGAGAATTTCAGTATTCTAGGATATTTTTATGCTTCCAGTGGACATATTTACAAACTAGTTAGTAGGGAATTGTTAGAAATTTAAGGTTCACAGTTTGGGTAGAAGATTTATTTTTTACTGAGCTTTATTTATAGAATTTTAATGTATTATATACACACATTTATTTATAGCTCTGAAGATGGCTGTGGTAGATATCTATCATTCGAGGTTAAAGGAGAGACAGAGACGAAAAAAGTAAGTACAGAAAACCAGCCTTTCTTCCTTCATCTTTGGACTGTTTGTTGATTGCATGTAGTCTATAAGAATGCTTCACTGAAGCTCATATTGTGACTTTGGGGAAGACATTTATTCCCCTTGAGCCTCAATTTTTTATCCGTCAGATGGGGATAATATCTGTTTTATTTTTACCTCTTCCTTCCTTTGTTGATGTAATGATGAAAGATGAATGATGTGGATACAGATTTTTAAGCTCATTGGAAAAAAGGATCAAAAGATAAATTCAAAGTGTTTAGTCATTAATTTTTTGCGGGGGAGGTACTGGGGATTGAACTCAGGGGCACTCAACCACTGAGCTACACCCCTACCCCTATTTTGTGTTTTGTTTAGAGATAGGGTCTCACTGAGTTGCTTAGCACCTCGCTGTTGTTGAAGCTGGCTCTGAACTCATGATCCTCCTACCTCAGCCTCCTGAACCTCTGGGATTACATGCGTGTGCCAGTGTGCCTAGCCATTGCACTCTTTTTAATACTCTCTTTCTAACTACTATAACTTTATGAGAAGTCTTTCATTTAAAAGGATGACAAAGAAGTTCTGAACAAGTTTCAGGCACCCTGGTTATTCCTTCCCTTCACGGTGGGTCAAAATATATATTCAGGCCAGGCATGGTGGCACATGCCTGTAATTGAAATGACTAAGGCAGGAGGATCATGAGTTCAAAGCCAGTCTCAGCAACTTAGTGAGACCATCTCTAAATAAAATATATAAAGCGCTGGGAATGTGACTCATGGCTTAAGCATCCTGAATTCAATTCCTGGTAACCAAAAAATATATATGTGTGTGTTTATATACACATACAAACTCATATCTGTGTTTGTGTGTAGCTATATACATAGATATAGAAATATCATTCAAGGGCTGGGACTGTACCTCAGTGATAGAGTACATACTCAGCATGTACAGGGCCATGGGTTTAGTACCTACCCCTGCAAAAACATATTCAAACACACACACACACATTCAGACTTAGAAATTATGGATCCCAGATACTTGTTGGATACAGAGATTTACCAGTTCAGAGAGGGATCTGCAGAGGGTGTGAGTATTCAGGTATATGGGTATAAGTATAAACATAGTTCTATCAGCAATAAAAATGTGAGTTGGAGAAACTCCTGAGAGACCAGATGTGACCTAAAGTGAAGTTTACTCTCTGCCTGGCTGGAGTCAGCTTCCAAGAAGTGCTAAAGAAGCTTACCCAGCTGCTTCCATGAGATGTTTCACTGCTAGTCATGAATTCTTCTGGTTTAAATAAAGGTTCCAGACACCTAACCCTGTGTGGTTTCCTTAAATTCTCCTTTGCTTAAAACACATAATTAGACCTAGAGAGTATTGAAGAACTCAATTGTTGAGTTGCTGTTAGAGCTTACGTTTTATGATGCCCTTCCATTAAACATGCGCAATATATATTTATTTCAAATAGCTTCAAAGTGTTGTATGAATGCACAGTTGTAAATGTTGAATGTGTGATCATGGTGCCCTTTTATGGTTAGCAGGTTTCCCTGAAATGACTGTTCTCAATTATCATTTCCACAAGCTGAATAGATTAATTGTATGATGTGGACACAAGATTTCCTTCTGTTCATGTTAAATAATAGACATATATTTTTCAGTATTTGTGAGTGGTAAGTGATTCATTCATTTAGCAAATAGCTTTTTAGAGTCTCTAACGCCCAAGAAGAGGGAAAATATGTGATGCTCGAGAGCCTAAAATTGTGTTGGTGATTCAGTGATTGAGCATTTTGTGGGGAATGACTTCTTTCAACCTCCATATTCCACCTCAGAGTGTTTAGGATGTCTAATAAAAGGTGAATATGAAAAATGTTAAATGAGAAACTTATTCTAATAGAGATTATTATGTTTTTTTATTCTAGAATTATAAGAGATCATGGATTAATCAACCTTAGAAAGTTTCAATGTAAGTGTTAGCTATTTTTTCTAATTTCTTTTAATACTACTAAATAGCTTTAACACATCATTTAACAAATAATTATAACAAATTATAACAAATCATTTATAGCAGTAATTCTTAATTCAAGTTGCATGTTAGCATCACCTAGGAAGATTTTAAAAATTCTGATACAGGGCTGGGTGCGTAGCTTGGTGGTAGAATACTTGCCTAGCATGTGCAAGTCCCTGGATCCAATCCCTAGCATCAAAAGAAATATAAAAGTCTTTAAAGCAGTTTTGATCAATGGAGATAATAAAGAACTAGTAATTTATAGTCAACAACATTAACATAAGAATTTTTAAATTAGTGTAGTAATTACAGCATGAATAATAATGGATCATTTTCTAGATTTATCATGTTCTAAAACAATGTGTTAAACATAAAATAACCTTTATCTTCAGGTTATAAAATTATTTTTATAGAAACATCAACAGAAAGTGAAGCTTTCATTTTGCATGGTGATGGACAAAAAAGATATTTAACATTGTGTGATGATGATACTAAACAAAGATTTTTAAATGAATTGCTAACTTAGACTTTACTGTTTTAAATAAGGAGGAACCTAAGCTGAGCAGAAAAAGCCCCATTAGTTTGTTTCTACAATGTAGTCTATTCAGGAAATAATAATACTTTCATAATAATAATTGTAGTGTTCATATAAAATGTTTATAATGGCTGTGTGTCGTAATACTCTTTTTTTGTAAGTCTTGGTTTGTAGAATCTTTTAACGGGTGTCTCTTGGACACTATAGCACTGTAGGGGTCAAGTCAGCCAGATAGGTTGAGTACATTTTCAATCTAAATAAATTATATGTAATTTCTAAAAAATATGGTCACAGTCATGAGAATGTTAACATTTTATGCTCTTTATTGTGGTACTTCAAACCTTTTTCAAGTTATTGTGGTGTTTTAAGATGTCACTTTACATAGTCAAAATATGTTGTATATAAAGTACTATAGTTGTGTGTTTAATCACTTATTTCTAAATATTTAGCTTGTTTTTAGGTTTTTTAAATCATTACATAAGTAATGCTATGATGAACTTAAATGTTCTCTGTTTAGGTGGTTTTGTTTGTTTGTTTGTTTGTTTGTTTGAGCCAGGGATTGAACTCCAGGGGTGCTGTACCTCTGAGCTGCATCCCCAGCCCTTTTTTATTTTCAGACAGTCTTGTCAAGTTGCTGATGCTGTCCTCTCACTTAATAGTCCTTCTGCCTCAACCTCCTGAGACACTGGGATTACAGGCATGTGCCACTGTGTCTGGCTCTATTTAAGAATGTTTAATGTTTTTTTGATTTGTGTTTTTGGGGTTTTTTTTTTTTTTTTTTTTTTTTTGCACTGCTAGGGATCCAACCCAGGGCTCTGCCACTGAGCTACAGTTTCCTCAACCCTATTTGGGATATTTTTAAAGGTAGATTCCTGGAAGTGGAATTAATAGGTCACAAAATAGAATCATTAAAAATTCTTGGTCTGGTGTTGTAGCTCAGTGGTAGAGCACTTGCCTCACACATGTGAGGCACTGGGTTCATTCATCAGCACCACATAAAAATAAATAAGATAAAGGTATTGTGTCCATCTGTAACTAAAAATTTTTAAAAAATCTTGGTGCTTGTTGCCAGATTACTTTCCAAAAGATGGTTATATCAATTTATATCCCTTCTAGCAGTATTAGATTGCTTATTTAACCCCATCCTCATCAAGACCTATGGATTTGCAATACTGTGTGGTGGCATAAGTTTGTAATCCCAGCAGCTTGGGAGGCCAGGGCAGGGGAATCTCAAATTTGATGCCAGCCCCAGCAACTTAGCAAGGCCCTAAACAACTTAGAGAGACCCTATCTTAAAATGAAAAATAAAAACATCTTGGGATGTAGCTTAATGGTCAGGTGCCTCTGGTTCAATCCCCAACCCCCCAAATCAAGACCTGTGGGTTTCCAAAAATAATTCAGGATCAGATTTCCCATATTCTTTCTGTAGACAGTAATTGTCCATGCTCTGGTAGATACAGTAATGAGTTCCTCTATCTGAATTCCTGGTTTTCCATGTAGATCAGTTTTGCCTATTACTCATGGTAGACATTTACTCTTACATAAATTCAATTTTTAACTGAGCACTTAGTTTGGATTTATTATTCTGTTAACTGTAGTTTTTCCAGGAATGGGGCAAAGGGGAAGCTCTGACTCTGAGCATTTAGAAGTAGCATGTGCTTTGTGGTTTCCGAGATATCCAGTTGTTATATTGAATATACAAGTGACCTTAATGTGGTGGGTAAGGTTCTTGTCCCTTTAAAACTTAAAATTTTAACTCCAGCTGGATATAGTGGTACACAGCTGTAATCCCAGCTACTTGGAAAACTGAGATAGGAGGAACACACACAAAAAGAACTATTCGAAAATAAAATATAAAGGGCTGGTAGTATACTCAGTGGTAGAGCATTTGCCTAGCTATGGTGAAGCCTGGGTTCAATCCCAGTACTGAAACAAAAGATTTCTCTTAAATTTTATTTCAGATTATTTGTTGTTATCTCTGTTATGAGTTGGTTTTCTGTTTTTGTTTGTTTGTTTGTTTTGGTTTTGGTAGTGAAAATAATCAGTCTATATCTGTTTATCACATTAGCTTGTGGGCCAGGGGTGGTGTACACCTATAATCCTAGCTGCCTGGGAAGCTGAGGCTGGAGAACTGCAAGTTTGAGGACAGCCTGGGGAATGTGAGACCTTGTCCTAAAATAAAAATTAATAAGGTACAAGGACTGGGGCTGTAGCTCCATGGTAGAGTGCTTGCCTAGCAAGCATGAAGCCCTGGGTTCAATCCCCAGTACTGCCAAAAAGAAAAAAAATTAAAATCAGCTCCTGGAATTTGTAGATAAGAATGTCTTCTCCAAGTGAAGAAATTCATCTAAAATAAGGGCTTAATTTAAATTACTGTCATATGTGAAAGACTATCTTTACTCCAAGAGTAGACAGAACTGGGCTGGGGATATAGCTCAGTTGGTAGAGTGCTTGCCATGCACCACACAAACACACACACACACAAAAAAAATGTAGACAGAACTGACCTACTTACTACTGATATGGTTGAAATCACTGAAAAGCAATTGAAGAGTTCCTGGCTACATCAACTTACTGGTTGTTGAGTGGTTTTACTCCTCATCTTTGTAAATAATTCTCTTTTAGTTAGAGGTTTGGTCAAAAGAGATCCCCAGAGTTGCTGTCCCCAGCTCTGCTGGATGTATATTTACCTGCATGATAGTTGTCGAAATATAACTTCATTAGTAAATTAAGTCGTACTCGTTAATTTGGTCTGGAGAAAGACAAAGTGATCCCTATGGGCAATGAAGAAATATATACCTCACCTGAGTATGTGTAGATAGGGAGATTTCACAAGGGGCATGCAAGAGAATACATACTTTTCCAGGTTAATGTGTGTACTTTAGATAGGTTTTTGTGGCTGCAACTTTCTAGTTTTCCTGTGGGTATTAATACCAGAAATTTTGGCAAACATTGTTTCTAAGAATGCAAGCTCTACCTTTAGCCGTCTTTTTCCATTACTGTAGCAGTGCTTGGCTCTGTGCAGATAAAAGACTTTAGGTGGGGGAGGTCAGTAGTGCTCAGTAATGGAGATGATCTCCAGTGATAACATCCCTATGGTGGCGCTGTGATGCTGTTATTATGATTAGTATTTTGCATTCTTAGCTTTCCTGTTTGCTTCCTGTCATGGGTAAATTAGTCATGCGAGGTCAGGAATAATGTCCTACCATTTCACTTGTGACGGGTCGAAATGCAACCAACTTGGGAATCCTTATATTCTCCATGACATGGTTATGTTTTACTTTCTCTGTAGTAATGGAACGGCGTTATCCCAAAGAGGTTCAAGACCTTTATGAAACAATGAGGCGATTTGCAAGGATTGTGGGTCCAGTGGAACACGATAAGTTCATTGAAAGCCATGCATGTAGGTTGTTTTTCAGCCCCACTGAATGAGTGTGTGTGATTTTATAGAGAGAGAAAATGGTGTGTTTTATGTGAAGTAAATAAATACGTGGATATTTCTGTCTTTGCTCCCCTTTATTATTATGAAATAAATTTGGAACTGTGAGAGTGGGAGAAAGGTTAAAAAAGCCTAATGGCTCCCCCTGCCCCCTGAAAAAATGGTACTTTGGTAGTTTTTCTCCCTACTTCTTATTGTGGGAGTTTTTAGATATACACAAAGTAGTAGTAATAATGTAATGAATCTCCCTGTATCCATCACCCTACTTTAGCAGTTGCCAGCACATTATCAGTTCAGTTTTCATCTTTACCACAGACTCTTGCCTCCAACTAAATTATTTTGAAGCAGATTCCAGACATTATTTTATCCATAAATATTTTAGTATTAAAACTTTTAAATATTTTAGTTTTAAAAATGGGAGGCTGAGGCAGGAGGATCACAAATTCAAATCCAGTCTTAGCAATTTAGCCAGGCCCTATGCAACTTAGTGTGACCCTGCCTCAAAACAAGGAAAAAGGGGCTGGGGATATAGCTCAGTTGGTGAAGTGCTTCTGTAAGCACAAGGCCCTGGGTTCAATCCCTAGCACCACCAAAAAAAAAAAAAGAAAGAAAGAAAAAAAAAAAAAAAAATACAAGGAAAAAGAAAAAAAATTCTGGGTGTGGTGGTGCACACCTGTAATTCTAGTATCTTGGGGCTGAGGTAGGAGGATCATGAGTTCAAAGCCAGTCTCAGCAAATTACTCAGACTCTCAGCAACTTAGAGAGACCCTGTCTCTAAATAAAAAATTTTAGAAAGGGATGGTGTTGTTGCTCAGTGGTTAAGAGCCAGTCCCCGGGTTCAATCCCCATATCAAAATAATAAAAAAATAGGAACAGAGTTGGATGACTATGGAAATTGTACTTCCATCATTTTTTTGCCTTTGTTTGGTATTCTGGAGGGAGTTCATCCCATTTACATTTTAATTTTTCCCTAAAAAAGATTGAAGTTGTTCTGTCAGTAGGGCCTAGACTAAGACAGTATGGACTGGGTGACTAATTCTACATCCTTCATTATGTAATCTATTTGTCTCCTTAGTTTTGTTCTGGGAGGGTTCTTTGCCAGGGTTCTTACCCTGTCCTCATCATATAGATATTTCTAGGAAGCATCACAAGCATTTATCTGAGCCAGGTTGATTGTTCTCAGCAAACACCTTGTTTGGTTGGCATTCTTTATGGCATTCTGAGTGACTGATCTTTTACTTCCTGTCCCAGTTTATGTCATCCCTGGTTTCTGTGTCACTCCAAAGAACTACACCCCATGGATTGTCCAGGCTTTCCCTTCATCCTCTGTTTCAAAAGCACCCAAGTTTGAATGTTCTTTCACATAATAACCTGAGCAGTGCAACCAGATCTGTGTGCTCAGAGGAGGCAGAAATCTTTGGTTTATGGAAAACACAATGCTCTTTTGTCCCTATAGGAGAAAAGCCTTAAAGAAACTAACTAGGACTTGAGTAGAGAGCTTTTGTTCTTCCCTTGCATTAGGACCACATCAAGTAATACTGGAGACAGTTTTCACAAACTTGGTTGTGTGAGTAAAAATTTTAAGAGAGAGTAGATAGACCAGGAAAGCTTGGTTGTTTAAAAAGTTATATTCATTACTTTTGGGGACACATGAATTCAGCTAATTTAAGTTTTCTAGGAGATAATTCCAGCTACTGATGGCATCTGGAGATGGCATCTGGAAGACATTTAGAGTAGGCTTTTTGGAGCTTTTGGGTAAATTTCTAATAAGAGGTTATCAGTAAAAAGGATTCCCTAGATAAAACTGCCCAACCTTTTATGTAAGACCAGAATTACTGAAAATGTTTAACAATAGAAGTACTTGTTGATGTTGATTTTGTTTTTCAAAATTTTTTCCTTTGATCTCTTGGGGAAAAACAGTGGAATTTGAACTTCGAAGGGAAATCAAGAGGCTCCAGGAATACAGGACAGCAGGCATTACCAATTTTTGTAGTAAGTATGTATAAAGGGCATCTTTATTCACAGAGATTCTCTAAAGGGTTATGAATTTTTTAAAAAATAAGCTTTTCTTTTTCAGAATGGATTTTCAATCTTTCTAGTAAAGTTTCATCTGTTAAATCCCTGTAAATACCATTATATAGATTATCTGAGGTAGCATAAAAGTCATGACACATAGAAGAGAGACATGGTACTTTAGACCTAGGATTCTACTGTGGCTGTTTTTGATTCCAGGTTTTAACTCCACCCTTTTGAAATTCAGTTATTCATAGCTTGATCATTTTTATTTACTGAGCTTCAGCTGACTCTAGGTGTACGCATCCCATTTACTTGAGGTACTGTCATAATTATATTAATGCATCAGGCCCTATGAGAACTCATTCAAACCTGCATCATGTCATTCAGTGTCTCATGGCAGACTTACGGGGTACTGTTACTTCTCTTTAATGAAGAAACTAAAGTTTAAAGAACAAGTTAGCAGGATAGCCAGGTCATATAGAAAGGTAGTATATATAGTTAAGACTAGACAGCTTAGGCCTGGGGTATAACTGAGATAACTTGGTGATATAGTGCTTGCTTAGCCTGTGTGATATTCTGGGTTTGATCCCGAGCACAGGAAAAAAGAAAATAAAAAACTAGTCAGATTAGGTTTAGATTCTGCCTCTACGATTTACTGGCTGTGTGATATTCTGTTCATGTTTTAGTTTTCCAAATCACTTAGAATGAAGACTAAATTAGAGATTGTATGGCCTGGCAAAGTGGCACATGCCTGTAATCTCAGTGACTTGGGAGTCTGAGGCAGGAGGATCACAAGTTCAAAGCCAGCATCAACAATTTAGCAAGACCCTGTCTCAAAAAAAAAAAAAAAAAAAAAAATTAAAAAGGGTTAGTGATGCGACTAAGCACCCCAGGGTTTAATCCCTGCTACCAAAAAGAAAGGTGGGGGGAGGGAGGGAGAGAGGGAGAATGTATAGAAAAATATAGCAAAGAACCTGGCACACAGCAAATCCTCAATAGAGGCTATTTTCTGCTGTTTTGCTATTGCTGTTGGGAGTGATTTGTAGCATTCCTTTCTTCTGCCTGTTTGAAGCCTCTGTGGTAGTTAAAACTATCATCCACTACACACAAGAAGTAGTTGTGGCCCAGTACTCAGTGGTACATGCCTATAATCCCAGCAACTCAGAAGGCTGAGATAAGAGAATCATAAATTCAAGGCCAGTCTCAGCAATTAAGCAACACCCTGTCTCCAAAAATAAAAAGTAGCTGTGCTTCTTAATGTAGCCCTATGGATATAAGTTCAAGTATGATAGTCTTTATTTTTAATAACAGAAACCATTTGGAAATGTAAAATTAGCTAGGCATGGTGGCACATGCCTATAATCCCAGCTACTTAGGAGGCTAAGGCAGGAAAATTTCAAGTTCAAGGCCAGACTCAGCAACTTAGTGAGGCCCTAGTATCAAAATAACAAATAAAAAAAGGACTGGGGAGTGGGTGCTGGAGGTTGCCGCTCAGTGGTAGAGCATTTGCCCAGCATGTGTGAGGCTCTGGGTTCAATCCTCAGCACCACATAAAAATAAAATAAAGGTATTGTGTCTGTCTACAACTAAAAAAATTATATATATTTAAAAAAAAAAGTACTGGTATGTGGCTCAGTGGTAAAGTGACTATGTGTTCAATCCCCAGTATAATAATCATAGTAATAATGATAATAATAAAAAATAAATGCAGTTTTGCAGATGAAACCCAAACAAAGACAAACTGTTTGCTGGTTGCTTAAGAGGCCCTTCAGTTCTGCTGCATTGTCATTACAGTCATGGTGTTTTCTACACCTCCAGGTGCCAGGACGTACGATCACCTAAAGAAAACGAGAGAAGAAGAGCGCCTTAAACGCACCATGCTCTCTGAAGTTCTCCAGTACATCCAGGACAGTAGCGCATGCCAACAGTGGCTCCGTCGGCAGGCCGACATGTGAGCAGTTAGACCTGGATGGAGGGAGCATTCCTTTTAGGATGCCTTAGCTTCACATGTGTTTTGGATACTTCTGTGGGCACCTGAGGTGGCTAAGTAATAATAGCTGGGTAGCTAGAAAAATGCAGAAAGATACTAGGGAATGATATTGGCCAAATTGTTACATTTTGTAAATGTACAAATATGTAATAACAGATTCCATCATTAAAAAAATTCACCTGGGTGCAGAGATATACCCCTGTAATCCCAGTGACTTGGGAGGCTGAGGCAGGAGGATCACAAGTTTGAGGCCCTAAGCAACTTAGTGAGGCCTGGAGCAACTTAATGAGACCCTGTCTCAAAATAAAAAACAGAAAAGCTTTGTTTTACCAGTGTTCACAGTCTGTTTACTGCAGTGGATATGCTATTTACTTACTGGGTATATGGCTCAATGGTAAAGCGCCTCTCTGTTCAATCTCCATTAGTCCCCACCCCCATTTTTTTTTCCAAAAAGATTTTAGAAGTACATCTCAGAAACAGTACAGCACTGACTGTTAAGAAACATCTGGCCTCCTACAATCCTACTTTCTTATTGTGATCTCATTTTTAAAAATTTGGTATGTTCTGCCCAGCCTTCCTCCTGTGCCTTCTCTCCTCCTCCTCCTCCTTGTCTTCTGCTATAATTTTCATTGAAAATCATGTTCTTATCCCTTCCCCATGAATGGTGTCAGTGATGTTCCATGTTAAGAGCTGTTATTTCACATAAACTTACCAACTTTTGTTAGCAAATCTAAGGAATTTTTTTCCCCTCAGAAGAGATTTTCTTTCCTGGTCAGTATGGTAAGATAGCCTATAAAACATTATGTTGTCTATCTTATATCTCTTCAAAGTTACTTTCCTGATAAAGTTCCATAGGGGCTTTTAGAAATTGCCTTCTTTGATATGACCTGAGCTTAAATTCCTTTTCTTTGTTGTAGTGATTCTGGGCTGACTCCTTCCATTCCGATGGCTTCAAATTCAGGTAATTATTTCCCAGGCAAGTCTGTTTTTGTATGTTTGGTGCAAGGCAAGTGCTCTACCACTGAGCCACAACCCCAACCTCCCGGCAAGTCTTTTTTGTGAAGTTTGTATGTGAGTGGTTATGGTGATCCAGCAGTCCTGCCCTTCTCAGTGGGTTAATAATCCAATGTTCATCTGATTTATAAACATCAGCACATACTCAGAATCTTCAAGCCAGACAGGGTGGATCTTATGGCTCTGAGAGTACAGAGACAGGAAGAAAGGACTCTACAAAGGTAGCGACTTTACCAGTGTTCACGATCTGTTCACTGCTGTTGTATCTATCACAGATTGTGAGGTGCATCTCACACAAGATAAGTTAAAAATCTTTCAGTCTGATGTGAGGAAAGAAATATTTTACTTGCCAGAAACTTCAGGCTTTTTTATAAGTGGGAGACTTTTATGTATTTCTATTTCTAAACTTTAACAGTTTAGTTATATCCTATTTTGAGATTTGTTTTACAAAGCAAGATTAAGCCATATGCTATTGATGCTTCTTGGTGATTGGTAATCAATGACTAGGAATTTGGGGAGGTGTTACTTATACTGCTCTGAACCAAGATTGTGGTGTTTCTTTGCCTGTTCTCTTATTTATCATCTCCCCCTACTCCATATGAATAGATAACTATTTATTCTAATCAGAATATACAGACCATTCCACTGAGTAGAAATAGAGGAGTCAAAAATCAATTTATTTACTGTTTTACCATTCTTTGGAGGCTCTGAATAATAGACCTTGCTAAATCACTTAGGATATTCAGAATCTAGATAGGGCTCAGATAATGCTATTTGAGGGATATTTTTTTTTTTTCCCTTTTTTTATAAGTAAATTATTTCTGAATGCTTAAGGGAGGAAAAGGAGCCATTTAGGGACTTGTCAAGCCAGTGAAATCCAAATTTTATTTTGTAAGTTTCTTATTTCCAACCCTTCCATGCAATCTAAATATAGAAATACAAATAAATTAATACTAGCTAATTAAAATGAATGAACTGGCTAACATGATTATGCAACTTTGGTATTTGTGTTTTTTAACCACTCACTTATGCACTCACTTGTTCACTGTTTCTTTTTAAGCTCTCGTTAGTTTTCCTCACCCCTTATGTTTAGGTTGAGGAGACCCCCTAGCTCTTAATGCTGGGAGTTGCTTTTTAGGTAATGAAAGGTTGAAAGCCTGGCATCACTGATTATAGCCAGCCTCTGGTGACTTGTGAGATGCCATATGAGTTTATCTTCCTTATTGAGCATTCGGGTAATCCCTTATCACCTTTGTTGATATTATAGAGGAGCCTCTTTTCCAAAAGAGCAGTTTAAAATAGTCCCTTTTTTTCCTCTAAAAGCTGGTTCCCATAAAACTTGTTAATATAGTATTCTATATTTTCTTTTGATTGACTCACTCCATCCACCCCAGGAACATTAATCTCAGATATATATTCAAACCCCACCCTCCACTGCCCTGTGCAAATTTTGCGCTTCAAGTTTCCCATCCTGGCCTGGCCAGTGATCTCTTATTTGGATTTCTCTCTCAGGTATGTGAGTTGACCTTAGTCTCTGCTTTGCCATATAATGGCTTATTGTTCCTGTGTGTGTCTTTCAGGTAAACAGGGCTCCTTTGAAAGGAACAGATATTCTCTCACATATTAATAAGAAGGGCCTTTTGCTGGCCTAACAGTTTGTCTTTGATCTGAAGGCACGCAGTACTTGGTTAATTACCATGTTTACCTTGTCCTACTGGCAGAGTTGGGAGGATTAGGGACTGTCTCTCCTGCAGAGTTGTTATTTCCATTATCAGTTGTCAAGTTAGGCAGTGAATGTCCTTTCTTAACTGAATGACATCTGGGCTTCAGATTTTAGTCTCCTATGTTGTAGGAAGAAATAAGTGAAATCTGCTGTGGTGCACAGTCATATTAGATGCTAAGATATATATGATTATGTACTTTGGCAGAGCAAAGGACACATGAATTATCATTTTTATTTTCAAGTGAATATTGGGATGTGCATGTTGCTAGCCAAATAGTCCTAAGGGGTGGGTTGAGTGTTTCTGCAGATGAATGTAGTGATCCTACACCTAGCTGCTCTGTGCACCAAAATTTGTTATACTTTACACCTGAGCAATTGTTGCTCCTATGAAATGTGTTTTTTTCTGTCTGTGTCTATAGGTAGACGGAGTGCACCACCCTTGAATCTCACTGGCCTCCCTGGCACGGAAAAGCTGAATGAAAAAGAAAAGGAGGTAACTAAAAGAAGGGAAATTAGGGGAAAAAAAATACGGGTTGATTATTCATTTACTTGTTATTAGAAACCCATTACAAGCTGGGCATGGTGGTGTACTTGCCTATAATCTCAACTACTTATGAGACTGTGGCAGGAAGGTCTCAAGTTTGAGGCTAGCCTGGGGAACTAGCTCAAAATAAAAATATAAAGGACTGGGGATGTGGTAAAGTATCCCTGGGTTTAATCCCCAGTATCACACACACACACACACAAAACAAAACAAAACCATTACAGCATCAAACCTATTTTGCTCTGCTTATCTAACATATACACAGTTCTAGTGTGTCCCAGTAGTCTAGGAGTTTAAGAGCTATCTTGGCAGGTTTTAGAAAACTCATTTCTTTCCAGGCATGGTGGTACACATCCATAATCCAGTGACTCTAGAGGCTGAGGCAGGAGGATTGCAAGTTCAATACCAGTCTCAGCCAGGCATGATGGTGCACCCCTGTAGTTTGGGAGGCTGAGGCAGGAGGATCATGAGTTCAAAACCAGCCTCAACAACTTAGCAAGACTGTAAGCAACTCAGGGAGACCCTGTCTCTAAATAAAATATAAAAAAGGGGGTTGAGGATATAGCTCAGTTGTAGAGCGCTTGCCTCACAAGCACAAGCACAGGCTCTGGGTTCAAATCCCCAGCACCACAAAAAAAAATATATATATAAAAGGACTGGGGAAGGGCTGGGGTTGTGGCTCAGTGCTAGAGAGCTTGCCTTACATGTGTGAAGCACTGGGTTCAATCCTTAGCACCACATAAAAATAAGTAAAGGTATTGTGTCCATGTACAACTAAAAAATATTTAAAAAAAAAAAAAAAAAAAAAAAAAGGACTGGGGATGTGGCTCAGTTGAGTACTCCTGGGTTCAATCCCCAGCAAAACACAAACACATACACACACAACAGTCTCAGCAAATTTATGAGTCTCTAAGCAACTTAGCAAGACTCTGTGTCAAAATAAATAATATGAACTGGAGATGTGGCTCAGTGGTAAAGCACCCCTGGGTTTATTTCTTACTGCCCAAAACAACAACAACAAAATCTCCTTTCTTCATCACCCTGTTAACATTCCTCTTTGGGGGAAGTTCATGTGATAATGTAAATTAAATAGTAACAGTTCTCATTATTGAGCATTTACCTTGTTTCTAACACTAGGTGCTTTATGTAAATGAAGTTCATTTTTTATAAATTTACATGAGGACTGGGGTTGTGGCTCAGTGGTAGAGCACTTGCCTAGCATGTGTGAAACACTGGGTTTGATTCTCAGCACCACATTAAAAAAATAAATAAATAAAGGCATCGTGTCCATCTACAACTAAAAGTATTTTTTAAAAAAGATCTCACATGAAAATAGGTATTTCCTATGAGAAGGGTCATTTTGAGAAGTGCTGTACTTATTCCAATGATATGACCTTCACTTAAAACATTTTTGGACTGTCTCCATACCCCTATATATAGTCACAAATTAATTTTTGTTTGGTTTTTTTTGTGGCACTGAGGATTGAACCAAGAGCCTTGTACGTGCTACATAAGGACTCTACCACTAGCTATGTCCCTAGCCCCATTCACACATTAAAATTTTGATTAAAAAAAAAATGTATATATATATATATATTTATTTATTTATTATGGGGACTGGGAATGTAACTCAGTTATAGAGTGCTTGCCTAGCATGCCTAAGGTCCTGGGTTCTAACTCCATCATCACATACATGTGCGCCCATGACCTACCTTTCTTTCCCATTGTAATCATTAGACTTAACTTCATATTGTTTTTGGCTATTTGTAAAATGTATATCCATAAATCTCATAAGAGTCATTGTCAGGTTTTCAAAGGATATGTCCTAAACATGAAGTCCATTTCAACAGAGAGCATCCTCTCTGCTTGTCATGTACCCCTTTTATGGTTCCCCAGGTCAGTCCCCAACCTGCCACTCCATAGCATTAGCTCATGTCACAAGTAACCACTGTAGTGTAGTCTTATTTTATCCATTAGGAATGGTACAGATTATTTTGGAAGTAGAAGGAGGTATATATTGTATCTACATATTGCTGAAGAAAGTCATAGGCCAGTCTGATTCAAATATTGAATGGCTTGGAATTTTTTTTTTATCCTTACTCACACAATGGTGACCAAGACTACTCATTGCTGGATAAGGGCAGGTGAACTAGAATTGAGCAACCTTTCTAGATTTTTAGCAGTTAAAGTGGCCTTTTCTCCAGAGTAGGAAATGTAATGACAAAAACAAGGACTACTCTGTAATGACAGTACTAACAATAATGTGATTCACACCTGGGAATCTAAGTCCTTGTACCCCCCTTCCCCCATTGTGCCCTGTGGCTCTTCCTGGACAGTGTTGGGATGGTATTGGGCCTCCACCCAGGCATTTAGTGCTCCATTCCTGAGTGAGCCAGGCTCCTCAGGAACACATACTTGTATTTCTTAACAGAACCAGGCCCCTGAGCCAGCCTGCATGTGCTGTAGGCTCTCTGAGCATCACACCCTGACTTTTTCTTCCTGGGTGTCTATCCTTATGTAGTATTGCTTTCCAAACAGGAACAAACTACATGGAATGTGGTCCAGCCACTTGACAGCTCCTATAAATAGTTGGAGGTTGATGTCACTTTTTTTGTTTTTGCTATACCTGCTGGATTAAATAATGAGAAAGACAGATGTTAACGTTTATTAAATTTGCCATGTCTTGCAGCTCTGTCAGATGGTGAGGTTGGTCCCTGGAGCCTACTTAGAATACAAATCTGCTCTTTTGAACGAATGTAACAAGCAAGGAGGCTTGAGACTGGCACAGGCAAGAGCACTCATCAAGATAGACGTGAACAAAACCCGGAAAATCTATGATTTCCTCATCCGAGAAGGATACATCACTAAAGCCTGAGGCTCTAAGGGCTTGGGATCACAAGGCAAAAGTTTGGAATGTGGTGGGTCAAAGGACAGTGTAAGCTTTCTGAAGAATTTGATTTTCATCCAAATTATCATTGTAAAAAGGGGAAGGACAAAGGAAACCTTTGGTTGTATTAATGTCTGCTTTCTTCTCTACCCTGCTTTAAAGCACTCCTGTGTTGGTATTGTGCTGCAGAGTTGTGTGCTAGAAAAACTATTATTAAATGTGAGTGGGCATTTATTCCTAACACTTCTTGTAACTAAAACAAGAACCATAGTACCTCACATCACAGTGTTGGTAGAAATAGAACCAAACCAAACCACAGTGTTTATTCCCAGAAGTTCAGCTCAGATCCTTATACTTGGAAGCTATTTGCTGATTATCTGTCTTGCCTTCAGACATTGCAGAGAGGCTTAAAATAAAAAGAAAGGTTTTAGAGCATGAGAAAGTTCTCTCTTCTAAGGATTTTTTAAGCTTGTCAGTTTACATATATGAGCAAAGAGGAGGAAAATCTTCCTGTGATGTTCTTGTCCCAAACTGCATCTCTAATGTTTGACTTTGTACTTTGCAGTCTGGCTGTCTGATCTGTAGTAGACTTTTGAGGAGGTGGCACCGGATATAAAATGTCTCTGTTATTTTTAGAATTAATGGATTAAAATGTTTTGCTATTTAATTTGTGGGTGTGTCAAATATTCTGGTAACTAAGGCACACTTAGGGTGTTGGATGCCCTCCCAGTCATGCTGCACCATTTCTGCTAACATGTGAGTCCTGGACTCACCCTGTTCTTACCCAGGGTTTCCCAGGATACCAGGCCCCTGAGGATGGAGATGATGCAACTAACCTCAGCTTTGCTTGGATTGAGACCTGAACCCTAATTTCTCATGGTGAAAAGCTAGCCTGCAATAAAAGCTGCTTTTAAAACAGAAGTAAAGCAGCTGCTTTATATACAAGACTCAGTAGATAAGAGGGTGAGTAGCACCACCTCATCTGAAACTTGGTCCTCAAACCTTTCTGCAGAATAAGCCAAACTTATAATCATGGTTATGTCATTTCTGTTAGAAGGAAATTTTATATAGAAATTTGTGCAGGTTCTGCACAGATCACTTCCAAAAGTGTTTAATTCCTTTAACATTCAAACATCTGATTAGTATGTGGTTTGTTGGGAGCATCTGCTCAAACTTTTGACTGATGTAAATATGCATGCAGTTTGCTAGTAGACATCATCTAGGGGATGAAAAATGAAAAGGACACTCTTAGGGAATTTAAATTGAAGAATTCCATTCTTTAAAAAGGATGGCTTTTGGAAATGGTGTCCTTTCTTTGCATAGTTTTATCTCTGGAAAACATATTCCACCACCATCACCCTGGTTGCCTCTTATCCGTGAAACGCATTTCCTGTCTTGAAAATTTGGGACATAGTAACCATCAGTGAAGAATCCTTCATCTTGATTAAGGAAGACTTCCTGGGGGAGGTGGGCTTTGAGGCAAAGGTAAGATCAAGAGGCAAGAGAATAATGACAGATGGAAGTGGGAGGCTGTTCCAGACATAGGAGGTGGGGGATGGTGTGGGGGCAGCAGTGGGAGTAAGGAAAACGGTGCCAAGAAATGTATTTGGCTAGAACACAAGGGGCAGCTGTGGTAGTTAGGAGTGGGAGGATAGTAGGACAGACTGATAGAAACCTCGGAACCAATTGAGCACTGAAAAACGGTGAGGATCAGTGAATTTGATGAGGAAAATAGCATGTTCGAAAATAATGATAGGAAAATAAAGCTGTAATAACAAATGACTAGATTTTAGAAAGTAGTATTATTATTGCTTTGGTAAACCCAGCTTTGCAAAACTTAAGACCTACTATCCCCAGTGAATTTCTCAAAGGTCTAGCCATATTTTGGGTGAGGAGTACTCTTAAAAGGAGTCCTTACCTTTTTGCATTTATAATGAAAGAGTACTCACTGGTATTTGATGTATCTGTCTTTAAGACATTATTTCCTTCTGTGCCACTTTTTAGTATTAATTTCCAAGAACATCGCATCGCCTCCTTTCCTTTTAGGCAGGGTTGCCCATAAACCAGCTACACTGATTAGATGTTACTCCTAGTCCATATCAGCCCAGAAGAGGGAGAGTTTACTGGAAACTCAGCAACATAGATAAAGACCCCCTTACTGTTACAGAATTTTTATTCCAATTTAACAATAAGGATTTCTGGTGCAGTTTTATGCATATCTTTCTCTGCCAGTGGTGGGAAATAGAAACAAATTTCTTTCCATGTAATGATTCTCTCCTGTACTCAAAGACCAAGACTCTTCCTTGAGAAATCAGTTAATATGAAATATTTACAGGTTATTTTTCCTGGGTTCCATCCTTCTCATTTACCCTTCTCTCCACCCTTTTTAAAATATGAACTTCAAGTAAGCAAACCAGTCATTGAAATCTTCACCTGGTGAGTTAACTGGAAAAGTAGGAAGATTGATAATATTCATCAATAACAACACATAATCCCAGTTGGTAAGTCATTCTAATTAGAAAATATGTAATAAGAGAACTAAAATTTCTGCTGTGAAGAATCAGAGGCCCAGGCCTGGGGATGTGGCTTAGTGGTAGAGCACTTGCCTAGCATGCATGAGGCCCTATGTTCCATCTTCAGTACTGCAGAAACAAACAAAAGAATCCGAGGCCCAAATTACACATTCCCTATTTACTTCCAAGAAAACCTACTTTTCTATCCATCTGTAGGCAGAAGAGTAATCTGTGTTCTAAACAGCATTCTGTAACATCACCCATCCATTTTTAAGTATGTCTTTCTGGATACCTTCTGGATATACACTGTGTTATTATTGACAACCCAAAAAAACTTGGCTTTTTTTTTTTTTTTTTCTAACTTGTTTGAATTACTGATCTAGAAGCTTTGCTTTCCTTCCCAACATGCTTAGCTAGATGCAGCTAACCTCTCCCAGATCTTCCAAAAAAACATTTCTGGTACAATGAGACACCACCATTTCTATGGTCTTTTTTAATTTTTAATTTTTCTGGTACTAGAAATTGAGCCCAGGGGCACTTTACTACTGAGCTACATCCCCAATCCTTTTTATCTTTTATTTTGAGATAGTTGCTTAGAGTCTCACCTAGTTGCTGAGGCTGCCCTCAGATTTATGACCCTCCTGTCTCAGCCTCTGGAGTTGCTGAGATTATGGGTGTGTACCGCTGTGCTGGCTCATTTCTGTGGGTCTTGCGTAGAAAAGGTGGCCCAGCTAAGTAAGGTAAATGATTCCTCTTTAATCAGGCACAATAACCAGCCCTTTTGAGTGGAATATAAGTGAAATTGAAAAGGATCTCAGAACTCAAGCAGGGTTAGAGCAGCCTGAATGGTCAAAGTCAGGCTGACATCGGACTTTCAGGAGTGAAACAGTAAAGAGCAATCAGTTGGGGGATTTGGGACCCTAAGTAGCCCATCCTGGAAATATACATCAGCACTGACGTCTTAGTGTGCTGCCTTTGAGGAGAGGACAGAGAGGACAGTTTGAGTAGCTGGGGAGCCAGTTTCCATATCTAATGGCAGGGAGTTCAGTTGAGGTATACTACAGTGAAAGAGTATCAGCTGCCCTTTGATCTGATCAGCCAAGCTTATAAATCAGAGACATAAGTATCTGAAGGAAGGATGAATGTTTTACATCTGACATTAAGATTCCTGTCACAGTGAGTTACTTGCTTGTTATGCATCACGTGCTAGGTAGGCCCCTTCCTTGTTGAGACAGGAATAAAGTGGGGATAACAATATAGACAGTGCTGACAGAGGTGGCATATGCCTGAAATCCCAGCAACTCAGGAGGCTGAGGCAGGAGGATCACAGAAGCCAGGTTCAGAAACTTAGGGAGGCTATAAGTAACTCAGTGATACTCTGTCTCTAAGTGAAATATAAAAAAGGGCTGGGGGTGTGTCTGAGTGTAAGTGCTCTTGGATTCAATCCCTGGTACAAAACAAAACAAATATATATATATATAGAGAGAGAGAGAGAGAGACAGAGACAGAGACAGAGAGTCAGAGAGAGATAGAGAGAAAGTGATTATTAAAGGCTTAAAACCCAAAACTGAGAAAACATCTGAATGTAGCCCTTCGAGGTCACTGCCCTTGTCTTTGAAAACCCAATGGTTAAACTTTGCTAATCCAGACTTGTTCTATATCTTTTAGGACTAGATAATTAAATTTGATGCATTCATTTTATACTTTGGAGGACAGGGTGTGGATTTTCTGTGGCTCCATACTAATCTTTGGGTTGAATTCACCTCATGTTCTAAACCAAGCAATGCTTTCTTGCTTGCTTGCTTTTTTTTTTTTTTTTTTTCTTTCTTCCTTTTCTTTTTCTTTTTTTCTTTCATTTTTCTGTGGTATTTGGATTAATCCCAGGGGCATTCTACAACTAAGCTACATCCCCAGCCCTTTTTATTTATTTTTTTTTTGAGACCGGATCTCATTGAGTTGCCCAGTCTAGCTTTGAACTTAGGATCCTCCTGCCTCTGCCTCTGGAGTCACTGGGATTACGGGTGTGCACTTCCACACCCAGCAAAGAAATGATTTTTCATCTTACATGGTCACCCTTGAGGTCTTATGTAGAAAAAAAAATTCCAGATGGTTTAGAATTATGCTGAATAGAATCAACATCTTAGGAAGTATAGAAAGAAGACCTCATAATCATTTTAAGCAGCCAGCACTTTCTTAGATTGAAATGCTGTCCTCTTACCACTCTTATTCAGTAAACTGACAGCTAAGTTCCAATTCATGACACTTCAAATGCAGCTCTCTTTTTGGAGAGCTCTTTCCCAGGAGTACTCCCATTTCTAAAACTGAAATGACCTAGCCTCTCATTTCTCCCACTGAACAACAGAAAATCTATTGATTTGCTCCCCTGGCCCCATTATCACCCTTCATTTAGGAAATTTCTTTAGAACAAAAACGTTTTAAGAAATAAAAATGTAATGGACTCTATGATGTGGAACTTATTTATTGTTTTGGTATCAGGAACGGAACCCAGGTCCTTGCACGTGCTAGACAAGTACACTACTACTGAGCTATAGCCATAGCCCTTTTTATTTTGAGACAGGGTGATTAGAAAGTTGTCAAAGGTGAAATGGGCAATATTCAGGGTAATTGAAAAGTTTTTCCCAAAATTTATTGAAAAGGAGTGTGAAAAGTTCAGAAATGCCTTGAAGGCACTGGCTGCCAAGTATCAAGGACCTTGGAGATGGGTGGACTGATTTGAACCTTCTGTGACTGAGGGAGGGCAGCTGTGTTCTCGCCCTGATAACACAGGCATTTGCTGTTGCTGTTGGTATTGGAGAGCTGGGAAACAGCTTTTCCACCTGTTACCACTTTGTTCCCTGTTAGGATCCTCTTTTTAATCAAGAGCAGTCTGCAGCAGAAAAAGCCACTCCACTGGGGGTAGAAGGCAGAGTCCCCATTTACCTAATCTGCAGCCACAGACAGCTGAGAGCAATGTCGCCTCTCCTTGATGTCCCCTTCCCCTGAAAATCTTTCCGGGTGTACATAGCTTCAGATTCAGGACACCTGTCAGATCTAAGTCAGGGCATGGGTTTTAACTTCATGATGTAAAGCAAAAATGCTTCTGAGAGCGCAGTCTCCCAGGAGTGCCTCCACCCCCAGCAACTGCAGAAAAGAAGGCGTTCGTGGGAGAGAAGGGTGGCTGTAGACGTCATTGCATCATCCAGATCCCAGCTGTGACCTGGCTCAGAGTTTTCCAGTTAAAAATAGCCATTGCTTAGACTTGGGGGAAAAAAGTAAATTGTTGCGTCTCCATGGAAACTAGGAAAGGGAAAGACAAAGCATGGGATTTCCAGCAAAGGTGGCAAGATTGGGGAGGATATAGGGGCCCTAAGCTTAGAGGCCCTCAGATGAAAGGGGATACCCCTAATTAGCATCCAGGATATAGCCAGACACTGCCCCAGGGCTCTGGAGACTCAGTGCATGGAGGATATGTTTACACCAAAGTATGCTTCTTGGGTCTGGTGAAAAATTATTTGAGGTTTCTGCCTTCCCATTACAGATTTGCTACTACTTAGAAGCAAAGAGCAGATGGGCAACTTGGGAGGTTAGATGTTGCCTTTTGAACAATTTAGGAACCTTTGCTGCCCTACCATTCACATTTCACTTCATCATTTGCATACTCAGCGGCTTGAGATGTTATAGGTAGCATTTCATAACCAGAGGGATGTCTCCAAGCTTTTGGGCTGACGTGTACATTTACTTCCCTTTGGTAGGACCAGGTTTTTCCTCTTTGGTGTGGTAGGAAGCTATGCAAAGCAGCATTAATTACCTTGGGTGTCTGGGTGTCTTTAAAAGCACATCTTTTACCTTTTATGGTATTGTTATTACCACAGTTAACTAGCTCTTGGGGGGAAATATTTTATTTCTTCATTCTACTTAAAAAAAATTTTTTTTTTAGTTGTAGATGAACACAATACCTTATATTTATTTTTACATGAGTGAGGATGGAACCCAGTGCCTCATGTGATATATAAGCACTCTACCACTATGCCACAACCCGAGCAAGTGTGAGGCCCTGGGTGTTGTACCCTCAGTACTGCAAAAGAAAGGGGGGTGGAGGTCAGAGAAGAAAAATGACACAACTGGCATCTCCCTTTCTTTCTCTTTGAGCCTTTGGTAGTTCAGTTTAACTGAAGTTAAACTGAACTACCAGATTGTACCACATAATACACATCATGCTAAAGTCACATGGAAGGACACTAAGATCCAAGACAGAACAAATGCAGATGTGCATTTTGCATGGATGCTGTTTATCTTGAAATTCGCATCACTGCATCATTGCCACAGCCCTAGTATTGAACTAAAGGTAAAAAATTTCAGAGACAGATTTAAAATTATCTAGTTATCCTTAACATGTTGTATTTGTTCCCTTTTATAATGCCTAGTCCAAGAAACTTGATGTTGGTTACAAAACTATGTATATTATGATTGTAATTGTGTAAAGAAAACTAAAAAATCTTTCATAGAAAAAAGACAAATCCAGATGCTTATCATTGTTTTGTTAATAAAGTGATGATGGGTGATGCTTTTTCTATTTTATTTTCCTTTTTTTCTTTTGTAATATGACATCTCTTTATTACTAGAAAAATTAATTTATGAGAACTATAAAACTCTAAAAATAGATTAAAGCATTTTTCATGTAATTAAACCTAGTTAGTCCTTATATAGGTGCTCTCTTACATCTTCTGAAATAGCATGCACCTTAGGCAAACTTCTGTAGTAGATGAAATCTATCTTAAGACTTCTGTCCTACTAATTTCTTTTATTTTTCCCACATTCATAGAGTTTTCTCCCAGATACCTAGTGACCACTATTCCTTTTAAACCTGCCAAAGGAGTAGTTTTAAAAATGTTTGCTTCTCCCAGGGGATTTGCATCTTTATAGAAATTGGCGGCATATAATTTAATCACAGTCACTAGCAAGCAGGCTTGAGACACCTGTGAGGCACAAGACCTAGCTGCACCCTGAAATCAAACTTCTGTAGACTGGAGAGACCTGATCACTGCTCTTATCCAATTCTGACAGATAAATCAAAGCTGTTGCCAGGTTTTGTTTTTGTTTTTGCTTTTGGTGTTGAATCCAGAGGTACTCTACTACTGAGTGATATCCCCAGCCCTTTTTAAAAATGTTTTTTGTTGTTTTGTTTTTATACAGTGGATTGTACCCCAGAGCCGCTTAACTACTGAGCCACATTACCAGTACTTATAATTTTTTGAGACAGGGTCTCACTAAAAGGCTTATGGCCTTGCTAAGTTGCTGATGCTGTCCTCAAACTTGGGATGCTCCTGTCTCAGCCTCCAGAGAATTATAGGTGTACGCCACCACACCCAGCTTTTTTAATATTTTCTTTTGAGACCAGGTCTCACTAAATTGCCATCCTCCTGCCTGAGCCTCCTAAGTAGCTGGGATTATAGGTGTGTCTCCTATGCGCAGTTTGCCAGTTTGTTAACCAGAGGCAATGATATGAATGAAAGATACAACCATTTTTTCTCAGAGACCATAAAAGTGTACTCTAAGGAGCACATGCCCAATCTGTGAGAATATTTTCAGAAAAGAAGGCATCAGAAGCAATCGGAGTAGAAGTCTCCCCCCTCGGCTTGCTTACCCAAATCAGTTTTCATCTGGCACAGATGCTGCAATGTTCTAAAGCACTGATTAGTTGTAGTCAGGAGGACTGACTACACTGGGGCACAAATCATACTTTTGTAGGTGACCCCTAAAATAGTTGACACTTTTAAATTCACATAGTCTAGAAAGTGCTGTCCAGAACTGGTACAGTAGTGTATGCCTGTAATCCCAGTGACTTGGGAACCTGAGGTTGAAGGATCAGAAGTTTGAGGCCAGACTCAACAATTTAGCAAAAACCTAAACAACTTAGCAAGATCCTGCCTCAAAATAAAAAAGTAAAGGGGCTAGGATGTAGCTCAGTGATCAAGCACCTTGGGTTCAATTCCCTGCACCAAACAAAACAAAGCTGGGCACAGTGACACACACCTGTAATTCCCAAGGCTCCGGAGGCTGAGGCAGGAGGATCACGAGTTCAAAGCCAGCCTCATCAACTTAAGAAGGTCCTAAAGCAACTTAGCAAGACCCTGTCTCTAAATAAAATATAAAAAAAGGACTGGGGATGTGATTCAGTGGTTATCTGCCCCGAGTTTCAATCCCTGGTACCAAAAAACAAACAAAACAACCCCCAAACCAAAAAACAAACAGACAAAAAAGAAAGTGTCATCCAGTAAGATTTAAATTTGAACTGATTAAAATAGAATAAAATTACAAATTCAGTTCCTTGGTCACCCTAGCTACATATAAAGTGCTCAGTAGCCACCTAAGGCTAGTGGGGCTACTGTATTGGTACTGTATTGGACAGTGAAGATGTTAGTGATTACACCAAGTTCTATTGGACGTGCTAGTCTGGAACGGCATACCTTTACAGTGCATTTTTTTGCAGAGACAAATATAAGTCCACACTTCCTCATTCTGTAAAGACAGCACCTCCCTCCCCACAGGCCTATGTACAATTATTACATGGTATTACTGACTTCAGCACTTCTTCCTACTTAATCTCTAGATCTTTAAGTACACATCACACTCTGCATGAACTCTATTTTAGCCCATCTCCCTCCTCTTCACTGATGATGATTCTTCATGGTAGGCTTAGTTCTCATAGTCCATGAAAATGCCTAACTCCTTGTCACTACTTAGAGCTTGTCTGGAAACCTATGTTAACAAGCTGGAATCTGAAGAGGAATAAGTCTGTGTTGCTGAGTCACTGAATTGACTTAAGGAAGGACTATAGGGATAGAAGCTGCATACAATCATTTCTATTAGAGATTTTGCTATTTTTGTATTGGCATGTCAAAAATAAGTCACTATATGAACTGCTGGAACAATTTAGTGCTGGGAAGATGCCTTTCCTAAGCAAGATTTGAACTCCCAATGTTTTACCCTAAATTGTATTCTGCTTTGTTCTCTCATAGAAAGGTTAATTTTACCTAATTTTAAAGCTTTCTTTTATGGAGGCAAAAATAAATTTCTACAGTCTAGGCCTTTTTAGCTCTCTCAGGATTATCACTAAAATGACTTTGATGTTATATTTTTGTCTGGGTAGCAGACAAAACTTCTAGATATTCCAGCACCCACAGGATGAGTCTGAATCTGGTTGGCCAATGGCGATCAGGAGGAGCATTTAAAAAGCCTCTAAGCTTTTGCCTCAAGCTGTATAGAGATGTAAACCCAAGCGCGGTTTATACTCCCCCTCTAACCCCTCCCCCCAAACCTATGACTACTCGTTTGACTGTTCAGCAATTCTGATGCCAACGATTTACAACGGTGAGGAGCTGGGTCTGGTGAGTACAGGACTGGGCATGGAGTCGGCACTCGGGTGTCTGACTCACCGCAGAGCCTTGAGGAAGTCGCTTATACCTCCCCTGTGTTGCCCCTCACCTGCTGGAGGTGGGAGGGAGGGCAGGGTTGTGCTGAAATAAATAAGTCCGTTTTGCATCTATTCACGTTACGGATGGGCAGATCCAAATAAACAAGGACCTCTTTTGCGAATTGTCACAACAAATAAACCTTCAGTGAATCCATGTGTCCAGCCTGAACTCCCGAGATCCCACCTCCCCACTCTAGGAGCACAGATAGGCTCTTGCGCTGTGGTGCCAGTGGTTTGGGGGTCTTGGAGCAGGCAGAAGATCATACCTTTACCTCCGTTTGAGTCTCGGACAAGATAGCTTTCCACAAGTTACTAGAAACTGCCCACACCTGTCTAAGCAAAATTCACCCAACAGTTGCCATGAGACTCATTTTTCCTTGAACCTTCGATCCCAACTCCTGGGTTCTCCCGCTCCGGATAGAAGGTGGGGGTGGGGTGAAAGACGGTGATTAGTCACTCTCTGCGGTGCTCACACCTTTTATATTAGTATTGTTTAGTTGCCTTTAATTCTCTGACATTCAGAAAGTACCTAAGTACAATACCCCTGCACCCCGCTTCAAAATCAGCTGGTGGGCAGACGCCCAAGTCGGAAGTAGGGGTCTATGTCTGTGAGACAGGCGAGGAAACTACCCCGGACCTCTAGACTGAAGGTTGCCTGGGAGGAGCTGCTGACCCCCCGAGCCCTGGGGCGCGCCGGGTTGCAGCGCCCAGCGCGGAGACTCAGCGCGCACGCGCAACGGCGGATGCCCCGTGCGTCCCCCTCGGGTTCCCCCCGCCCATACCCCTCCTCCCCCGCCCCGGGCTCACCCCCTCGGGAGAGGGCGACCGGGCGCAGGGAGCGTGCGCGCGGCCCGCCCCGGGCGCGGGCGGAGAGGAGAAGGAGGGGCGCGCGCGGCTCCCAGCCTGCAGAAGCCGGGAGCCGCGCAGGAGGACAGAGCCCCAGCTGCGAGCCGCGCCGGTACGGGGCCCTCAGGCCCGGGGGGTGCGGGCGGGCGGTGCGGGACTTCGCGCCCACCGGGCCCAGGTTCTGACGAGACAAGGGGCCGGGACCCGCCCGACCCTCGTCTCTGGAAACTTTGTGCGGGCGACCCAACCTGCTCCCGGGCGGTCTGGCGTCCTCGAGGCGGCCTGGGGTTGGGGAGGACGGGGGCCCTTCGCCGCGCCCCCTTCCTCCCTGGACGTCGGCGCGCACCCGTGCTGTTCAGCCGCTGCCGCCAACGCGCCAGCTCGGGACCCCGGGCCCTTTGCGCTTTGCCGCCAGCATCCTGGTCTGCTTCTCCCCTCTGACTCCTCTGCTCGCCAACCCCGCCATGGCCTCTCTACCTCCTCACCCCACATCAGCATCCACTCGCGCCATCCTCAGGAACCGTGGAGGCTTTTTGCATCTTCCAAAGGTTTCTAGTGCATTGGTAGAAACAACTTGACTTTCAGCGATGCCAAGTATTTAACTTGAGTATTTCTTGGTGTGCACAGTGCTAACAAATATCTTTTAAAAATTTCTCCTAAGTACCCTTGCTCCAGAGCGAAGTTGAGTTGTGTGAGGTGGGGGTGGGGGAATGAGTGCTGTAGCCACCTTAAGTGGTTGTATAACTACATTTTATTTAGGTGGATGTTGCCAATGGTACCAGCCAGTGTTATGGTAACTGGGCATCCCGGGGGCAAGGGAAGGAGGAGTGAATTACACATACAGTTTTACTGTGTAGGGATTTTTTTTAAAAACCACTTTGTACTTGCCACCCAGAAGGACCTTAAGGCATTTGGCATGTGTTAACTCGTGAGCTGTTCATTGTAGTTTATAAGAGATAGGTGGAGAGCATTACCTTCCCGTTTTACAGATGCAAAAACAGAGGCAAAGAGCAAACTCCTGATTATTTACTGACCTTAGGGAATGATGGACAGTAAGATTTAACCCAGAGTTTGCTGGGATTCCTGCCCCTAAGTAGCCACTCGGAAGTATAAAGGAATGTTGGAAAGTCTTCCCTAGAGATTGTACATTTCAATGAAAAAAGAGACCGGAGATTAGCAACCACATGCATTCTATTGCCACAAAGTTAATCGACACCCACAAGTCACAACTTCTCTCTGCTAATTTCCTACTCTTTAAAATGAGGGGAACAAAGGTACTGTATTCTTTGCAAAGTTGTGTGTGTGTAGGCTCCATTTCCTGGAGCTGCAGTTTGGTTATTGTTACTTGTGGATTCATAAAGGTCCCCCGTCTGGGCTTCCTTGAGAAACCCAGGGAGTGAGATACTCCCAGAATGAATTACCACCTCTTCTTCGGCAGAGATGCCTTGAGAATTCACATCAGGCTGGGCGAGAGCTGCGAATTGAGAATTCCCGGGAGGAGGCAGGAAGGAGCCCTACACAGGCGGCTTGACACATGGGCCCCATTCCTGCCTCCAGCTCTGACTCACCTTCTGACGCTTGGGGGAGGAGAGAGAGCTGCTTGGTATTTTTGGCTTTCCCCCATAAAACAGGAGACAGTTTCCTGCATTTCAAGCCGCCTTAACATCAGTGTAGAAGGTGTCCATGCTGAGTTCTCATCTGAAATCTTTCATATTGGTTGACTGCAGGTATGAATTTTGTGATGTTCTTTAATAGAATGGCATATATATATATATATTTATATCATTTAAAAAATGTGGCTAGGTGTATAAGTACAGCAAATGCTTTAAGACCTTAGCACAAAAACTGGCATTTTAAAAGATGGACTTTAGGAAGGGAACTGTTTGATGGATTCCTTTGAAATAAGGATTTTGTTCTAAGGCCAGGTGGATTAAAAACGTTTTTCCAATATCACAAGAAATGCTTTAATCATTCTCTGTGTAAAAAAAATTCAAAGTTTACCAATAGGTTCAAGCCTTCTTTGAATCTTTCTCAAAAGTATGTGCTGTGTCTGTCTATATTGGTTTGTGTGTATTCTTCAGACTTTCCTTAGCATCTTCATAAATGTCTATTTGCACAAAGTGATTTTTAAATTGCAATTAATTATTTTACAGTTTTCTGGTTCTGTTTATAGAGATTTTATTTCAGTTCAGAACAAGCAGCATGCTTTTTAAATACAACTGATTGTAAAGTTTTATTAACCCTGATTGCATGGTGGTATTTCTGAAGGCAGTAGGTAAATGATCTCTTCATAAACAACTTCAAAGTAATTGAATCATTATGATCCTTGTTATATTCTCAGATGCAAATGAAAACTTTCCCATAAAGAGAAATCTAAGACTAGTAAATTCATCATTTCTTTGCTTACAGGGAAGTACAAAAAGTAATGGAAGGCAGGGAGAGTTGCTAAAGCAACAACAAGCTGGGTGTAAACTTACCAAGCTAACATTTAAGGTGGTAGCTTTATTATTTATGAAAGCTTAAGAGGGTGAAGACAAAAAAAAAGTGTTAAGGGGGCACAGTTCAACTAGGTAATTTCAAAAAGTGGGTGAGTTAAATTCATGTCAGCAGTTTATGCACTTATGTAGCAAATATTTATTGAGAACTTTTACTCTGCCAAAGGTACTGTGGTGAATACTAGGGTAGATGGCAAATAAGGTCCCTGACCTTATAAAACTGATAGGCTAATAGTGACATTCAGAGAGGAAGTATTCTTTCCAGACTGGCCTGAGTTGTAATGCCTCTGTATTTCTGGAAATCAACATTAAGTTTATTTAACCTTTTAAATTGTGAGTTATAACATGAAGAAGAAAGTATAAAACATGGATAAGTTGATAAATTATTTTAAAGAGAACTCAAGTGTAACTATCTTGCAGGTCAAGAAGCATCCTCTTCCTGTTCTTTCCCAAGGACAATAGATAACCTAGCCAGTAACTAACCTGATTTTTATGAAAATAATGTCCTTCCTTTTCTATAGTTTTTTTTCTTCTAAATACAAATGTCTAAACAACGTAATTGTTTTTGCTTGTTTTCACCTCTATGCAATAAAAATCAAGTGAGTAGTCTTTTGAATTTTATTTCTTTTGGTCAATACATAAATATACATAATGCTGTAATTATATATACATATAATTATTAAATTGTTGCAACACACTCTTTTTAAAAATTCATCCATGTTGTTGCCTATGACTGTAGTTGGTTCATTTTTGCATGAACTTCCCACAAATTATCTGTCTACTATTGAGGGACATCTGGATTGTTTCTGATCTGGAGCAATTATGTCAGGTGTGCATATCTTCAACTTTAGTAATTGATGCTTTTTACCCAAAGTAGTTGTACCAATTTTCATTCCTGCATTGGTGTTCACCTTGAATCTATAATCCACTGTATTTGCTGTTTAACCACAATATGCTTGCATGCTTCTTAAATGAATAAATAAATGACTCCTGTCTAGTCTGACAGTGCATTTATATTTACTTCTGTTTAATTATATAGTTTGCACTAACATACTGCCCAAACCCTAGAAGTTGTGTTTTTCCACTGTTTGGTTGACAGATGCCCAAAAGAATCCATCTATTGATATTTTTTTTAGACTAATGATTAGTTATAGAAAATTTATGCAAAATGCAGTATTAGAAATAAAAGTGTTTAGAACCTAGAAATCTTTTAAAGGTTTGAGTGAATCCTATTTTTGGTGAATGCTTGCCTGAGTCCAGATGACATAAGCAGTGAGTGTGTGGTGGGTTCAGGAGTTTGGGCCTGTTCTTGTTAAAAGTACCCTGAGGATACCCAAACCCTTGTGTAGATACACGCATTCTCTATGAGGCAGGGGACCCAGACCCCAGCTCTTACTTCCATGGCAATTCCAAAGTAACAATGGCTTCTGAGACGCAGGAATAAATGATACTTCTACAGTCTTTAACTTGTATTTCTCTAAATTTTCCTTTATATGTGAAAGTAGAGATAATTTAGAACTATGCTTGATATAGGGAATTCCTGCTTTCTGAGCACAGAGTTGTCTTTGCTTATATTTGGATTTAAAGCTAGGGTATGTGTGTGTATGAGAAAGAAGATAGGGAGAAATGAGGAGGTCATCTTAGGACATTATTAAGTTTAGGTATTTGTTGAGTTCATGTTATGTGCTGATAGTCCTTTTCTTTCCTGTGAGTAGAAGGTTGTATGAATCCAGTTACTCTGGGGGTGGGGTGGGGGGCGGAGATGAAGGAAGAACCCAAAGCACATGAGACTTGTATTTCCTTTTTATTTCTTTTGTAAGGCATCTTGGAAAATGACTAAATTACTCTATTTTCAGTGTTTATTTACATAGATCACAAATTTTTTTTGCTTACTATATAAAGTTTCTTTTCAGATTCTCTAAAATAACCATAATTTAAAAAACCATATACATATAAATTGAAAAAGATCTTGCTTGTGGGCTTTGATATCCCCTTGGCCTTCCAGGGTATGCTCACGTCACTGCCAGGGACCTGTCCAGTCACTGCTGGGCATCCCATCCAGCTCATCTGGACACTTGGAATTCTTGTTCATAACTTACACTGACATAGAGCAACTTCTCATCCCCTTTGGTTAGCTTTTGCATTCCCCCTGCCATCTTGAAGTCTTCAGTTGACAAAAGGGCTCTTTTGAAAAATGCATAGGCAGCTGCTGCCTTTGTCTAGTTTCAGCATGGATAGCTCATGGCAGGTTTTTTTGACTTCTTAGGTCTTTGAGTTTGTGTATACATATGATGATACTCTTTTTGTTTGTTTGGTTTTGAGGTGTGTGTGGGGGGGAATTGAACCCAGGGCCTTGAGAATACTAGGCAAATGCTCTACTACTGAGATGTATACCCCACGCCTAAGAAAACTCTTAACAAGAAAATTTTGCTTCTGTTGACTGGTAGACATTTGTGTAGCCAAGACAATGTATGACACACTGACCTTCCTCACTTGGAAGAGAGAGACTATAAGGTGACCTTTATGGAAGTTTCAAGGAAGCACTGGTGAAAATAAAGTCAGGGATAGTACTGTGAGCACACAAGTTATATACAAACTTGAAATCCAGATTTTTTTTTTTTTTTTCTTTTTTTGCCCTACTGGGTTTGAATCTGGGCCTCTCACATGATAGACAAGCACTCTGGCACTGAGCTACGTCCCCATTCACTATTTTTTTTTTTTTTTTTTTGTACCAGGGATTGAATTCAGGGGCACTCAGCCACTGAGCCACATCCTCAGCCCTATTTTGTATTTTATTTAGAGACAGTCTCACTGAGTTGCTTCGTTGCTGAGGCTGGCTTTGAACCCACGATCCTCCTGTCTCAGCCTCCAAAACCACTGGGAATACAGGCGTGTAACACTGTGCCCGGCCCCATTCACTTTTTAAGTTTTATTTTGAGGATCTTGCTAAATTAGACTGGCATTGAACTCGTTATTCTCTTATCTCAGCCCTGTGGCCCTCTTCCCCCGAAGTAGCTGGGATTACATATATGTGCCACTGGTGCCCAGTGAAACCAAGATTTTTAATTAAGAATTTTGCTGATGTAGCTGTTGGGGCATGCTGGTATTTTGCCAGATTTTCTCACTAAAGCAAGTTATTATTCTACTCCCATGTAAGAGTACGTCCATGTTCAGGCCAGAGACTAGAAGGGGGTTTGGACTGACAGCTCTTCCTAGTAGCTCAGTTTCTTCTATTAAAAATAATTTTGGGGGCTGGGACTGTAGCATAGCTTGCCTAACATGTGCAAGATCCTGGGTTCAGTCCCTAATACCACAAAAAAGAGGGGTGGAGATATAACTCTGGCAGAGCTCTTGGCTAACATGCTGGAGATCTTCATATTACTTCTAGAGTGGTACATGCTGGAAATACAGAATCCTAGACCTTCATCCCCCCCACATTCTGATTAATTAGATCTGGTGTGGAGTCTAGGAATCTGCATTCTAACAAGCAGGTGATTTTGATGTAGGTTGCCTTAGGACCACACTTTGAATGATACACTTTACCATACCAGGATGGTTTTATGATTTACTAATTTCAACCAGGGATTGGTAGCCTTCTGTTTAAGGGGCTTCCTAGTAAATATTTAGTTTGTGGACCATGGTGGTTTTTGTTGCAACTACTTAACTCTACCATTGTAGTAAGAAAGCAGCCATAGTTAATATGTAACAAATGAAGGTGGCTGTGTTCCGGTAGAACATAATTCATCAATGCAGAAATTTGAATTTCATGGAATTTTTATGTGCCAAAGTACTGTTCTTTTGATCCCCCCCACCCAACTAGAAAATGACTAAATAATTCTTAAATCATGAGCAATACAAAAACAAGTGGTGGGCCCTGGCTATTGTTGGTTGATCCCTGATTGGAACAAGAAAAGAGCGAAGCTCAAAGTCCATTGCATTCTCTTATAGAATGTGAGCAGTAATTTAGGAAATTTTTTTAACATTCAGTAATACAGGTTCCTAATAGGACCTGTATATATTTTTAAAATTCTTTTTACATATACATGACAGTAGAGCATATTTTGACATATCATACATACATGGAGTATAACTTATTAGGATCCCATTCTTGTGGTTGTACATGATGTGGAGTTAAACACTGGTTATTTATTCATATACAAACATAGGAAAGTTACGTCAGATTCATTCTTCTATCTTTTCTGTTCCCATCGTCTCCCTTCCCTTCCTTTACCTTTGTCTAATCCACTGAACTTCTATTCTCCCCACCACCTGTTTATATTATCTTTTTTTTTTTCTCTTGTTATATTTTGTTAAGACGTTTTTCCAGATTGTTAAAGCCACAGGAATAATCAGGATCCTCTGCCTTTTGACTCATGTTCAGTTGAAAATTCGATACTTCCTTTGCTTTATGGTGCCTCAGATACCCAGTTGTCTTCAGAGGGCTACCAGCCTCTTGTCTCTCAATGTGGGTGTGTGGCCAGAGACTATTTATTTTCATATTCAGAGTGGAACCCCAGGGACACTCTACTACTGATCTACATCCTCACCCTTTGTATTTTATTTTTGAGACAGGGTCTCACTAAGTTGCTCAGGTTGGCCTCTAAGTTGCTATCCTCCTGCCTTAGCTTCCTGAGTTGCTGCAGTTATAGGCATGTGCCAACATCCCTGCCTAGACTTAACTGATTATCTCACCCTGCTCAGAAATTCTCATGGGTTTAATGCCTTCGATTTTTAAAGAAAAATGGGAAATTAATGTATCAGTACTTTATATATGTAATTTGGCATAAAATCACACACACACACAAAGTGGAATTGAACCAGGTGTATGATAAAGAAATGCTTGTAGGGAAATGGGTGAAGCTCACTGCCTGAGTGTTGAGAATTTGATATGTCCTATGAGACGTGAAAGGGTAAGGTGATCAAAGGGTTATTATTAACTCGGGTCTTCTCCTATGTACTTAATTCTAATTGGTAAATTCCTTTTTTTTTGTTTTCTTTAAAATAATGATTTTTCAAGGACTGAGATCTTATGAAAATATATAGTGACTTTGGCAATTTTGAGGGTTTTTTTATGCTGACTTGTGATTTTTTTTTTTTTTTTTTTTCCAATTTTAGTTACTTTGCCTCTCAGGATTCTGACTTATAAAAATCAAAGTTTACCACTTAACCAAGTATCTATGATTCACATTTAATTTTTACCTCTTACGCCTGTAAGATTTTAAAATAATATTTGTGTGAGTGGTTGCACGAATTGGTTTGTGGTTAGCATTAAGGAAGTGTAAATGTAATTATGGACTTTTGCAGACATTTTCTTGGTTCAGTTTTATTCAATTTTTCACACTCAAAGACCATCTCATAGCACTAGTAGTTTAGGACTTTTGGAGATTAACACTTATAGATTATAAAGCACAGACAGACTGCCCTTATATTCCTTAATTCTTTTCTCTTTGCAGTTTTTATGTGTTTTTGCCAAGGAAATGTACATTTCTGTAGTCTTTAGTTTGGTTGATCTGTTGTGGTCAGGTTGTATGACTGATCAACCATGAACAGCTCATGGAAGGAGGATTCTGGTCCCAAAGGGGCTACTAATTTTCTATGTAGAGTCTGGGAAAGCCTCTTAACCTCCATTTACCTCTGATACCTCATCTGGGAGCTAAGACGACAGAATGATACTGATCTGGGAGAAGCTCAGCAGGCTCATGTGGCTTAAACAGGGCAGGTGCTCTAGCTTGCGTCAGCAAGTTCCTTGAGACAGTGAGGTAGATGAATGAGCCGCCCTGGTCACTTTAATGCGTATACAATCACCTGGGATCTTGTTAACCTGCAGAATCAGACTCGATAGGGGCTGGGATTGTGGCTCATGGGTAAAGCATTCACCTAGCATGTGTGAGGCACTGGGTCTGATCCTCAGCATCACATAAAAATAAATGTATTGTGCCCATCTACAACTAAAAAAAAATTTTTTTTTAAATGAATCTGGTTCTATAGGTTTTGGGGTGGTGCCTGAAATTCCATCTTTCTATCAAGCTCTATCAATGCTGTTAGGTCTTTGGTCACCCCTTTTGAGTAGTGAGAGACAGAAGTGGATTGGAGAAAAGAGTGTTAATCTGTAGACACCTTCTGCTGTGGTTTGGGTATGGTTTGAGCGTCTCTCCTAGAGGTTCATAGTGTGGCAGTGTTGGGGTAGTGGAGTCTTTAAGAGGTTGGGCCTATTGCAAGGTAATTGGGTCATGAGGGCATGGCCCTGGGAAGGATTAGAGATGAATGCTGGGCCTGGAGTGAGTTCTCCTGAGATCAAATTTTATAAAAGGCTACACTGGCCCCTTCTTGGTGTTTGGCTTCCTGTTTTGCCATGCGATCTCTCCCTCTTCCAGTGCTCCAACCCTGGTGCCATTGCCATGTGGTGATAGAGCCAGGAGAGCACCTAAGAGAGGCTGAGCAGATGGAGCTGCTCCTTGTTGGACTTTTTGTCCTTCGGATCTGTGAGCTAAATAAATCTCTTTTGGGGGTGGTAGCGGGGTGCAGATATGAAGGGAATGTGCTTGGTTTGAATGCAGGGCCTCTTGCATTCTAGACAAGAGTTCTACCACTGAGAGAACACCCCCAGCCTCCCCATCCCCCTTTTTTTTCAGTACTAGGGTTTAAACCTAGAGTCTCATGCTACACAAATGCTCTACTACTGAGCTACATTTCTAGCTCATTTTATTTTGAGACATTCTAATTGAGTTGCCCAGGCTGGCCTCAAACTTGCCATCTTCTTGCCTCAGCCTCCCTAGTAGCTGGGATTACAGGCATGTGCCACTGTGCATGGTGCACCATCTCTTTAAGATAATCAAATTCTAGCAGTGTTATGTTTTGTTACTTTTATGCTCCCTGTTCTACTTACTGTTGCTGTGTAACATAATCCCAGAACTCAGTGGTATAAAATAATCGTACTCACAGATTCCTATAGGTCAGGAATTTGAACCTTCTATGATGGGGACAGTTTGGTGGCCGGGCGCCTGAGTGCCATTGAAGTGTCTTTACTCACATACCTTGGCTATCACCTGGGCTGTTGGCTGGATCACCCACATATGGCCTCTCCATGCAGTAACTCTGTTGGACTAGTTTGGTTTTCCTTACAGCATGGCAGCTGAGTTCCAGGAGCACATCCCAGGAGGACAAGGTAGAAGTGTGTGGCATGTCTGTAAGCATCATTTCTACTATTTTCTTCTGGCTCAGGCAGTTGGGAAGGTTTCTCGAGTTTTAAGGGCAAGGGATACCATCTAACATTGGATAGGAGTGTCAAGATTACGCTGTAAGAACTTCATGTAGGGCAGGGCATGGTGGTACACGCCTGTAATCCCAGTGACTAGGACTTGGAAAGTGGAGGCAGGAAGACAGCTTCAGTAATTTAGTGAGACCCTCAAGCAATTTAGCAGGACCCTGTCTCAGAATAAAAAATAAAAGGGACTGGAGATGTTGCTTAGTGGTGAAGCACCCCTATATTTAATCATCAGGACCAATAAAACTTCTTGTAGGATGGTGGTATTGTGTTCATCTCTGGCAAATACATTTTGTAACAACACTTAGTAATGAACATGGCATGAACTCCGCAAACACTGTTGTGGGAACGAGTGATGAGAAATTTACACATTTAGTTAGGCAAGGAACAAATTTAAGATTTCATCTCCAGATGTGAACAGTTTGTTACCCAAATGTGTAACTTCATTTAATAGTTATTGAGAGTGTCTTTGCCCTCCTCATCCGAATTCCAACACGGAAGATGCGTGAATTTATCATGTGGAGCTAAAGTTCTTAAAGTCACTGTCTTGACTTGTTGATTTTTTTTCTTTTTCCTATGCTCAAGTGGCCAGCCCATCTCCTCTATTGGGCTGTGGCCTGTTCCACATCCAGCAGCTGACTGGTATCATACAACAACAGGCTTTTGTTAGGTTTAGCAAATGCCATATTAAGGGTTTGGTGTCCACTTGTGGTCATTGGGATGGGCAGGTTGGTCACCACTGCATAGGCAGTTCCTTGCTGGGGGAGAATGTGGCCATGTGTATGATGTGTATTTAACTTCATATCCAAACACTAACATATCAGTTAATCAATCTGGGAAAAGCAAAATGGGTGACCTTGCCTTCATATGTAAGATGTGCTGCTTCAGCCAACAGCAGAGGCTTTCTAGGTGAGGACAGTTTGGGAATATCATTTATTTCATTTTACTTTAACATGAATATTTGTTTGAATTTTATTCTTAATGTTCTATCAGAAAGTGAATTTTCTTTAATGAAAGCTTGCCACATTGTGATTTTATTTTTATTTTGTAAGAGTGAATATTTTAACTCTTCCCCCAGTGGGACACATTTCTGATTAAATGAAAATGAATTCAAAAGTAATATCAACTTATGACAGTGTAGGCTAAAATGTTTCTTTTTTAAAAAGAGTGACTAGGTGTTTGTTTATTCATTTATGCATGCCACCCATACTGGAGGCTGAAGCAGGGGTGATCTACCTTTAAGCTACATTCTGAGTCCTATTTATTTATCTATCTATCTATCTATCTATCTATCTATCTATCTATCTATCTATCTATCTATCTATCTATCTATCTGGTACTAGGGACTGAATGCAGGGGCACTCGATCATTGAGCCACATCCCCAGCCCTATTTTGTATTTTATTTAGAGACAGGTTCTCACTGAGTTGTTTAGCATGTCACTTTTTGCTGAAGTTGGTTTTGAACTCTCGATCCTCCTGCCTGAGCTCATGATCGGCTGGGATTACAGGCATGTGCCACCACATCCAGCCTTTTTATTTATTTTTGAGACAGGGTCCTGCTAAGTCACTCAGGCTGTCATTGAATTTGTGTTCCTCCTGCCTTAGCGTCCTGAGTAGCTGGGATTACAGGTGTGTGCCACCATGTCCATTTTGTCTATTTTTCTAAAAAGAATTAGACATTAATGGAAGGAGAAAATGTGATTTCATAAGCTATTCTAATATAAAAAAGTGACAGTGTGAACCTCTAGTGTGTACCCTGACCCTCCGAAATTCCCGAAGCCAAGAATATTGTAGATGATTTTACATTCTCTCGCACCATCATGACCATTGTCTGCTTGTTCAACATGAGAAGAAAAAGCAGTAAGTAGAATTTCACTTCTTTAACTGCTGATTCTAGTGGTGGTTATCAAGAGAAGGAGAAGGAAAAGTAGCCCCCATGGCACTGGGATGGATGCTCTGAATAGGCTGGGACCCCAGAAGGTGCTTCCCAGAGCGTCCAGAGCGTCATGAGTGCTCCAGGTGTGGATGCCAGGGCGTCATGAGTGCTCCAGGTGCGGATGCCAGGGCATCATGAGTGCTCCAGGGCTGGTGCTTCTGTGCCAGGGGGGGCCAGCAACTGGTACCTTCTGAATTTTTGAGATTACAGATGGCTGGGCAGATACCAACTCTGTACTTTGTTCAGCATTTAATGCTCGATGCTTATTATTCAAAGAGTTCACCATCTTTTTAAAAATATTTTTTTAGATGTTGGTAGACCTTTATTTTACTCATTTATATGTGGTGCTGAGAATTGACCCCAGGGCCTTGTCACACATGCTAGGCAAGTGTTCTGCCACTGAGCAGCTACAGCCCCAGCCCCCAGCATCATTTTTGACAGGATATTTCTTATATCTGGTTAAAAAAGTCCACAAAGTGATAATTAAAAATCCCCCTAACCTTGTTGGTGTTGGGCAGCTCTTCCTTCCTGTCTTTAATGCTACCTTGCCTCCATCCTCCTGGATAGGAAAGCATTTTTCCCCTCCATGAAGTGAATGCAATTGCAGAGCAACTTGGGGAGACTTACTTGAACACCTTGGAGCTGCGGGGATGTTCTTGTGTGCCCTCTGACCACCCTCATCCCAGGGACTGTTGGGCTGCAGTGCGAGTGTCATGTTCTCTCCAGAGCACCATGCTGTCTTTTTTTAAAAAAATTTTTTTCAAGATTGCATGGAAGGGGGTTGGGGTTATAGCTCAGTTGGTAGAGTGCTTGCCTTGCAAGCATGAGGCCCTGGGTTCAATCCCCAGCACCACCAAAAAAAAAAAAAAAGGAAAGAAAGAAAGAAAAAAAAAGATTGCATGGAAGGGTTCCTTTATTTTATTTGTTTATTTTCATGTGGTGCTGAGGATCAAACCCAGTGCCTCACATGTGCTAGACAAGTCCTCTGCCACTGAGCTACAACCTCAGCCCACAGTGCCGTCTTTGATCTCTCAAATATGGGCCAAACTCTCCTAAAAGATTTCCTTTCTCTGTCTCCTGGTACACATTTACTAAGTTGATTTTGATGCACCTGTGATGTAATACCCATGGGTTTTAAAAAAATTCTTTACAATCAAGTTCTGCTAATCTTAGAACTGGACCAAACTAGGGCTTCTTGTTGAGACAATCCTGGGACTGCTCCTGAACAACTCCTCTGCTGTGAGGAGGTCTGTCTGTGACTGAGAGGTGGGCAGGCTGTGGCAGCTCTCTATTCTGGACACTAGAAGGAACTGAAAAAGCTCAGCCCATCTGGGCCTAGTCTTTTCTGTAGGTAGCATTTAAACATGTTCTTAGGCAGGTACAAGACCCCTCTGTGGCACTGCAGGTGCTGGCTGGTGGTGTTAGAACCCTGGAAGGTGGGTAATGAGGGCACAGCTGCTGTACACCATCCCACAGAGAAGGCGTGTGGTCCAGAGCTAGAAACTGGGCACCTTGGATCTTTTCCTGGCTTTTTTTTTTTTTTTTTGTCTTCTCCAAGTTGCAGTCATCTCGCCATTTCTGAACTGGTATTGTCCAGTCTGTAAAGAGGGTTTATCAAGAGCATCTGCAGTATCTGCCCTCTGAGTGCTCTCTGGCAGAAGTTGTTTTTCTAAAACTCTGGACCAGCTTTGACATTTTAAGCAGATTTATTGGCACCAGATCGAATAGCAGCAGCAGGATGGAGCATCTTGTCTGTCTCACTTGGATTCTGCCCTAAGGACTCCCGGTCTGTTTTCCCTGCAGCACAAGTACCCTCTCACTGCTCTGCTCGATGAACGAGAGGCAATTGAAGCAGCCAGGCTTCCAGCTCTGCGTTGCACAGCCATGGTCCTGGTGAAGTCCTTTATGCTGAAAAGGCCAGTGAGCCTGGGTACCAGCTCAGGAGGGCAGGTGACTCCCAGTCAGTATTACTATCTGGGAGGACACAAAACCAAGTTCTTCCTAACTAGACAACCAGATAACCTACTTGGATATTTGATTAGCATCTTCCGGATTTTCTTCATTGAAGAGAGAGTCCCCAGCAGTTTGAAGGCCTAATTTTGTGTTTATTACCACAGTGATTTTGCTTTTTAAACTGCTAGGATTCTGCCAGGAGAGTCTATTCTGCTGTAGAAAAGCATGTGCTCACCTAAGTTACTGCCCTGCTCACGTTTTATATCCAACACACATTTCCTTATGTGGCTACCTCCTGTGCCTCTTCATGATGCAGTTTACCTGCAGTCCTGGTTGTATTTTCATCAGGTGAGGGCCCCTATAGAGGGGTGTAACCTTTGGGTGAGCCAGCATTGAGACTAGGAGCTGTCAGGTCCAGCACTCTTACGCCTCAGTCTTAGAGGGGATCTGGCATCATTGCACCCCCTCTACCTTTGCAGTGGTTCTCAAAGTGTGTCACTGACCAGCAGCATCAGCATTACCTGGGAATTGCAGATTCTTGAGCCCCACTCTCGAAGTACTGAATCAGAAATTGGGGCTGGAGCCCAGTGACTTGTGTTTTAACAAGCCCTCCAGGTGATTTTGCTAGAATTTGAAAACTGCACTATAATGATCTAACCATTTTTTATTTTATTTTATTTAATATTTGGGAAAGGGAATCAAACCCAGGGCCTTATGCATGCCAGTAAGCACTTTACTACTGAGTTAACCACCAATCCCTAAAGTTTTCTTTTAACCTATTGTTCTTTTGGGACAAGGTCATGATATGTTGTCCAGGTGACCACACTCTTGATTCTTCTGCCTCAGCCTCCAAATAGCTGGGATTACAGGGGTGTGCTGCCATGCCTGGCTTCTAAACTATTATGAAGTGTTAAACATACACATGATATAACACAATATAACACAGCCTTTACTCCTAGGTATTTAGCCAAGAGAGGGGAAGGCATATATGTACACAAAGGCCTGTACATAAATGTTCATAGCAGCTTTACTCAGCCTTAAACTAAATCCAGTGTCCATCAGTAAGTGAATAGATGAACAAATCATGATATATTTACACAGTGGAATGTTAACAATAAAAAGGAATGAACTATTGATATATCAGATGTCATGGACAAATGTCAAACAATACTGAGTTAAAGCAGTCTCCCCCTAAATATTGTATAATTCCATTTATAGAAGAATCTAGAAAATGCAAATTGTAGTAACAGATCAAAAGTTGTTTGAGAATAAGGGTAAGGGCAAGGGAGTGGATTATAAAGGAATGTGAGGAAATGGGGGGGCATATATTTTGAGGTCAGTGTCTTGAGTGTATATATATATATATATATGTCAAAACTCAGTTGTACACTTGATTAAACAACATAGCAGTCTGTTATATCGCCACAAAGGTATAACAAAAAATTTAAGGTGATACTTACCCGGGAAAGGCAAGGGACCAGGTGAGAAGAACACATTTTTTGAAGATGTTCACAGGTTCTCATCATATTGTTACATAAATGAGTAAAATAAGAAGGCTAACATGAAAAACAAAATGGAATTTATTTGCTCTCCTGAACACTGCCACTGCTTGTAGCTGGCATTGGTGGCTAAAGCCCTGCTGCCTATGAAACTGTCTTCTGCCATGTTAAAGACACTCCTGTCCATTCCCCCACCTTAGATCTTCCTGTACACTCCTCCACTGTTAGTCACATGGCTGTTCATCTTACCTTCATTGCATCTTGCTTAGCTTTTTAGCTGCTGTGGTGTCTGGCCCAGATCCTCACTCTCCTGGGTTAGCTGAGGGTACCAGGAAAAGACTCTGGCTCATTTTTGCATCTTTTACAGGCCTAGTGAAAGAGGGGCATTCTGTAATGTCTTACACTTCATTGATATGGTCTCTGAATTATTGTACTACACATTTGTACCCCACGGGTTACTAATAAAAAGCTGAGACTTAAGTTGATATATTTTTTGGAAATTTTCAGTACTAGGGATTGAACCCAGGGGTCCTTTACCACTGAGCTCCATTCCCAGTCCCAGGGGGAATTCTTTGAACTTCCTGACTGGCTATGACCTTGCCTCCTTGTCTGTCTTCCTGCAGATCTGATTTTTATCCACTGTAACCAGCACTGCTTACTTAGGACTTTCTGGATCCAAACCAAGGGCTCCAGCATCCACTGGATTCCGCAGCAAGTGAGTAGCCACAGCACGGCCTCTATAGAACCTGGGGGTGCTCTTGTCATATTTGAGAGCATTTTAGGTTTCCTATGGTATCATGGTGTGCATAATATACTTCCCAGACTATAAAGCATTGTGACTTTGCAGTAAGAAAAACTGATAAATTTAAAATCTCAGGAAACTAATAATTTTCTGTGATTACTAATATACGTTATAGTGAGCACTGTACTGAGAGTGAACTACATCACTTTTAGTTCAAATATGTTTTTGAAACATATTTGCCAGTGGGATTCACTTGAGAGCTTAGCGTTGGCTGAGGAAGGTAAAGTTACCATTTAGCTATGACCAGAGTCAGGTCAGGCCAGGTCAGGTCACATGCCCATTTAATTTATAGGAATGAACTTTTAAGACCATGACCTTCAAATCACCTAGGATTATTTCCATGGCAATGCCACAGCACATTGCCCAGATTTAATTGGATTTCCAATGTGTTCATGTGTCACAAATATGAAATAGTTGTTTTTAATAATAAAGGGATAAGGTGATCTGGCTTTTCTGATCCAATTCAGTATCTTTTTAGTTTATAAAGGTAGTTCATTAAATCCTTGATCTCATGTGAGATCCTCTTTTACTTTTATAAGATCTCTGTCTAGAATTAGATTAGGAAAACACGGTCCTCATAGCTGTGGGAGTGGGCAAGAAGTATGTGAGGCCATGACTGTCAGCAGATGAAGCTACCTGATTTCCAGTCGGCATGGAATGCATTCCCTGCCGTAAGGGCAGGGCCCTGCAGGGTGCTTCTTCAGGAACTAGTTGGTCATATTTCTCGTGTCTCTAACTTTTCTGGAAATAGGATGACTGGTTCCACTTGGGTGTTTTTTGTTTTACAATCCCCAGAGAGCTGGATTTTATGTTGGTTTTTACATATTGTGGTCTTTGGCTGCCTGTTAATCAATAGAAAATGATTCGTCTTCATCCTGTTATAGAAAATAACTGTTTCTAACCCTTCCCCCTTCCCACCTCACAAAACGCTGCAGGCTGTGATACATGAAGTACTTACAGATACCTCTGTTTTGCAGGAAGGAGACTGTGGCTTAGGATCCCCTGGTGGAGAACAACCACGTACTCTGGTCTTGCCCCGACGATGCAAGCGTGACTGCTGGCATCTTCATGAGCTCCAGAGGTCACAGCACACTCCCACGGACTCTCATGGCTCCTCGGATGATTTCCGAGGGAGATGTAGGAGGCATTGCTCAGATCACCTCCTCTCTCTTCCTGGGCAGAGGCAGTGTGGCCTCCAACCGGCACCTCCTCCAGGCTCGTGGCATCACCTGCATTGTTAATGCTACCATTGAGATCCCCAATTTCAACTGGCCCCAATTTGAATATGTTAAAGTGCCTCTGGCTGACATGCCTCATGCCCCCATTGGACTGTACTTTGACACCGTGGCTGACAAGATCCACAGTGTGAGCAGGAAGCATGGGGCTACCTTGGTGCACTGTGCTGCAGGGGTGAGCCGCTCGGCCACCCTCTGCATCGCTTACCTGATGAAGTTCCACAACGTGTGCCTGCTGGAGGCGTACAACTGGGTCAAAGCCCGCAGGCCTGTCATCAGGCCCAACGTGGGCTTCTGGAGGCAGCTGATAGACTACGAGCGCCAGCTCTTTGGGAAGTCTACAGTTAAGATGGTACAGACACCTTATGGCATAGTTCCAGACGTTTACGAGAAAGAGTCCCGACACCTGATGCCTTACTGGGGGATTTAATGCCACCAAAGCCTGCATCAGCAGCCCCTGAGCAGTACCAGCATCTGCTACTCACCGTCTGCTCCCCTCTCTTCATCTTTCTTTTCAAATTGTTGACTTTTGGTTCTCCCTTAAGTGTTTTTACACTGGGTGTTGAAATTTATTTTAAGAGATAAGGAGGGGACATAAGGGGAATGCATACATTGCTAGTAACATTTTTAAAACTAGCATTTTGAAATAGTGTTTATGAAAATCTTTAACTGGCTTTTAATCATTTTTAACAATTTGAACAGTTTAATAAGCTGTTTGGTTCTGCTTTTGGCACCATGGCAGGTGCAGGAGCAGCTCAATGCAAAAATCACTCTGGGTCCTGATTAACCCTTTAGAGACAGGCTTTGTCCGTGGCTGCCCACCAAACAGATGCTTAGAGAAGACTGATACCAGCTTCAGTCTCTACTGGATTAGCTCTACTCTTTCCTTTTCCCTCTATTATTTAGTGACTCTGTAAGTTAAAATAACACCTTTATTATTTAGTTGATAAGTATAATGAAATTGCTGCAAAAACCCTCTTGAAATCAATGTGCCCAGGATTATATTAGCATTATTTTTAATAAATCTGCTTAACATAGAACTTTTACTAATTTGAGGATGTGTATGTATGTGCATATGTCTTGACAGTGGAAGATGATATCCAATAACTATGCTAACTTATGGCTCTAATGACAATTATGAACACAACTTGAAATAGATCTGAGCGAGTTATGTGTTTCACATCCTTGTAGATGGGCAGACAATAATATTCATATGTTGGAAAACCTTTTTTTTGGTACTGGGGATTTAACCTAGAATGCTTTACCTTTGAGCTACATCCTCAGGCCTTTGTATTTTGGGGTTTCCCTAAAATGCTTAGGGCCTCATGAAGTTGCTGAGGCTAGCCTCCCAAGTCATGGCTAGAGTGTTGTTTTGATAAAGGGTACTCTTTTCAGTTTTCTCTTGGTATGTGGCATGCACCAAAGTATTGAATCCTCCATCAAATCAGTTTTCAGCAAAAGGTATGCCTCTGCTTCACTATTAACCCAAAAATGCTCTAAGCCAAACCTTAGTATAGTAGATAAGTAAATAATGGCTTCCTTTAACTTTAGAAATGTTACCCAGTTTCCTGCTCCCAATAAATTTGACAGCACAATCCATTCAGTTGTGGTAGAGGTTTAATGAGCTCTTCTCTATTCATGCTCCTGGGTGTTGATCAGGTTGTTCCTTATTTTGGATAGGAGAGTCATCCAGAAGTCTGCACCACACAGTGAGAAAGTTCCATCACTGCCTCATTTCACTTGGGTCTGTTTTGGCAGGAAGCCATTGGTATGCCAACAGGTAGATGTTTAGACAAACTTTTAGCTTCCTGCTTTTATCTGGTCTGTGGCAATGGTTTTCCATCTAATTCCTACCTTGTGTTATACCATTTGCCCACTCTTCTAAAAATGCATCGTTCTTGTCTAAATAGGAAAATTAAAGTTTATGTGGAAAATCAAAGAACACAAATGCAACATTAACACGTGATCTAAAATAAAATCCAGGGATTTATTCTACTATGAAGCTCAGCATGAAAACTGATAATCTTTTGAGTAAGAGCCAAAAATAGCCATTGTATTATATGAGGAAAACACCTGGTTACAGATATTAAAGAAAATTTCCTGTAGAAATTCTGGCAAACACCACTACTGAGCTGTAACTAAGAGTGTTCTTTGCATTTGGGAAGCCTAATACCTAAGTGCTTTGGCCCTCATTCATTCCAGTGACTTACATCTATTTGTGTGTGTGTGTGTGTGCGCACGCACGCGCTACTGGGGATTAAACTCTGGGGTGCTCTCCCTCTGAGCTGCCTTCCCAGCTTTTTTTGAGAGGGTCTCAGAGTTTCCCAGGCTGGCCCTGAATTTGCAGTCCTCCTGGCTCAGCCTCCAAGTAGCTAGGATTACAGGTGTGTGCCTCCACACCTGTTTCTATGAAATCTAAACCCAGTAAAGAAAAGACCAAAAGTCTAGGAGCATGACATTGGGTTTTCTGTTAGAGAAGCTTAACAAATGCTTAATTCAGAACAAACCCTGACAATATTTTAGAGGTCAAGCTTTATAATTTCTAAACATGGCAGTTAGGGCAATTGTTTGTTTATTAAAATGTACACAAAGGGAAAAAGCCATACCATCTTTTAAAACGTAGGACCAAATTCCACATCACACACAACTCATTTCACTGTGGACCTACAGCACTGGTTAATACAGCCACCAGTACAAAATAATGAGATGCCCCCATAAATGTTTTTTTTAAAGAACCCATTTACTTATCAACATATGAAGAATGGAATTAAGTAAAAATTTTGATATATTTTGTTAGAAAGGTAATTTGTAAAGTGGCATTTTTCACCCAAGAACTATTTTACTTAAGATTTATTTTTTTCAGCTTGACCTTATAAAGGGCTTTTCAATTCTGTTATTTGGCCCACACTTCTCCAAAGAAATTCTCCCCAACCTAAACAAAACAGGCTAAACTCATCCTGCCCTGCATTCTGACATTTGCCAGAATGGTCTACAACAGACTATAATGCTCCCTTCTAAATGGCAAATGTCTGAAAATGTCAGTTTATTAGCTGTTCACAAAGGAAGGTGTATTGACCTAGAAGGTATAAAGGGGAATTTTCACAGTGGTCCCCAGAGCAAGCATTTCAAATATATAGGATATACAGCCCCTCAAAATCTTTTCATAGCTTTAGGAACATACTAATTAGGAAAGTAGAACATATCTTTAAATAAATCAGACCAAAAAGCAAAAACACCCAAAATGCCCAAAATATTTGTATATACACAAAATATTTAAATAATTTAGAATATGCAACCCATCTAGAATGCTAACTAGTAACCACAGGAAAAATAAACTATAGAAAATATTTTAGTATACCTGTACCTCTTCTATCTCAAGCATGTCCGACAAAAATTAAATTACACACCAAGCCATAGAAATTTTAAAGGCAAAAATGCAATAACAAAAAGAAAAGTGCTTATTAATCGCCATTCAAGCGGTGGGGTGAGGCTGCCTGACACAATACCCAGTATGGAAATAAGTAACCTTGGTTACTGTTTCCAAGGACACTGGGCTCTTGGCTAACAAGAGCTGAGGTGAGGCTGAATGCAGTGATGAGTCATTTCAATAAATGTGTGCAAAGAAAACTCAGCCCGATGGTATTCCACACTTCCCAAATCCTTATCGGTGGCAGGTAACTAAACATTTCAAGTATTAAACAGATATCAAAAGTAGTGAACACTTTATAACGCAATGGTTTTTGGTTGACGTCTACTGAATTTTCTTCTGGCACCTCCCAAAGTGTCACTAAACCTCTCATACTTGGTAAACACAGCTGTGATTATATGCAGGAATTTAATCTGAGGCATTCTGGAGTACATCTAGGAAAGGAAACCAATCTAGTTAACAGGTACTTTAAAAAATGTCATTGATATAGGCCACTGTGACAGAATAACAATCCACACAGCATTCTCCCCCAAAGTACTTCAGCAACATAAATTCTGTCAAACTTGGAAACATTCTTGCTAGGTAGATTCCATTATGGAATATGCAAGACGGTTAAGCCTGCTTGTTATTCTGTTGCCATAATGAAAACTAGCACCGTCCAGGATGAAGCGAGACAGAGGCCTCAGGTAGGGTTTCTCCTAAATGGGCCCACCTGTGGTGTCACGAGCACTACACTTGCTCTGCGGAGGCAAAAGGCTCTAGTGACAATTCAGATAGCCATCTCAGTCATAAACAGCTGGAGATGGTGTCATCTGGAGCAAATGAGAAAAACAGATTTATCTCAACACTTCTCTGTGTCCTGGTATACATATAGCAGGGTAAAGCAGACTTTGTTGAAGGAAATGTAAAAGGTATAAGATGAAATAGCACAATTCCCCCAAGTTTTGTCCTGAAAGGGAAAAACAATTGTGTAAAAGCAGCAGATATCCAGAAGAAAATGAACTTTTTCAAAGTTTTCAATTAAAACCAGCCTAGGTCAGAAAGCCTAAATCATACAAAGTGACGCATACTAGATTCAAAATATCTTCATGAAGCACAAAAGTAACAGAGAAATATGTATTCTAGATTGGTCCATTCTTCCTAGAAATAACAGCCTTTAAAATTTTGCTCTAGGTCCTGATTTTATGCATTCAGTTTAAGCAGCAAAGAAAATCTCACACCAGAGAACATGAGCCTTTTCCTTCTAAAACAGTTTCCTTCCATGCTTCTACAACATTTATCTCTACCATAAATAGACATATATTTTACTATCCTGCTCACCAGGCTGGGAGCTCCCCTCTCACCCTGAGTTAATTTCAGATCACTCACGGACATGCAGTTTGGCAGCGCTGGCCCCTAAGCCGTCATCTTTGGAAACGTGGAGCGAGGCCACCGCAGAGAGATTTTGTTCCATGGCCTTTCCGGAACTTGTCTGGAAAAATAGCTAGGATTTTTGTGGGGGCAAAAAAGGTTTTCGATGAAGTCTCCAGAGGGAAAGCATATTCATCCTGATTCACAGATTTATGCACCTCTGTCAAAATGGATGTTCCTCTCCACTACAAAGGACTCAGGCGTGTTTTGGGAAAGAGTTTTCTTGAAAGCTGATAGTTTCAGAAATGAAGGAAAGGAGCAAAGGTTCAGTTGTGGACAGAAAAGATGGTACATCTGTCCTCACGGCCTGCTACTGTCCAAAGGAGATGAGCTAAGTTTTTTCTTTAAGAACATAGAGTATCAATTTAATCACAATATCTCCATTTTATTCATTACAGATATTTACAAACTAAATGCAGAGAAATGCATTATACTTCACAGGACCACATGTGTTCTACGCATAAAACAAGCACTGGCTTGAACAGTCCTGCCAATAAAAATCCCACAATAAGAAGTTATTTTTCTTCAAATGTCAAATTCTTCACAGTTTCAGTATTGCAGCAGCAAGTTATTCTTCAAAGAAAACTGTGGTCCATATTTTCAAACAACTTAAGAGAACTAGAAATAAGTGTACAAACTTCTTTCTGTTGTCAATTTTATCTCAAATCCCAGAGACTGGCAGCAGGAATCAGACATCAAAGGTGGTTTGTAGGAACGAGGGGAACTTCCAATGCGTTTTCTCTGCCTCTTGGGGAATTCATACAGTTTCATGGAGGTGAACCTTGCAGTACTCATATTCTGTTTATTGGTCCCTGTCACCCCCCAGGGGTGACAGAAAAAACAAAACAAAACAGTGCTTCCTAGAGGATCTTTTCAGAGCAAGTCAGGCAGGATGAGACCAGGAGGCTTTGGTTCAACACAGTTGATCCAGAAGTTGGCACAGCTGGCATGATACTGGTGCCCTCCATAGGCCAGTTTGAAACTGTCTGTTTCTGAGTTGAACGCCTACCGGAAACAGAGATGTGGGGCAGGTCAGGCTTTTCTGCTTTCAAGTGCTTATTAGCAACCAACACATACCTCACCAGGTGTAAAAGAGGCTGAGGCCCAAACGGCACACACACAAAAGCTGAGTAGGTAGCTACAGGAATTCAAGTAACAAAGTTGTTTATGGCTAATTAAAGGTACAAAAATTGTTACTATTCAACCTAGTTCCAGAAAAAAAAAAAAAAAAGGGCAGGTCTTTCCTAGAAAAGGCAGACAGAAGCTGTGGAGGGTAGAGAGAGATCATGACACGGAACTAAAATAATCAAAGGCCACGGATAATTGCCATCACTTACAGCGCTAAAGGATGCCCTCTGATTGTAACGTGCAGCCCCTTAAAATTCTGTGGTGATTACGGTCCTATTATGGCAGAAAAATCATAAGAGAGTTAGAAAAGAGTCAACTCCTCTTAGGTCTAATGCCATAGGAACCGGTACGGAACAGCCCCGCTCTGCTGCTCTGCATTCTGCAGTTTCAGGTACCCACAGGAAACTGTGGTCTCACAATATTAACATCTGCTGTCACTCTTGTGAGAGTGAGACTACATTCACATAACTTTTATTATAGTATATTGCTATTAATTATTCTATTTTGTTATCATAACTGAACTCTTCCATTAAACTTCATCATGGGTATGTGTACACAGAAAAACAAAACATGGCCCATATTGGGCTCAGTACTATCTGAGGTTTCAGGTATCCACTGGGCATCTTGGAACATATTCCTTTAGGGGCAACTCCTATAGTTAAAAAGTCCCAACAGGTATAGGGTTTGTAAAAAATGACAGCCATTAAATACACAAGACTTACTTCCAGATTAGTAATGCTTAAAGGAAGGATATAGTCAACTGGGAAAAGTAGTCTCAACCTGGATCACTTCCTACAATTAGTTTTCTAAAATGCTAAAATAAAAGTAAATAAAACTCTAAAACCCAGCTGATTTGTTTTTGTCTGTTAACAGCTAAATCCTGAAGCTCTCTGATCTCATTCTGTGTGTCACTACAACTTCTAGTCTTCCAGAAGTTGCTCATTCTGTTACCCTGTTCACCGCAGAGAAAAATAACTACAACACCAGAAGCCAATTATGAGACACAAGCATGCAAACAAGACAGCAGTGGGTCCACACAGACGTGTTAGTTGATTAAATCAAACATTATGGGAACAGAAATGACTCAGTAAAGGATCATGATTGGAACGGTCCAGGATGGCAACAGAATCATCTGTTTGCCTTCCACACTCAAAATTAAAATGGACACGCTAAGATAACGTGTAACTGGTTCATACTTTTTTAGGATGTTCTTCTGCAGGCTTCTCTTCTTTCTGAAATAATGTTGAAACCATAAGGTCAAAAAAACCCAAAAAAACTCAGAACAGGGCCTCTTGCCTCCAAATAAATCCTCATAGGTTTGCCTTTCCTCTTATTCCACCCCAGGGTGTAATGCACATAGCATGCTTATTAGCAAGGGAAGGACTACATCTGCTCTCTCAACATCGCCCCCTATTCCCTTGGAAAGAAATGTATTCCCTACTACTCGGCTTTCTTGATTTTTTTCAAATCCCCACCTGTAGTCACAAACCTTGTGCTGAAGCCCCCTCTTTGGGAGGAAAGCATATGACTTACCCGGCTCCTAGAGTCCACATTTAAGAGGCACACCCCACAGGCAAGTTCCTGAGCATTTTTAATCCCAGGTCGAAGCATACAGGAAGAAAAATCCAGTGAATTTTCATCTGGCTGTAAGGATGACAGGACAAATATGTAAGAACCCAGGAATTTCAAATGCTGTTTGCTTCATTCCCTGATCATCCATCCCCAATAGGTCCGGCAGCAAATTAAGCCAGTCTCTAATACCCCAATACGATCACAGTTTTATTTCCCAAATGCCTGCTATATTCTAGGTATTAGGGACGCTACCATAAGTAAACCATGCTCCCTGTCCTTTGAGAACTCATGGTCTAGGGCAGGGCCAGGTGGGTATCAGGCAATTCAGGTCACGAGTATAGCCAGTGCTTACTCAGAGGGAAGCACTTGGTACAAGCTGAGCTGGAGCTGCTGTGGATGGCTAAGGTCAGGTGCTCTGTACATAGGTGGCGGATGTATGGGGTTAGTGTCAAGAAGGAGATTTGCAAGTCGGCAGCTAGAGGTGGTGAGTCCAAGAGCTGGAAGTCAAGCCTTACTTGCACTAGGCATTATGCTCACTCTTCATAGGCTTTATCTAATATACTCCTCTAAAATAAATCTGTGAAATATGGAATATATCCAGTGATTAAAATGGCAAGGTCTCAATTTTGGAAAGTTGTCAATTTCTTTCTTTTTTCTTCTTTTTTGGTACTGAGGATTGAACCCAGGGACACTTCACCACTGAGCTACATCCTGAGCAGCCCTTTTTATTTTTTGAGACATGGTCTCACTAAGATGCTGAGGCTGGCCTTGAACTTGAGTTCCTCCTGCCTTAGCCTCCTGAGTCTCTGGGATTACAGGCATGCGCCACCACATCCAGTTAGAAGTGTTGGATTCTTCACATGAAGAAGTTTTTAAAATACCTAAAGCAATTTATTTTCTGACACTTTAGTCTGGATAACTCTTTGCTGCAGGGGCTCTGCTCTGCATCGTAGAATGTTCAGCAGCATCCTAGCTTCCTTATAAGTAAAATTGTCCCACTCCCTGCCATTGAGAACTGATTGTCCAAAGAGAAAAGAGCACACACAGGAACACTTACAATTTACTATAAACTTAATTGATATAAAGGGTGTGTAGCAATCAATTTGCAAATAAAATATATAACGACGATCTTTATTGTAAATTCAGTAAGTTAATTGATTCTCATGAAATACTTTCTTCGATTTCTGCCAACTCTTGGATTCATGTTCACTATTGGGTTACTTTCACAAAAGTGTGATTTTGAATAAATACTGGGTGATGCTTTCATGTTAAAGACTAAGACCAAAGTGAAACAACAAAGACATTATCTGAGAACTTCACTCGTCTGTCAAAGACCTGAGTAACTTCTTCTGAATATTGGGGAATATTTTCTCAACTCTTGTGCTATTCACAATATAATGGCTATAGACAAAGCACACTTAAATTTAATGCACATTATTAACATTTTCTCTGATACCTTTTTAAGTCCAGATAACCAGCAAAACAATAAAGCAAACTCTGGTTTAAAGCATTTGCAGATTTCTATGATGTAAATACTCCCACCATGCTGGCTTCCAGTTTCTAAAGGTGATGGCAATGAACAAGGAATTGGGAAGACACGTACAGGAGTATCATTACCTAGTATCTGCACCATGCTGATACAATATTCTAGGGTGACCAACTGTCCTGGTTTGTTGAAGACTGTTCTGGTCTTAGCACTGAAGAAATTCCTCAGTCTTGAGCAAACAGGGATGGTTGGTTGTCATACAATAGACGTAAATAACCCACAAAGCTAGATAATAGTAAATATAATAAAAGAACTAGGCAGTCTTGAGTATTTATGTCTTTTTTGAGTATATTTTCCTTTCAATTTTTTTTTTTTTTTAACTGTGCTGGGGATTGAACCTAGGGCCTTGTGCTTGCAAGGCAAGCACTCTACCAACTGAGCTATCTCCCCAGCCCCTCCTTTTAATTTTTAACTGCAAATTTATGTTATTTTTACTAATGGCTGTGTTTAACAAGTGACTCACAAAGTTCCTGAAAATTTAACAATCGGCTCTTACGAGCTCGACACACCACTGCAATGGGAGGAAGCTGCAGGTGGGACGTGGAGTTGAAGAGTCCCCTCTGAGGGCCTGTCCTCTCTCTATTGGGGGCGGTGCAATTATCAGCTATGTACAAATGGCAGCAGCCTTGAGAAATGATCAAAGGCAGCAAACTGCAGTGGTAGGAGTGTCCCTTTACCAGCAGGGGTCAAGGGGGCTGTGAGAAGGGGGATGGCTGCACATATCCGGGTTGGGTTTTGTCTGATGAGTGTGACCAAAGGGAGTGGGTGGCGATGCCAGGCACCACAGGGACTAAGCAGGTGGGAAAAGAAATGGAGACAGAAAGGAGTTGAAAGGAACAAAGTAAATGGGTCAGGCCGGTGTTTAAGAATTCAAACAAGAGCAGTGCAGGTAGAGTGTGGGAAGAGTGGAGGTTTGCCAACTTGGTTGGGCTCAGAAAGTCAGCTGTCTGAACTGTGGACAGCAGAGGCACTGCAGTGTGACTTGGGAACGCAGTCCCAAGTGATCATGCATGTGGATGAAGCGAATTAGACACAAGGGCCCCGAGTCCAAGTGGTCAAGGACCCGAGAACCTGGCAAGGTAGCTGGTTTATCCTCACGGACACTGAGGTGATCCAAGGTGATGGCAAACTCCTGCCAAAGTAATAGCTACATTTTCTCTAGTTACTCTAGGTTGAACCACAGTGGGTTTTTGAACAATGAAGGAAAACTATTAAATACTTGTATTTTTCTTCCCTAAGGGAAGAACATCAGCTTCTTTCTTGAAAAACGTGTGGATAACATATCATGTTTCTTCATCCATTTCTAATTTGAAATAATAAACCATTAAGTACTTTCACTTTTCTTAAGCTGTAGGTAGGGCAGGAAAAATGTGTGTGTGAGGTGTTTCAATTGAGTATAGAGGATTCTGACCCAGGTGACCGAAGTAAAATTACATAGCCTTAGCCAAGTCAGAGGATAAATGTTCTTTTCTCTCTTTCCATTTTTTAGTGTAGTCATGGCCACTTTGGTCAAATGTAGAGTGACTGGTACTGTTACTTGTTCCCTAGTTCTGTCATCTGTACATGGTAATAATTTCACTTGCCCTAACTTACTTCCTCAGTTGGTGTTGAGACTCTCGGAGACATAAAAAAAGTACTTTTAAGGGTTTGAGTCCCAGCACCATACCAAAAACAACCAAACGACAACAGACCAAAAAATAATACTGCTCTGGAAAGGAAAAAACAGTCTAAATGATTATCACAATTATTCACTTTGATAAACTCTATCAAGTTTTCCAAAGAGGTTAAAAATACAGTATTGCCTCTGTAATCTACATTATAGACATTCATCATCTTACTGAATCAGGACTATTTGAAAAATAATTAAAATGTGGGAAAATTGTGAATTTGAAATCACATTAATAAAAGCCTTTAGTATCTGTTTACTGAAGGCATAAGGAAAGTGGAGGAAAAGGTCATATTGTAATCTCCAATGAAAACCATAGGCTCTGCATAAATTACCCTGTGATCAAATTAATCCTTCAAATGATAAAATGAACCTTCCTAAATATACACCTATAAGCAGGGGATTATTATAGTGTATAGTAACAGTTTGACACCAAGTTATGCTTTCAACAGACTACCATAAATTGATCATCTACTTTAATTAGAAGACATTTTACGTATTTAACAAAAATTTTTTAAAAACATGTATGACCTGCTTATACTGAGAAATCCCAGAGTCAGACTGAGATACATAATACTGAATCCTTAGCTAGTAATGGTGTCCATGAAAATCATCATTAAGGAAGAAGAGTCTGGTGGTAATTAGTGTTCTTCACCAATATTCTCAGTTTCCTTTTCTGGAAAAATGGTATCCTGGCCTTCCCTGCTTTCTTGGAATTAGGCACGGCCATGTAACTTGCCATGGTCAACAGACCATGAGTATAAGTCACATGGATTACCTCTGAAAGGAAGCCTTTAAGACCAATGTGCTATTTATCATGTTCCTAGACCCTCCCAATGTGACCAGCTATATTTCACATGGTGAAAGTTCTGTCTTCCTGGGTCCTTGAAGGAGAAGAATATGGCACAAAGCCCCCTAAAACTTGAGATGAACATAGGAAAAAAATGTGGTTGTAGTTATATTGCTAGGATTGGCAAGGGGGGTGTTTGTTACTGCAACATAACCTGGTCTAAGTTGACAGACATGAAGAATGATCTAGACAAAGGTTCCACAAGCAATTCTAGATTTTTGGATATTGGTTTTGTTACAAGGTTTTGTGTAATACTCTCCTAGTGTTGCTGTGACAAACTAGTACAAATTTAATGGCTTAAGAAAACATAAATTCTTATGGTTCTGGAGGTCCGAGGTCTAAAATGGCTTGGCAGAGCTGCTTTCCTTCTGGAAGTTCTAGGGGAGAATTTCTTTCCTTGTTTTTTCTAGCTTTTAGATATTGCTTGTGCATTCCTTGGCTCCGGATCCTACCTCCAAATTGGCAGGGTAGCACCTGCCAATTTCTGTTTCTGTTGTCACATCACTTTTTCCTTACTCTTACCCTCCTACCTTCCTCTAATAAAGATGCTTGGGAAGACGCTAGGCCCAACCAGACAGTCCAGGATCATTTTCCCTACTGAAGATACTTAATGCCATCTGCAAAGTTACTATTACCAGTAACATCTTCACAGGTATCAGGGATATGGGCATCTTTGTGGGTCCATTATTCTGTCTACCACAGCCACCTTCTGTCAACTGAGGAAAGCCATGCAGATACATGGTAAAGATTTTGTCTCTAAAACACTGTACATACTAGCAAGAGAGAAAACACTATCATTAAAGTGTTCTCTTGATATGCCACAGCAATAGGACATGAATCTGAAATTTACTGCTTAGTTTACACTGAAAGGAATTATCAAACAAAGAGTCTGTATTATACTGATGATAACAATGAGATCAAAGAGACTGATTTCTAGTTGACTATAGGTCTGAGGAAAACAGTCCTTGCTCGTGTCTTAGATTTTATATGGCAAAATTGATTGGTTGTGCTTTCCAGGACTGAAGTTTTTTGTTCCAGACCTACTGGACTTCATCCATAAGATAAAAGCTTAGGTAACAATTCACTTAAGGAGTTAACCATCAGAGCATCACATGTGAGCATAAGAGATGACTTCTCTCTTTTGCATCAGTTCCTTCAGGGTCTGGGTGTCCAGAGGAGTGAAGGCTTCTACTGCAGGGGGAGTCTCCGTCCATGGACAAAGGAAGTATCTAAGGGAAAGCGGGGAGCACAGCACCTCTTTGCTGGTATAACATCCAGTTTAAATACCAAGGAGTCACAATTGGAGTTTAAAACTGCTTTCCTCAGCCCAAGCATCCTTACCTACTATGAAGCACTCTGCATCTTATGAAGCACACTACATACGTTTTTTCCTTTTCTTTTTTGATGTTTCCCTGAAGAGGTTGCACCATTCATGAAAGTACTACAATATTAGATGGATGCATGGATATTCCATCTCCCTCCTCCAAAAATCCATTTAACACACTGTTCTTGGGCAGAGATATAAACTGTAATAACAGATACCACACTTGATCTCAGCCAAAAAGTGACCTACGTGGTTTTTTCAGTGGAGGAAAACAGTGCGGTGGAGATTTTTTTTTTGGCACTGGGGAACTGAATCCCCTCTATGCCAAACACATATTCTACTACTCAACTACACCCTGGCCCTAAGGCAGTCATCTTTTGAAGGGAATAGTCCCATGGAATCTTCATAGGAAGAAACAAGTCTTTTTCAGCATTTGGAAGCTAGATATAACATAGCAAGAAGAAATAATTTTAAAATGATGTGGATTCAAATCCCAGAGTTGTCAGTTTCAGTCAGGTTTTCTCTTCTCTGAACCCTAATTTCTTCACCTACGAAAATAGGTTTTGTGCTACTGACTTTTAGGGTTGTTGCCAGAATTAAATGTGAATGGACGTAAAGATCATAGCACAATGCCCAGCAGGTCTAGGTACAAAACAAATGGCAACTCATTACTGGTAGTAGTATTAAATTCAAAGCACCTCACCATGGCAGTGTGGTCCATTAAGGAGTTTAAGAAGCTTATTTACCTAAAATGAAACAATGGAATAAAGAGCTAAACGTTTCCTATGAAACCTCAATCATGCTTCTGTAATGCTCTCCTTGCTTTCAGCTTCTAATCCAGAGTCCGGGTCATCACAGTTTTGGTACAACTGAAACGAACTACAAAGATGTTGGATTGTAAGTCATTTACATTTACAAAGCTATTCTTATCAGTTCTGTCAGAGTAAAGGCTCCTCAGGACAAGTTACAGCTTACACTCCCTTTGTAGAATATACACTACACTTCAAGAAACAGGCGATTCAGATGAGTTTATATACCAAGACCTACCTGTCAGTTATCAAGAGGAAACAACATACAGAAGTATCTGAGCAGAGAAAAATTGTTTTGTCAGGTTAACCTGGTGAAAAAAGCAATTGAAACTAAAGCACATGGGCAATTACAGAAGGGACTACTCAGTGGTAGTCCTGTACAATTTACAGTGCATTCCTGCAATGTGGAATTATAGATAATTAATTTCTGGCCCCTTAAATGGTTTTTAAAAAAGTCAGGTAAATCGTTCTCCAGTATCTAGACCCTGAGACTAGGAATGGATGCTCATAATAAGAATCTGAAGGACAGAATGTCTCTCTCTATTTACCTCACATTTGTCACACTAAAGGATTTAGTGCCACCATACCAGAAGAGGGGCAGCAATTCCCAAGTTAGATGGGCTACCAAACCAAATAGGCTTTCTTCAAAACAACAAAATCAAATTCCAAAATTTGATTTGAACAAACCTAACCCTTGATATAAAAAACTGAAACAAATTTGAACAGGTTAACCCTTGTTCCAAATTTGAACAAAATGAACACCTGATATAAAAACTCACAATACGGATTATCTTTGAGTATGGTGATAACTAATAAGATGTTTAAGGAAACTTTCTGGAATGATGGAATAGTCTCCATCTTGGCAGGGCACGGGAAGTGTGGGGGTATGCATTTGTCAAAGTCATCAAATGGTATAACTAACAAAACTCCTGGAATGGTACAACTAAGATTTTTGCAATTTATTGTATGTATATTTTATAAAAAAAGAAAAACATGCAGGTCTGGAATGGTAATCATAGTCTAGAAGGCAAGCCCTTCTCATGAGCAGCTGGGAGGTGCAGGAGAGCTGGGAAATTTGGGTAGATGGACAAGGAGGAAATGGCTTCTACCACACCTGGTAAGAGCAACTGTCTCAAGAAGTAAATGCCCGGCAGCAACCCAGGACAAGTCTCTCCAATTACCCTTTGCTCCAAACTGAAAACAACAAATACATAATGAGCTTGGGTAATATGTGCTTGGTCTTTTGTACTACTCTCTTCTCTTCCAAAAGCTCATGGCAAGGAAAGATGCTTCATAGTACTGTCAGCTTTTTCTGGTAGTACCAGAAGAGAAGGGTGGCTGATTTGAGGGTTTGTACAGAAATCATGTTTTATTTATTGTTTTGGTATCAGGGATCGAATCCAGGGGCACTTTACCACTGAGCTACATTCCAAGTCCTTTTTTATTATTTTGAGTTGCCAGGGCTGGTCTCAACCTTGTGTTTTCTCCTGCCTCAGCCTTTCAGGTTGCTGGGACTACAGGTGTATACCACCACGCCCAGCCAGAAATCTAGTTCTCAAAGTGTTAAGCACAGTGAGAACTGGTTGCCACCAAAACAAAGAACCTTAAAAATCTAAATAGAAAGTGGGTGGCTTTTAAATTATTCCACAGTCTTATAGAAATTCTTAGAATAATAACAATTCTACAATCTATTGGAAATTACTCTGTAGTCTATAAGTAGCAGGGGAAATATTTATAACAAGTTGTTGTCTGGACATACTCCTGGTGTTCTGTTTCATTAATCTTATTGCTAATTCAACCCAGTTCCCCAGAAAGCTTTTGCACATCTTTGGTTTTACCTACTTCACTTGCCCATTTCAGGATAGGAAGAGGAAACAGAGTATAGAGGATATCTCTGGAAGGATGATGGCAAAGATATCAAGTTGCCATGTAAAATTAATGAGATCAAAGACCCTAGAGTATAGAGGTCTCGATAACTTATCAGTACAAATGAAAGGAGCAGTGGGCAAGGGTACCAAAGGGAATCTGCAGGGAGGGTTTATGCAAGTGAGTAAAGGGTAGTGATACATTTCTTCTACCAGAGTAAAAATATTTCCCATTGTAAATATAATAAAGATAGAAAGGAATTTTTAAAAGAAAGTTGAGAAAATAAAAAGACTAAAAAGAATATTTAGAAACCCAGGTTTTCAACACCCAAACACAATCCCATTACCATTTTGGGAGATTCCTTCCAGCTCTGTGTTAGTTCAAACTTAGTGTTCCCTTACAAAATGTCTGCAGAACATCCCCATATGAAGAGTCACCATAAGTAACTAATCGTCCAGATCTGGACTTTCAGGTTGTTTCCAACCGTTCACTTTTATAAAGAACAATCTTGTGTGCTTAATCTACTTCTTTTTGTGATTTGTATTTAGAATCATTGCTGTGGCAGTTTTCTTAGACGTGCAGTTACCCAGACAACTATTCTGAATGTCTGCTGGTCCTTTGGTTCAACTTCTAGTGGGTTAAGGTTAAAAGTGCACTGGGTTCACACCAAGGGCACAAGTCTTGATTTTTGCCCTCTGTAAGTGGAGGGGAGAGCAGATTGCCATGCTCCTTCTCCACAGGGAGATTCCACCCTTAAGGTATGCGCCACTTTTTAATCACACTGTTATGATTCCAACTAAACAAAAACTGGGCTTAATTCGTAGGTTTAAAGAACACAAATCTTTTAGCTGGGTGTGTTGGCACATGCCTATAATCCCAGCTGCTCAGGAGGCTGAGGCAGGAGGATTATGAGTTCAAAGGCAGCCTCAGCACCATGGAGGCACTAAGCAACTCAGTGAGGCTCTGTCTCTAAATAAAATATAAAATAGGGCTGGGGATGTGGCTCAGTGGTTGCGTGTCCCTGAGATCAGTGATTGAGTGCCCTTGAGTTCAATCCCAGCTACTAAAAAATGAAAAAAGAGAGAACAAAAAAAAACCTTTCAATTGGAATCAATGTTCACCAATTAGTTGTACTCCTCTTTTATAAATTACTCATATTGTTCATATGTTCCTGGGATGTTGGCATATTTCTCACTGACTGGTATGCTTCCTTTATAGAGCAGTCATGAGCTCACCATGAACGAGCATGGCTACATGCTTACCATTTCATCTTTTTCCACACTTAGAATGAGTTTTATTGACTTGTCCTTTGGAGCTATGTCATTTGGCCTATACTGAGATATGCTGTAGGAAACTATTGAATATTTTTTGAAGATAATACTGGTTACATTAGTTTTATTTTGTTGTTGTTTCTGGAAGCTTTCCCTTAATGAGAATTCACAAAAGAAATTTCTTTGTGATATTAGCAGTACAATATTTATGCTTCTTCTGAGTATTAAGTTATGAACACAGTGAATCATGGAACTAGTCATGTCTTATAAATTTGTAGAACACATAAAGTAACTGTACAGCTCACCACTAATGAATACAAACACTCTAAGTACACACTTTTTGTACACTTAACTTCATTCTTGGCTTTATCTTATTTTCTTACTTTCCTTTTCATTTTCCTTATCCATTTACTAAAACACCTTAACTCAGTTATTAAAATGATAAAGTAGAAAATATGCATATTCAGAAAAACTTCATAAAACAGTTTTTAAAACAAAAAAGTCCCATCAAACACTGTCAGAATACTAATAAAGAAATAAAAGACATGGTCCTCTTTTTAAGAAATTGACAAGTGAAGGGGCAAAAGACAAGTAAACACACAATTATCAATAAGCACAGTAAATGCTATGAGAAGGGAGAGAAATGTGCTAAGGACACACACAGGAAGGGTGCTTGATTTAGACGGAAGGACTCTTGGAACACCTTCTGGGGAAAGCAGCCTAATAGAGACAAGGGCAGTCCAAGGATAGAAAGATCTTCACTGAGCTAAGAAATCTGAACTTGATCCTGAAGCCCATGGTGACATGGTAAGCCCACTACAGGATTTTAAATGGGATTTAAATGACATGATCAGATCTTACAAAGAACAGTCTAGTAATGGCATAGGAAAGAGACTGAGATGTGAAAACAATGGAATCAGTCATCCTAAATACATGGTCAGAAGTTCAGAAGTGATGAGGGCCTGATGATTCAATACATAAAAAAATCACAGATTTTCTACTTTCACCGTATTTTCCAGTTCTTGTTAATTTGCAGGAACACTATGATTTTTTATTTATTTATTTATTTTTGTGGTACTGGAGGTTGAACCCAGGGGTACTCTACCACTGAGCGACATCCCTAGCCCTTTTTATTTCTTGAGATAGAATGTCATTAAGTTGCCCAGGTTGGCCTTGAACTTGCAATCCTCCTGCCTCAGCTTCCCTAGTAGATGGGATGGCAAGAGCTTAATACAAAGCCCAACTGGAATGCTATGAGTTTTTGTTAACCAAAATACATCTAACCTCTAGAAGAATTCCATATTACAAAATGAAGATACTTTCATCTCTTCTTTCCAAATGCTTATGCTCCATTTCTTATTATCTAGGAGAGTTATTTTTTTTTAATTACCTAAGCTATATGATTTTAGATTATAAACTGAAAAACTGTTCAAAAGAACAAAACAGATTTTGGAAATTATGCAAATTCTTTAAAAACTTAATATTGTAAGCCAGAAGCAACATAAAAATGGTGAGAAGATTTGCTCTTTAAGACATGTTGTTGGGACAACTGGGTATCTACGCAGTTCTCAGTTCAAAGCAGTAAGAACTGCTTCCTACTACAACTGCAAGCAGCAATCCTTTTTGGATGGGTCACACAGTTAAATGTGAAAAGAGGAAAGAAAGATAGGATATTTATTCCAGCTGTAGAAGGAAGATAACTTTCTTTGACTATTGTGAAATAAAGGATATCATAAGAGATAAACTGAATAGGTATGAATATGTAAACATAAAATTGTTTTGCACAATGAAATGAAAAAAGGTGACAGTAATGAAGGAGGAAAAGACTGAAAAAATTTACAAGCCTATATATATGTACATAAATCTATCATAAATATGAAATATGTAAGGTCAATAATCAATATATTCTATTAAATAACTGGTCAAAAGAAGTTATCAGTTTATACATGATGGAAATAGAAACTGCAAATTATCATTTTGCAAAGCCTCTCATGAAATTAAATACTAGCTGGAAAACCATCTAAAAAGTGCGAGAGCAGCTATAAATACTACATGCATATACACATGAAGGCCCACACTCTGGTCTGTAAAATGCACTTCGAAGAACTTTACCCCCCAAGAAACCAGTCAGTTGTTTATTTGGAGCAGAACTACTCATAACAGGAAAAAATGAAAATAATCCAAGAATCTAAGAAAGGTAGTAAACAAACTATAAGACAACAACATGACATTTATCTATCTTATAGCTTTTTAGAAGGACACATATGAGGATATAAATAATTAGAAGTGCAAAGGGAGGAATTTGAACCAATGCTTTTTTTTTGGGGGGGGGGGGGGGCGGGTGGTACCGGGTATTGAACTCAGGGCTCTTGACCACTGAGGCACATCCCCAGCCCTATTTTGTATTTTATCTAGAGACAGGGCTTCACTGACTTACTTAGTCTTACTTTTGCTGAGACTGGCTTTGAACTCTCAATCCTCCTGCCTTAGCCCCCCCAGCCTCTGGGATTACAGGCATGCGCCACTGTGCCCGGCTCAAACCAATGCTTTTTTGCAAAATTTGTGCATGTGTATGTGAATTAAGAAGGATGTCGACAGAGGAAATGTCCTATACTCTTTTTTTTTTTTTTTTTGTGGTGCTGGGGATTGAACCCAGGGACTTGCTTGCAAGGCGAGCACTCTACCGATTAAGCTATCTCCCCAGCCCTGTCCTATACTCTTATTTTACCTAGGTACAGTGGGCCTTGGAGCTATCCCAAAGTCCACCCGGCACCATTCAACTACCCACATCCACACTGCTTTCCTCCTTTAACACAATGTGATCCAGGAGGCACCTTCATCGTCCTGTAACTGCCATCAGAGGAATATATTTCCTGCTGTACAACATAGGTTTCTGGGAAGAAAAGCAACTACTGAATTGTTCAATAGGCTTACTGTGAGTGTGGCGAGGGACATGAAGCCGATGAGGTTATTCCATACTTTATCAATGTCCTTCAGCAACTGTTGCAGTTTCTCACTGCACACTGCAGTGGCTTTTATTCCCAGTTCCACACGTTTGGTTACTCTGTACACTTCAACAACACCTGACAGGGCAAGAGAGGAGACAGTTAAGAGTTGCAAGCACAGGAAAAGAGATGAGTAAGATAAGGCGGCACTGCTGCTTGATGCCATACTGGCTGGAATTAAGGAATGTATCTAGACAGAGGTGAGCCTACTATTTTTGGGGACCAACCCACCTCTCAATGCTGCAGTACAGCTTACTGGTAAAAACAGACTCTAGGGTGACACTGCTTGGGTGCACCCCTATTCTGTCTTGTACTAGCCATGTAATCTTGGGCAAGTCACATAACTGCTATCTCAGTTTCCTCATCTATAAAGTTGGGATAATAAAAATACCTCCTTCCAAGGATGGTTGAGAAAATTAAATGGGTTAATGTTATAAAAGGCCTAGAACAGTGCCTGGAGAACAACAAGCATCAGGCAAGTGATCAGCTTTTTTTTTTTTCCCCCTTCCAGGTTCAGGAGTTTCTGTCTGAATCTAGGAAATCCCATTAAATCGACTGAAAATAGGAATGATAAAGGTTTAAAAATATCTAAATTTTAATATCATCATAGAGTAATTACAGAAATATCTCACCTATCTGAATCTTCAGGAATTTACAAACTCAGTGGCTTCACATATCTTTCAAACACTTAATAGGCTGCAGAATGGTTCTTTTCCTTCCAACCCTGAATTAGGTTGAACTCTTCAAGAAAGGATGAGAGGTGCCAAGTACCTCCACATTTTAAGGACAGCCACCAGGCATACCCTGACTCCTGCAATGTGACAGTCACTAGACACATTATCCCAGCCTCTGTAAGTGAATGCTGGAGAATCCAGGGGACCAACAACCTTGTGTACAGCACTATGGCTTTCCCTCTTCTTTCCTCAAGGGAAAGGGATAAAAAGTGAGGGGGATTTTAAGAGAATCTTCCACTATTAGAGAGGAAGACAGGCACCCCATTTCCTGGTGGATATCTGCTAATGCAGAATTGTGCCTATCTGAGCAGAAAAAGAGGAACTAGAGGTGTCAAGAGCCAGCAGAGACTACATCCCTTCACTGTCTACTTGTCCAGCAAATACTTTGAGTGCCTTCCATGTGCCAGGCACTAGATTAAGTGTTGGGGGCACAACAGTTAACAAAACATACCAAAATCTCTGCCCTGATGGAGTTCATCCAAGGACAAGTAAAATATATAAGATATTAAAGATGACAAGACTAGGTTGATCCCCAGCACCATGGGGATAAGGCTACAGAGAAAACCAAGCAAAGACAGGGATACAGGGATAGGAAGTGCTAGGGGCAGGGAAAGGAGATACCATTTTGAGAAAGAAGACAGAGAAAGCCTCAGTGAGAGGTGACATTTGAGTGAAGATCTGAAAATGATTAGTGCATGTGGCCTGACCACAGGTCAGGCCTGAACTTGGGGAGGGGAGGAACACTGAATTAGACAGAGACTGAGGTTTCAAGTTGGACTGGAATATTTAAGAGTTGAAGATAGCCAGGAAGTTAAGGGGTAGAGAGGAAGAATTCACAGAGTATAGAAATAATTGATTAGAAAAAAAAATTTTTTTTTTCTCAATATGGGGGATTTACATTTGAGCTATGCCCCCAGTTTTATTTTGAGACAGATTCTCACTAAGCTGCCCACACTGAGCATTGAACTTGTGATCCTTCTGCCTCAGCTTCCCAAGTTGCTGGGATTATAGGCATTCACCAATGCACCTGGCTAGTAATTTCATTTTAATATCTCATTAATTCACACTCTTTGATAAACCAGTTAAACGGGTATAATTTATATTGCTATTAAATATACATAAAACAAAGACTTGAAACTTAGCCATAGAGACACATATACTGCCTATGACTTAAGTGTCTTATCTACAAATGCAGATTCCACTTAGTGAAGTTGTATATAGCTTGAGAATCAGCTTTAAAATACTTAACATAAGTGAAAACCAATAATAATACAGTGTCACAATTTCAAATAAGTAAAATACAAAACAAAGATACCTAATAAATATTCCATGCCTTGAGCTGACTGAATGACTTCTGTGCAAACAGCACTACTACTAATTCCATTTAAGGTGTCATTTGCCTTCTTAATGACCTACAAGAAATGAAATCACATCACATTATGTAACCAAAAAAGGTTACTGCAAATCAATTTACTATTAGTAGAAAACCCCCCCCAAAAGCCAGGAAGTGTGGAAGACCATGACTGACTAATGTATGTATATGGTGAAACAAATCTGAGAATTTAATTTGAACCTGGAAGAAGCCATCCTCCATTACTTTGGAAGAGAAAAGATAGAGGTTCTTTAGTTTAAATATTATTTTAATTTAGGCAGAGGTAATGATATCACTTTGTTATATCTCAAACATAGTGATAGTCGAGGAGACAAGTGACAGGCCAGCATTTGCCATTATAAACAAGAAGGAAGTCTTACTTGTGACATATGACTTTCACATTCTAAAGGCCATGGGAGAAAGGCTCCCCTCAAGTTTTCTTAGGGGAAGGCAAAATGACACCAAGTACACTTATGTGTGAACATAAAGGTGACATACTCACATCCAGGGCACTCCCCAGGCATCTCTGCCATTCATACGCGTATCTCTCATTTTCCTGTGGATTTTTGTAGAAAGAACTAGGTTATATAGGCAAGCCTATGACTTCTGTCAATAAAAAGAGCTTTTAAGACTCATTTTATAAAAATCATTTTTATAAAAGTAGTTTTCATATATATATATATATATATATATATATATATGAATCTGTGTGCATGTGTATGTGTGTGTGGTGTGTGTGTGTATATTTTTTTTTCTTTTCTTTTTTTTTTTTCCCTTCCAGTCCTGAGGATTGAACCCAGGGGCACTATACCACTGAGTTATACTCTCAGACCTTTTTATTTTTTGAGACAAGGTCTGAAGCAAATTTCTTTTCTTTTTAAATATTTTTTTAGTTGTAGATGGACACAATACCCCTATTTTATTTTTTATGTGGTGCTGAGGATCGAACCCAGTGCCTCACATGTGCCAGGCAAGCGCTCTACCACTGAGCCACAACCCCAGCCCCTGAAGCAAATTTCCAGGGCTGACCTTGAATATGTCATCCTCCAGCCTCAGTCTCCCTAATTGCTGGTGCTACAGACATGCCACTGCACCTGACAATAATTATTTTAAATTGCTAATAAATGTACCTTCTGAGCACATGACCTGTGAATCTGAGGGAAATGCTTGACAGCAGCTTCCCTCTACAAATGTTGCCTCATTTGTTCCCGTCAGTAACAGTGGAAGCCTTTTTCAAAGGTATATACCTTACAGGTTTGTAGTGTGAGAATTCATGTCAAACCACTGACTTTCCACTTCAGTCATAGTGCTGTGTGTGTGTGTGTGTGTGTGTGTGTGTGGGTGTGTGTGTGTGTGTGTACATGGGACAAGGAGAGTTAAGTGTGTTGGTCACAGAAGGAAGACAGCATGGGACTAAGATGCAGTAAACAGAAATAGAAACTCAGAATATTTCCCCTCTCTCCTCTATTTTGACATTTTAACATTCAGTAGGATGATACATAAATATGAACTCAAAAGAATTTCCAAGAATAATTTCAGTTTTAGGGTCTCTGAGTGCTTCCAGTGGATGCAACATCTGGAAAGTATTTCACCCAGGGTCAGTGTTCCCAGTCTCTCTCTCTCTCTCTCTTTTTTTTTTTTAATAATTTTTTAGTTGTAAATGAATCTTTTAATTTTATTTATTTACATGTGGTGCTGAGTATTAAAACCAGGGCCTCACACATACCAGGCAAGTGCTCTATCACTGAGCCACATCCCCAGCCCTATTTTGTATTTTATTTAGAGACAGGGTCTCTTTGAGTTGCTTAGTGCCTCGATTTTGCTGAGGCTGGCTTTGAACTTCAGATCCTCCTGCCTCAGCCTCCTGAACCACTGGGATTGTAGGCCTGCGCCACTGCGCCTGGCTAATTATGTATTTTATGTCTGATGCCTTGTGTCTTTCTCCCCCTCATATTCCCAGGTGAAAGCTGAAAGTACTTTTTCCTGGAGTTCTTAGGACTCAGTATGTCTTTTATTCCTCTGCAGAAAACTATGCTGCTCACCTCCACCTCTCCGGTCAGATCTTTGTACTTGTCACGAATGACAGGCAGAGCAGGCTTCTCACTCAGAGTATTGGAACGATCTCTGAAAGGTTGCTCCAGGGCTGGAGAAGGAGAGGACCGGCTTATTTCTTTATCACCAAGGCTCAAGCTCCTCTTGTGTGATCCTGGGAGGAGTGGATGGTACAGTCAGACATTTTGATTACTCAGTTTAGCTCAAGCAGAGGCTCCTGCTTGCTAACATGCCCCTCTTTTTCAGCTGGTATGACATGAGGCATTTAGAAAAACAATCCTCATTCATTCTCTCTAGAAAGCTCCTTGTTGAATCCTTCTTACTGTTTTTTCTTGCTTGGTTTCCCTGCACTGGTTTTCTACATTACTCTTCTCTGATCTATCGTAGTTCTTCCATAACTCTAAGTGCAGAGTTATCAGAGTCTAGAGGACAAAAGTACATTTCTAAATATCCATGAACATGAGATATGCTGCTTTTCCACTGACTGGTTATGGATTTGTACCTGAGCTTCTACATGCTCTCTCAATCCAACTGAAGTCAATGCTGTCTTGTCAGGATGGGCTTATAGCAGAAGAGGCAAATTTGAATGTCGTCTGAAACAGGCAAGCAGTGTGAGGCAGAAAGTGGGGGATGATCACAAACTGGTAGAGTGAGCCCCATCTATGGAGGATGATGCTAATCACCTCCAGATGATTGTCAAGACATGGGAACACAGGCCTAGTGTTGCCAGATAATACAATTTTTTTCTAAGAAAAGCTAGAAATCCGGATTGTGAAATCTCATGATTTTTAAATATTGGCAATTACTTCACATTTTATGGATCAATCAAATCAGATCTGCATGTTGAAGGCAGATCCACAGCCACCATATTGCAGTTTTTGTGTTAAAAGACACTGTAGTCGGGGAACAAGAGCATAGCTAACTTGTCCACAAGTGAAGCAAATCCATTTCTCTGGCTATTTTAAATAACATACCACTATACTAACAAACAACAAACGTCTATGTTTCGTACAAAAGCAGTTAAGATACACTGATACAATGTCAGTTGTTTCAGGGAAAACTTTAATAGAGCTACTTGTAAATTGACCCTGGTTTTAAAAATTGGAAAAATCTTTTTCTTGCTAATCCCAAAACACTTTCTTTTTCTTTCTCTCCCCCTGTAAACTCTGTCTGTCTCTATTATTTTTTGGTATGGGGGATTGAACTCAAGGGCATTTAACCACAAGGTACATCCCCAGCCTTTTTTAAATTCTGAGACAAGGTCTCGTGCTTAAGAGACTCAATAGTCCTTGTCTGACCTTGAACTTGTGATCCTCCTGCCTCAGGAGGGATTATAGGTGTGCACTACCACATCTGGTGGAACACTTTATTTCTAAGAAAGATTATCTAAACATCTCAGTGGAATAAACGCACAATAATAAAATCACCTTGAAGTTATTTCCCTTGGGGCTGGGGTTGGGGCTCAGTGGTAGAACGCCTGCCTTGCACATGTGAGGCACTGGGTTCAATCCTCAGCACCACACAATAAATAAAAGTTATTTAAAAAAAAATAAAAACTACTTACCTTGAACAGAGAGGTCAAAGGTTGCCAGCTCACTTTTGATCATTTCTTCACTGGATTTCATTTTGCTTTGTGAATTGGCTACTAAAAAGTCAAATTTGCTGATTTTGGGCTTTTCACTTTGAAATTCTCCAAAGTCATCTAAACATTCTTTGGGGGTTTCGTGAGAGGCGCCACTGGAAGCTGGGCTTGAACATGTGGCCTCTTGGCTCTGTTCAGCTATAGACAGGTCTTGTTTTGTAAAATTTTTATAGTCCCCACTTTCATATTCCTTTTGCTCACTGGTCTGGGGAATCATGTCTTTAAAACTGGCAAAAGCTGGAAAGGTAGTTTCTGGAAGAACATCTTCACTTGCAAAAGTCGTTACTTTGGAGAGAGAGGTCATGGTGATGTTTTCAGAACTGCCAAATGATGTCTCTTTCTTTTGAAGAACTGAGGCAGCTGAGGAGGATCCACTTCCTGCTGAGAGGACAAATGGAGAGAGTTTTCTGCCCTGAGAAGCATCATCCCTGTCTGACCAGTCATAGCTTGTAAGGGTGCTCATTGTAAGAGTGCTACTGTAGCTCCCAAAAGCAGCATATTTTAAGTCCTCTATATCTGAAAGGGAAATAAGACCCCACAATTAGAGGCAAACTCACAATTTGGGCAAAATGCCCTGAACTCTGCAGAAGCAAAACGCCTAGCACATTTGACTAGTTGTATACTATGTTGAAGAATAACTACATTTAGAGCTTGTACTAAAGGAGTTGGGCTGTAATATCGGATCTTAAAAAAAAAAAAAAAAAAAAAAAAACCCACAATAGCCTTGAGTTGGTTTTTACACTTAGTTAAAAGGGATCACTCTGTTTGACTATAAGTTACTAAAAAAGATAAAAGGTTCATCTACCAGAATACATACTGTTTGATATGACTAAAGTAATTTAATACATTGTCTGTTTCCTTATAAACTATAAAATGTATTACATATTCCCTACTTAAAGTATGTCTTCCTCTGGACTTTGTCGGAAAACATTTCCTGAAGACATGGTCATATAAAACGGACATGGCAAACTGATTAAAAAATGACAGTTTCTCAAAACTAAAGTGAAAGTAGAGTCACCTGACTAATAAATGAGGAATTCATGTCTCAGGCAAGGCCAAATATGAGATTTAATTAAGCAATTACTTACCTAATTGTTATTTTGGTCAATGTGGACGTCATATTGCTGTCATGGATTATGAGGAAAGAAAAATCAATCTAATCTACTTTGGCCCTTAAAACACAGAATCAAAAGTCTGGGTTCTTTTGGGCTCCCATGTCAGTTTCAATTACATATCTATTCCCCCAACCCTCCAACCATTAAAAAAAAAAAAAAAAAAGAAAAAGAAAAAGAAATGCTGGGGCATAAGACTCATTATATGAAACATTCTTAATATATGTTTAAATAATTTAAGAGGGAGCATAAGTAGCAGAAAGAATGTAAGTTTTTTAATTTGGAGAGACCTGAGTTCACCTCTGTCACCTACTTGTTTGTGGGTCACTAAGCAAATTATTTCACATTTCTGAATCTTGGTTTGCTTATCTTTAAAATTATGAGAAGAAAAATTTTTATCTTTAAAATTATGTACTTGGCTGAACTGTGCCAGAATGATCAACTGTGATAATGTGTGTGGAAAGCCAGCTCAGGGGCTGACGAGCAATATGTAATAGCTAGTGGTGGTTCAGCATAGCCACCACTAGCATTTGGTTACAGCTGTTATGGCCTAAAATGAAATTATTTCAAAGTAAAAATTAAAAGTCTATTTATCATGTTAGTGATGTTACTAGGGATAATTTCTTGCTCAGTTTCAAAAAGCACAATCAGCTGAGGCTGAATACGGCTGGTGTAGAGAAGCCACTTTTACAGCTGTGCTGTCCAATCTGTCACACTGAGCAGCACTGAGTTTTATTTCAGACACAGGTAGAAGGAAAGCAGGCTAAATGCCCCCCTGAAAACCACACATGTGATTGGCAAGGAAAATGTCCGAAAGTTTTGTGATCCAGATTTTCACAATCAAGTCAAAACACTAGGTCATTTCTTTTACAACAAATCCAGTTTTGAGAAGTGAAGGGCTCCTGCCAGTCCCCAAATCTCTTTCAAAGCTCTTTTAAAGGTACAAAATTAATAAAAATGCTAGAAAAAGTCAACCAGTGAAAAAACATCACCAAATTATGGCATATTTTTAAATTTTGTAATGCAAATTGTACCCTTCAAATGTGACTTATTAAACAGAAGAAAAAAAAAGATTCAAGCAAAAAAAAAAATGCACAGTTTATAATGAATGAAACAAAACTTTAGACAAAATGCTTTTCTAGTCTCTTGCTGTAGTGATTTTCTCCCACTATTTAAAGGAGTCAGAAAGTACCCAGACTCAATTGGGTGAAATTCAATCAGTAGGCAGATGTAATTTAACTTGACTAGTCTTCAAGGGATTTAGAAAAAAATGTTTCATAGTACAGATTTTATTATTATTATTATTATTACTATTATTATTGGACCTACCAGAAAGTTCTTTGGGGAAACTACATGAGGAACGACTTTCAGAATCTCATTTATTAACGGGCAGCAATTTTTCTAGAGACCAAAGATAAATTTAATGAAGTCAGCTCCAGTTCAAACACTGTAACCAAGTTGCTATGGTATTAAAAAAGACCTTTTTGTGCAATTATGCAACAAGAAAGATTATTGTTTTTGTTTTTTAAATTAGAAATGACTCAAAAAAAAAAAAAAGAAATGACTCATATGATTAGGTAAAAGGCATTACAAGCAACAAGGGATTACCTTAACTGAAGAGCTTTTAAGTATTTTTATAACTATACAGGTCTTTAATAAATCTTATTTTTATTAAAAGTGATATGCATATAACATTTGCGTTCTGGAGCAACACACAGAAATAACCAAACAAGGGTTAGAGGTGTAGCTCAGTGGTAGAGTGCTTAATTAGCATTTGTGAGGCCCTGTGTTTGATGCCGAACACCATAAAAGACTAAAATCAAATGCAAGACTGAAAAGTAAATATAAAAGACTCACTAAAATCAAGCCTCAAAGTTGAGTTTTAAATTTACTTTTGCTTAAATTTACTGGCTATGATGGGGTCAAAAAGTAATTTACTAAAGTACTAAACTGAACATTACTAAGCAATATAAGACAGAACATTTACATAACACTTATCTCTAATCTTTAGCATTTATCAACAATACAGTAGTATTTCCTGGCATAATGAATACTTATAAACCGTTTTCTAAGAAAAATGTGATATATCAGTTCATTGAAGGTAGGTTAAAGCAAAAAAATTCCCCATTTCCTGTGTTAACAGTTCTACATTTTTAAAGTAGTTCCGCTATATGTATTATTGTATAATGGCTTTAAAAATATTAAGGATTATGTAACGCTTACAATATAAGTGATAGAAAACTTGTCTGGAAAAATGATGTGAAATAACCCACACTTTATTTTGTAATCACTGAAATTACTATAGATGGGTTTTCAATTTGATAGCTGAATTCTGTAAATTGCCAAGAGAAAAAGGAGAAAAGAAAATAGAGAATGAACACAACAAAATGAACAGAGAATCACTACTGTATTTCCAATTCTGCTGGGGGAGAACTGCTAGGCTGTGCTAGGTTGAGCTGCAATTGCACACAGATAATACACCAAATTGTGTGCTTTAATACAACTATTTGTTTGCAACCAGGAATGTCCTCTTACAAAGGGTAAAGGAATAAACTATACAATCTGCTTTCCATCATGGATCTCAAATCAAGACATAGATTTCTTGTGCATTCTGGCAAGTAACCCTATCAGTCTCTTCTGTAACCTCTATTCAAATCTCTTTTGAATGGATGTTGTACATGAAAACAAGGTATTTCCAAGAATGTGAGCAGCCACTATGGGACACAGAAGGCTATACCCATTCTTACAGACATTTTCTAAAGTTGTAAACATAGGCCTAGGGGATTAAGAGTTACTGGCTTTTGAGGAAGGAATTTGGAGAAAGAAGAAAGAAAGTACATGCTCACATTCCACTATTTTTGAGTTTTTTTTTCCTTATAGCAATAACTATGTTCATTGGACTAAGTATGAAATATCTTTTAACTTCCAATAATGATTTAATCCAGGTTTCACCAAATGCAAATCATGAAATATTTATACATTTCAGTTTCTCTTTACTCCTGGATCTATTCTACCTTAGAAAATAATCTGTTTAATTGTCAAACCTGGTCTCAATGTGTCCTGTTAAGTCTACACCTATTTGGGTGTTACAGAAGAAAACTGGGAACAAGCTAATCACAGTAGAAATGTGACAAGCTATCAAATGCTGCTGCTGTATAATTGCCTTCCAGTGTTGTCTAATCTGCATGAAAACCTCCAGTTCTTTATTGGTGCTGACTTCCATAACACTGGTTTAAATTATATCCATACCTATAAGCTCCTTTAGGTTTCTACATCAGTGTTTTAAATTCCATAAAGAAAAATGGCAATCCTGTGGATATTGTGAGAGGAGATTAAAAAGCCAAGAAATTAATAGCAAGATATACAGTGGGACTGTCTGTGGTCTTCAATAAAAATCTTATCAATATGATACCAAATGAAGTTGGGTGTGGTGACATGCCCATATAAACCCATAGGGTTCTGTAGGGAGGCTGAGGCAGGAGGATTGCAAGTTTGAGGCCAGTCTCAGGAATTTTGTGATACTCTGTATCAAAGTAAAAAATAAGAAGGGCTGATGTAAGTCAGTGGTAGAGTGACCCTGTGTCCAGTCACCAGTACTGCAAAAAAGAACACAGAATGTGGCAATTGGAATTGAGGCTTTTGGGCCATGCAAGCAGGCAGGCAATACTTAGGAGATCCTTCTGTGTATATAACCGTCTTATGCTCTCAAGAGTTATTGAGCCAAAAATTTCCAAAACAACTTACAAAAAGTACTCAATGCAAAAACAAGGAACTAAAAGCAACTTTCAAAAAAATAAAATAATTCAGACTGAGAGTGTAGTTCAGTGGTAAAGCACATGCCCAGCATGTGGGTTCAACCCAGCATGAAGCCCTTGGGTTCAATCACCAGCATGGTAGTGAATAAATAATCATCTCCAGGTGCAGTGGTGCACACCTTTAGTACAGCTACTTGGGATACTGAGGACTGTTTGAGCCTGGGAATTCAAGATCAGCCTGGGCAACATAGTAAGATTGGCTCAAATAAAACAAATACATAAAAAGAAAAAAAAATTTCATTCTTGGAATTATTTTAGGATTTAGCATAGCTTCTTTGATATTATGTTTCCTTCCTGTTCACGTGCTATGTCTAAAAATCAGCAGGGATTTTAACATGAACAACAGAGTGACTGTACAACATAAATACATTTGTATAATTTATCAGGCACTGATATACAAGCATTAACTCATCATATCTTACTTGACACTGGGGTAAACAATATCTTTGTTTGTCTGAATCCACTGTATAGAATTCTTCCAAGTTTTTATTGCCAAAAAAGTTTATGTCATTGTATTACATTATTAAAACTGCCTCCCTAAAAATATAATATGCTACCTAGGAAAAATTAATTGTTCAACGTGTGAATGTATGCTTCACAGTTATAGTCAGTCACTTTTGCTCAGAAAGAAGTTAAAATGAAATGGTCCCAGAGGACCCACCCTAACACTGGAGAATTCCACTGACAAAGGAATTCCTCAAAGCCACCCTGAGACTGGTATTAGATACATGGCATGGGAAATTCCTAAAGGCAGCTGATGTTATCAATAGATCAAGGTTACAAATTTTTAGCAGCACATGTAATAATTAAAATATAATACATTTATAGAAGGTTTTTTGAAACCAAGTATTATTCAGCTTGCTCTGGAAAACGCTATTTCAATGGCAGGCCTAGTTTTTCTTAGGGTTAATTTAAAGCCTAACAAGCAACTTTTGTCTTTCTCAAGTGGCATATTTGAGATATGAAAATGATCTCTCAAGAATCCAACTCAGAATTCTCATCTTCAATGGTTTAATTTCCTTCCTTCCTCAAATTCTAAAAATGAACAAAGAGCTAAAAACCTCGGGCTGGGTTTGTGGCTCAGTGGTACAGCACTTGCCTACCACATGTGAGGCACCAAGTTCTATACTGAGCACCACGTAAAAAAATGAAACAAAGGTATTTGTCCATATACAACTAAAAACAAATTTTAAAAAAGAACTAAAAACTTCAAAACCCAAGAATAAAAAATTTAAACAATTCAAATAACCCTTTTTACCAAGTTTTTATTTGGTTTGGGTGTCTGACCTGAAAAACAATACTATTCCCATGGTTTTTCACTATTATATCCTAAAATGTTGAAAATATTTTCTGTGTTTATCCTATTCATTGCTTTCATTTGCCCTTCTAGAAATTGTTTTCTTAAAAATGAAAAAAGTTTAAAGATTACTGAGTCTGATATATCCCCTAAAATTGTTGTAAAAATTTGTTTGATGTACTATGAGGGAAAAAAGACAGGGTCCCACTTCATAATATATTCTGAAGTTGGAAAGAAAGATAATGCCTTGCCATTAGAGGATAAAGTACCCAGTTTCACGCTTGAATCAAATTCAGTCCTGAGGGCTTCCTTGCATCAACTCTGAATACTTCTAGTTTGGAGATTGGCAATTGAAATTCAGTTTAGATTTACGGTATTCAGTCCATCTCAGTATCATTTGGTGATTTTAAATTAAGCTTATATTAGGCTGAGGATGTAGCTCAGTGGTAGAGTGGTTGCCTAGCATGTATGAGGCTCTGTGATCGATCTCTAGCACAAGAAAAAAAAGTTAATTTATGCTTATAAATATCTAGTTATTTAATATCAGTGTATCTCTTTTCCCAACACTCAATTCTTACATTCTCTTCCTTTACATTTCCCTTTCTCTTCACAATGTAACTCCTAGTAGACAGGTGCCCTGCAAAAGAATATACTCTAGTTTCTTCTAGTTAAGAAAAATTTCTCTTTCCCTATTATATAGTGTAAAGTTTAAGCTTTTTAAAACACGTTTTAATATATATGTGTACCTGTATATTATATATAAGATACATGGAACAAAAAATATGTAAAACACAGGTTAAATAAATAGATAATATTTATAATATATATTATATACATAGATCCAAGATCCATATATACATAGATGCTAAGTAAGTGCTCTATCATTGAGCTACCTCCCCAGCCCTACAGTTATATTTAAACCCAATGCCATATTAAGAACATACATCTATGTTATTAATAAGGGGCAAAGACCAAAATGTACCAATATTCTCATAGGAGAGAGATGTCTGAGGAAACAAAACAAAGGGAAAAATGGTCTAACCTCAAGGGATATTACTGCTTTAAACTTGATACCAGCTAGGTGTTTCTTTGGTCTAACCCTGAAAAAATACAAATTACACACATCCCCACACTTTCAAAATATGCCAAAGAATTATTTATTAACACAGGACTTACAGATCACAAAAGATAGTGGTACAGAAGAGCTGGAAAAGAAGTCATCAGAATAAGCATGCAGATCAGTATTTGCAGAAGAATATACTAAAGCAAGTTCAAGAAGGCACATTCACACAGAAAATGTCTAAATTGAAAAAAAAGACATTAGAAAAGCGGCCAAAAAAAAAATTAAGGCGCTGATTAAAATACAAAGATTTTCAATGTCAAAGAGGAGCTACTTTACAGGTAGGTAGCTACAGAAGTCTTGCTAACCCTTTGAGGATGTCACAAATAAGACTAAGCTCTTGCTGCCAACAAAACCCAATGGTCTTAACGACTGAACATCAAGATGCTTCAGTGCCAGAGAGATTAAATTTAGTGGGGGAAAGAAGCAGCCTAGTTGAAATTATATGCAGCAAGGGCTCAAAGGGTTAAATGTAATAATATGCAGAAAAATCAGGCAATGTTATTAGTATTATCTACCTTCCATACAAAGAATTATAGCAGGAGTTAAAAAGAGACAGTATCCCCTTCAGAGTTAAGTTAGGGTTTCTAAACAGAATTAAGGTCCACAGTCGTCTACCTCCTAGGTTTTATTCACTTCATTGGTCCACTTTTAATTTCTCCGACAGGATGTACCTTTGACACTCAAACTAAGAGAGCAGGAGATACTGTGGTGAACAGAAGAATAAACGTCACATTGAAGAAAGCTCTGCCATTCACCCTCTTTAATATATTTATGTAGCAAAATTTGCTCAACAATGGTACAGACATCCTTGGTCAGACATCAACCCTTTAAACAACCGCTCTAAAGGGATACTGCACCTTTCCAACAGGTTTACAGATCAATGAGAGGAAACAATCTGCTTTTCAGAGTATCCTCACACTGAAGAGAGGTGGCTTGAACATGACAGGTTCCAATCTGGGAATGTTCCAAACATACATAAAGAACATGAGCACAGATTATTTTAACAGGTTCATCAGAAGAAGCTCAGTCAAAAACCCAACCTCCCCTCCCCAAATAAAAAGAGGAAGAGAAGACACCCCAAACCCAGATTAGACTTGTTTCATAAAGACATTTAGCTTGGCACTGTGAAAGAATATAGATTCATTTTCAGAAAAATAGCTTCTAATTAATAACTTCAGAGTCCAAAAGGCTAGTATACATGTTATGAGCTTTTTAAATAAAAGTCAAATATTGTTGTTTAGAAAACAGAACACTTTGCAACCAACTGCTGTGGCTCCAGCAGCTCATACAACAGAGAAAAAAACAAAACAAAACCAAAAAAAAAAAAAAACAAAAACAAAAAAAACCCCAAAATCGTCCTACCAAACAAATAGCAGCAAGGAAAAAAGAAAACTTGCAAGAAAAGTACCAAAAACTCAAAACAAAATGAAAGGAAAATAGCCAAGGGCACAAGGAGCTCTTCAGACAGCCCACTGCACTGGCAAAATACCTTAGCAAGTAGCAACACTACATATAAGGTCTCTGCCAACTTGCTTCCAATTCAGCACCCAGCTTAAGAAAACCTCCAACATTTCAGTAACCAAAGGATGGATGCAATTTTTTTTCTGACTTAGCAATCTGATATATGCAAAAGCTACTGTACTTTACAATTTCTGCCTGAACCTGTAAACTTGGAAGTGTCTTATGTGTCTCTCTCAGGTTAAAAAAAAAAAAAAACAAAAAAACCCTTCATATGCCGAATACATTTTCCAGAATACAGTAATACTGAGAACTTCTCATTATTAAAGGCCACAAAATAGGTTTATCTTACTATATACATATAAAAAAAAAAAAAAAAACAACCAAACAAAACAAAAACTAGGACACTTGGGTATCTAGCTTTTATGATAGGAAGTTGGACTAAAGAATAAACTGCTACGTGTAAACCTACACAGAATTTAAAGAGGGTTTCATAATAATGTTTTCAATTATTTTATCAGAAAGTTAGTAGTCACCCTATCTAGCATCTACAGATTTGTTAAATCTTAATACTTTCAGTAACAGAGCTCACAATGAAAACAGTACCTGGGACTCCACTAACATAGGCCCTCCTTCTTGCTAGACTGTGCCACACAGCCATAAATAAGCTCTTTCCCTCTTCTTCTCTTGGAGGAATGTGGCACACTGAAGTATAACTCATTAGAATTTTTTTATTTTCTTAGGCTAAGAAGAGTCAGTTTCTGTAAATCAAACAGAGTACTACATTGGCAGCTTCTAAATATACCAAAGAGAAGAAAAAAGGAGAGGAAAACACTGATTTTGCTCGCAGAAATGAAGACTGCTGACACTACAAATCTATAAAATTTCTGGCAATGTAGGGTTCATTTAACAGTGGGTTTTAATGTGCCTCTGATGCCAGCATAGTATTGGATTTCAAAAATAAAAATATTTTAGCTATCCAATCTAGTTTCGGAGTAATCACAGTATCCATATATTCAAGGATCCATAGAATCAAATTTAACACTGCTTCCAGGAGACTGGCAACAAGGAGGCTAATTATTAGGAATCCATGAAGGGCCAGAGCCTCACTCCTCTGTAAATCGACACCCACAGAATCACTTTTACGATCTACATTACCATCACCAGAGCAATCTCACCAATTCCTCACCTGCAGCAGGAGGATGCTGGCCACTAACTGTTGGTAAATCCAAAGAGCTATCAGACATGACATGCTTAAGATCTCCTCCCACATCAGCCAATTTCATGTCAAACTGAACAGAGAGTGCATCTTCAGAGTCCTCCTTGCCAACGCTGCTGCCACCAATGGAAGGGAGATCCAAGGACTTCACTGAAGCAGAGTCTTCTTTGGTGTGTCTGAAAGCCACTGCTTTCTCTCCCGAGTTCTTGTCCGAGTTCATGGAAGAAAATTTACTGGAGTGGAAGTCAGCAAAATCATCATCACTTTTTCCAGAAGGAGTGTTATCTTTTAATTCTTCAACACCTAATCCAGCTCCTTCTAGAGAAAGTTGTTTGAAGACATCGTACTTGGTGGATAAAGCAGCTGGGTTCTGTGCACTCTTTACTGTGCCGCCCATGTTGCTGGTTAGAGGAACAGGACTAGCTTCCTCTTTAAGGACATCGTATTTATCATCTGCCTTTTGCTCAGACGACATAGAGCTGTTATTGAAAGCCATAAAATCTGCGAAGTCATCCTGCTCCCCAACAGATGCTGGACTAGAATATTCCCCAAAAAGGTTGAATTCTCCAAAATCATCACTCAAACTAGAAGTTTTAGTTGATGCCAGTGCTGTCATCGTTGTGGCTGAACCTGCTGGCTGACTGGGTCGTGTGGAAACTGATTTTGATGTGCTAAATGTAGCTGAAAAAGACAAGGGTTTCTCGCTGCTGCAATTAACTGAAGAAAACATATCTAGGTCTGCCAAGTTCAGAGGATTTTTCACTTGCGTTTGCTGTTTTTGTTGTATAGTTCCTGAGGGGAAGGATGCTGGAAAAGTTTTGTCTTTTGTGGGTGGCTCTAGTGGTGACATACTATCGGCTGTTTTAAAATCGGTGAAGCCATCATCAGTTCCGGCAGATCTGAATTCTGCAAAGCTCTCTCCTGAAAGAAAAAAAAAATGACAAATAAACAAGAATGCTAAATTGAAAACCACATAATTTACAGCATATTAAATTGAAAGTGTAACGTTACAGGGTTTTCCCCACTGATTTGACATTAATCACAGTTTAAACTCTGTCAAACTATGTGTTTGTTTCCACACTGAAGCCTAGTGATAAGGAAGTAGGCACTGTTCTCAGAGACTTTTTCTTCTTTTGGCCAGCCAGCTAAGCATTCAACAGAACAGAAACAGGCACTGGAGGTTCCTGAGAGAGGCGAATTGAAATAGCAGCCCTTTAAAGATAAAACATGTTACATGGTTAAAAAAGAAAATCCCAAAGGTACCAGTGAAGTATTAGAAGAAATCGTGCATCTAATATTCAGGTCATACAACACTGAAACACCTTGAACAACCAGACATTTTCAGAATCATTAGGAGCTGGGGTTGTAGAATAGTGGTACACCTTGTGCAGCAAGCACAGGGTCCTGGGTTCAATACACAGCACCAATGGGGTGGAGGAAGATACTATGTGATCTTGCTCCAGTATACGCAGGCATTAATTTGAGGATAACTTGGGTGAAAACTTTTGAAAAGATAGCTAGTTAGTTGCCAAAGAATCTGGCTAAAGACACATTTTAAAGCAGCTTCTCCCTATATTCTCTAACAAATAAGTTAAAAAAAAAAAAATCTGTGATCAGGTGACCTTTCTTGAAATCAGTCATCTCACTGTACTTATGAACACTTATGCATAACAGTCTGGGCCCATGAGTCTTAATAGGATTTCTATTCATTATTATTATACTAATGTTATTACTCACAGGTATGATATTAGGATACAGATGATCTCAGTTTTCTAATACCGTCTCAAGGTCTACTACAAAATCCACTAGTATATACTAGGTAATGAAAATCACAGAGAAGCTAAATATGCATATAGCAATTCCAACCAATATTTTTATTTAAAATTTGACTGTCATTTCTGGAGGTTTATAAATTAAAATAACAAACTTTAACTGCATTCCCTATTTTTAAAATATCCTATTGCCCCCGAAAACTGAGATACAGAACCATACAAACTGTAAAATGTATTTAAAACCAAATCTAATTCTTAAACTGACATATAAAATGTGGGCTTTAAATATATTCTGTTTAAAACATGATATATACTTTGATAAATCAAATGAAAACAACAGAAGTTGATTTTTCCTTCTAATATATTATTTAATTCACTAGCAAATTTCATCAACACAAATCTATCTAATACTGTTAGGGAAATTTTAGAAAAGGAACAGCATTCAGATTTTCTGTAATTTTTATTTTTAAGACATACCACTAATGAAACTCAAGTCAATTTCACAAATTGACAAGATACAGATGTAAAACTTATAAAAAATTACCCCAGAATTTTAGATTATATTTGTGTTACTTCTATAAACAAAAAGGTAATGAGCATCCAATTTTCTCACAGCTTAAACTTTTGACATGTTGCTTTGATTATCTGTGAAATTGACAAGTTTTGCTTGGTTATTTTTATAAAGGAATCACCACAACAAACTAAACTTACTGATGAACTGTAAACCTTTCCATCAGAAATGGAAGCTGGGTGAGAGTTAGAAGAAAATAAAAATGGGTAGATTTATAAATTCAAAACAAAGGAAAATTCCCGGCAAATAAGTTAATTGCAATATTTGGAAGCTTGCACATCAGATGGCACACTGAACATTATTTTGTGAGTAGCTTTTGAGTTAACTTGTGAATTAAGCTTTCCTAATTTGTCACTTTTTGGCCCTTAAAAAATAAACTCGAAAAGAACACTTCTTGTTAAAACTTCAATAAGAAGTGTCCCTTCTATATATAGAACTTTTATTCATCTACTTCAATTTATGGCTCAAACTGCACAGGTAGAAATAAGGAAATTTTACCATTTAGTAACATGAGAGATTCTTAACTCTGAACACAATACTGTAAGGTGCTTTATAAATGCCAAGGCACTAATATACTTTGTTGAAGTTAAGTCAATGTATTTTAATGAGACTATAAAAGAGAGAGCAAACCTAAAATGAACGAAGTTAGCAACTCTATTCAGAAGGCTTTAGAATTAAAGTCAAGATAGAGATGAAAGCAAGCGAACAAAAATGACAACAATCTGGGACTTTGTTAAGGATTGAAAAAGCAGGACTAAGGTTCTGCTTACATTTTGGTGGCACCACTGTCTTTCCTTATTGTCTTTAAAAGGAATAACATGTATATCATGGTCATTAAAACCAAATTAGAAAAAGAAGTGAATGTTTAAACCAGTGGTCTTTAAACTTGCCTTGGCCCAAGAGCTGAAGAAAGCATTGCTAGGAGTAAATGAAACATGTCAAAAGTTCATCTTTGTACTCCTAGTACGTAATACAGACACTGAGGAAGAAATAGTTATTACATCCTAAATACTTGGACAAAAACAAGGAAACATTTCTGGAACCTAAGAGCTATAAGGGATTGAATATTCCAAGAAGTGGCTTTCCTTTTTTAAATTTTTTTTTTAAAATTTATTTTTATTGTAAACAAATGGGATACATGTTGTTTCAGTTTGTACATGGAGTAACAGCATACCATTTGCACATTCATATATTTACATAGAGTAATGATGTTTGATTCATTTCGTTATTTTTTTCCTTCCCCCCAACTCCTCCCACCTCTCTTTTCCCTCTATACAGTCCCTCCTTCCTCCATTCTTGTCCCCCTCCCCACCCCCCATTAAGTATCATCATCTGCTTATCAGTGAGATCATTCCTCTTTTGGATTTTTGAGATTGGCTTATCTCACTTAGCATGATGTTCTCCAATTTCATCCATTTGCCTGCAAATGCCATAATTTTATTATTCTTTATAGCTGAGTAATATTCCATTGTATATATATATACCACAGTTTCTTTATCCATTCATCAACTGAAGGGCATCTAGGTTGGTTCCACAGTCTGGCTATTGTGAATTGAGCAGCTATGAACATTGATGTGGCTGTATCTCTGTAGTATGCTGATTTTAAGTCCTTTGGGTAGAGGCCAAGGAGTGGGATAGCTGGGTCAAATGGAGGGTCCATTCCAAGTTTTCTAAGGAATCTCCACACTGCTTTCCAGAGTGGCTGCACTAATTTGCAGCCCCACCAGCAATGTATGAGTGTACCTTTCTCCCCACTTCCTCGCCAACACCTGTTGTTGCTCGTATTCTTGATAATCGCCATTCTAATTGGGGTGAGATGGAATCTTAGGGTGGTTTTGATTTGCATTTCTCTTATTACTAGAGATGTTGAGCATTTTTCCATATGTCTGTTGATTGCTTGTAGATCTTCTTCTGTGAAGTGTCTATTCATTTCCTTAGCCCATTTGTCAACTGGATTATTTGAATTCTTGGAGTAGAGTTTTTTGAGTTCTTTATAGATTCTGGAGATTAGTGCTCTATCTGAAGTATGAGTGGCAAAGATATTCTCCCACTCTGTAGGCTCTCTCTTCGCATTGCTGATAGTTTCCTTTGCTGAGAGAAAGCTATTTAGTTTGAATCTATCACAGTTATTGATTCTTGCTTTTATTTCTTATGCTATGGGAGTCCTGTTAAAGAAGTCTAATCCTAAGCCAACGAGGTGAAGATTTGGACCTACTTTTTCTTCTATAAGATGCAGGGTCTCTGGTCTGATTTCAAGGTCCTTGAGTCATTGTGAGTTGAGTTTTGTGCAGGGTGAGAGACAGGGGTTTAGTTTCATTCTGTTGTATATGGATTTCCAGTTTTCCCAGCACCATTTGTTGAAGAGGCTATCTTTTCTCCATTGCATATTTTTGGCACCTTTGTCTAGTATGAGAAAATTGTATTTATTTGGGTTTGTGTCCGTGTCCTCTATTCTGTACCATTGATCTACCTGTCTATTTTGGTGCCAATACCATGCTGTTTTTGTTACTATTGCTTTGTAGTATAGTTGAAGTTCTGGTATTGCGATACCCCGTTTCATTCTTCCTGCTAAGGATTGCTTTAGCTATTCTGGGTTTCTTATTCTTCCAGATGAATTTCATGATTGCTTGCTCTATTTCTGTGAGGTACGTCATTGGGATTTTAATTGGAATTGCATTGAATCTGTATAGCACTTTTGGTAGTATGGCCAAAATTTTTTATTTGTGTTGAGGATTGAATCCAGGGGCGCTTTACCTGAGTCCTTTTTATTTTTTACTGAGATAGGGTCTTATTAAGTTGCTGAGGCTGGCCTCAGACTTGTGATCCTGTCTCCAGCTCCCAGAGACTACAGGCATGTGCCATCATGCCTGGCTGGCTTTCCTTTTTCAGAGATGTTTGAACAGTATAGTATCGACCATATCTACCTTACTATTGTAAAATCTTCCCATCCCAAGCAGAAGGATGGAAATAAGTAATTGTTGAAGGATGTCCCAAATTCAAGCATTTAGTATATAAAGATAGAATATGATATTATTTCTAGAAGGAAGTCCTTATTAGAGCATATATATTTCATAATATTGAGTTTTATTGGGGAAAACAAAATTTGACCTATTGATTACCTAAACTCTACATACATGTTTATTATAGGACTTAGTCACAAATATTGGCTTTCAGTTTTTACATATGGGGCTCAAATGATCATTCTATATTCCCTTTCACTCTTTTTTAAGCCCTTCTATCAGAGATAGTGATGACACATGCATATAACCCCCTCTCATCTTTCTCATTAATTCATAGCCAAACTTAAAAATCTTGGGTAGTGATGACTGAGTCAAACACAAACATAGCACAGTAACTGACCTCCCTTTCTTCCTTTGTGAGTGAGAGGAATAACTAAATTTTTTAATATTTTATTTTTTGCAATGCTGGGGATAGAACACAGGGCCTCATGCATGCTAGACAAGCGCTCTATTACTGAGTTACATTCCCAGCTCAGAATAATTAAATATTGATGTTAGCATTCTTAGAAATATTCAAGTGGGCACTGGTTAGCTATTGCTTCTGTTTGAAATGATGCTATGTTCTGATTGTGGCCTGAGATGCTAGACAAGTTCACATTTCTTCCACAGAGCTCTCATCATTCAAACATGGCAGATTTGGTAAAAGAGTAGTTAGGCTCAGCCTTGCTTACCTCCACTTGATCAGAATCCAATGTTTTGCTTGTTCTTAAATTATTTTTAGCTCATGTTCATGAAGAGTAGTGAGTACTCAGAACTGTGCTACTATGAAAAGAAATCCTAAGAGACACACATCTTTTTAAAAATATTTTTTTAGATGTTGATGGACCTTTATTTATTTTTTTACTATGTATATGTGGTGCTGAGGATTGAACCCAGTGCCTCACACTAGGCAAGTGCTCTACCACTGAGCCACAGTGTCCCAGCTCCATGAGACATATTTCTTTAGTACAGCTGTCATACCATACTTTGGACACTTTGTTAGAAAAACAGATTAAGTCTCAATGCCTTTTTAATTATATCCTCTTGCACTATAGATGCAAGACAGTACTATATCATACCTCTGTGAATGTAAAATGTCTTATACCTACTTTATGATATGTAGTAGTGACTATTTTATCAGAGATTATTTTTTTTGGTCGGGGAAGTACTGGAGGTTGAACCTAGGGGTGTTTTTACCACTAAGTTATATCTCCAGCCCTTTTTATTTTACTTTTTTTGAGACAGGGTTTTACTAAGTTTCTGAGGGCCTCACTAAGCTGCTGAGGCTGGCCTCAAAATTGCAATCCTTCTGCTTCAGCCTCCCAAGTCAATGGGATCACAGGAGTACACCACTGAGTTGAACTTCAGAGCTGTTTTTAATGTTATTCTAGAATGTTTTCTTTTCAGATGATTTAGAAATTAATGTACACACATAAACATGCACACACACGGTGCCAGGTACTACAAAAGTAACAGAAAAAATCTTGAAAAATAAAAGACTGGTGGATGCCTTTAAGTCTTGTTGAACATGACAATAAAAAACAGTGGTCACAGCAGGCCTTTCGATACAAGATTCCAACTCGGTTTGCAGATTTCCAGTGAAAGGGAATATATCATCTTCGGATGAAAAAGCAGTGATTTGAGATTTGTCCTTAATTTTGGAAAATAATTTCCAATAACTGAGTCACATTTGCCTTTTAATTTTTCTTTTCTTTTCGTTTTTTGTTTTTGGTACTTGGGATTGAACCCAGGGGCACTTAACCACTGAGCCACATCCCTAGTCCTTTTTTATATTTTATTTAAAGACAGGGTCTGAGTTGCTTAGGGCCTTGCTTAGTTGCTGAGGCTGGCTTTGAACTCACGACCCTCTGTCTCAGTCTCCCAAGCTGCTGGGATTACAGGGATGTGCCATTGTGCCCAGCTTCCTTTTAATTTTCAAAGCCACAAAAAAGAAAGGAGTCTTCCTCTTCCACAAGATAATTCCCCACCCAGAATCTATCACAATATTTATTAAATATAGCAGATACCCATTTAGGGTTTCTGAATTAAAATATTTCATTTAAATATCTATCACAAAAATCACTACTCTACCACATTGTTTTACCCACCCAATGTTTTTCTCCCCAAAACACACACACGATAAAATAATGTTCAGAAGTGTTACTGAAAGAACCATCAAAATTCTCTTTATTAATAATAGAAATGTACCCTTTAGGGAATCAAAAACTTACCTACAGATTTACTCTCTGCTGTCTGTTCCAGTTCTCTGAAAGCACTATACTTATCACCAGGCTCTATGATAGAAAGACAGTAGCTCAATTATGGAAAGGAAACTTGAGATCACAGCTCAAGGAAATGAGGCAAATTAGGTTAAAAAAATATAACATGTGAAGGAAGCACTTTGCATATATGTGTGTGTATATACATACATACATGCTTGCATCCATTCATGTATACATATATGTAAAATGCTTGTATCATACACTATAAATATATATGTATACATACATGTGTGTGTGTGTGTGTGTGTGTGTGTGAGAGAGAGAGAGAGAGAGTGATAGAACCCAGGGGCTTATGCATGCTGGGCAAGCACTCTACCACTGAGCCACATCATAACCCTTTTGTGTTTAATATAAAAGTCACCAAAGATTCACATAATTTAAATGTTACATTCAAAGATTTATGAATTTACAAACTATTTTTACCTCCAAATGGAACAGTATTTTCAGAGGACCTGTCAGCTGCAATTCCTTTAAACACTGCATATTTATCCACTGAAGTCAATGTTTTAGTTCCAGGAAGTGGCATCAAAAGAGATGGGGTACTAAAAGCAAAAAAGAAAGTGTCTTAATGACCGGAACATTCAATCCTTTCCTTGTCATAAAATAGGAGCTTAGAATTAAAATGGCAAGCAGGTACCTAGTTACAACTCATGGCTCTCTGCTTTAAAAGTCAGAAACCACATATACATACCACAAATGACTAAAAACAATGTTTTTCTTGAAAAAAATTAAAACAATAAATTTTTTTCTTAATTAACTGAAGAGGGATCAAATCAACACTGATCATCTAAGCATCTCTTTAAACCATAATAACAATTTGAATGGCACTGGAAATAGATTATTAAAGAATAATAACCTCCCACAATGTTTACTTAAGTTCCATAAATCTGTAAAAGTCAACTGCTCAAAATAGGTATACCCAATATTTTAAAATTCTATTAAGTTCAATATAAATTATTCTCTAAAATAGGTTCAGAGTGCAGAGGTAGAATAGTTAAGATATAAATCTACTTATGAACTGTTGTTTAAGCCAAGATGTAAATTGTTCTTCTTTTGATCATACTGCACTGCTTTCTGGCAGAAGTTCATACATCTGATAAGAAGCAGCAGAGTTAATACAATTTGCATTTTTACAAGGATCACATCAGCAGTTCCAGAAGCTATCTTTGTAGCAAAACAACAATCACTTCAAAATTAGATAAAGATACTTCTGCCTGTGGAAGTATTTTTCACTGGCTGGAAAAATAATGTAATGAGTAGTATCCGGGTGGGTAATTCTTGGAAGGCTTAAACATATACTATAAAAGCACTGCTTTTTTCCCCCCTTATCAGACTCAGGCAGCTCCCAGGAAGAACAACCTTTACATATGAATGACTACATTCCACCACCGGTTTGTGTCATTCAATACCACACACACGAAAGATATATAAATGGATTTCTATTGAATTCTTTGCCCTCAGGCAAAAATCTTTCCACAGTCATTTAAATCTTCTTATCAGTGGCCTACAAGCAAAGTAAAAACCAGGCTCTAGCACATGCATGCTAATGGGAGTCCACAGTGCTTTAGGACTTAGTGCCATCAAATATTAAAATTTCACATCAGTACCAAACAGCTGCTACATATCTCATCTTGAAAAATATAATGGGCTATCATCTATACACTATAGGTGGATTTAAAAAAGTTTCATATATAATTAAACTACAGCTTACTGTATAGAATGTTGCATAGGAATAAAGCTAATTAGTGTCTTAAAAAAAAAAAAAACCACAAAGTTGAATGATCTATTTGTTTTTCATGACCTTCCAATTTTAGCTATGGTCATTTAAAGCTCATCAGTAAAATCTTTCTACTAATTGTGACACTTAATTGAATATATTTCAAAACTATATCCACATAATTGGAAAAAAAAAAAAAAAAAAGAGGATCTTGAGGGTAATGAAGTACTGCTGATTGAAATCAACAAACTAAAATTCCAGCCAAGAAGGGTTTCTCAGACTATAATTTTGTGCATACTGCAAATGAATGTTTCATTTCAGTTCTTTCTCTGAAGTGATTAAAAAAGACTAATCACCATAAAAGTGTTTATGTCAGTTATATATAGTAGTAGTTATCCATCTTAAACATGAAAATAGTTATCTCTACTCTTTAACACTAATGAAAATATTCAAGTGAGAGAGGCACATTGTTTAAAATTTAAGAACCTGCATTCTATTGGATGGTAAAGCTAAGAATTTGGCCATGAAAAATGCGTTTTTGCTTTTTCTCTAGTGAATCCATTTGTTTTGTAATTACTCTACCTGCTTGTGGTACATGGCTTCACTTAATTGCTCACCCTGCTAAATACAAACATCTAAAAAGAAATATTTTGATCTCCATAAAATAAAACTAATGAACTCCAGACCTTAACCCTTTTTGAACTTTTCTACCATCAATGCCCCATGTGTGCTCTGTTGAGTGCCTAACACACAGTATTTTCTGAATGGTCAACTAGATGATGTTGCTATCTTCTAAAACTTTCCTGTCTTAGAAGGCTCAATTGCTCTCTCCCCTCTGTCTCTGATATCCAGTTCAACATGGAGTCTAAACTGGTCCTCAGAAACCAGTTCAATAGAAACTGTTCGATGTCTGTAAGCTCTAGGGAGTCTCTCATCATCTCACACCAGGATTACCACCACAGGTGAAGGGATATCACATAGCAGTGAAAATCCCTCTCACTGTGCCAGTTCTTATTCCTAAGATGCTCTATGAATCATGAGGCATCCCATAACTGGGGCTGCCCTTAACTAATAACATTTTCTGACTGACTAACAATGTTTTCTACCCCAGGCTATTTGTAACACTTTAATGACTTTTACATCTTTTAAGACAAATAATGCCCATTTTCTATGTAAAAATACTGCCAAAGTGTTTGCTAAGGTTTATGACAAAGAGCTGTGAAGTTCAAAGAATAAAAGTATAAATAAAGAAGGAATAAACAAGTATTAGAGCAAGTCACCTTAATTTTTCTTACTTAGGCTTGCTACTGTGGATACCTATTTCTTAATGATGAAATACAATGTTAAATATATTCAGATCTTTTTTACCTGTTTCCCTGTTGGGAATTACTTGTTTTTGAAGAAGCAGGTACCTCTTGAAAATCAGTGAATGAGTCATCAAGGGATCCTGACTTAGAAGCATCTTGAAAATCCTGGAAGTCATCTTCTTCTGACTTTCCCACCTAGATTTAGAGAGGACATTTAAATAGAAAGTATCAAATTGATAAAGTAAATAAACAGCAAATCTCCAATTGTCAACCTCAAAAAAATGTGATTTAAATTTTTCAATTTATAGAAGGGAGACCAGTAGAGTAGAGAAAGGGGATTAGGGGAAGGAGGGGAAAAGAGAAGTACTGGGGAAAGAAGTTGACAAAATCATGTTATGTACGTGTACAGATATGCTATAATGAATCCCACTGTTATGTATAATTATAATGTACCAATTTCAAAATGTTTTAAAATAAATTTCTCTATTTATAACTACCTAATTTTAGAAGAGCACTTTTGTGTGTGTGTGTGCTGTTAGGGATCAAACCCAGGGTTGTACATGTTAGGGAAAGCAATCTACCAATGACCTATACCTCCAGCCTAGAAGAACACCTTTTAGATATAATATCAACTCAAGTGCTTAAGGCAGGAATTCTATTTTGTATTTTTAGATACTTTCTAGTACAAATGGTAGAAGATTGGTTGGAAAAAGCTAATCTATACCTTTTTAAAAATAGCTGAATCAAATTTATTGGGTTACTGAGAAGCTGCCATCTTTAAAAAACATTTTATGCATGTTTTAAATTACAAAAGTGTTGTTAAGTGTGACATAACCCATCACGTACATTTATAAAGTAAACTATGAATACTGACTTCTCAGCATATGCTTCAGAAGAGAGTATTGTTAGAAGTTCTTTTATTTTATAGAATAGGCTCATATTGTTCTATACTTTTTTAAAAAAGGAATTATACAACAGACATCCTTCCATATAGAACATATAGATCTTTCATTTATTTTTAAATAGTTTATTATTTTATGGATGAATTCAAATTTATTTAACCTTTCTCCTGATGGACATTCAGCTATTGCTACTGTTTTACTCTAACAATATTACAACACATATCCCTTCATTCATAATTCAAACACCCTTTTAATACCAGTGACTCAGGAGTCTGAGGTAGGAAGACCTCAAGTTCAAGGTCAGTTTCAGCAGCTTAATGAAACCTTCAGTAATTTAGTGAGAACCTGTCTCAAAATGAAAAGGACTGCAGATGTAGCTCAGTGGTAAAGGGCCTCAGGTTCAAACCCCTGTACCAGAAACAAGTGAACAAGCAAAACAAAACTCAAGCATCTTAATGCTTAATAAATATTTTCATTTTTTTAAAAATTAATTTTATTTATTTATTTTTTTTGTGTGTGGTGCTGGGGATTGAACCCAGAGCCCTGTGCTTGCAAGGCAAGCATTTTACCAAATGAGCTATATCCCTAGCACATCCTCATGGTTTTAAACAATGAAAAATTAAAACCTGTCTAGATGCACTTTCAGGGATTATTTGGAATATGCACAGCTTCTTCACTTACCTGATTTGCTGAGTAAGTGGGCATGAAGCCACTAGAAGCTGGGGCTGCAGCTCCACCCACTGGTCCAACAAGGTTAATACCCATGACTGACTGTCCAAGGCTGAGGGGCATGGAGCCAGCAGGGCCTGAAGGTAGCACAGTTGGTTGACTCACAGGGGTAGGCAGAGTCATGGGAAAGCCACTTAAAGTTGGAATAGGAGCGGCTGGGAATTGATTTAAAGTATCAGGACTCAGAGCAGGAACACCCCTCTGTATAGAACAGGAGGAAAAGGGAATCATTTTAGGGATTTGCAAACCACAGTCTTTCTGTATTTGGTGAAGAGAGACCTTAAGGTAAAATCTGTAGTCTTCAAATTGCTTCCACTCTCTTTTTCTGATTCCCCAAACTCATCATTTGATACAAAAAAATAAGAAACAAGGGTAATGCAAACCTGTTATTCAGTCAAAATAAAAAAGGGCAACACCCATCAATTCCAACATTTTCTGACAAGTTTGGTTAATTTGCTATAATCAAACAATTTAAACTGATTTTATAATATAAGAAAAACTGTTAACAGACTTAGACTACTTTATCTGTATCAAAGGAATTTTGTACAAAGACTTTGAAGGACAGAAAAAGTGATTTCATGTATTACTAACCTTCAAGTTCAGAAGGAATACAGTGAGGCCAGAGAGTGTTCATACATTAAATAGTCCTTAAACAAAAGGTTATGCTAACACAAGCATCATATGAACTGAACATTTTTGAAGTACTGTATGTTAAAAGTGATCTAAATTTTAGTGTACAAGGAGTTCTATAAGGGTAGTCAAAAAGGATTACTACTCTTTCAATTTATATTGAAAAGGTTATTTGAGCTAATTTAAGAAACACTGTATACCTGTGTTACTGCTATCATGGCGAGAACAGTATAAAGTTCTTCTTTAGTAAGTTTTCCAGGTGTAGTTCGATTAGCTAAGGCCCATATCTGTCCAAGAGTTTCCCTGGGAAGTCCAGATGACATCAGAATGGGATAAAGTTTAGCAGTATCTATTCCAGTTGGAGTCATTGTGGTTTCTAAAATTTTCTTATAGGCATCTAGCAGAGAAAAGACCAGATTATAATTGTAAACAAATTGTAAGTGATCAATCTTTTTGTTCTCGTTGTTGGTATACAAGAATAATCTTAAGTCAAACTTTTAATAGAAATGAAGCCACATCAGCTTCTGAAAGGCTGAAAAGAAATTCAAGTGGGATTATCTAACAATTAGGGTATGGAGTTCAGAAGAAATGAGGCTTGGTTCTAAAGCTGAAGATCCTTAGGGCTGAAGGTAACAAAACATTTTATAATTCAGAGAAAACTAGCAATGTTTTTGAGTTTTAGGTATTTTCTGGTAAAAACAACAATAATAAAAAGATGAAGGTGGTATAAGCAGATGCTTTAGACTTTAAAAGAGGAGAAGCTTTAAGTAATGCTGGTGGAACAGTTTAAAAACAGCAGTGGGAAGTAAGAATTATACCAATATCACCTTTCTGCTGGCCCACTGAATCAGAGACTATGAAAGAAACACCATTGGAGAAGATGCTCTGGAAACACTGTCTTCCGGGTAAGACCCAGTTGTAGTTAAGGTGATAAAAAACTATTGTTTGAAAAAAGGGAGGGTCTGTTGGTGAGTTTTTCACAATCATATGGGTTTTCCAAAGGACAAAGTAGGAAAGGCTGTTAGAGATGGGTTGCCAATCAAGGACAAAGAATGCCAACATTGGCCCAGGCATAGTGGCACACACCTATAATCCCAGTGATTTAGGAGACTGAGATAGGAGGATTGCAAGTTTGAGGCAAGCCTTAGTAACTTACAGCACTTAGCAAGGCCCTAAACTACTTAGTGAGATCCTGTCTCAAAATAAAAAAGAAGTAAGCGTTCAGTGGTTAAGCGCCCTGGGGTTGGATCCCCAACACATACAAACACACACGCACAAAAACGGATCCCAATATTGCATGGGACATACCTACACTAAACGATTACTTGCTGTAAAATGAAATTCAAATTTAACCAGGCATCCTGTATGTTCTATGTTAAATGTGGCAAGCCTAGTTAGAGGAGTTGATGGAAATCAAAGTCAGTAGGGTTAAGGGAGGCAGAGAAAAATGTTTAAAACAAAAATTTTACATCTAGGATCATAAATATGGATGTGGATTACAGGTGAGCAGGTTGGCAATAAGAGCACATATTTTGACTGAGAAAGTAGTGTGTGTGTATGGAAGGAGGAGGGAGAAAGAAAGAAGTTGGCAGAAAATGGATAAAACTAAAAAATATTCAAAATCTAGGTGATTTTGGGGGGAAGGCACTTAAAGAGAGGAAGAGAAAAAGACACAAAAGGGGTAGCTGAGAAAATCTATTATTTTTATTTTTATGTAAAATTGAAGACACTATATTTTTTTAAAAAATTATCTTTTAATCTTTGATTATAATATAAACACTACCAGTTTCTTGCAAAAATAAATTCAGCTATAGAAATATTGCATGTTTTATTTAATGAAATGTAGAACAACATTAGCCAACCTAGAAAACTTTTTTTTTTTTTTTTGCAGTGCTGGGGATTGAACGCAGGGCCTTGTGCTTGCAAGGCAAGTACTCTACCAATTGAGCTATCTCCCCAGCCCCCTAGAAAACTTAAGACCTAATGAAAACTACCTTTAGCTTTCAAGGTGTTGGCAAAGTAAAGTAAATTCAACAAGTTACAGTTTATTAGGATTAATATATACTGTTGCAATAGTCATTTTATACAAATGGCTCATGGCTTAAAAAGACCATTTCCTTATTTCAATTGAGTACTATCACAACATGCACTTTAGTAGTCTTTTTTTTTTTTTTTTTTTTTTGGCTAAGCAGTAATAATACATATAAAGTAAAAAGTAAACAGCAACATACAAAAGATGCCACCCTGTCTTTTACTTCATATAGTATCACATGACAAATCATAAAAAAAGAATATTTTAAAATATACACTACTGAGAATTCAGAATATTACATTAAATATATTAGTGCAGTTCTTGGTAAGTTATTAATAACCTCTGAAATTTTTTTTTTTTTTTTTTTGCGGTTCTTGGGATTGAGAACTCTACCAATTGAGCTATATCCCCAGCCCCTGAAATAAATATTTGATAATGTCTTTAAAAGATAACTAAAGAAAGTTTTTAGAAATAAAAAGTATTATAGTCGATAAAATATTAAAAAGCGAAACATTTATCTTGCATTTATATAGTTATTCCATCTATCATTCAGTCTGAAACACTAGATCTACTGAATTTTCTACACTCTTTCTGGAAAAAAAGAGAAAAGTGACAACTCCTTCTGCATATTTTGTAAATACTTATAACTACAATCTATGATATTTAAAGCAAAATATCGAGATAGGAATCCTGGTGAAGAATCTTTTTTACCTGGAACCAAACTCTCATTGTAAATCCAAGGAGGCATTCTGGGCTGAACAGGATCCTGTGAGGGAAATACTCCCACACCTAGAAAATAAGGAACATTAATGTATATAATGGTCCATGAGAAGATGCGGAAATGACACTGAGTGATGACTTTTTATAAAGAACACGTCTGGAGACACTAGAAGAAAGTCACCAATACAACTAAAGTTTTTTTTTTTCTTTTCTTTTGTGCTGGGGATGGAACCCAGGGGCACTCTACCACTGAGCTATATAGCCCTAGCCTTTTTTATTTTTAGACAGGGTGTCACTAAGTTGCTGAGGCTACTCTTAAATTTGCAAGCCTCCTGCCTCAGTCTCCCAAGTCACTGGGATTACAAGCATGTACCATTGTGTCCAGCAAGTGTTTGGTTTCTAAACAACTCTTATATGATTATACAATAACTATGTCCTAAAGAGTAAATTAAAGAAAAGCTAACATGTACCAAATCAATATTTTGAATCATGAGGCTTGAATCATTTCACATTTTTATAACTTAAGGAAAATATGATTGAGGATGGCTTAAAATTATATATGAAAAAAACTTTAATTGCCTAAGTTTACCTGCAGCTTTTTATAATGCTTTTTTGCAAAGTATGATTTTTTTATGATTACTAGGGATTGAACCTAGGGGCTCCCTGCCAGATTTCTAGCCCTTTTTGTTTTTTGAGACAGGGCCTTATCAAGTTGTCCAAGCTGGTCTTGAACTTACAGTCCTCCTGCTTCATCTTCCTAAATGGCTGGGATTATAGGTGAGTTACTGTACCCAGCCTGATTTTTTTAAAAACCTGAATAAAACATTGCTGAATTAGATGTATAGGATTTGGAGTTATTTGTTGTTGTTCAATATAATATCCTCTAAAAATTTGCTTTCAGGGCTGCCACTTCTAATTTATCTCTGAAGTTTGAATTAAAAAAAATTAATTTTTGTGTGTGTGTATGTACATGTACTAGGGATGAATTGAACCCAGGGCCTTGTACATGCTAGGCAAGTGCTCTACTACTGAGTTATATCCCAAGTCCCCAAATTTGGATCTTTTAGGCAGCAATATATGATTTCAAAGAAAACAAAACTATATTTTCATTGGTGACTTTTCTAGTTACAACTCTTGGATCTTTGTGGAAGAACAGAAAGTATAAAGGGGGAAAAAAAGAGAATTTTTATCAGATAAAAGGAAAGGAAATTTTAACAGGAACGATTCTGATTAAGAAAACTGGTTATCAAAATCATTTTTTGAAAAGGAATAATACAATGTGTTGAAAGAATTCAGAGCAAAAACGTAGGGGTTAATTGGAGAAAGGATTGCATTAAACATATTTTAAGCAAAATTTTAATTGGCAAAATCAAGCAGCATTCATTTTAAGATTAATGCTTAAAGTGTTAGCAGCTGAGCGACATTTGGTTAAACAAATTTCTTGCTTTATGAGCTCACCACTCTCTTCAATTGACAGGTTTTGGTCTGAAGTCTTTTCTGCCTCTGCAGTGGTGGTACCACTTACATATCCATCTACAGCACCCCCGTTATTGGCTGTTAAACTGGAATGGTTCTTACTGGAACCTGGGCCTACGGTTTTGTGCCCAACTTCAGAAGTATTTAATTTAATTTGTTCCTGCTCAGGTGTACTTATATCACAAGACATTAGGAGCTTCTCCTCCAAGGAAGGGCCTAAACAAACAGCATGAAGGATATTTGAACAGAACTGCATATTTCTCATTTTGTCAATCATCCCTTTCCACCCAAATATTCTAAAGGGAAGGCCCTGCTATGTATAAAGTAAACTTAGACATAATTCAATAGTCAACCATTTGTATAGGTCTTGAGAGACTAGAGATTTTGGAGAATTTAAACACAATTGTCTACTCTGATATTCAAGAATTCTGGGATCATATGTAGAACAGTGTAGCAGAAGGTACTAGTTTGGAAATCTGGCATCCTACAAGATACAGATACTTTCACTAACTACTGGGGAGGTCTCAGGCCAGCAACATCATCTCTGAGTCTGTTTTCACATCTGCCAAATGAGTAAGTCTGGACTAAGTACAAGCCTGCCAAGATTCCTCCCAGTACTATACTATTTCAAGACAGAGCATGTAACTACCCCCATTATTTCATAGGTGATAAAAACTGAAGTACAGGAGTGTTTAAAGACTTGTCCAAGGACAAACCAATAGTAAATGAACATCTGAGTTTCTGCCTCCAAGTGCTGTCACTGAACCAGAAAGTGCACTTTCTAAAGGAGCTTTCTCAAGCTCATTGTTCTTAAGACAGTGATATTGATGATTTTCCCAAACAAAAGAGAACTCTTAAGAAATGAGCTTGTTCTTAAAGTTTTAAGGTGGTTTAAACTTTTTCTACTTCAGTAGCAAAATGTTTTAAATTATTTTCTGCCATGTGAAGACACTAGAACAAAAAATCAAGACAGATTTGTGTACATGTTTCCTTGCCAACACTACTGTATCATTATATTATCACAGAAACAAATTATCCTAGAGTATCTTAAGAATATTTTCATTAATACTGCTAGGAGTTACCTGCTTTCTGCACATTTTGTGAGGCTGAAGCAGTAGAGAAATAAGGAATTTGCCCAGGGACACCATGTAAGGCAAAAGACACTGGAATCTGACCTGGAGGGAGAGGCTGTGCCCCGGCCTTCTGAGTAAGCAACTGGGCAAGTGGGGTGGTGGGATGTAAAGACTGAAAGGGCTGGGCTGTGGAAGAAGGCCCACATGTGGGAACTTCAACCGGCCCCTGCATAAAGTCACTGAATTCTTCTTCATCAAGAAAGGCAGGTGATGGGGAGACAGTTTTAGTAGAATGAGATGATGTGGGACAATCTGCAAAATGGAAAATGGCAATGAAACACACATATAAAAATCAACAGAAAAAGAAATTAAGGTGTAGTACAATTCCAAAAGAATACAATGAAATATGAATAGAAGAGATGAATAAAAAACAACTAGTAGTAGTAGTCAAGTGGAATTACATTGTATGCAAAACACTTTGATGTCCATACACAATTTGTCCCTTTAAAATGAGGTTTTATAGCTATCTTGCATTTTGTTCAAAGAGAGAAAAAATTAAAACTCAAAATCTCCATCTTTCATTAAGTTAGTACTAATTTCTCTTCCTTAACCAAGACCATTAATAAATTTACATCAAAGAGGTAAATATTTTTGAAATCCAAATGACATATTTATCTTGATAATGTTCCCTCAAACCAATGTATAACAGATATCAGAAAAAAACCTACCTATACGCTGCCAAACACATTTTAACAGATAAATTCCAATGTTTACATTTCATAATTTAGAAAGAAATTCAGTAATAATCATACAATACAAACTTGTAATTTTTCTATCATGCCTGATCCATATACTTTGCAAAGATGACATTTCAGTAAAATTACCATATGAGAAGTGAATATTAAACATCTTATTGAGGTGATATTTTCTTATGAAAAGCATCAAAACTTAGATACCACAAACTGCTGAAACAACTCAACGGTCAATTTAGAAAGTAAACTTTGAGGTCTATATTTAAAAGATTTTTGGCACTAAAGGACAAAGACAAACTGTGGTTTTTTTATTATTAAACATGAGATTCACTTAGGGAATAAATCAGCTCTCCATGGGTCACATTTAATCTAATGTTCAATAATAATACTATTTTAATGTTGCTTCACCTTTTTTTTTTCCAGTATCAGGGATTGAACCCAGGGGTGCTTCATAAATGAGCCATATCCCCATTTTGAGATGGGCTTTCACAAAGTTGCTTAGGACCTTGCAAATTTGTTGAGGTTGGTTTTGAACTTGCAACCTCCTGCTTCAGCCTCCTGAGCCAATGGAATTACAGGTATGCACCACTGTGCCCAGCAGTTGCTTCGCATTTTTAGTAAATATTTTAATATTTTATTTACTAAATATTAAAACCATTACTTATAGATCATCTTTTTTTTAATGGCTCTCATCTGAAATATGGGGACACTAAATGATTCTCTCTTTTGCATCAATCTGGAAGCACTGAAAGTTCTCTGAAAGATGCAAAATGAATATTTAAAATTACTGCCATAACTAATTTTATTTAAAAAAGAAAAAAGCCACATATTGAATCCCAGGCCTCCCAACAATGGTTACCAAGAATATGGACTTAGTTTCTCAGTTTAGGTTCTCAGTTACTTTGAATATTTTTTTAAATGAACCCTAGCTATTTACTAGCAATATGCAGCAAAGGCTAAGCCAGTGTTTCTTTGCATTTGGCTGCAATTGTGTTAATTATTATATATATTTTGGCTCGTAAAATCATGCAGCTATATATATGATTAATAAGAAATATTTAAAATTTTATGATGTAGTTTGTATATTCAATATTTTAAGATAAAAAGTCTACAGGGAAAAAAAAAAAATAAGAAGATGGCTTTGGTGGTAAAATGGTTAGAACTTTTATATACTTTAGGCCTAGGTTTAAAACCCTAACTTGAGAAGTTTTGGAATCTTCCTGCTTCAGAACAATCTTTTTCCGGTGAACTGGAAATTGTTAATTGTGAATATGTTGACAGAACTCCAGAGATTTGAACAGCAGAACAATAATTTATTACTTAACAATGACCTTCGTCTTTGTCAGTACTTATTGTTAAAACTATACCTGGATGGTGAAAAGGGCACTCTATATGGACAGAACATGTTGACCTAACAACCATCATTCCTCTCTGCCTTTCTTTCATCTACGTTTAGTGCCATGTCCAGTTTTTAGTATTAACTTCTGATGTCTCTCTCTTTTTTTTTTTTTTCAGTGCTGGGCCAAGGTCTATTCCTAAATCACTTCCTACTGATATATTTGCCTTTTTAGGTTATGGTTTCCTTTTCTAATCTTAATTTGATTGCTAATATCTATCCTCTTTTGAATCTTGGTGTATAATTTATATAGGGACATATTTTTGCAATGGGAATCTAGGTGTATAATCTAACCCATGAAATTCGTAGAACAGAGGAAAAGCTGTCCTGAAAATTCAGAATTGGAAGCGATGCCAATATCAGATTATTCTCTCCTGATATTACATATAAGAAGTACCATAATACAAGGGTTTAAGACAAAATTTAATAATACTTAACATTTTAATACTTTCTTGGTTGGCTGAATGGTTTATGAAAATTGTTCATCTATTAATGATATGTTATTTTTTAAAGTAACTGATAATAAAATGTGAAAATCTTGTATTTTATAAAAGGCTGATAACAGTCATGCAAAGACAAGACTTAGTTCAATGGTTAAGTGTTCAAATTGATAAGAAGAAAACCAAATGTCTCTTTAACTTGCTCTAAACAGGTACTTGTTTGCTTATCTAATGATAAAAACTACAGAGAAATTTACTAAAGAAATCTTTCATATGGAGTATTATTAAGCCTTTTAAAATATAGGGCATTTGAAGAATTTGCAATTTGCAACACACTGAATAGTAAAATATCAACTAGCTCATAAAAATATAAAAAAAGTGTAAACTTCTTTATTATATTTGCTTTGAGTGAACAGATTTTACTTGTGTTAACATACTTATTTATGCACAGAAAATATGATTTACAATAAAGTTGTCAAATTGATGTTTAACTAGAAGACAGAGGTTTTTCCTAACAAGACAATTGGTATCCAGACTCTTAAGCCACTGCAAAGTTTTCTTCCTTCTTTCTTTTTCCTCCTCCTTCTTCTTCTTCTTTTTTTTTTTTTTTTTTTCTTTTTCTTTTTTTGCAGTGATAGGAATCAAAACCAGGGCCTGGCAAATGCTAGATGAGCTCTCTACCACTGAGCTGCATTCCCAGCCCAAGCCAGTATAAATATTAAAACATCCACTTCTGTACTTAGTTTGAAGGTAAAGTTCAGCATTCACTTCACACATACATAACAGTCAGTACATGGGGTCTCTTAAGTCTTTTCCAAGAAAAGAAAATGTTTATGCCTCTTAAAATTACCTGGTTTCTTGGGGTGCGATGCTGGAGTAGGGTGCATCTTAGCATCTCTGGAAAACCCATCTAAGTTTCCTTTTATGGCTTCCAAAGCATCATCTCTACTCTTCTCTCCTGTCTAAGAGACAACAAATGTATGTCATTTCTTCACTTATCTCTCTTTGCCTAAACCATCCCAAGTTAAATGAAAAGCACAGATACTAGTCTCTTTCTAATATTCTTTACAGAAAAAAAGAGAAATCCTTCACTTTAGGAGTTAGGTAAACCAAAGTGGAAGGAATCAATCACAGCTTCAGCTTGGGTTGATGCCTGAGTGACAAAATTCACTGAACAGGTGAGAGCAGACACATTCAGGGGATGTATGTTTGGGGAGGGAGAAATGGTGAATATATTACCTTGGGTTTCACACTACTCAGAAGTCTGAGTTTTTGCTTTTGCTCTTCAAACTGGCGTCTTTTTCTTTCTTCTTCTAGGAGTTTTTGTTGCTGTTCAAATCGTTTTCTGAAGGAAAAACAATCTAATAAAGATCCATCTTAGGGATTATTAACTATGTTATAGTCAGATTTTTATTTTTGTACCTGGGATTGAACCCAGGGTTGCTTAACCACTGAGTCACATCCCCAGACCTTTTTATTTTTTGAGGCAGGGTTTCACTAAGTTGCTGAGGGTCTTGCTAAATTCCTGGTTTTGAACTTGCAATCCTCCTGCCTCAGTCTCCTGAGCCACTGGGATTACAGGTATGCACTACCTCGTCCAGCTTATAGTCAGATTTTTACTCATAGATGTAGCAATATCATCTTATACTTCTAGAACTATAATTAATTATAATTAGAAATTTTCATTTCTAATTATATCTAATTTTCTCAAGACAATGTGTGCTCACTATATTTATTCTAAAATATTTGAAATGAATCTAAAAATGACTTAAATTATGTATGTGTATTTTTTATCTAATTTGCAAGGAGAGGAAACAACCTTTGCATACAAAAGTAATCTCTCAAACTAGAGGCTGATAAACATAAAACCATCTGCTCTGCATATGAAAAAGAAACTTCCTTCAGAAGCAGCACCTAGAGTAGAAGAGAATCAGGGGCCTGCATCTTGGCTCAGACTTTGCTGGTAATTATAAACTGGAGGATCTCTAAAGTCCTTTTGACTCAAAATTTCTAATAAAAGTATTCTGAAGAGTTTCAAAGGCAACTTCACTATTTCAGCTTCAAATATGCTCTACAGAACATCCGACAATTTATAAAAAAGCTGCTACTATCTATCTTTGTTATCCTTGAATCCTCCAGGTCTCTTACTGCTGCTCTTCGGCAAACTGCTTCTGCATGTCTGGAGTGTACTGTGGACCTGGAGGACGCATGCCCAGGAATGGTGCTTGTCCTAGGTAAGGCATTCCCGCTGCTGGCATTGGTCCCATTGGTATCCCTGTCTAGAAAAAACAGACAAAATTAAAATAAATATTAAAAATATATATTTCCTTCTCATTATCACAAAGAAAAATGTAATTTGCACAAATTTAACATTTATTAACATTTACTTAACATTACTAAACTATAAAATATACTCAAAGATTCAAAGAACATATGCTAAATAAAAATGGAAAGCATCTCCATTCCCTTTGATGTCTCAGAGGTGACCATTGCTAATTGTGTGTGTGTAAAATTCTTCAGGTAGTGTATGGAAGCCCCTACACAGTTATATTCCTGTGAGTTTACTATTAATCCACACATTTTGAGATAAGGTACCATATCTTACATATCTTCATATTTCTAGTATTAGATAAGAGCCTGGCATATGGTAATCATTCTACAAATGAAATTAAACCTGATTTCTCAATACTTATGATAATATTTTGATGTTCACTATTACAGGCCTAATATCAAGACTTACACAGAAAATAAAATACATTGAGTTAATAGTAAGTGATGTATCACTGTAACAGTAAAACCTTCACTCAAGTGTCAGAAGGATACAATAACATAATAGGAAATCACAAAATCTAATATTAAAAATCATAGTGACAATGATAACAATGGCTAATTTTCACTGAGTGAAAACTCTTATTTCTTAACCTTTTCCCCTTTTGCCCTAACTGAAACCTGGCTTTCTCTGAAGCCCTCTCATTTGGAGATTGCTGCTTCTACACTTCTGTAAGTGGGGAATATTCCTTCTTGGTTCTTATGAACCTTTCTTCCTCTTTAAAAAAAGTTGAATACATTTTAATTTCCTTCCACTGGACTTTATCATTTACTATAATACCTTGTTCCTGTCATCTACTCACCCTCAACTTCCTCACTTTTCAATTGAAGACTTTAGAACTCTGTTATCTTCCATTCTACCCGTAAATTGCTGGTGGTAATACCAACATTCATATAAATGACTCATTTATCACTGTGGCCTTTCAGGTCTCTGACCTCCTCACCTCAGTCATATCCAATGTATCATTTTATCTTCCCATTTCATGGTCATATCCTTGTTCAAACAGCATCAATAACAACATCATCTTCAAATTCTTGATTTTAAGCAGCCCAACACTTGACCACCATCTCCTATCGTTTCAGCTCATCTACATCCAGCAATTCTCTTCTCACTTGCCTTCTGTTAATTTTCCCACATTCCATCATCTTTATCATCTTCATCATGGCCACTTTTCTCTTCTTGCTCAGCTTAGATCCCCAGGTTTAATACTAAATGGCCTTGTAAACAGCCTTAACTCCCTTAGTTGTCAATTTCTTGGTATGGTCTCCCAGTTTCTCTATGATGTGTCTGCATGTGAGGACTTGGATTTCTATTTCTTTTTCTTTCTTTTTTTTTTTTTTGAGGTGGGTGGTACCAAGAATTGAACTTGGGGGCACTTAACCACTGAATCACATTCCCAGGCCTTTTTAGATTTATTTTCAGACAGGGTCTCACTAGATTATTTAGGGCCTCACTAAGTTCCTGAAGCTATCTTTGAATTTTTGATCCTCTTACCTCAGTCTCCTGAGCCACTGGAATTATAGGCATGTGCCACTGTGCCTGGCTTGCATGTGAGGATTTCATTTTGCCTGCATTTTAGACAGCTTTTCCTGACCTACTGTCAGTTCCCTAATTCTTTCTTCAGCCATTTCTAATTTGCTATTAAACTATCCATAGAACTCTTTTGGTTAAAGTATTTTTCAATTACAAAATTTTTAAAGATGCATGCTATCACTTTTTATAATTTGAGTTTCCTGCCAACATTTTCCACTTCGGCTTTTATTTCTTAGATCACAGAAAATGCAGTTCCATGGTCTATTCTACTAATTCCAATAATTCACATTTTCATCACTTTTAGAGTACCTGCTTATTGAGCTTGAGGACCTATCAGACCCCTGCACTGGGGGTAATGTGGGAGTAATGATGGTATGTGCATATACTTCCAGTGACACAGGAGGCTGAGGCAGGAGGATCACTTGAGCCCAGGAGTTCAAGGTCAGTCTGGGCAACAAAGCAGGATCTCAGACCCTGTCTTTAAAAAACAAAAAAAAAGGAACCTTTGTTTTTGCAGTACTGAGGATTGAATCCAGGGCCTGTATATGCTGGGCAAGATTTCTATCACTGAGCTGCACTCCCAGTCCTTTTTTTCTTTGAGAGAGGGTCTTCCAGGCTATCCTTGAACTTACTATTCTTCTGCCTCAGTTTTCTGAGTAGCTGGAATTACAGGTGTGTGCCATCATGCCTGGTCAAAAGATTAACTATTTCTAAATATATTAATAAGTTTTAAAAAATACAGTTCTTTTATTCAGCCATAAAAAAAGAATGAAATTCTTTTTTCATTTGCAGGAAAATGGATAGAAGTTGAGAACATCATGTTCAGCAAAATAAGCCAAACTCAGAAAGTCAAGGGTTGTATGTTTTCTCTCATATGTTGAAGCTACAGAGGCAAAAGGAAAAGCAAAGTATGTATATGTATGTGTGGAATCTCACAAAAACCAAAGCAATCAGTAGAGTACAGGAAAGGGTCCTGTGGGAAGGAGGAGGGAAGGGAAAGGGGAAATACTGAGGAATGATACTGGCCAAATTGTATTGTTATATCATGTGCATGTACAAATATATGACAATGAATCCCACTGTTAAGTATACTTATAATGCACCAATAAAAAACACTCTTGGTGTGCCCACATCTAACAAAAAACAATAACCTTATAAACAATCAAAGAGTACCTGCATAGCAATGGGTCCTTGGGACATTTGGGAGCTGTAATTCATTCCCATCATATTAGGCTGCATGACAGAGACCATAGGGAATCCTTGTTGCTGCATTGGCATCAAGCCTGATGGAAAACACCAAGGCATTATTAAAGCCAACATGTTTGAAAGCTTATTTTCTTAAAGATTTGTTAACTGGGAGACTACACACTACAGTGGGAAAAGCACAGGTTCCTAATTAGACAGTCTTGAATATGAATTATTCCAATTCCATCACTTACCTAGCTGTGTGATCTTGGGTAACCTGCAAAACTTGATCAGTAAAATGAGGCTAATAATATCTGTTCCACAGAATCTGAATGCATATTTAAAAATGGACAGCATGTCTTCATTGTGGTACTTAGCCTTTAAGATGGCTCCTGATGATTTTGCCTCCTGGTATTCATATGCTTACATCATTCTCATCATTAGTTGAACTAGTACAACCAATAGAATAATGTGGAAACAACAGTATGTAACTCCTAAAGCTAGTTCTCAAAAGACACTGTGGCTTCCTCCTTGCTCTCTTGGAGCACTAGCTCTGGGGCAAGCCACTGAAGTGTCACAAGAATATTCAAGCTGTCGTATGGAGAATTCATGTGGTGCTGAACTGAGACCTGCCAAAAGGCAGTGTGAGTTTGCCATCTATGTGAATGAGCATCTTGGAAACAGATCATCCAGCTCCATAAACCCTGAAGACTACTGCAGTTCTGGCTGCCATCTTTATCACAACCTCACGAGAGGCCTCAAACCAGAACCTCCAGCAAAGTCACTCTCAGATTCCTGACCTGTAGGCACATTGTGAAATAATGTTTATTTCTTTAAAAAATGTTTTGACCTGAAGTTTTATTAGTTTTATTTTATTTATAAGTGGTTAACTCAGCTGTTTTATATCACATTCAAAGGCATAAAAGTGAAAAATAAGTCTTTTCTCCTGGTTTCTGTTGAGGTATACATGATCTGTGGCCATCCCTGCTGTTGGTTCCTTGTATGTGCTTTTAAAAATGATTTGTGCATGATTTAAAGCCTCTGAGTGATCAAAAAGTCCATTCTAACATACTTTATTTTTTAAAAAATACTCTGAAACAATTACAAATTTAGAAGGAATAAATAACAGGAAACCTTTGAGATCTCTTCTTCTTTCTTTGCTCTGTATGATTTCTATTTGAAAGTTTATGAAAATGCAAAATAATGAAATTCACATGATAATGAACACTGTGTAATACCTTCTTAAAGAACAAATGATCTCAAAGCCATTTGATCTAAATCTGGGACACATCTTAATATAGGTACCTTAAATAATGTATAAATGTGAACACAATGAAAAGAATACAACTGACTCTTGGAAAATTTACCTGAAACTCAACCTCCACAACTGATTATAAACAGAGACAAAGTCAGAGTGAGCTACTGACCACCTGCTACTGAGTTGCTCTTTATCTTTCATCTCTGCTGGTGACCTGGAAGTCTCTGTTTCCTTGGAAAGTCTACCATAACCAATCAACACTGACTTTATGAGGAGAGCCAGTTTTCAGAAGCAGCTTGACATTGGTGGAGTGAAGATGGGGAGTATGCTGGAGTGGGAGAAGTGAGCAGAAAGAAGGGTAGATACATTTCTCTCTCAATGTTGGGTTCTATTTGCACAGTTGCATGGGTCAAAATTATATTCCTTTACTACTGTTTCCTTGAAGACAGAGCTAGAATTAATATTGGTGGGCCCTGGTTCTAAAACCAAACAGAGGGGGCACAACTAATAGAGAAATTTCTAGGAATAAAACTGACACTTGAATACTTTAACTATATCGGAATGTAATCTCTTTTATGTATGAGATTATATTAAGACCATATCTTATAGAGAATAGAGAGGTTCTTTTATTCATTCAAAAACATCTATAGGGAAATCAGTATGTTCTATCAGCATGCTGGATGACGGAGATACCAATGGACATAAGATAGACATGAATCCCACGGTATGGCGCTAACAATCTTCTATGTAGGAGGAGGATGTTATTAAGAGAATTACAGGTCATTTCGATTTTATTACCTTTTCTTAATAGTCTTGGCCTGAAAGTCTCTGTCATCTCTGAGATTAAAAATCAATCTCTTGACCTAATGTTTAAGCAAGTTTGGGAGAAATGAGAAGTGCTTCTTATTACTTCCCAAATTAAACAATTTTGAAAAATCTTCAAGAGTAAGTATCATACAGGTTCAAGAATATAGGAAAATTTTACTCTATTTGGCAGGAATAGAACTTACTTTCTACTTTGCTATCTTATCCCTAGGTTTGGAAATATAATAAAAAAGAAAAGTTAAAAACTGAAGCTTTCACATACCTTGAGGGGGTCTTATTCCACCTGCAACAGGAAACATGAAGCTGAAAATAGAATACAAATACATCATGATCATCATATGTACATAGATTTCAAACAAAACACTTAAGTCTTTACATGAATGAAAGAATCATAAGTAGGGCCTGGTATCTGTTCAGCAACACAATACTGAATTACCCAACATTAATACAGATTTGAATATCATAGAAGATGATCATCCGCATGTTAGTATAGAGGGAAATTTTTTTAAACAGAAAAGACCTAAAACTAGTCCTGACTCTGTCACTGGGTGATTTCCCTGGATTCTATACATAAAATGAAATGGCTGGATTAGTTTCAATTTGGTAAACATTTATTGAGTATCTACTACATAAAAGAACTGAGTCAGCTTGTGATCTTGAAGACACAGATGCAGGCAAATGATTATATCACTGGATAAATGTGCTAACTGCTATGACAAAATATTAACAGAGGCGAGAAGAGAAAGATTAATTTTAATGGGTTTTATTTTAGAAAGTTTTATGGAATTAGCTTTTGAGTTAAATCTTAAGGGAAAGAGAGGCACACTACATAGCCTAGGCAAAAGTCGTTGAGGCCAGAAATGCAGAGATAGTCAGCAAAATGACTTAAGGGTAAATATAAAGTATATGATTAAAAAACAACCAGATTGTAGAGGGTCTCGAAAGTATTCAATGTTTATTTTTAATATTATATGTTTCCAGTGGGTTCTTCTGTGGTTATATCTCCATTTTATTCATTTTAAAATGTATAATTCCGTAGCATTAAGGGCATTTAAATGTACCACTATCTTTTTCCAGAACTTTTCTTTCATCTCAAATAGAAACTATACCCATTAAAAAAGGAATCCTTATTGATTCGCCCTCTCTCAGCCCATTCCTGGTAACTACTATTCTACTTTTTGTCTCTATGAATCTGCTAATTCAGGTACCACAAATAAATGGGATTATATAATACTTATCCTTTTGTATCTGGCTTATTTTACTTACACAAACATTTTCAAGGTTCATTTATATTGTTATCACTTTTTAAAATTTCAGTCCTTTTTATGACTGAATAACACTCCATTTTTTTTTTTTTCTTTTGCGGTGCTGGGGATTGAACCTAGGCCTTGTGCTTGTGAGGCAAGCACTCCAAGAACTGAGCTATCTCCCCGGCCTCAATAACACTGCATTTTATGTATATAGCACATTTTGTTTATCCAATTATTTCTTGATGGATACTCAGGTTCTTTCTTACTTTGGGCTGATGTGAATAATGCTGCCATGTGTAAGTATCTTTGAATCTCTCTTTCAATTCTTTTGGCTACACAGCTAGGAGTGAAACTGCTAAGTCATATAATTCTATATGTACTTTTTGAGAAACCACCAAGCTGTTTTCCATAGCAGCTGCGTCATTTTACATTCCTCCAGCACTGCATGGAGTTCCGAATTCTCTAAATCCTGCACAACATTTCTTATTTTCTATTTTTTGTTTTAAACAGGAGCCATCCTATTGGGTGTAAAGAAGTATCTAGTCGTGCTTTTTATTTGATTTCCCTAATGTCAGAGGTTTTTAAGAAGAGTGATAAGATCAGAAATGATTGCTGTAGGTTACTCTGCATATGGCAGAGAAGAAGTAAAAAGAACCAGCTAAGAACCTTTTTTTTTTTTTTTGACACAGGGTCTTGCTGTCTTGCCCAGGCTGGACTTGAAGTCCTGGGCTCAAGTGATCCTCCCATCTTAGCCTCCCAAGTAGCTGGGACCACAAGGGCATACCAGTGTGCCCAGTTTCCATTATAATTTTAATAAGAGATGAAAAGTTTCATAATTGAAGTAGTAGGGATGGGAAAGAAGTAGAATGTAAAAGATATTTAAAAGAAAGAATCAACAGGTCTTGGCAGCTACCAGGTCAGAGAACAGCAGTGGGAAAGGAGAGGGAGCAGATGATGCTGAGACACTGAGTCTATGAAACTGCAAGAATGAGGAAGCTGTTTACTAGAAACAGGAACCTGTCATGGGTAGATTTGGGGAGAAAGGTGGGAGGAATGTATTCACAAGGAGCAATCTAGCAAGCAATCAGAAAAGTAACTCAGGCTCAGGAGGATCATACAGATAAGTCTACGGAGGATTTTTAAAGATTAAAAACAACAACAAAACCTGATTGTGAATGAAATACCCAAGGAAATGTTCCTACCTAGCAAGAAGACAATTAAAGACAATCTTGGGAGGATTCTCACAGTGAGAACTGAGGAGGGAATGGTCACTGAGAATCAAAGGAGTTGCTTATAACTGAGGAAAACTGTATTTCAGAAGAACGTAGCTACCAATGTCTAATATTATAAAAAAGGTGGTCAGAATGAGGATTAAGCAAAAAAGAAAAAAAAGTCACTGCTTTGAAAATGATGATCTTTGGGTACAGTTTCAATAAAGGAAAATGAAGACACTTTCATGAAGAAAGATTTGGGAGACAAAAAGATGTACTTAAGTGATTGTAAAACAAGGTTTCTGAAGGAATGGAATTTACATAGCAAGGCAGCAAAAGGGGTCTGCTTTAAAAAGGAAGTGGTACTTCATTCTTTGCGATTAGAGGAAAAGAAAAAGAAGAAAAAGAGAAACTTTTTGTGGGAAAAGTTAATTTTGAAGTCAAAACTCTGAAGAAGGTTTCTAGGTAGTCTTCAGAGAATCTAGTGAAACACAGGAATGGGGTATGTCAAATTTATGAATCCTTGCATTTTGCTATTATTAAGCCCTCTTTCCCAAGAACTAAACTTTAGAGTCTCTTGAGCTCCAAAATGTTTAAGACTGTGGAAAGATTTCTAATGTGGTTTACAGACTTCTGGTTGGACATCTATCTAGTTGTTACTTACAGCAAATTCTGCTGCTGATAAGCAGACCTACACTGAGAGGCACGAAAAGTGAACAGCTTTTCTGAACTATAATAGCTAAATAATGTGCTAAATGGATAAAAGGCTTAAACTGAAGGTATAATATAGTGGCGCTCTTTTTAAAAACTTTACTCATATACTAAGATTAATAAATTTAGGCACATTGACCACATTTAAATACTCAAACTGTCAAAATTTTTCAAAATTATCTTTAAAGTTAAAATTACCAGTATTTGGTTAATGGTTCAGTAAAAACTGGACATTTGAGTTATATTCTCCTTTTTTTCTGGCTCTGCCATAAGGTAACTGTGAGGCTCTGTGCAATCCCTTCACCACTATCTGCCTTCCCCTCTGTCAGAAGAGGACACAGAACTGAAAGTCTGCCAAAGTTCCAACTATGACAAATACACAGATATGTTACAGATGCATAAAGGTTACTTCAAAAATAAGAGATAAAAACAAATTTAAGAATGCTACTGATAAAAGTGTCTTATTTTAGTAAAAGCTTAGCAAACTGAGCTGTCTCAAGACCCATGTGTCATTCATTCGATTCTCTGAATCTATATCTAATATAGATTATATACTCTAATACCAATGTGCTTAAAGACTGATTAAGCCAGCAGCTAAGTTAGGCAATAATACAGAGAAAGCTTGGCAAAAAAACTATGGAGCAGGGTGACCTATAATTTGATTTCAAAGGTAAAAGCACTAATTCATGTATTGCTGATGTCCCAGAGTGAAAGACATCTGTAAGGTTTATTTGTCTCCTTCTTATCTCCTTTAGCCTTCCTTTTTACCTGTTACTAACCTAGAGTCACTCCTAGCCTCACTGCTCAGGCCTGAACTCCTAAATAAAGATTTCCTAATGGACTGTCACACCTCCAGACTCTGCGGTTTCTAATTCATCTAAGGCAGCACAGGAGATATACATATTCCTAATGAACCATTTAATAATGACTCCTTTAGGAAGATGCACATCTGGAGTTAAAACTATGTAATTAATGATTTTAGCCTCAAGGCCTTCTCCAGTTTGGGCACAACTTCCCTTTTTCAGTTTTATCTCACAAAACTCTTCTCTCAGTACCACAGCCAATCTGGCACTGCAGGAGTATTGTTCACATTGTTTTTGTAAGTGTTAATCTCTTGACCCCTTCCTCTTCTCCAACTTAGGGATCCAGGTGAAACACAACTGCTTTATTTTCAGTATAGGTGGAATCCATAAATACTTACAGAATTTTTTTTAATGTGTCAAAATGGGCCAGAAGTGGTGAAAGATGGAACGATAAGTTCTCAAAGAGTAAATGAGAGCAGGACAAAATAGAAGAGCTCATAAATTAGAATATCCCAAAAGGATGTGTCTTTTTGTTCCCCTTTACTTACTGCTACAATTATTTTGTATACTTTCCTAGGATGGGAACCATGTCTTGGATATCTTTTGAATTCATTACAGTATCAAAACCAGTACCTTACACATTTAGGCATTTAATGACTATCAGTTGAACAACTACAGACTAATCCAGATCTTTAACTCTTTTTGCTGCCTTACTTGATTAAAAAATATATATATAGCTAACTCTTGGGCAAATTTTGCCCTTTATACACTATCTACCATTTATTCTAAAGTTGTCCTTTCAGGATACCAATCAAAAGCAGACTAATGTTAATGTTAGAAAATGCCACTGGTTTTCACTTAGGTTTTTAGAATAGAGAGAAGCATCTAAGAAATATGATCAGTTCTAGTTTGTGAATTTTCCCCATTAACATCTTAGGAGGACAAGAGGAGGGGTTTAGAGAGGTTGTTTTTCTTTTTTTTTTTTTTTCCCCTAAAACATACTTAGGCTACTATAATATTACTTTCCTTAGAAAATAACACCAGCCCTTAACATTGCTCTCTAAAAAACAAACATAATATTCTTTATTGAGCACACAGCTTCTCAATTCGGAAAGTTTCTAATATATGTAGTGAACTTACCATACAGTTTTCAAAGGATCATTTTAACCACTTTTCTGTCTCTCATATCCTCTAGAATTTGAGAATGCAGACATTACCACATTTACAGGACAGTATTTTTTTTTTTTTTTAAACCAGTCATTCTAATTTCTATCAAAATTCAGGCCACAGTTAAAAAAAAAAATGGTGTCCTTGGACAAATTATATTAAAATACTATAAACCAAAGTAAATAATCTTCTTAATTTTCTGCACACGAAATCCTTCTCAAGTAATTTTTAAAAATAAAAATTTGGGCCAGATGCAGCAGTGCACACATGTAATCTCAGCAACTCGGAAGGCTGAGACAGGAATATTCCAGGTTCAAAGTCAGCCTCAACAACTTAGTGAGGCCCTAAGCAACTTAGCAAGACCCTGTCCCAAAATAAAGACTAAAAAGGGCTGGAGATCAGGACCCCTGGGTTCAATCTCTAGAACTTATCCCCCCCCCCCACTAAAATTTGGGCCTAGAACAACAAATTCTTTTGATATTTTCCAGAAGTTGGTGCTATTAATTGGTCAAAATTATAGTTGGTGCTATATACTTGGTCAAAATTAATGCCACTAGCATTTTAGAAACTAACATCATACATAAAAAGAAATATATTTTTCTTCTTCAGTCAGAAACTGATTTATACCAAGTATTCACAAAAAGTTCTAATGAAACAAAAGAAAACAAGAGGAAGCAAAAAGTTTTATATAGGAAGTCAAAGATGTGTAGAGGAAAGGAAAAATGGGGCTGCACACAGGTGGTTTCAATAGTGACTGCTTTTCTCCCCCCTAGCATGTTATAAGCACCTGCAAGAGGTGATAATGTTAAAAGGCCTCACTTTTGTAGTATTCATGAGTCCACAAACTATATGCGAAAAACGAGCACTTCATTTTCCAAGACAATTTAGGTTACTAAAGATAAAAAGCTAATTTTACTTGTAAATATGTGTGCAGTAATGTGTTAGTTAATAAAACAAAATCAGACCAGGTAATTCTACATCTCCCCTTACAGTTCCGGGTACAAGAACTACAGCCATCTATTACCTGAAACATAACAATAGGCAGATTTTTAAAGGGGTAAGTGAAAATCTGGAAGCTTTGTTGTAATAAATGCATAACTACAGTTTTACAATGAATTCTTTGTCTTAAATGCCTTTTTAAAAAGGAGACAAATGAGTCAACTGAGTTAATCTACAAGAGCTCTATTTCAAGCCAATTACTAATTCAAAGGTCTTCAGATTTTCCTGTCTATCGTGTGTCAAGAAAATAAACAAAAAAATAAACAAAAAGGAGGGCAAGACACAGTAAAGGGGGAAAAGACAAATGGAAAACACACACACTTCTCGGAAACAGTTTCTCCAGCTTTGTGTACGGATTTTTCAAACCCTTGCCCTACAACATCTATGGTCAAGCCCAGGAAAGCCCTGTAAAAGGGAAGACCCCGGGAGCTTTAGATGCAGCGGGGACTGGAAGCGAGGAGTCGAGGTTCCCGGTGGCCCAACCCGCTGAACAGACCCTCCCCTTCTCCACTTCCCCTCCCCGCACCCGAGCTCGCGCTCACTCTCCGGTCGACCCCAGGCCGCGATGCCCCTGAGCCTGGGACACTCGCGCCAGGCGCTCGCGTCTCAGGAGACGATCCTTTTCCCGCAGCATAACCAAAGGAAAAGGGTCGGAGCTGGCGAAAACCGCCATAACCGCCAAGCACTCCCCATCGCGGCGGAGGCCAGCGCCGCTGGGCGGCGGCGGTCAGGGGCTGCCCGCCTGCCCCTACCCAGCTCTTCACACCCACCTGCCTCCCCCTGCGGCCCCCGCGCCAGCTCCCGCGGCCCCGCCGCCGCCAGCTCCGGCTCCTGGCCGCAGCGCCATCTTGCTCGGGGCCCGCCGCCGTGCCAGCAGCTGTCAGCTGAAGACAGGCACTTCCGGGGCAATCGCCAGCCCCACCTCGCCGCGGCCGGGCGACGGGGCGGGGCCGCGTGGCCCCCCAACCCGCCCCAACGCTGGGGGAGGTGCGGCGCGCCCTTGTCACTTGGCCAGGCGCCGCCCGGGGTCCCTCCGGGTGCAAAGCTAGTTCTGGGCTGGCCGAGCTCCCCTCGGAGGGTGCTGATTCACCCTCCGGGAGGCCCTCGGCTAGGGCCCAGCTGACTCGTCGTTTGCGTTTGCAAACGTGCATCTCCGTTAGTGGAAAGAGCAGGTGGAATCGTGATTCTTAAACTGGATGGATGATAGGTACACGGGTTTAATTGTTACTTTGCACATAAAGAAAGGAAGGATCTCGGGTGCCACTTCTTCACACCGCTGAACACTGATGGACTCTCCTTGATACTCAGCAGCTTCCTTTGTGCATTCGAGACGCTAAAGGTATTTAAAATTTACTTTAGTAAACCAAGAGCACAAAATCCACATAAAAAACCTCCAAGGTGCACAAGTCTTGTATTTTGGTCTACCATGGTGCAATTTAGTAGCCCCACCCCGACTCCAATTCTTGCAGAGGCAACAGTTTGGAAAGCAGCTAATTGCTCTGACTCTATTTGGGCATATTTCTTACTGATTTTTCCCTCCCTAATAAAACTACTAATCTGTAAACGTTTTTAAGCCCTCGAATAATAGATTAATTATAAGCCTGTTCACTCTTGCCTTAGGGCTTTTACTGAGAAACAATTTATAAGTTTTCAGTTATTGGGCACAAATCATTAGTCAGGAACTTTATATGCATTTAAAAATCCCGTGTGCCCGAGAGTATTGGCATTTTACTATGGATAAAAATTAACATGCTGCCATCATAGTATAAGCAATATGACCAGAATTCAAACCCAGATCAATTATGTGTTCTCATCTTCTCTTCTAATTTCACACCTCCCCTTCCTTGGACAATGGTGAAATTTGTGTAGCAGATAGTTACAATTGATATAAAGGAATTTAAATTTAGTATTAAATCTACTGACAAATTTGATACAGATTTTTAAAGACACTGTGGACTGGGTGCTTGCATAGGAGGGTATACTTCAAAAGGGAAAATAAGGTAATATATATCAAAGATTGTAGATATGTTCTGTGTCTGGAATACTTTGTTCCTCTTCTTTGCCTATTAATTTCTGTATCTGCTGGACTCAACTCAGATGTTAGCCTTCCAAGGCATTCTCAATTTGGGTTAGATGGCCCCTGATTATGCTTCAGCATCATGGCCTTACATCTAACAAAGCATTTGTCACACTCTTTGTTCGTTCACTTTATTTCCTCCAGTAATTTTAAGAGTAGGTAGACTGTGCTATCAAGCGTTGTGCGCCCCCCAATGTTTGTTGAAGGAATGTCTGTATGAGTTTAATATGTTTCAGGCATTCCAATTCTGAAAGTACACAGTTTCATAACTGAAAAATTGAAGCTCTAAGAAAAGACATTCAAAGTTATACAGTTCACAAATGGGCAATACAGGACCTGTTTGCAAGAACAAACAATAATGTGCTATCAGTATTTTTTGCATCCTGTAGCAATAGGTCTCATTTAAATAAATTCTAATGATTAACAGTTCAGCCCCATGTAAAACATTCAAGACAGAGTCAACTTGTGTTGACTCTAGAATAATAGGTGGAACATAAAGGAAACAGGTAAGTTTAATTTAAAAGTTGCTGATAACTTGATAAAAACCATGTCATTTTAAGATGCCACTCTAAGTGCCTTACTTGTATGAAGTTTTTTTTTTAAAGCTCAATTGTACAAAAACTAGTTATTGAAAAACTCTGCTCATAGTCAATAGTCTCATTCACGATAGGATCATAATTCTTCACCTTTGGCAAAGACTTGCTTACTCAATATATGAAGGGCCATCAGGCCTCAGGAAAGGTAAGCTGTAAGAATGAAACCAGAGGCATATCAAGTAACAACATTTTTCCTATTGGCATAAAACTTGATCAGTGTTCAAGGAAACCCATAGTGAACAGAAAGAGCATGGTTATGATGGAGACTGAAGTAAAGGGAGAGGCTGATCATAATCTTGCAGTTGTAACATTATGACAGCTAAATACAAGCTACCTTACCAATGAGGTATAAGGATACTAAGGGTACTTAACTGAGCACAACTTCAAATCCTAAGAAACTTGAAAAACCAGCCACAGAATAGGCATCTCTTGAGTGTGACCCACATCATGAAAGACAATCAAAAAATTAAGAAATATTAATAGAGCAAAAGTTTTCTTTTATGGTAGATAACCTGTGCTGCGTTTCATCCACCCACCTCTTCATCCCCCAAAAAGTGTGTGGACAGGGCATTCAATCTCAAGACTTTATTTTAAAATTTGGTTCCAGATGTCTCTTTAAGCATATATCACACTTTCCTTCACACTTGAAGGGAAAAATCTATAAGAGTTCACCACATTTGGATGTTATTTTTAGCATAAGCTTTTGTTCTTCTATAAGAAGTATCTCTCTGGATTCAAACCACAGAAATGTCAATGAATGCTACATTCATTGCGTGATTCTAACATACAAATTAAAATTTGGCATGATGCATTGATAGTTTAGGATTATTTTTCACCAGTCACATGAAGTTGTAGTTGATTTCAAATGTTTGGTAGAGGTGATTATTAAAACTTGAAGTGTTCCAAGAAAATACCATTCATTCTGGCATCGTAAAACTATATTTCTGGAGTAGTCTTTTAAAAAGTCCGTTTTTAACTTTTATCTTTAAGAGCTACCTTCTTTTTGCTGTTCTGACTGGTGACCTTTTTCCTGTAAAAAGGAAAGAGAAATTCAATCAGAAATTCTATATATACTGACTTTCCATAACTGAGGGTTTAATAAACACTGAAACCTGTTGGATATCAAAGTATGAGAGGCACAGGAACACAAAACTGCATTAAACATGGTCTCTGCCCTATAGAAAATCATTATCACCTACATGAGACAGAAACATCACAACAAAGTACATTACAGTCTTTGGTCAGTTTCATACTTAAAATAAGAAAGACAGATTCTAATCCTAACCTAATAATAGAAGTTCACATTGATTCAGTGCTTATTAAGTACTAGACACTGTTATAAAGTATTTTACATGCATTAACTCAGGTAATCTTCCTAACAACTTAGATCTGACGGTTCTATTACTATCCTCATTTTATAAATGTAGAAAATGAGAGAGTGGTTAAGTAACTTGCCAATTATCATGCACTAGTAGTAAATGTCAGACATGAACCCCAACGGTCTGATACTATGGCCTAATAACTAATGAATCCCATTAACTAAGTGGTAAGCAGCAAAAGGAAAAATGTTTGAGAAAGTAATCAGTTTGCATACTGTATTATAGTAATACAAAGTTCTATAGAATATATCAACTTATCCTTCAACACTGAGCCTCAGGGTTTGTATTATTATTACTATTATTATTTTTGGTACCAGGGATTGAACCCAGGGGCACTTAACCACTGAGCCACATCCCCAGCCCCTTCCCCCCTTTTTGTATTTTATTTAGAGACAAGGTGGTCTCATTGAGTCGCTTAGGGCCTTGCTAAGTTGCTGAGGCTGGCTTTGAACTCATGATCTTCCTGCTTCGGCTTCCCAAGGCTCTGGGATTACAGGTGTGTGCTACTGCGCCAGTTTGTATTATTTACATAATTATTTCCACTATATATAGGAGTAAAAAGACTTAGGTGAAGTGTCTCGCCCAAGGTCACAGAGGGAAGAAGGTATTAGAATTATTTCTCTGGCTCCAAATCCAATTTTTCCCTCCATTACACCAGGTGGAGTTTGTAGTGCCTAAAGTGAGGTTGACTAGGTAACAGGATTCAGGTTTGTAGCTCAATGGGGAAGTTGGGCTAAAGGTATGAACTTTAAAAAGTTATCAGTCTGATAAGGAGATGCCTGTAACTCCCATTCAGAGGGCTGAGGTAGGAGGATTGCAAGTTTGAGGCCAGCCTTGGCAACTCAGTAAGACCCTGTCTCAAAATAAGGACTGAGGATATAGCTTAGTGGCTCAGTGATACAGTGCCCCTGGGTTCAATCTCCAGTACTGAAAACAACAACAACAACAACAAAAAAAACACAACAAAAACAAACAAAAACCAAGAATTATCAATTGAGGTAATGTGCTAGAGCTAAAGGCATGGTAAAGGCATGGAAAAAAATCATTAAAAGAACATCTGTAGTGGAAAAGTAAACTAGGAACATATCAGGTTGGGTCTTGTTTGTATGTTGCATTTAAAAAATATGGTCTTTAGGACTGGGATTGTAACTCAATGGTACAGCACTTGCCTAGCACATATGAGGCACTAAGTTCAATCCTCAGTATGACATAAAAATAAATAAATAAAATAAAGGTGTCCATCTACAACCTAAAATTTTAAAATTAATTAATTAATTAAAAGAAAAGAAATATGGTCTTTAAATGTGAAGAAAACCAAAGCAGTTGATATGACAAGATTTATACCAAGTCTCCTCAAAGCTGCTGTGAAGCTATTTTAATAATTCCAAAAGTATAAATGCTACACACATAAAAATATTTAAGGTGTAATTATTTTAAATGCTGATGTATCATATTAAAATTCGGTATAGCCACTATCTTATGCTCTAGCTGATTTTTTCAGCTGTCACTAAAAACTAATCAGTTGCTGCTCAGTGCCTTCAAAAATTGCATATGTAACCCTAGCTTTAAGATCACACAAAGAATAAGGTTTGGATGCACAGGTAACAGTTCTGATGTGACCATCACCTCCCCCAACACACAATAAAGGAAATTATTAGAATCAAGCAATTTTATTAGAGTACATATCAATATGGTACTGGAACTTGAAAACTGCCATTTTTCTTAAATAGATGAAAAAGTAGGGCTATTCAAAATATTTTGGCCTACTCCTATCAAACCATGTCACTTCCTAGCACTACTGGGCAAAATAAGGTAGAACTGTATGTACACTACAAATTCTATGCTTAAAAACAAAACAACAAACAAAAAAACTAGACTAAGTTACTATAAAACTTACCTGTGGAATACTTTTTAGAGCTTACAATGTGCTTCAGCAAAAACCTAAGATTATATTGAAATCCTACCCAGAATATTAAGCTTTAAGGAAAATTCAATGTGAGTTAATGGTCCTAACTATTGGCTTTAGTTGCACATTGTGATGCAGACTATGTGGAGATGGTGGGCAATACAATTCTAATTCGAAGTGAAATGAGCCCATATTTTCTTTTCTTTTTGGCACTGGGGATTGAACCCAGGGGCACTTAAACATGGAACTACATGCCCAGACCTTTTTACTTTTTATTTTGAGATGGGGTCTCACCAAATTGCTTAGGGCCTCACTAAGTTACTGAGGCTGGCTTTGAACTTGTGATCCTTCTGCCTCAGCCTCCTGAGTCGCTGGAATTATAGGCATGCGCCACCACACCTGGCTTGGAACCCAGGTCATTAATGTACATATATAGAAAAAATTCAATATTAAATCATCCTATTTCCCAAATCACAGGCAAACAAATATACTATTTTTTATCACATTTTATAATGGGCTGTAGACCTACTGATTCTACTTCTAAAAATGTACCCTAAGGAAAAATAATGCCTACCCTAACTATATGATCAAGTTAAACAGCGGCTTTTCTTACCACATATACTTACCGTTTAGATTTCTCTAAGAAGTATTTTGGAGTTGTACTAATACTTTCCCTTTCCAGTGGTTTCTTAATCATCTTTTTCTTTTGTTTGCTGAAAGTTACAATGTGGGAAAGGAAATAAATTAAGCACAACTTCATTTTGAAAAATAACAGCTAAGATTCAATTTGATTCTTGATCACAAAATTCATTTTTTAACTACTTACAGGTTTAAGGTGGAGCTATATCCATTGTAATAAACTACCGCTTAGAGAGAATCTCAAAGGGATGATAAATACACTCAACTTTAAAAAAAGGCATTGATTGTGATTAAAGTAGGTGACTTTTACCTGATATGAACAAGCATTAGAATATGATTTTGGTCAATTAACTGTTTTATACTATTTTATGAACTAAATTCTAAGCATATTTCACTCACGTTGATTCCTTTTTTTTTTTTTTTTTTTTGTGATACTGGGGATCGAACCCAGGGCCTTGTGCTTGCCTTGCAACTACCAACTGAGCTATCTCCCCAGCCCTGATTCCAATTTCTTAAAAGCCTGAATAGTTAAAATTTCAAGAATGAAAAAACAGACAAGGAAAGAAAACAGTATTCACAAGTGTTTAGAAGCAGTGTTTTTATCTTAAAATGCCCTGCATGTGGCACTACTGTTAGAATTATAATGTCTAGAGAAGGTACAATCAAGATTGTAGGAAGACATGTGTACACCCATATTCACAGCAGCTAAAATGTGGAAGCAACCTAGGTGTGCACCAACAGATAAATGGATAAATAAAATTTGGTACATGCACACAGTAGAATATTACTCAGGCCTTTAAAAGGAGGGAAATTTTGACTATATTATGTAGGTGAACCTTGAGGACATTATGGTAGATGAAATAAGCCTGTTGCAAAAAGATGAATACTTTTATGATTCTATTGAGACAGTCAAAATCAGAGGCACATAATAGGCCCTAGCTGGGGTCTAGGGACAGGAAAATGGGGAGTTACTGTGTAATGGATATAGAAGTTTTTTAAGAGGAAAAGAATCTTGGAGATGGATGGTGGTGATGACTGCGTAATGTAATGAATGTATTTAACGTCAGTAAACTGTACATTAGTAAACTGTACAAATGGTTAAGATGGTAAATTTTAATGTGTATGTATGAGTATGCAACAATGAATCCCACTAATATATATGTACAATTATAATGCACCAATAAAATATTTTTTAGAGATGGTAAATTCTGGGGCTGGGATTGTAGCTCAGTGGTAGAACATTTGCCTAGCATGTGTGAGGCAGAGTTGACCCTCAGCACTGCATAAGAAATAAATAAAATATTGGTACTATGTCCATGTACAACTTAAAAAAGAGAAGATGGTAAATTTTATTATGTATTTTTATCACACACTCAAAAAATAATAAGGGGCTGGGGTTATGGTTCAGTTGGTAGAGTGCTTGCCTTGCAAGCACAAGGCCTGGGTTCAAACCCCAACACGGCAAGAAAAAAAAAACAAAAACAAACAAACAAACAAAAAAACGGCTGGAGGTAGAGCTTAGGGGTAAGAGTGCTCACCTATCAATCATGATAGGTTTTGATCCCAGGCACCACAAAATAAACAAATTAATTAAAAATGAATTTTAAAAAACCCACACAACAAAAAACTGGATGTTGAACAAGAATGGAAAGGAAAAGGACATATCCAGTTTGACACCATTTATAGGAGATCCCTGACCAGGATGGGTTGACTTGCAATTTTTAAACTTTTATGATGATGCAAAAATGACACACGTCCAGTAGAAACTGTATTTGAGTTTTGATTTGTTCCTGGCTAGCACTATGCAGTACAATATTCTCTTGCAATGTTGGGCAACAGCAGAAAACCAAAGCTCCCAGAGAACCACTCAAACATGAGGGTAAACAACTGATACTCTGAGTACTGGGTTGCTAAGCTATGATGTTCAGTAAGTTAGGTATATCAAATGCATTTTTGACTTACAACATTTGAACTTACTGTGGGTTTATCAAGATGTAACCCCACTGTAAGGAGCATCTATGTATAAGATCAAAAACGTGTAAAAGTAAACAATATACTGTTTGAAGACACATACTATAAAATAAATAAAAGGCAAGAAAACAAAAAACAACAATGTGTATGCAAACAGAAAGAGAAGGTAAATTCATGTTAATACCTTAGTAGTTTCTGGAAACCTTTTATATATTCTGGTACAGGACATCCAGCCTGCTGTATAACATTGGCAACACTGAAAAGGAATCCCACAAACAAACTTGTATCTTGTCAAATTGATTTTTATGTATATAAACCCTCTGTACAACATAAAAGAAACTATAAATACATGAAGTAATCCAGTAAAGTGTTCCAGTATTTTATCAATCATCACCAGATACAAACGTGGATTACTGAGAAAACTATTCATTGGACTAAAATCATGTATTGATGAAGAACTTTAGATAGCAACCACTTCAACATTAATCAAGTCGTAAAAAGTTACTAGGCCCATCATGGAGGAAATACTGAATGAAGTCAGTGTTATGCTTAAATTTATTAAGCGGTAGTGTTTACTATGGAATTTAAGCTTTTCATGTATACTAACTTATTCACTCCTCACAAGAACCCAATGTGGTAAATACTATCATAACCCCCATTTCATAGATAGAAATTGAGGTGCATAGTTACAATAAAGTTGGGGTTGCTAAGGAGACCTTAGGTGGATCCAAGCTGTTGGAATACACCTGTTACCTAAACATGTGAAAGGTGCTCAAAGCAATACTACTTCCAAGTTCTAATAATAAAAGGAAAAATAAGACTGGTCATTTTTCCTTTTTCTATGGTTAAAATTTAGCTGCCTAAAACCATTAACAGAATTTGAGACATAGCTATTTTGTAATTATCTGTTAATAGAATTTACACTGAAAAATAATGAGACAATTTTGCCAATTGGATACTAAGGTACTATTCCTAATTTACCTTCTTAATAATGGTTTATCATCTTCAGTGAAAAATGTAACAGCTTTTCCCTTATGACCTGCTCTTCCAGTTCGACCTAAGGGAAATCAGACCATAAAGCATTTTTGGGGGGTTCCAAAGGGACTACAGATGTTCACAAAAAAAGTTACTGAATTTTCATAGCACTAAAAAGTGAGTATTTCTAAAGGATAGATGAGTAGGCAGCATAGGGAAAGAAAAAAAAAACAAAAAGGTAACTCACCTATCCTGTGGATATATTCCACTGAGCTGGTTGGAAAATCATAATTGATTACCAAATTCACACCTTTAAAATCAATTCCTCTTGCAAGCAAGGCTGTACAAATAAGAACCCAGATTTTTCCTGCTCTGAAGCTGTGGACTGTATTATCTCTCTGGTTAAGAAAATATATATTTAATGCTTTAGTACTATGCTAGGAATGAAAAATGGGCACTTCATAAATTTAAAGCCAATATTTCTTTAAGGTTTTGATAGTATACATTTACCTGCTGCTGTGTTCTTTCTGCATGAATAACATCCACATTAATACCTTCATATATGAGCTCATGAAAAAGTTCTTTAGCTCTTTCAATGGACTGAACAAAAACAAGTACAGGTGGACTGAAACCCTTTTAAAAGAACAAAGGCAAAAGTCAGCACACGTAACTCATAAGCAATAATACAACCAACCAGTGTTTCATAATAGGATTTTAATTCACAAAAGAATCCAAATAAACTTATTGCACTATCATTGCCAAATTTCTCAGGCCAGTGGTTTAAATCTGCCTCCATCTCCTCCCCACCCATTCTCTACGTTAAGTTCTTTCCACTTAATTTTAACTGTATTCTTCATCATGCTAATTCTAATCAACTTGTCTAATTCCTTTTTGCCACAATAAGGGATGTCCACTCTGAAACAATCATTTCTTGGTTTATATGCCTCAGAATTTTGGTTCTGCTTGTAATATAAAAACTGTTTCTTCATTTTCTATATAGGTTTCATGGTAGTAACTCTTAAGTGATGGGAGGTGAGGCCACACTGAGTTTCATTTTAATCTGTCTACCTTCTTTTCCTCCTACCCTCCCCTTCCTTCACATGCCATCCAAGGAGAAGACCCGTTCCTTGGTCTTGTAAATGTATCTAAGAGGCAGGAGTAGAGCCACTGTCTCCAATGAAACAGAAATGGTAGATCTGTAATTGTGGGCAACTATCAACTCTTGTTACAACCCTGCCACCCCTTGCTGTGTGTATATATTTAATACTTTGTTCTTCATATATGAAAGATCCAGTGTTGGAATTCTTTGGTGTAAATAAACGTTTGGTTTTATTTATTAAAAAAAAACAAAAAAACCTGTTTCTTTAATTCATTGTTTTTATCCTAATTTTGATAGTTCCCTACAGCTTAGTCTCTAAGTTCTCTTAAATAATCTTTATCTTATTATGTAAAATAAAATCTCAGTATCAACTACAAACTCTAAGCAGACTGTTTTTATATCATTATACTCAGTCTCTTTCAAACCAAGTTTCTGTATCTCCAAATGCCTGTATTAGTGCTTCTTAGCCTTTTTATTTTGGCTTACCTACTCCTTTTGGCATCTAATGAAGTGAGGCACTGCATGCCTATAATCCCAACAGTTCAGGAGGCTGAGGCAGGAGGATCAAAGCCAGCCTCAGCAAAAGCGGGCTGCTAAGCAACTCAGTGAGACCCTGTCTCTAAATAAAATACAAAATAGGGTTGGGGCTATCATTCAGTGGTTGAGTGCCCCTGAGTTCAATCCCCAGTACCAAAAAAAAAAAAAAAAAAAAAAAAAGAAAGTGATGAGGCTTTCTAACTGGCAACCACTTTATTCATACAAAATCTGACATACAATTTCACAGACTTCCCTAAGTTCATATATAGCTAAAAAATCTCTGCTGTATTATGTCTGTAATGATTATCTTTGAAAACCTTAAAATTTTGTAGTGGCAAATGATATTCCTAAGAATGTCAATAAAATGAATACATATAGAATTTATTATATGCCAGGCCCCATTTTAATTACTATGTTTATATTAACTCACATATTATTAACAATTCTATAAGGTAGATATTATCCCACCTTACAGATAAGGAAACTGGAACAGAGGGGAGTTAAATTACACAAAAGTAGAATGCTGGAAGTAGAATTTTAATCCAGGTAGTCTGGCTCCAAAGTTCAGAACCTCTAAAGCATTCTATTTCTATCATCTCCAGTTACTTAAAAATACCTTTCCCATTCATTTTCCAACTATCCATCCCTAAAGGCTGTCATACTTGTTTATTTTCTCTTCGTCTCTGCTCAGTCTAATTTAATGGCCTGATAATTATTTTCCTTACTTTCAGCCTTTTTCTTTACACCCATCTTACATGCTATTGTTTGACTAATATTCCTTAAGAATTATGTGGCCACATTCTTCAAAAATGTTCAGTGCTCTCAACCTGACCCCAACGTCACTGTCCAACCTGACACTTAAATCCCCTCCATACACCCTGCCTTAGACATGTAACCTCTTAATTAGTTTCCAGACATATGGTATGCACCTCCACTTTTTCAAGTTTTATTTAGGCTGCTCTCTGAATCAGTAACATTCTCCTCCTCCACCATTTGTCCTACAGACCCTCTTTCAAGGCTCTGATTAGTAGGATACTTTCTATAAGGCTTTCCCCAAACAATTAAGCTTATCCCAATGGTCCCATTATGACTCTATGGATGCTCAAGAAAAATACTTTTGCTTTTTACAGCATTTTATCACAAACTATATTATACAACTATATTTACTTTATCCCCCAAATAAGACTAAATTTCAGGGTGCAGAATTTATACTTCTTTTTGCTTACTATATGACCTACAGTAATTAACTTTTCAACTATGGCTTCTACTCAGCACTTACTAAAGGCAAAACAAAAGAAATCCCAGTGTCTCACTCATTCTACAGTGTCCCTAGTTCTTTTGTAACAAACCAGCAGTAGGATGGGGAAATGAATGGGACATATATACAGATGTAGAAAAATGTGTCTTTCAGAGCCTCAGGTGGGTCTTTTCCTAGTCCACTCTGAGGCAGGAGAGGCGGACTCCGCACCACTGGGCCACTAAGTAGGAGGCAGTATGATGATAAGGTAGTGTAGAGACTCCCACCAGTAATACAAGACTTGGTGAACCTTACCACAACCCAAGAGTGTATTAAAATATACCTTTTTAACAAGTTCTCTCATGGCCAAAAGTTTTCCAGTCTCAGACCCAACGAAGAGAAGTTCTTGTTCTACTGTCTCTACTGCAGAATTCCTGAGAAGAAAATATACCTTGTAGTTTATGAGAGCCAATTTTTGCTCCTTTCCACTGAACTCTAAAATAAATCAACAGATTTATAAAGAACTCCAGTAAAATCAACTTTACCACTGTCAACATAAGTAAATAGTTACACTTTAATTTGAAAGTAGAACTGTTATTTTAATGTTTTGTTCTGTGGTTGGGGGTGTGGCATTTGCCTGGCACATATGAGGCACTGGGCTGGATCCTCAGCACCACATAAAAATAAATAAATAAAGGCATTGTGTCCATCTACAACTAAAAATTTATTTAAAAAAATGTTTAGTTATAATTATAAAAATGTTATCTTAAGGAAATTTTTAGAAAATATTAAAGTTATATAAGCCAGGTACAGTGGTTCATGTTATAATCCCAGCTACTCTAGAGGCTGAGGCTGAAGGATTGTGAGTTTGAGCCCAGGCTAGGCAACACAGTGCGTCTCCATCTCAAAACAAAACAAAACATAAAACAACCACAAAATAACAAAATATATATGAACAAAAAAAAAATTAAATAAACTGCCTACAATTCTACCATTTCACTATAAATTTTGATGTTTCATTGTATTCTACTCATTAATTTTCATGTGATTATTAAAAAATTCTAAATGTGAAATTATTGGGTAAAATAATGAGAACATTTTTAAGGTTGTCATTCTATATGGCAAAAACTTTCTTCCTAATGATTAGTGGGAGGTTATATATACAATGATGATTAGGGGAGAGGTATTAAGGCTTTATAATACCCTGAGCTTCGGTAATATATTATGATATATAATTTTTCCCATTCTGCTGTTTGCCTTTAGTTACACTTATGGTAAATTTGCTCTGCTTTCTTTTTATGAATTTAAAGTTTAAAGTAGACAGGATATTCTTTGTTGTCCCATTTTGCTTCTTTTTTTTTGGGGGGGTGAGAGGCCCGGGGATGGAGTTTATGTTGCCCAGGCTGGCCTTGAACTCTTGAGCTCAAGTGATCCTTCTGACTCAGCCTCCCAAGTAGTTAAAACTACAGGTGCATGCCACTACATCCAGTTTTTGTTTCCATTTAATACTGTATCATGAGTACTTTTTCATATAGCTACAGTTGTCATACTTATTGTTTCACTGTTGTATAATATTCTGTTGGGTTACAGTATCATAATTTCCCTGAACTTTTTCTACCAGTGTACAATTATTTAATATAAAATGCTCCCCTCCCCCAAATTCTTCTCCCTCCCTTCCTTCTTCCTTCCTTTTTTCTTTTTGGTGTTGGGAATTAAAGCCAGCGCATCACACAGGCTCTACCACTGGCTACGATCCCAGACGCTACCGAAACATTTTTAAAAAGAAATTATAAATCAATCAAATCCGACTTAAAAAAAAAAACAACAAAAAAAAGTTTAAGTAAAACTCTTTCTTACATAAAACTCCCATGCCAAACAAACTATCTCCCTGATTCTAAGAGTCACTTGTATCAGAAAACAAATCAGTGAGATAATGTGCAAGAACAATTAATTACCTTGCTCCAATGGATACAGTAATAATATTATCCAGGTTGAGTCTGCACCACTGTTCAACATCATATGCAAAGGTTGCACTGAACATAGCTCTTCTGACCTTGTGGGATGTGCAGGCCAGGAAAATGAAAGCCAGCTGGTCTCTAAACCCAGTTTTGCCATCTTCAAATAGTTTGTCTGATTCATCTACTACCAGCCACTCAACACTAATAAATAACAAAACAACTTGTAAATATTAAAGTAGAAGATTCAAGACACTTCACTAAACTGTGGGGACACAAGAGGAAGTCAAACCATGATTCTGCTTTTCAGATCCATTTTATCATACCAGAACAGTATAAGAAAAACAAGCATGAAAAATGTAAAAACAAAATAAACCTAACTCAATGAACTTATCCTATTAACTTCAAAGATGAGGTTCTATTACTACAACAGAGTTTTGCATAAATCTTATAAACCTCATAAACCATCATCTTTGCTGAAAGATGAGCAAAGGTTTAGGGCAATCAAAATGCTTATCAAAATGTGCAATGTTCTTCCAGACTAGATACTTATTTTTTCTGAGTTTAATGAAAACTGTTATTCTCCACATCAACACTGACTTAAGTTAGCAAACAAGCAAGTTCCAAAGGGAAATAATACACGTAACTAAGAACAAAATATAAACAACTAAATGAAAAACACACATAAAGACATTAAAATATTATTTGTACCTTGTTAGGTCTATTCCTGGTGGATCTTGCTTTAATAAATAGATTAGTCGATTTGGAGTAGTCACAAGAATATCTACAGGAAACAAATGATAAAAACTGCAAAAATAAGTTGCACCACTTTTCTGGGGGTGGTAGTGGTGGTGGTACTGGGGCTTAAACCCAGAGGTGCTTTTTATTTTGACTCAGTAAGGGTCTTGCTAAGTTGCTGAGGCTGGCCTTGAACTTGGGAGCTGCCTGTGTCAGCTTCTTGAATCATTGGGATTATAGGCCTGTACCCACACCCGCTAAGTGCATCCCTCTTGAAAGAAATTAAGCCTTCTGAATCTTAGTCAGTAACCTTTCATGCAAAGGGGAGAGAAAAGTTATTGACATAGAAGTTATTCCTCATTAGTAAGCTAATACACATTTGTTTTTCATGACAGCATAAACTACCATCTTCCTACTCTCCTGTTCTTATATTTGGGAAATCTCAACTTCTAAGAGGCAAGAAGACTATATAACCCAACAATTTGATTTTCAAACTCCCTCATACATAGGAAAATCCTTTCTTTAAATGAAATTTTACTCAGAAGCTCAAGAAAAAAGATAAAAGCTGATTATTTGGTTGCTATAAGAACAAGGAGGTAATCCATTTTTACCTGCAAGAGTATTTTCATGGCAGATTAAAAATCAATACTATAAAGCAGGGTTTCTCAACCTTAGCACTGTTGACATTTTGGGTCAGATAACTCTCTTTTGAAGAGGGCTATCTGGGGTATTATAAAATATTTAACAATATCCCTGGCCTCTACCCACTATATCCGCTATTGGCTTCCCTTCCAGTTGCAACAATTAAAAATGTCTACAGATATCCACAAATGTCCCCATGGTGAATGGAGATAGGCAAAATCATCTCACCACTGATATATATTTATATCACCATTGAGTGGAAGAGGGAGATCTTTCAGTTTCTTTAAAAAATAAAACTAATTACATACATAAATTACATACATAAAAGTTGGCTTTTAACAACTCTGATGTGATGATCAGGATATTTATAACTTCCAAATCCCTTACATGCTCTATATCCCAAGCATGAATTTCTCACCAAACTTCTTAGATGATTTAGGTCCGAATTTCTTGGTTGCTACTGCTGCTTTGTGGATCATGTGTATCCTGAATCCTGTTCCCTCAGAGATTTTAATTAACTCTCGGTGAATCTGAAACACAAAATGATAAAAACATGAGGTGTTATGATACTTGGATAGGGTGTGTAGTGACTTACATTATCAATAAATTTACCAACTCATAAATATCTCAAATTAAACCTATAATAATGTGCTGATTAACCTAGCAGAGGTCAGCATTTTAGAAAAGGGCCAAAGAGGACTCAGTGGTTTCTTCAAGACTTAATAAAATTTTAGAAATACATCCCAGGAGTCTTTCAATTTCAAGCATCTTGTAACAATTACTGAAGAAGTATAAATGCTAAAATTATCATACTTTAGAAAATTATAAGAAGTCTTATAAGACTGACCCATTTGCAGGAATATACAGAACACTCTATACAGAATATTTGATTATGACAGAAGACTTGGTCTTATTATTACGATTTTTTAAAATGGGCCTTATTCCTTTGAGATCCTTTTTATTAACCTTGCTATGCTCACTGAAGCAAACACAAATGCATTCTCTAAAAGCTGTAAGTCATACCTGGCTGGCAAGTTCTCGTGTTGGGGATATGATCAGGGCTCTGAAGCCTTTATTTGCAGGTTGTTTCAGCTGCATTAAAATGGGAATGCTAAAAGCTAAAGTCTTCCCAGATCCTGTTGGAGCAGAAGCCAGAAGTTCCCGACCCTAAAAATGTAAAGTAAGTATAAGGAAAAGTATATAAAAATTTCAGAGCCTGGTCAAATAATTCTGTCAGCCATAATAACAATAAAATTAAAATTTAACAAATCCAACAGTTCAAGTCCTATTCACTTTTCTCTCTTTTCCTATATTTGTTTTTCTATCACTCTCCATTCTTGCTATCACCACCCCAATAGTCTCTGAGCATTGGTGTTTAAGTCCAGTTGAGTGGGTGAACAATGTAAACAACTAAAATCCAAAGAGACCATTGAACTCTTTCATAAAAGCAAAATCACAGAATCAACTTATTATCCTGACACTTTTATTCCTCAATCCCTAGGGAGGATTTTGTTAAACAACAAGGTTAGAAATCAAAAGTGGCAATGACCTACCAGGAATTTATAGGTAACAATGCATTGTTGAAGCTCATGAAATTGTGCACTTAAAATTTATGCATTTTATTATACATATACTTAAATAGTTAAAAGTATTGAGAAAGAAACTAAGTTGGGTTATGTACAAGAATTAAAAGCATCTGTATTTCTGAAGTAGCTTCTGGACATTATAAATCCAATCAACAATGTAAAGATAAAGCATACTCCCTATCCTTAGAGGATTTACATGCAGCAAGAAAAAGAACAAGCACTCTCTCTGCTTTCTTGCTGCCATGAACTGAGTAGCTAGTTCAGTCATGCCCTTTAGCCATGATGCTCCACCTCACCTTGGGCCCAGAGCAACAGAGTCAGTCAACCATGGATTGAACCTCTGAAACCTGCTTAAGTTGTTTTTCAGGAAAAGCTTCCAACTCAAGGATGGTATAAAACCAGCTTTTCAAGAATGGACATGAATAGAAGCCAGATCATCCAGACCTTTGATGTCTCAGGCTTAAAATCCCCCATGCAGATGATGATACCTTCTACCAAAAATATGTGTGTGAAGAGGAATGATGACTGTCTATACTGTGCAAAAGAACCCTAGAAATTTCCCTTCTTGCCATCCCATTAACATGCTGTATCTCCCTTCTCCCTTTCTTTAAATTCCCCCAAAACAAGCTGATCAGGGAGGCAGATCTGAGCTTCTGGTCTCCTGGCCCAGTGACACAAAATGTCTTTTTTCTTTTTGAAAACACACACACACGATGCAGAACTGAGGGTGGAGTGAGGAGGGAAATGGTGTTGATAAAGGAAAAAGATTAACATGTAATTGTAGTGATTCAGACAAGTTTAGGTTTAAGACAAGGAGGATTTCAAGGAGAGAGGGAAGAGAATGAGCAAACACATAGAGAAGGAATGTTACAGGCATCCTACACCTTCATACTCACATGCAGCATAACTGGAATGGCTTGCATTTGGATTGGTGTAGGTGTTTGGAAGCCTGCACCTAGAATGTTCTGAAGCAGTCGAGAATTTATTTTATATTCCTGGTCTAACTGCTGAAATGTAGTAATTGGGTCAGGAAGATCAGTTCCTTGGATATGAATTTTGTGTTTATTTCGGAAGAAGTTTATCTGAAAAGTAAAGCAAAGGGGCCACCATTGATATGGTCAAATAAATACATTCTTAGATGTAAAACAGTAACAGTTTCTGAGATAAGCTTCAGCAGCATATGAAACTTTCTGATTAAATCAAAGTCCCAAAGCAACATAGATGGTAAATATATTTCATGCCCTTTCATAGACAGAAGACCTTCCTAATAAAACTACCCATGCTTTCTTATTAATGTGTCACTGCCAGGAGTAATATGTTATTCATACAAGTGTGCTATTGTCATAGTCATCACTTATAATCTTACATAAATTTCTACAAGGTAAGCACTGAATCCATCATTTTCTTTATATGGCGCTTGGCATACAAGTGCCAATGTTTTTTAAGAAAATGCTTTTAAAAAAACTCTAAAACAAACAAACACAACTCTTAAAAATTGAGTGCCAAAAATGGCGTCTAGAAGTATTGATTTGGTATGTGTCCTCATTCTCTGTCTCAGACAGTCAAATTCTAGTTTCTGGATTAGAGGAGCACGCTGCAATGATCCCTAAAGTTAGTTAGCTACACACACCTCTCCATCAGCAACATGGCAGGTATACAGCAGACACATTGATGGTATATTTGATGTTTCCTCTATATCCACATTCCCTTATTCCCAAACTACAGAACAGGTTTCTTAAGAATTCTAACCTTCTAATCTGTATCAGAGGAAATCCTTCTAAAGCAGTAAACTCAATATAGAAAGAGTCAAATTTTGTTTATCAAACAGGATTAAGAAGTTTGAGGAATTTAATTCAAAAAATACTAGTAATCTTAAAATTTGAGCAGGTCAAAAATGGTTAAACACATATACACATACCTATACCTATCTAAATAGATAATCTTTAATTATAATAAGCTTTTAAACTTTTCAGTCACAGCACAAATATCTACTTGCTTTAAGTTGCCATTGACGTAAAACCTAAACCTAAACAAATGTAATTAATCTTCTATGGTCACAAAACTACATTCACTTTTACCAACAGAAATAACCCAAATATAGTGAAAAAGTTCCTAGCTCAGAAAAACATAAACTTCAAGGGCTAAGACATTTTTCTCACCTTTTCCTTTCTGAGATGTTCCAACTTTCCTGAAGATAGTTTATTTTCTCCTTTAACATTTTTATCTTCAATCTTTGCTTCCATAGATGATACCCACTGTATAGTATTATCTTCTTGAGAAATAATTTCTAAAATACATTTTTAAAATTAAATGATTTTAAATACAATGGTCTTGGATGTAGCAAACAGGCCATATTTTCACACTACACAATAAAAAATACTAGCTGATGCAACTAGATAAAAGAAAGTAATAGGCAAGTTGTGTTGATTATCAGAGCTCTAAAGCTTAATCTCTTTTCTTTTTGGTTTCTTCAGTTGCATAATATGTAGAGGTAAAATGTATACTTGAAAAGAGAGATTAATTGAAAAACTACATGAACAGTAAGGCAGTTAGCTTCTTTATATCCAACAACCAGCTACAAAGAGGATAAAAGAAAGATTTCACTTACAATAGCAATGAACACAACACAATACTTAGGACGACTCAATGTTGTAAAGATAGCAATTCTCCATGCATCTATAAATAACACTAATTCAATTAAAAGTAGATAGGATCGTTTTGGTAACTGAACTAGATGACTACTGTGTATATGGGGGAACAAATAATAAAAGAATAACCTTAAAAATTTCAAGAATAATGAGCAAAGTGTTCCACTGGAATTTTTAAATAAGTTTTTCCACTGCACTGAACTTAAGTGACATACAATAAACTACATATATTTTAAAGTATATTTTGGGACTGGGAATGTAGCTCAGTGATAGAGAGCTTGTCTAGGATGTGTGAGGTTCTGGGTTCAATTTCCAGCACCATACACATACAAGGATATAATTTGATGGGTTTTGACATATGTACATATATTCATTAAGCCATCAGCACATTTAAGGTTACTTTTATCACCCCCCAAATTTCCTCATGGCCTCCTGTAATCTATTGCTCCATCCCTAGAAAACTTCCAATTTAATTCCTGTCACTACATTTTTATAAAAATGGAATCATGTAGTATGTACTAATTTTAGTCTAGCTTCTTTTATTCAGGATAGTTATTTTGAGATTCATCTGTGTTAAAGGTATCACTAACTTAACATGTTATTACTAGGTAGTATTCTATTATATGAACATATAATTTGTTTATTCTTCATCTGCTGAAGGACATATGGATCATTTCCAGTTTGGGACTATTACAAATGAAGCTGTTATGAACATTTGTATACCCGTCTTCCTGAGGACATTCTTTCCCTTCTCTTAGGTAAATACCTATGAGTGGAATAGTATATGTTTAAATAAAAAAAAAAAAAAAAATCCCAAACTGTTTTCTAAGGTAATTGTATTGTTTTATTATCAATAGTGTGAGAGTATATTTCTATATATTTTTGCCTACATTTGGTATAGTCAGTCTTTTATTTTCAGCCATTCTAATGGGTATGCATTGGAGTTGAAGTTTATTTAAATTTGCCTGATGACTAATGATGTTGTATATTCATCTTTTATATGCTATTGCTATGTGGATATCATCTTTGATGAGTAGATACAAGTTTGATAGACATGTTGCAAGTATTTTTTCCCCTTTGGCTCGACTTTTCATTTTCTTAATGCTCTCTTTTGATGAGCAAAAATTTTCAATGTCCAATATATCAATTTTTCCCTATGGTTTGTGCTTTTTGTGTTCTAAGAAATCGCCACATACCTCAAGGTAACAAAGACAGTTTTCCTATTTTCTTCTAGAATCTATCTTCTATAGATTTTGCATTTCAGTCTGTTTCAAGTTAGTTTCTGCATACAGTCTGAAATAAGGGATGATGTCTACTTTTCTCTATACCGATCCTGCAAAATTTGCTGAAAAGACTTTCTTTTTTAATTGGATTGCCTTAGCACCTTTGATGAAATCTAAGTGATCATATGTATATATGAGTCTATGGACTCAATGCTCTGTTTGATCTATTTATTTCTTTGGTAATATCAACTACCTTGATTAGTGTAGTTAGTTAATTTTAAAGTAAGTCTTGAAATCAGATAGGGTTAAGTCTTCCAAATTTATCTTTTTAAAAACTACACTGGTTATATGAAGTCCTTCAATAATTTCTACAAAAGAGTCTTCTGAAATTTTAATTGAGACTGAACTAACTCTATAGATCACTTCAGGGAGAAAATAGTTTCCCAGTCAAAAACATGATATGCCTTGCTGCTCTATTAGATCTTTTTATAATATAAGGTCACAGTGATGAAAACAAGCTTGTGTATAAATACAGAAAGGAATGTTCCTCTTCCTCCAATGGAAGAGGAACAGAGCCTAGGACAGACCTGAAAATTAAAGTTGAAGACAACAAAAAAGTTATATTGAAATCCAATAGGGAAAAGATAGATTATTGAGATAATCTATCACAGGATCAAAGATTTCAATATAACAAAATGAAATTACAAATAAGGGAGAATTTAAAAAATAATAATAAACTTAAATGTCAGAACTGCCCCCCCCCAAGATATACAGAAGATAAATTAAACTATAAAATGGCAAAAAAAAAAAGAAAAAAAAAAAAAAAAAGATAAAGGGCACATGACAAACTGAGGAACATTTCTGGTTAACATATGAAGTTTAATAAATTGAGAAATAAATGAATAATCTGGCACAAAGAAGGTACAAAATACACGAAGAGAAAATATACAGAAAGAGAAAATTCTCATATATTGCTGGTGTCTATCACGATGAATAACTTAAAAAGTATATTCCCTTTATAGATAGTTGGCACTAACATATCCAAATCATTACCAATTCACAAGATCGTAAATCTTCCAATTAAAAATAGATATATGTCCTCCTGAGTGTGTAGTACACTCCTGTAATTCCAGTGACCTCAGAGGCTGAGGGAGGAGGATTCAAATTGGAGGCCAGCCTGGGCAACTTGACAAGACTATGCCTCAAATTAAAAAATAAAAGAGAACTGGGGATATAGTTTAGTAGAAGAGTGCCCTGGGTTTAATTTCCAGTAATGCTAAAAAAAAAATAAAAAAAAATAGATATATGCCTAAATATTATATCATAGATCGATGTTCTATACACATTAGATGCTAAATGGTTCTAGTATCTATCTGTGTATTTCTGGCTACCTAACATTTAAATCTTTTTGCCAAGTTTAATGCATGTTTTTCTCATTAATAGAGGGGAAAGATTTTATTAAACCCCCTTGCAGCCATTGTAATAGCATTTACATTGTATCAGCAATGTAAACAAATCTGGAAACAAAATAAATATCTGTCACACAGGAACTTGTCAAATCAATTATGGGTCAACCCTATAATGTATGATAGGATACTACGTTATGTTACACTGAACAAAATGGTATATGTCCTACTGATAAAATGTTTTGGGTGAATAGTTCTGCAATATCTAAACTTAAAATAAATCTATTTTTTAACTCTACAATTCCACTTATAAGAATTTATTGGATGATATTCTCACATATACACATTAAGTAGAGCAACATTTCTGGTAACACACAGCAAAAATGTAGAAATGACCTAAATATCCATCACAGAGGAACATGTTAAATTCTTTTTTTGTTGGGTGAGATACTTGGGATTAAACCCAGAGCCTCACGAATGCAAAGCATGTGATCTACAACTGAGCTACAGTCCCAGTACCTTAAATCAGTTCTTAAATCAACTACGGAATGTATAGTGAGATACTATACTGTGTTAAAAATGAACAAAGAGGGGCTAAGGTTGTGGATCAGTGGCAAAGCACTTGCCTAGCATGTGTATAAATAAATAAAATAAAGGTCCATTGACAACTAAAAGAATATTAAAAAAAAAAAAAAAATTAACAAGGAGGACATTTCCTACTGATTCCAAACAATTTTCAAGACACATACACACACACACACACATATATAAAAATATAATTTTTTTTAGGAGGAAAAAAAAAGGTTGGTCACCATGGCATGTACCTGTAACCAGGGAGACTGAGGCAGGAGGACTGTGAGTTTAAGGCCAGCCTAGATAATATACAGACTCTTTCTCACAAAAAAAAAAAAGGCAGGGGGGAAGAGGGAGATTCATATTATAATGTGTATATAGAATATTCATGTTTATAGACTATATAAGCATGTAAATAATTCATTTTTTTAAGGAATACATTAGTGTATATATAAATAAAATAGCTCTAGAAATATACAAAAGAAATTTGATTAGCAGTGGTTGCCCCTGGAGAAATATAGAACTGGAGATAAAGAGTGGGAAGGAAATTTACTTGTCATCATACCTGTATAACTTAAGTATCTACTTCACAAAAAAATGGTACAGGGCTAGGAAACAATAGATATTTAACAGAAAAAGAAAAATATTCCTACAGTGTAGTATAGAAAGGAGAAATCGCATGACAAAGAGGCAGAGTAAGACCAGACAAGTAAAAATAATTGAAATATAAATTCCAGTAAAGCGTATGAAAAGATGCTGAACCCCACCAGTAATCAAAAAAATATAAATAAAAAAGTTCCATTCATTATACTGGCAAAAAATTTAACAACAATAATATTCATCATTGACAAAGGTGTGGGAAATAATTTTGTAGTTTATGTTGAAAGGAGTTTGCTTATCTTTTTACTAAGGATATTATTCTACAGAAATAAAAGCACATGTGCAAAAGGATATATGTATGAATATCTTTACTGTAGCAATCTTTGTCATGGCAACTATATGGAAACAATCTGAATGTCAACAACTGAAGAATAGTTCTATATTGTTTGACTTATAAGCATATGCCTTTAGTTTGTATGTGTGTGCGTCCGTTACTGAGGATTGAACCCAAGGCCTCAAGTATGCTAGGTTAACACTTTACCACTGAGTCACATCCCTACGCCTTTTATTTTGAGAGGATCTCACCAAGTTGCCCAGGTAGTCTCCAGCTTTTAAACTTCCTGCCTCAGCCTCCTGAGTAGCTGGATTACAGGTATTAGCCACTCCACCCTGCTAGCATGTACTATTTTATAACTGAAAAAAGTTAAATAGAAATAAAAAACCACTGAAATCCAACACTAACCTGAAATCATCTTCCTCCTCTTTTTCCTGTTTGGCTCCCTCTTCTTTTCAGTTAGGCTCTCTTCTTTTTTCTCTTCATTTTGGAGTTCCCGGTGTGTTTGTGACACTTCACACTCACTTAAGACAGACTTCTTGTTTCCAAAGAAGTCCAGTCCCTGGTTCACTTCTGAAGAATCAAAGTCATATTTCCTTTTTCCTACCTAAAGCCCAAAAAATTTTTAAATGAAATGTACTAACAGAATAGTATTTCTTTCATCCAAGCAGGACTGGCAGTAAGAACATAGATCTAATGACTTCCCATCTTTTTTATTCTTTCACCAAATGTTTGTGGAACTGATGAATGTGTTCAGGCAAAAAGAATCTAAAAACACATCATTTTTTTTGACTTTATAATTGTAACGGTAACCATACTACCATTAACTCTTACATATATTAACTATAGGTCAAGCAGATTTCTAAGCATTTTATACATATTAAATTACTTCATCCTCACAGTACCCCTACTTATAGCAAAGAGCAGTATTACAGATGTGACAAACAAGGCATTAGGAAGTTAAGTAATTTGACCAAGGTCTTAGAACTATAAACTGGCATTTGAACCGAGAACATATGGTTCAAGAACAACTACAGATCCAGCATTTGGACCCAGAACATCTGGCTCCAGAACTACACTAAACTGTAATCAAAAGAAACAAACACATGCTGCACTAAGGGAAAAACTCTCTATTCCTTTATAGCAAAGTAGACGTTCAAGCTTTTCCACAACTGGGCCCCAAATGACTTCTCTCAATTCTCACTACTTTCCCTACATAAAATCTCTTATTTCTAACTTGTTCTTCTCCTTGATCACTTAACGTGCTGAGGGTTAGAGCAATTAAAAGAACAACATCCAATACAGCTATATGCATATCAAGTCAAACTTGGAAGGCTATAGTTAAAAAAAAAAAACCAAAAACTTTTTTCGAAATTTCTTTCCACCCGTTTTGGGAAAATGTCCCTTTTGAAAGGAATTCCGATTTTGATGTGAATAAGAAGTAGGGAAAGTTCCTGTACCCGGTTCAACTAAGTCCACCAAAGGCTCTGAAAAGATTCGTTCGGAAGCGTGAACTGGCTAGGTCTGTGAGTAAGCTGAACCCCCCAAAAGGAAAGATGCCCCACGGAGGAGCAGAGTCAGAACATGGGGTCTCCGGGTGCGTCGGTCCGCGGCCGGTTCACTCTCACACTCCTGCTTCTTCTCGGTCATTCCGGCCTCGGTCCCCTATACACGGTACCTGGAATCGAGCTGCGTCTGCCGAGAAGCGTTTCACGTCGAATTTGGCTCCCGCGCCTAGACGGCGAAAGAGATCGTGTACATCCATCTTTACCCAGAAAGGTCCGCGAACTCACGACGCCTGCGCAGTCGACTTCCTTCCGGAAAGCCTTGGGCCTTGCTTCCGGCGGAAGTGCCTCTGAGGGCGGAGCCTGTATGTGACTGAAGGCTGGGTTGTACTGTCCTTGTAAGACAGTCGCTACCTATAAATTCCCTGAAAAAAACATCAGTATCTTCTTATGCCCAGGCATTGTTCAGACTTTTAGGGAAAGTTTGGTGAACAACATCCTAAGATTCCTGTCTTAAGAGAGCTTACATTTTAGCGGGGACAGAAGATATTAAGAAATTTACAAGATAAATCTCCCAAAGTGAAAAGTATTGTGAAGCAAATCAAAAGGTGTAATTGATAGAGAAGGGTGTGGGGGATTGCTTGTAGCGAGATTAGTCAACTCTAAAGTAGTGATATTTCAACTGAGAGAAGGCATCCCAGATAGAGGAAATACGTGTTGGAAGAAGGGAAAAGATTTGGGACTTTGGGGAAATAGAAGGGCAGGGCGCCTGGAGCCAAGATGCAGTGAGGGAGTGCTACAGATAGGATTGGAGGGACAAGCAAACAAGATCTGAAAAAATCTTATAACCAGGTCATGATAAGGAATTTGAATTTTAATGTAAACAGGCCAGGAAAATTTCTATGAGGAGACCAACATGACTTAGTTTATCATTTTATTTTTATTTTCTTCATTGCATTTGTAGTATATAAAATTATTTATTTCAGTATTGCCTGTCTTCTGGAAGTCATGAACTTGGGGATGTATTTTGCTTCTGTGTCCTGTCTCCAGTTCTTGTGCACTTTCCCATCCAAGTACTAACCTGGCTTGATTCTGCTTAGCTTCCATGATCAGGTGCATTCAGGGTGGTACATCTATAGATAGTTCCTGTGTACTCTCAAAAAATGTTTGATGAATGAATGAATGTTTTGGAAAAGATTACTCTGGCTATTTGAAGAATGAACCATAAAAGGACCAAGAGTGGAAACAGATTAGTAAAAATAAGAATCACAGTGCTGGGCTGGGGATATAGCTCAGTTGGTAGAGTGCCTGCCTTGCATGTACAAGGACCTGGGTTCAATCCCCAGCACCACACACACACACACACACACACACACACACACACACACACACAAAAGAATCACAGGGCTGACTTGGTCTATGTTGATATCTGTGTAAATGGACAGATTTCGGTTATAGTTGAGTGGGTAGGGCTTAATGTACCTGATGGATTTCATGTAGAGGAAAGGGGAAAGGAGGAATAAAAGATCACTCTTAGGCTTTTGACTGCTTATATGGTGTGCTTAGCTCAGCATTTCTTACTGAGCTAAGAAAGACTGAAGGAAGAACAACTTTTGGTGGGGGTGAGACATGGAGGGTGGAATTGTTATGTTTTGCACACAGCAAGATGTCTAGTTGACTATAGTGAAGACATTCAGCCAAGTAGGTGATTAGTTCTGTAAGTCTGAAGCTTAGGAAAAAAGGTCAGGACTGGAGAAATAAATTTGGGAGTCATTGACCTATAAATGATACAATAGAGTCACATCCTACAATCATTTAACTTCTTAAAATTCAATTACATTCAGCAAAGAGAGTGAAAAATACTTAAAATAATGTGGGCGATTCCTTTACATCTGAGGTGAACAGGCCTGAGTGAGCATGAGGTGGGAGGTGCAAATCTGCTGTTCTCTCAGATGGATTCAGTCCCTGATTCACTTTTTTTAAAAAAAATATTTTTTAGACATCGATAGACCTTTATTTTATTTATTTATTTGTATGTGGTGCTGAAAATCGAACTTAGTGCCTCACACATGTTAGGCAAGCCCTCTACCACTGAGCCACAACCCCCCTGATTCACTCTTATAGGAGGAATACCTTTCTATTCCAAGTATGTCTACTCCCTAAAAATAGGAATTTTCTAAGCTTATCATCTATTGCTCAGTAAAAACAATTTGTTTCAACATGGAGAAAAAAAATCAAATGTTCAGGCTTATTAGGAAATGGAGTGTTGATCTTGGCATGTAAATATGACCACAGCCAGCATGTAATCAACATGCATGAAACCACAACTGCTATACTTTATGGGTAATTAAAATAATTTTTAAGAAAAAAATCAAATTTATGAGATTTTTTCCCTCCATGAGCTGATTTAAAACCTAATCCCTATACAAGTGGTGACAAGCTTATATCCAAAAGCATGAGTATGAATGTGGTCACTGAGAGAGTGTGTAAATAAAGAAGAAAAAGGGACCCAGGACGGACCCTTCTGGTACTCCAATTTTAGAGACCAAGTGGAGGAGGGCATGCCTGTGATACTTCTAAAGCCCAAATGGGATCATGCTACTTCTCTGCTTAAAAATTGTGTGATTCTGCATTGTTCATTGAATGTGGTCTGAGTTCCCATAATTTATATGGAACGCCCTAAGAGATAGTTCTCAACCTTTTTTGTACTTCATCATTATGATGCTTCCATGAGTAACTTCAGCTTTGGTTCAGTTCTCAGCCCTATCACTTATCAGCTGTGAGATCTTGGGCAAGCTACTTACCCTTGCTAAGGTTTATTTTTTTCATCTCACTTCAGCTTTGTTTCTTCTAACTCTCGACATATATATATATTTTCTTCCTTTTTGGAATGTTCTTTCTCCTTTCCCTCTCTGGAAAACTCTTTGTATTCTTCAAAACTCTGTTTACATGTCTTCTTATCCTGAATGTTTCCGGCTTGACAATCCATCTTTCTGTGAGTTTTCATGCTATTGTGCAAATACATTTATTTTAGCTCTTTTCCTATTGCATTGTAATTTTTAAAAATTTTGGTTGTCAATGGATCTATTTATTTACAGGTGGTACTGAGTATTGAACTCAGGGCCTTGCATTTGCCAGGCAAGCACTCTTACCACTGAGGCACAACTCCAGACCCTGCATTGTAATTTTATTTTCATGTTTGTCCACAGACTTTGAGCTTTTCAAGGTCTAGGCCTGAGTTTCATTTATCTTCATATTGTTTTCTTAGCATGGAATCTGTTTCATAGTAAGTGACCAGTAAATCTTGTTGAATTAATGACGTGAGATAAAGACTCTGAAACTGGCTGGACAAAGTGGCACATGCCTGTAATCCCAGTGGCTCAGGAGGCTGAGGCAGGAGGATCATGAGTTCAAAACCAGCCTCAGCAAAGGTGAGGCACTAAGCAACTCAGTGAGACTCTGTCTCTAAATAAAATATAAAATAGTTCTGGGGATGTGGCTCAGTGGTTGAGTGCCCCTGAGTTTAATCCCCAGTAACAAAAACAAAAAACAAAACAAAACAAAATAGACTCTGAAACTGAAAATTGTGTGAGTTAGTCTCAGAATGGATCGATATGTCTTTTGCTTTGCTTGGTGCTTTATAATAAATTTTGGTTAAATGAATGAATGGAAGCTGTAGGGTTTATACCATTTCTTGCCTTAACAATATGCAGCTGAGTCATCAAGAGACCATTTCCTCTTGGGGAAAAAAACAAAACAAAACTATTTGAAAGCATCATCAATAAAAGTGGTGAGGAAATTGAATCATGGTTTTGTATAACTGGAATTTCTCCAAAAAGTAGTACAGTCTGACTGGTAGACACACATGGTTTCTCAACTGTAGCAAGTGAGAACACAAAGTCTATATAACACTGAAGTGGTGGCTAGTTGCCATGACTTGTTGTTATGAACAGAGTGATCACTCCTTGCCTGAAAAGTATGTTTTGGACAATTTTTTTCTTCTCTACTCCCTGCCTATCAATCAACAAACTGTTGGTGGTGTTTTTACGGCATGTCCATCATAGACGAGGGCTTAATTCAACAACGCATTAGACAGAGTCCTTGCTCTTCTTGCAGCTTAGAGTCTGGTGGGTACAAAGAGCTCTTTTCCAACAGAGCAAGAAAAATCACTAGGCCCAGCAATATAAGTTACAGGAAGTAAGGGAGTAGTCACTCTGTAGTGGCAGGATGAGCTGGGTATGTGGGAAGTTAGAAAAGGCTCTGTAGAGAAGATAAAGTTGGTAAAAACCTTAAAAAAATAAGATGTTAACAAATGTCAAGGCAGGTAAAGGCATTTAAATAGAATATCAGTAACAAATATAAGGAGGTATGGGAACATCCTTGTTGTGTCTGAGAATCAGTTAGTGGTTCAACAAAGCTGGAGACAAGAACGCAGCAAGAAGGGCTGGGGTTGTGGCTCAATGGTAGAGTGCCCGCCTAGCATGAATGAGGCCCTGGGTTTGATCCCTAGCACCACATAAAAATAAAATAAGAGCATTGTGTCCACCTACAACTAAGAAAATAATATATATATGAATATATATACATATATATATATTTAAAAAATAAAAAAGAATGCAGCAAGAGTGGAGCTGGACAGGTGGATAGGGATTCGCCCAGGAAGGGCCTGTGTGTACTGAGGTATTGAGAAGGTGGAGCATTGGGAAATGGAGAAAGAAGCAGACCTAAGGCACATTAAGGACACAATGTGGTTGGATGTGGGAGGACAAATGGAAGAGAAAGCTAAAATTGCTTTCAGGTCTCCAACTTAGGTGATGGGATGAGGGTGAATCTGCTCATGGGGAATGTAGGTAGACAGTATATAAAGTTTATATTATGTGAGGGGGAAAGTAAAACAAGCTTACTTCTGAATAGGTTGAGTTTGAGATTTCTGTGGGATACTTGAATGAAGTTTCTCATGATCATTTGGAAAAATGAATTATTCTTTCTCCCAAAAGGGAGCTAGAAACTTCTGGATCATTGCTTTAGGGCTATAATTAACATCTAAGCTGAGAAGAGGATGATTGACTGTAGATAATTCAGGCAAAAACCTCACCTTCCTTGGGACTGAGTTTAATTTTTTAATTTTAAAAACTTCTTTATTTTTTAAATAAAGTTTAAAAGTAATGTGGCATTGTAAAATATTCAAATACAGAACCTTGGGACTGAGTTTTATTTATTTATTTATTTTTGCGGTACTGGGAATCAAACTCAGGGCCTTGTGCTTGCAAAGCAAGCACTCTACCAGCTGAGCTATATCCCCACCCATGGGACTGAGTTTTAAATTTCAAATTCTCAAGATACACCAGTACTCTAGTACTTAAGAACCCTGATCAAGTGCTTAAGAGATTCAAATTCTCAAAAGTATTTTTTAAACTTTTTCTTTTTTGCCATCAAGAGTCAATGGTGTACTTTGCAGTAATATAAATGTGACTGTTCCATCTTTGTTAGAATTCAAGGAAATATCACCAGCACTAAAGCTGACCTCAAGGTGGCACTCCAGTCTCGTCTGAAAAAGGACCCTGGAATCATTTTACTAGGTGCACAGACCACAATGAAGTAAAGAGTTAACATGAACTTTGGGTCCATAGAACCCACAGTTCACCTCTTGGCAGAGAAATTACAGTGCATAATATGCTTTTTTGTCTGCAAATCAGCCCTGATCTAAAGTTGGATGGACAATAAAGTGTATGATGTAGAATGTCTCCACCCCCTAAAAAAGAAATTTCATCAGGGTTCAAAACTAACCAAAACAACATCTTTGTTAGTATTAACAGCTACCAGGTATTGAGTGCCTCCTGTGTGCCACATAGAATTTGGGTGCTTTTCAGATCATATACACTTGTTAAACTGCCACAACAGCGCTTAGTTTGGCGTTATTCTCCTTTTTCATATAGGTGATAAGTAGCCATGTTGGATTTTGAACCCAGTGTGTGTGATTTCAGAGTTCCAGCACCATGTTGTTGGTGCCCAGATCAAAGTAGTAGCTAACGAAACTTGGTTTTCTTCAAGTATAGGCTGTTGGCATGAGATGGTTTAAATAATGCCATACTTAAAGGGATCTAGTGAAGATCCCTCTTGTAAATTTAAGCCCTCCTCACAAAACTTTGTCACATATGAGAAACGGGGTATTCACATAGTCTCAAAGAATGTCCCATAGGCATTTATTAATTACAAAGAGAAAAATAGTAAATTTACCGTGGAGAAACCTGGCAGGCACCATGTGAAGGAAATGATCAAAGTCTAAACAATAAGGCAAACGTGGTAAAGTATTTGTGCCATAAAGAGATTCTTTTGTTTTTACAGTGGAGAAGACAAAGGGACAAAGGAGGATTTGTTGACATTATTGGTCAGCAGTGCAATAGTGGACTGGTTCCTATCTTTGATCTCCATCTGTAATATCCCAAATTACACAGAGATGTCCAAATGAAACATGAACCTTTCTAAGGGATGGAGAATTATTGGTGAATCCTATGCCCTGTATGAGGGACGCCTCCAGAAAGAAGACACAAATAATGAAATTCCAGAATAATGTTATTGTACTGAGAGCATAGACTGTGTGTGTGTTGGGTGGGTGGGGGGGTTAGTTATCCTTGCTCCTAGAATGCTTAATCAAGAGTGTCAAATCATAATTATAAAGCATTTTTAAAATGCCTTACTGACTTCAAAGCCATAAAGCTTCTCTGAATCTCTAGGGGTTAGCATCAGCATTTTGTATATTCTCAGCCTGAGATAATTGCCAATCTGCCTATTTTTTTTTTTTTTTTTTAAGAACTGTTCTTTTATTGAGAAGGAGAAGATGTCTGGAGAAGCTTTTTGTTCAAAGTGTCGGTGTTTGCATGATTTACAGTATAATTAACCAGCCCTGTAGCAACAGCAGACCGACTCCCTTCACTATTCATCAAGTTTTCAGCAACTTCAGATCAACAGCTCTGCTGGGAGGAAATGCCTCCTCCTTAGAGATGTAAAAATATTATGTCCCTGATCATTCCCACAGGCAGAATGTGATCTATTCTTACATACCACCGCGTCTCAGATATAAAAGATCTCCTGCCTCATTATTTTTGTTCAGCATTCATTACTCTTGGAACTAAAATCTAATTAAATAAATGCACATGAAATCTAAATCTACCTAGGAGAAGTTTTGTTATTCAGTTGCATAACATCAGCAGATCACATTTGTTTAGGTATATTTGTGCAGTGTAAAAGACATATAAAGTCTGGTGACTCAAAAATCTAGAACAAAAACATCTTTCTGGACAAATATGTACTGAAAATAATCTCAAAATGACTTTAAATCTATTAAACTTTTATTTGGTATCTAAAAACATTTCAAGTAAGTTTATTCTGGGACTACTAATCCTAAGAATTTACCTTGGACACCTTTAGCAATATGAAAATACACACACAAGGTTAATTGCAGCATTGTTTGTATTTGTAAAATAATGGAAACAACCCAACTGCCCATATAGAGGAGAGTGGTTGAATAAACTATGGTACAAACAAATCAAAAGAGTACTATACATCTGTAAAAAAGAAAGAGGGAGATATCTATGAACCAGCAGGGAATGATTTCTATGACTTATTGTTTAGTGTAAAAAGCTAAGTGTAAAAGTGTATCTATAATATACTATTTTGGGGGTAAAAACAATAGAGAAGTAAGAAAGAATACATATGTCTACTTTTTTGACCAAAAAGAAAAAAGGAAGGACAAATTAGAAATTAATGAGTGGGGCTGGGGAAATAGCTCAGTTACTAGAGTGCTCGCGTTGCAAGCACAAGTCCTTGAGTTCCATCCCCAGCACTGCAAAAAAAAAAAAAAAAGAAAAGAAAAGAAATTAATGAGTGACGCACAAAGGTAGGTAAGAATGAGATAAAAAGGGTGAAGGGTCTGGGGCCTGAGTGGAAGGGATGGGGAGTGATATTTGAATGGGTCTCACTAGGTTGTCCAAGCCAATCTTGATCTCCTGGGCTCAAATTTCTCCCTGCCTCAGCCTCCTGAGTTGCTGGGACCACAGGCATGTACTACTCTGCCTGGCTGATGGATATTTCTTTTGTGCAGTTCTACCTTCTGGAAACCCAATAATGTTCCTGTGCTACAAAAATAGAACAAAACAACAACAACAACCGCCCTACAAATTTGGGGGAAATCCTGAAGTGGAAGACAATCAAATCAACCTAATAGTTTTAAATGAATAATATAATCACATTAAAAAGCAGGTATGTGTGTGGTGGGGAACTGAACCACCCAAGGAACTCTGGAATATAATTTTTAATTTTTTTTTTTTTTGCAGTGTTGGGGATTAAACCCAGGGCCTCATATGCTAGGTAAGTACTCTAGTGCTGAGCTGTACACCCAGCCCTTTTAAAATTTTATTTTGGAGCTAGGGAGAGCTCAGCCAGTAGAGTGCTTGCCTTGCAAGCACAAGGCCCTGGGTTCGATCCCCAGCACCACAAAAAAAAAAAAAAAAAAAAAAATTTTTTTTGATACAGGGTCTCACTTGCCCCGGCTCCTCTCAACTTGCAAACTTCCTGCCTCAGCTGCTCAATTAGCAGGGATTACAGGCATGCTCCAGTTCCACTGTGCCAGCTAGAATATAATTTTTATTTATTTTTAATTTTTGAAATGTTATTGCATTTTTTTATATCTTTATTTTTTATTTATTTACTTTTACATGGTGCTGAGGATCAAACCCAGTGCCTCACACATGCCAGGCAAGTACTCTATCACTGAGCTACAACCACAGCCCCTAGAACACAATTTTTCATTATATACTTTCCTATAAAGAAAAAAATTGAACCATAAATGGATATTTAATTTTAGTTTGTTTTCTCACAACAGTGGATTTTCTTTCTATTATTTATTTTTTACGTGTGTGTATGTGTGTGTGTATATTTGATAGTGATACTAAAACTTTCTGTATATTCTGGGACTGAGCAAATAAGTAAATGTTTTATGAATAATTGAGTTTTAGTTTTCTCACTGAGAGAGAGTTACAAATATGGAAAAGAATGGATTCTACATCCTGCAGTGTTGGATCAGAATTAGACAGGACAAAATAAATAAATAAATAAAGGATTGGACAGGCAGTGAAAACTCCTGGTTCTTAGTATAAATAAACATGAATGTGTGTTTGTGCTTCTTGGGTCTGTTCATTGAGAAAGATAAGAAGTAATGATACCCCAGGATCAGTGAGCATACCTACCACCCAGATCTTGGTTTTTAAATTATTTGCTCTCAAAAGGAAGCAGGAAAAAAAAAGAAGAAGAAGAAGCAGAGATCCTTGGAAAACTGGCTGATTCCAAGGCTCAGCCTGGGAAAGTGCAATGATTCCAAGGCTCGGGTGAGAGAGTGTAATATGAACCTAGACAATGTTATTAAGCTAGTATATTAGGAAGTACTCTAGAAATATGAAACAATCAAAATTGCCAAGAGTCATTCTGAAGGGTTGCTTGGTAGCCAAATCTGGAGCAATTATGCATAAAATAAATAATAAACATAATGTACTATATCCCATTGAATAAAATATGTAAACATTATAAGTAAATAAATAAGCAAATAAATAAATGTAGGAGAAAGGCAAGTGAGTCTCAGTAGACTATCAAGTAATGAATGTAAAAAGAAAGATGGAATCAGAATCTATTTGGCAACCATGGTAGTAGTGATAATTGAGTCATCAATGAATGATAAAACGAGTGGGTGAAATTTGGAAGAGAGATGGAACATTTACATAATCACAAAATATGTCCCTATGAAGTATTTGTAAATTATAAAGAGAAAAATTGTAAATTTACAGAGGAGACATCTGTCAGACACTATGTTAATGAAACAATCAAAATATAATTGATAAAACAAATCGATATTTAAGAAATCTGGGTGAGGCATATATGGAATTTTTTGTACATTTTACAACTTTTCCATAAGTCTAAAGTTATATCAAAATCAAAAATTAAAAAGAGAAGATAAGTAAAGCAATTCAGAGCTCAGTTATTAGCTGAGCTATGTTAAGCTACAAGTAAGACAAAGGATGGATCTATCTATCTATCTATCTATCTATCTATCTATCTATCTATCTATCTATCTATCTATCTATCTATCTATGAAGTTAGTTCTACCACCTCCCTAACAGAACAGTTATGGAAGCCCAGAGTTGGGGGTGGGATCTGGGTGGAAGGAACAAACATTATTATATTTTTCCAAAACACAATAAAAAACATATTTTGTTTTTGAAATGACATACACTTCTTGCAAAGAATTTTTTTTTTTTGGTGTGGGGGATTGAACTAAGGGGCATTTGACCACTGAGCCACATCCCCAGCCCCTTTTTGTATTTTAGTTAGAGACAGGGTCTTACTGAGTTGCTTAGGGCCTTGCTAATTTGGTGAGGCTGGCTTTGAACCCATGATCCTCCTGCCTCAGTCTCCCAAGTCGCTAGGATTACAGGCATGTGCCACCGCGCCTGGCCACAAGAATTTTTGATAGTTATTTTTAAAAACTCTTTTATGTATCAGCAACTAACTCTATGTTTCTGATAGTTAAAAAACCAATTGGGGGATTGGGGTTGTGGTTCAGTAGTAGAGCGCTCACCTAGCAGGATGAGGCACTGGGTTCGATCCTCATCACTACATAAAAATAAAATAAAGGTATTGTGTCTGCCCGTAACTAAAAAATTTTTTTTAAAAAACCCCAATTGGATGAAGATTTCAGTCTCATAAGACATAAAAAATCAAAGCAATGAAAAATAAAGAAACAAAGTGATGTCTATTCTCTTTCTAGATAGTAACTTTAAGTAGAAACTTCTGAGAATGATGGTGGATTAAAGTTTTATTGTCACTCATACAGACAAGTGCTAAAATTTGTTTGTTCTCCCACATGGAATGAGTGTAGGATTGTTGAAGAGAACTGTCCTAGGTAATGAGGTAGTAATACTATTGCTATGACAAAGTGCCTGATACTATTCTAAATACTTTTTGTATATTAACTCATCTAATCTCATTGTAAGGCTATGTTGTAGTATTATTAGATTCAGTTTACAGTTGAGAAAACCAAGATTCCCAAACTTTCTTGATTAACTGTGCTTGTGGTGTCTGGGTCATTTTTAAATAGCAACTCAGACTTAAAGAAATACTTAATAATTCTATTCACCAAGTTATTAGGTCCAAATATATCAACACATATTTATGATTTCACAATTTAGTAGCCACTTGAAAAAATAATAGATATCATTTGAAAGAAAAAATAAGTATTTAAATTTCATTTTGAAATAATCACACTCACCTGGTGTTGGGATGTATGAGCATGTTGTGTGCAGCACAATCTCTCAGACCTTGAGCTCAGTTGGGTAGCATATGCTCATTTTCTACTCTGCACTGGTTTTACACTACTTGCCTTTAATCATGGCAATTGCAGAAATCTCAGCTTTGCAAAGATCTGACATTATCAAAAGGATAACAGTAAAATATTGAAACCATGATCTACCTGAGACTAGTCATTTATACGATTTCTCACAGATATTGAGTGTCACTGTGTTGTCCTTAAAGTTTTAAAATCTACATGGCTAACTAGGCATGGTGACTCACACATGTAATTCCAGTGGCTTGGGAGGCTGAGGTCGGAGGATCGTAAGTTCAAGGCCAACCTCAGCAATTTAGCAAGGCCCTAAACAATTTAGCAAGACCCCGTCTTAAACAACAAAAAGAGCAGTTAAGTGCCCCTGGGTTCAATCCCCATTACTAAAATAAAATAAAATAAAATAAAATAAAAGTTGCTGAATGTGTAATTGGCTTGTCGCTGTACCATGGTTCTACCACAGGATTGTTACTTAGTTTTAGGGACAAAATTCTGGAGAAAAAATCAAAACTAGGTTGTCATAATTAGTGTGAATGTTAACAAAGTGTATAAAGATTTATTATTTTTAAAATCTTGCTCTCCTTGTCCCTTTTTAATATGTGCCTTTTGTTTTACCTAAATGCTTTGGGATAGACTTCTATTTTACAAACAACAAAACAGAAAAAGAATCATTTGGAATGAACAATAAAATGTTAATATAGGTCAAAGGTAAGTACTTGCATTTAAAGAGTGGGAAGCTAAGACAGTACATGACAGATGTTTCAGCTGATAATATGTGCAATAAAAATATTTTATGCCACCAACTGCACAAGGTGAACTTATGTAACTTTAGGTTTAATTCGACCTCTCTTATTTATTGCTTGAAAAAAAATGAATGTTCTAAACTAGTATAAAAGGAACTCCATTTTTTACAAAAGAATATTATGTGAGAGTCTTTGGTACATTTAAAGTATAAGATATGGTTTGTTGAAATTGAGATGTATGCCCAACTTTTTTGAACATGTTCTTTTACAAACTGTCTCTTTGTTGTTTTATGTTGTTTTGAGTCTTCTCAAACATTCATCACCTAATTGTTTACAAAGGAAGAGTGAGATGTAAAGAGAAGCAATGAGTTTATTTAGTATCACACAGTACGGAATTAGGAGGCATCATCTACTCTTCTGTGTTATAAAAATTCATATTATTAGCATCCAATAGCTAGATTCCTTTTCATAATAAGGCAATGGTATATAATAATCAATAAATAAAATCAAAAGTGCCCATTTTTACATGATCTTGTGTTAGACACACATGTGATTCTTGCTGAAGAATTTAATATCAGTTCCACTGACTGTAGTGATACAGTTGATACTGGTATCACATAAAGCATCCCACATGTGATGTGGTTGAAAGAGTTTAGGAACAGATGGAAGGAAACACTTTTGTTTCACTCCTATATCTATGATTAATTTAATGTCAACTTACATTAGAGGCGTGAAGAATCAAGAACACTTCACCTTGGGACTTGGTGCTTAGCTCTGTAGTGGAGTGCTGGCCCAGAATGCACAAGGTCCTGGTTCCCTCCCAGCATCATGTTTCACTTTGCTTTTCCATCATTGTTTTGATAGTAGGTTGAGCAACAGAACTGGGTTCCCAGAGCAGTTAAGACAAAAACTCTGAGGTATCTTTTCAAACTTACTCTGCAGCCTAGGCTGGAATACCGTGGTCATCTCTTCCCAAGGGCTGCTGTTATTTAAATTATGGAGCAATTACTGAGCTTCACCTGGTATGCTGGGTAGATGCATGTTGCTCCCTTTCTTTTCATAGATTAGACTGAGTACCTGGGTCCCAGGGAAAAGCAGAAAAATCTAGGAAAATCCTAATGGAGAGGTGTTCTATTTTAGATATGAATACCGAGGTGCTCTGAACAATTGCCTTCAGGGCTGTGAATCATAGTTCACTATCCAAAGTTGCATTGCAGTATCACTATGACTTGGCTGTAAAAAGAGGATGGAGAGGAATGTGAAAAGATTTGGATAACAAAGAACCATATATCATCTCTGGTATAGTGCCCCCATCGCTCAGCCTGTGGGCTTTGTTCAGAGGAGCTGCAGGGAGAAAGATGAGAAAGGGGTCTTCAAGATTTGGGGCTGCAGCAATCTCAAGTCCCTTCAGAGGGACCATTCACTTATTCATTTTGAAACTATCTGTCAAGAACCTACTATGTGCCAGTGACTATCCTGGAGTTCTTAGGGTAAGAAGAGAAGAGGGGAGGGGTAGCACCAGATGGATAAGATCGGAGTACCTGCCTTATTGTTTATTAGATGTGTTCATGACAAGAAGTTGGCTTCACTGGCCTCACCATTGGTACATAAACTGTTTGACTCCAGAGCCCATGATCTGGTGTTCCCAACTTTATGAAACAAATGTATTTCTGCACCTTTATGGCATTAAAATAAATTTTCATCAAGTGAGTTTCTGTGTTTTCTGGAAAGCTGTCCCTGTTATCCTCAATTGGAATTAATTTCCTCTGTCCCTCTGTTTCTGTCACCCTTTCTTTGTGTGTATACCATCTTCCTGGGTGGGTCTTTCTGAGGCAATTGTCCTGGAGTCAGAAGTAGAAAGATCATGGGCTCTGGAGTCAAACAGGCTCAAATTAGAATCCCAGTTCTGCCACTGGGTAGCTGTGGGTGACATGGGTTATTTCCTCTCTAATCCTGTTTCCTTCTTTGTAAAATGAGGATCATGGTTCCTATTTACTTGGATTTTGTGAGGATTAAATGAAATAAGATATGTCAACGTCCAGAAAAATGTCTGGAATACAGTGAGCATTCAGTTGTTTGTCACTGCTGTTAGGTGCTTTACAGGCGGTCATTTCACAGCGCAGGAAACCAAAGCTCATAAAGGTTAAATAGCTTAAGTACTTTAAAGTCGCAGAAAGCAGCGCTCTGAACTTAAGAACTCAGGAGTCACGCACACCTTGTTCATGTTCCTTTCTGCCCTTTGCCACTTATACAATCCTAAGCCAATAACAATTTCATTTCTCTTGGCCTTCATTCCTTTATGTGGACAATGAAGATGATAATTGATCATAACATCTTTCATACTGCTTATTATGAGGATGAAAAGAGATGATGAGTGTAAAGTGCTTAGCACATAGAACACACTCAGAAACTCACTATTATTACCCAAAATCACCCACTTGACAAGTGGCAGCACTTGGATTTAAACCCAGTGGGTCTGATTCCAAAGTATTTCCTTTTCTGATAAAAGGGGACCCCCAGCTCTTTTTCTCTCCACACTGGCACTCCAAAGAATTAGCTAATGGTATCAACACTTGAAAGTCTGTTTTTTTTTCATTGTAATAAAATTAATGAGTAGATTTTTTTCTCTTTTGGATGATTGCTTTAATATTTATACACAAATATGTACTCACCCGTTGTCTCGAACTAGCTCTTCCCCTCTCAATCAACAGACTATATTTACATATATGTACTTACATATATATGTGTGCATGTGTGGGTTTCCCACTTCACAGAGAAATAGCCAACGGTTTAAATGAACATACTGTTGACGTCACCCACGTGGACTTCTCAAAACACTTGCTTTTCAAAGAAGTCATCATCCCAGGGAAAGCATTCCAGGACATTTCTTGCAGAAGGAGTAGGATTGATGCTTGTTTGTGGAATGAAACCCAAATGGAAAGGGAAAGCAGAGTTTGCCTTCTTCCTCCCAGCAAGCTCTGCCTTGGAGTACTGACCCTCCCCAACCCCAGGAGGGGCAAGAGCAGTAGGGTCAAGGAGTGGTGACCAGGTTAGCAACAAGGGCAACAGAGGGAGGAGACAAAAGAGCAAAAGTGGAGGCTGCTGGCCCAATGCCCGAGCATGTTTCTTTGCTGAAAGAGAATGGCAGGACAACAGCTCAAATGCAGAGAGAGGAGGGTGGAAGGGGATGAGGACAGCTAATGGATGAGGTGGCCCAGCAGGGGTCAGAGGTCATAAGGGCACTGCAGTGAACTAATTGACCACTCTGCATATTCACTTTCTGCTTCTAGCCTACAGCTGGGTCCTGAGAGGAAAGTGTGGGGCAAAGCTGGCTTTATTTATTTATGCTCCAGATTTAAGGCCAACTCAACTGGTGTAAAGCAACTGAAACTGAAAAGGGTGACAGGAACCCTCTTTGCTCCTTTCAGAACATGTAACCATAGGCAGCTGTCTGCAAGCGTGATGTTAAAGGTTCTATTTCTTTCATTCATTCATCCATGCATTCATTCATCATCCTCATTATCATCTCCACATGCTAAGTGGATGCCCCAAGAAAAGCATGCTAGGCACATCCCAGATGGGGAAGGATGATTGACACATTCAGCTTGGAACATAGATTCCCAGAATTAGACTTGGGCCTTGGACCCATCTAGTTCAGCTTTCTTGTTTCCTACTTAGGGAAATGAGAAATGCAGTTTGTTCAAGCTCACAGAGAAAAATAACAAAAGAGGAATCAGAACTCAGCTCTTCTCACTCTCAGGACAAAGATTTTTTTTTTTTTTCTATTACATACTTCTCAGCAGCATACTAACTTGGAAAACTTGTGCAGACTCGCTCAGCCTCTGGGTCAGACAACCTGGACTAGAAAGCTGTCTACTATTTCTGTGACCTTGAGATAGTTACTTAATCTTTGAAAGCATCAGTTTGTTCATCTGTAGAAAAATAAGGTTGTTTTGTAGAATGAGTGAGGGTAAATACATGTAAATTGAAGACATGCTACAATAAATGTTAAATATTGCTATCACTATTACTTTAGGGTCCAATATCATCAACATGTAACACAGTGAACACAGACTCTACCTTTCCCTGTGATTTCCATGAGCCTTCCATTCCAAGATGAAAAGCTCATTCTTCCTTGGTAAAAGGCTCAGGAGGATAGGAGAGAACTTTTGGAATCCTTTCCATAGCTTTTTCTGAACTATCTATAGACAGAGCTACCCAAACTCAGAATGAGTTGATTTTTGTTAAATCAATACATGCCAAGGGCTTAAATAAAACAGGGCCAGGCACATAGTTATCACTCAGTAAGTGTTAGTCATTGTTACTGGAAAGGAGGACATTTCTTTGTCTCTGCAGAAATTCAAGCATGAGGTTGCCTTACCTTTTGCTGAGAATGTTTAAGGGAGATCCATGGACTGGAGGGAGCTTAGATAAGATGAAGTCTAGGACTGAGAATTTTCTTTTTAGAATCTGTATAGTTTAAAAGAACAGATTGCCCAGTTCTGCCCAGTGTTCTAAAGCAGACCATCACTCTGGTCCCGCTGCACATGAACTCTACAGCAGATAAAAATATGGAAACATGAAAAGACATAGTCAGAATGTCTATGAATGGTGACTCTCCCACCCACAATGGGTCCTTACATTATAAACACCAAAGGGTCACAAGAGTGGAAAATATGAGCTTCTACCCAATATTTAATTTTGAAACTCCCTTTTGTCACAGGTTCTTCCCATTTTATTTGTTTATTCATTTATTTGTGTAGTCATCATTCATTCATTATTAAAGCATAATTTATATGGAATAAGATGACATAGCTAAAGTGTTCAGTTCAATGAGTTTTTGCTAATTGCATACACTCATGTATCTCCCATTCCAAACAAGGTAGAGGACATCTTCTATGACTCTAGAAACTTCCCTCTTGCTCCTTTCCAATTGATCTCCTTCTCCTCTTTCCCCCACAGGCAATCCCAACTTCTATCAGCATAGATTAGATTGTCTGTTGTTGGATTTCATACTCTCTTCTATATGGTTTCTTTTGTTAAACATATTTTTGAGAAAAGATTCGTTCATACTGTTGCAGATGCAACAGTGGTTCATTCCTTTTTATTAAGTTCCATAAGGAACAAATACTTATTGGGGAAGTTACTCAGTCTATGTATTTTTTTGGTAGCAACCTGAGCTGAAATAGAACATGTGACATCCCAGCTGTCCCCGCTTCTAGGCTGGGATTTAGTTTTCTTAGTTTTTTTTTTTTTTTTTTTTTTCCGTTGTGGGGAAGGTACCAAGGATTGAACTCAGGGGCACTCCACCACTGAGCCACATCCCCAGCCCTATTTTGTATTTTATTTAGAGACAGGGTCTCACTGAGTTGCTTAGTGCCTTGCCATTGCTGAGGCTGGTTTTGAACTCTCGATCCTCCTGCCTTGGTCTCCCCAACCACTGGGATTACAGGCATGTGCCATCGCGCTTGGTGCTTTCTTAGGTTTATTGGGTCAGTAGCTCCCAAAATTTTGTTGTTATATGCTTCTTTCCCTTTCTCTTTGTCCTCATGAGTTTATGATTTAAAAAAAAATCACTAAAATATGAGGTTTTTAGAAGAGATGGTTGTATGTGCAATCTGCTATTTTCCTAGGAGTCCCTCTAGTGAATTGTCTCCTTCCTTACTTCCTTCCTTCCTTCCTTCCTTCCTTCCTTCCTTCCTTCCTTCCTTCCTTCCTTCCTTCCTTCCTTCCTTCCTTCCTTCCTTCCTTCCTTCCTTCCTTTCTTCCTTCCTTCCTTCCCTTTCTCTCTTTCGATTAAACCCTGTGGGCACTTACCATTGAGCTCCACCCCCAGCCTCCTATTTTTTTATTTTTTCAGACGAGGTCTCATTAAGTTGCTTGTGACCCTCCTGACTCAGGCCCTGGAGTCCCTGGGGTTATAGGTGTGCTCCACCACATCCAGCTCCCTTTTGTGGTTTGCAGTTGCAATTCTTTAAATAGTGGTGAGTCCAAGTACTTTTAGATATATTTTTTGGCCATTGGGTTTGCTTTTCTGTGGCTTTCTTGTTCATATTCTTTTCACATTTTTCTTTTGTTGATTTATTATTGATTTAATAGCACTCCTTTTTATTGAAATTTAAAACTTAGGAATTGTTTATTTCTGGAATTTGACATTTAATGTTTCTGAACTGCAGATGACCACAGGTAACTAAAGCCATGGAGAGCAAAACCACAGATAAAAGGGGGGGCTACTGTACTTATATCTCAGACATGACTCCAAAGCCCAATCTTAACTATAAAACTGAAGTACCTGCTTCTTCTCTCCCCAATTTGTTAGGCATTTCAAGAACATTAACAGAAATATTTTATTTATTGATTATTCAGTAATCTTATAGGTACACCATGATTTATTTTCCTATTCTCCCCCATTAGCCAGATGTATATGTGTATTGCTGTTATAATTAACTCCATAATTTTTTTTTGTTTGTTTTTAGTACTGATGATTGAACCCAGGGTCTCACACATGCTAAACACATGCTTTACCACTGGGCTATACCTTCCATTCCACAACTTTTTAAAATATCTGTCCCTATTTTGTTTTTTTTGTTTTTGTGGTGCTGAGAATAAACCTAGGCCTTCACACATGCTAGGTAAACACTCTACCACTAAGCTACTTTCCCAGTCCTGTATCTACTTTAGACAATCACTTTGTTGCCAAAAGCTATTTAAAAATAAATACGGAAATTGGCTCATTCATACAAAACTGACCTGTAGCAGATAAGTGTTTCAATGCAGTTTTCATCTGTATTTTTTACCTTTTTGGAGACAGGGTGGCCTTGAACTTGAAATCCTCGTACCTCGACCTCCTGGGTAACTGGGATTACAGGCATGCACCACTGTATCCAGCTTTCTTTCATACAGAATGGACAATTACAGGGCTAGGGATGTAGTTCAGTGGTAGGGCACTTACTTAGCATGCTGGCCCTGAGTTCAATCCCCAGTGCTACAAAGACAATTACAAACATAGGCTGAAAGAACAAAGGGTTACTGAAATGCCACAGGGACAGCCAAAAAGAAGACAAGCTCAATGCTGCTCAACATTAGCAGGCAGAAGGAACATGGAATAAAATAAATAAAAATGAGACTATCACAGAAAAGCCAACTTATTATTACATTAGCTAGGTTTTATAAGAGATTACACATCATATACCAATGGTCTTGCCAATGAGTCCCATCTGTAATCAACATTTCCAAAAATGAAAGTTATATATACATGTATATATGCATATATGTATATATAAAAATTGTATAATACAAATATTTTGCCTGTTATTTAATTTCTAAAGCATACTCATTCACACACTGACTGAAATATATATAATCATTCTTTTATGACAAACCAGAATATCTACATTAGCTCAACTAAACAAAAATAAAACATGTCCAAAATAGTGTTAAGTGACTTCCTTAGTTAAAACTACAAAACTAAGTGTGCATATTTTTAGATCCCTCATTCCCATTCCATTCTTTTTTTTTTTTTTTTTTTTTTTTTAAAAGAAGTAAGCCTTTATTTCTTTGTTTTCAGTTGACTGAGTTTTTGCTTTTTGGTGATTCGTCAAAGAGACCAAATCCCAGATCCTCATCCGATTCCTGCGACTCTTCCTTGGCTTCAATCTTGGCTGCGACCACAGCAGCAGGAGCGGCAGTAGTAGAGGCAGCCCCTGGGGCACAGCCACAAATGCAGATGGATCAGTCAAGAAGGCCTTGACCTTCTCAGCAAGTGGGAAGCTATACTCAGTCTCCACAGACAAAGTCAGGACTCTCTGGTACCCATTGATGATAGAATGGGACAGAGATGCAACAGTTGGATAACCAATCTGCAGACAAACACTAGCAACGTTACAGACACCCTCCAGGACGTGAGAATGCAGAGTCTCCTCTGTGATGTCAAGCACTTCAGGGTTGTAGATACTGCCATTGACAAACACCTGCTGAATGATCAGCCCAAAGGAGAAGGGGGAGATATTCAGCATGTTCAGCAGGGCGACTTCGCTGGCTCCCACTTTGTCTCCAGCCTTTATCAGTTGCACATCACTCAGGATTTTAGGGGGAATGTGGACTTTGTCTTTAGCAAGGAGGACCTCACTGAGATCAGGTCACATTTCCCCTGATATGAGGCAAGAGCTCTTCCAGAACTGGGTTGTTTTCCAGATGCCCTTGAATGGTGTTCTTGCCCCTCAGCACCACACAGCCTTCCCTCAGAGAGCCGTGCAAATTTGCTGCATCTGCTTGGAGCCCGCCTTGTCTGCTCCCACAATGAAGCATTTTGGATAGTCCTCCGAAAGTTGGATGATGTTAAGGAAGTAGGTGGACCTCCAGGTTGCCCTGTCTTCCCTGGGCATCACGGCAGTACTTTAGGGATGTCCACGCTGGGTTTAAAGATGATGTCACTCTCACAAGGACGCCTGGTGAGGAGACCCCCATTCCATTCTTTTGGCTGCATTTAATACAGATAATATCTGCTCTTGTATTTTCCATTCATATTAAAGTCATCGCTACCCTGTCACTCAAGCCAAACCCCTCCTCCTCTACCAGCCTGACCTCTGATCATCAAGTGATAACAAGCCATCTTCCTAAATTTCTCAGGCAATGATTTCTTCATTAGAGCTGCCTCTTGCCACGCCATTTCTTCATGAGTCGGGCAGTTTTCTCTTCTTCAGTCAGTGGTGACAACTCCAGGCCTGTTTGCTCTTGTATCGTGGTCATAGTCTTATTCGGTAGCGTAAGCGTAGCTCTTAGTCTCTTTCTGCTCAACAGCATCAGGTTTAAAATGTGCATATAAAGTTTGATAACGAGACTTTATTACTGACAGTTCCTTTAAGACTGTAACTGGACTTTTCATCAGTTCCAGCTTCTCAACCCCCGCCTCCATGCTGACTAGCCCAACTAGCACTGCTTTTATAATCTGGAACTTACCTTTTTTTTAGTAGTACTCATTGTAAAGATTTCCTCCCATTCTGTGGTTTGACTTTTAAGTTTGTTCGTGGCGTCTTTTTTCCCCATTTTAATGTAGTTAGCATATTTAATAATATATTGAATTTTCATTTAAATTTATTCTTTCTGATATTGTGCTTTTTGGGTCTTACCTAAGAAATCCTGCCTTACCTGTGGGGCACAAAACTATTCTCAAAAACAATTTTTTAGAGCACTAAAAAGTTACTTTTTCATGTCATGTTATCTGTACACATAAGCCATACAAAGTAGGATTCTAATTTTATTTTCCTATATTGATAATCAATGGTTCTAGAATCCTTTATTATATTGTCCATCCTTTCCCCAGTGATCTGTGATGCCATCTCTGTAAAACACTAATTTCTATTTTATTTTATCAGGGTAAGAACACTTAACAGGAGTTCTACCTTTTTAACAAAATTTTAAGTGTACAATATATTATTATTGACTGTAGGTACAATGTTGTACAGCAGATATCAGGAGCTTATTCATCTTGCTTGAGTGAATGAAACTGTATGCCCATTTCCTTCTTCCCCTGGTCCCTGGTAATCACCATTTAGTCCTTAGAGTCTATGTATGTGACTATTTTTAATACCTTGTATAAGTGGAATCATAGAGTAACTTTCAAACTGACTGGCTTCTTTCACTTAGCATAATGTCTTCAACATTCATCCATGTCACATATTGCAGAATTTCTTTTCTTTTTTTTATTTTCACAGATTGCATTTTGATTCATTGTACACAAATGGGGTACAACATTTTGTTTCTATGGTTGTGCATGATGTAGATTCATACCATTTGTGTAAATATACATATCTGTCTCATTCCATCACTTTTCATACCCCCTCCTTCCTCTCATTTCTCTCTACATAATCTAAAGTTCCTCCATTCTTCTCTCACCCCCCCTCCCATTATATATCATCATCCACTTATCAGGGAAAACATTCAATCTTTGGGTTTTTGGGACCGGCTTATTTCACTTAGCATGTTATTCTCCAATTCCATCCATTTATCTGCAAATGCCATAATATTATTCTTCTTTATGGCTGAATAATATTCCATTGTATATATGTACCCCACAGTTTCTTTATTCACTCATCTGTTGAAGGGCATCTATAGTATTCTATTGTATGCATACGCTGCATTGTCTTGATCCATTCATCCATCCATTGGTGGACATTTAGGTTATTACCACATTCTGGTTCTTGTGAATAGTTCTACAATGAACATAGTATCATTTCAGTTCGCTTGGATAAATACCCAGCAGTGGAATTGCTGGATCGCCTGGTAGTTCTGTTTTTAATATACCAAGTTATTGTATATTTGGGCTGTTTCTGAGATTGCTTCTTTATTCTATTAGTTATCACTGTATCTGTCAATACCACAGTTTTAATTAATATAGTTGTATCATAAATTTTCACATGCAGTAAGGCAAAGGCCTCCTTTTCTTCCTTTACAAAGCTGTCTTGTCTATTCTTGGATCTCTTCTACTTCATATTTTAAGAACAGCTTGTGAGTTTCCTTAGATATAACCGACTTAGGATTTTTATTGGAATTGCATTGAACTTATAGATTAATTTGGGGGAAATTGACTGTTTTTATAATATTGGGTATTTCCTTCTGCACACATGACATATTGCTCCATTTATTTAGGACTTTTTAATGTCCTTCAATAAAGTTCTATAATTCTTTCCCATTTGGGTTAATACTTCTTTTAGTAGATTTATTGTTAATATCTTTTAATTTTTGTGGATATGGTGACAGCAACTTTTAAAAATTACATTTTCTACTTAGTTCTGCAGGTGTATAGGAATGCCTCTGATATTTTTGGTAAGTTGATTCTGAATTTAGCAACCCTGTGCTCATCTTTTAATAGTTCTGATAGTTCGCCTATACATCCTCTTAATTGTATTGTCAACAAGTAGTAACATTTTTTTTTCTCTTCCAATCTCTATACCTTTTGTTCCCTTCCTGCCCTTTGGTTAGAGAAGCCAGTAAAATGCTGAATGAAAGTGATGAAAGCTGATAGCTGTTAGTTAAAGGAACAAACCATCCTATGATGTTTCCAGAACTATTGGGTCTAGAGTTAGTGTGCCTGTACCAACAAAATGTATAGGCCTTTGGTGTTTGAGAATGGATATTTTTATTCTCACGTAGTAGATGAAGAAACAGAAACTCAAAAAGCTAATACCTTGCCTAAGACCACACAGTTAGTAAGTAGAAGATTCAAACCAAAATCTTTTTCCCAGTTGATTGCCATTCCCATGACTCCACACTTTCTTCCGACTAGTTTTTGAATAAATCATCTATTTGTGCTAAGGTGCTACCCTACTCAGATAACTTATGGCATTTGAAAGGAGACAGTCTGTATAAAACAATTATTTTAAACAACCCATTTAAATGACTCTAACAGTGGCGGTTTTAGGCAGGCATCTTATTTTTGCCTTAACAGAAGACTCTGACAATTTATAAATTCTTTTCTAGATTCATAGACTCTTGTAGTTGAATGGACTCTTTTCCAACCCCCTATTTGAGATAGTTACCTCTGTAACAGAATGCCTTTCAGATCATCCTCCAGCATGGACCAGCTGCCAGGGATGGGTTAAGTTTACTGACAAGCAGACCAGTAAATTTTCCTGTGGATCCAGTCTGCCCACTGGTCCAGAGACAGGTATGTCTTTTCCTTGGCATAGTTGCTCTGCCCTCTGTGCTCCTTCGGCTTTCCCTTCAGAGACCACCTATCTCTAGGGTATTTGGTAATTGTTTTTTTTTTTTTCTTTAAAGGTTTTTATTTTACTTGAATCATATGAGGAAAACAGACAGACGTTAGGGTGAGTTCAAAGGAAAACTCAAAAAGCACACATGTATTTGAGATAAAGAAAATGAATTTCAAATGAAGGCAAAACTGGTTTTTCCACAGAGCTGCGAGAGAAGTCAATCAAAACTCCAGAACCAGAATTGGTTTGCCTATCAGTTACCTTCAATTTTCAAAAGTGCAAAATAGCTCAGAGGTAAATTCCAGTCCTGCCAGAATTAGCCCTCTAAGGGTAGGTAGTATTGTCACCAGGCAGGGGTCACCAGGCAGGGGTGACAACGTCCCTTCATGGGGGCAATGTGACCTCACCTTGGTCCAGGTGGGTTCTTACTCTACTAAAAAGAATTTCAGGATGTGCCAAAAGCACTGGCAAAACAAAGATATACTAAAAGACAGCAAAGTCAAGGTCTACACACCCCTAAGGCAGGGTGGAGATGCTCCCTGCCTCCCAGGGAAGACCAGTGACCTGCCCAGGGTTGAGCTCTCTGACTGTATAAGGGATTTTCTGGGAGAGAAGTGCAATTTTCCAAGGAAGCTTTTGTAAAAATCAAATCCCATGTCAATCATTTGATATTTAGGGTTCAGAGTATTTCTTGCTAGTTAAGCGGTTTAACCATAAATTAACTGTGAGCACATTGTGTAGGTCTTTAAATTTGGTGACATTTAAATGGATTATGATTTTGTTGTAGTTGACCTGGTCCAAGCATACACTGGAGGTTTTATATGTTTAATTAAAGAGACAAATGTGACTGGTCACGCTCAGAGATCTGGGTCTCCACCTAGTAAGGATCTGTTTTCTCTCCCCATAGCCTACCTATTTCTGTACGGCCGATGTATGGTTTTCCGATGAAGTACACATTTTTTCCCTACAATAGATCATCTTAGAGGGAGTTCAAATTCTTTCCCTTCACTCATTTAAATGTTCAGTCAACAAATGTTAAATAGCTACAATATATCATGCAGAAATCAACCTTCCTCAAAGAAAGCAACTAAATATGCGTTGCTTAAAAGTTGCAGTTAAATATGCACACCTCTAAGTTCACTATAATTGGCTTTTTCCTTGTATGTCTTTTTTTTTTTATTCTTAGTAAGTACACCTCAGTTTCATCTGGGAAAAGGAAAAATGTGAACAATTCAGAGTAATCTTAGTAAAGTTATATGTGGTATTGAAAATTTTTTCATTATCTTTTCTGACAGTGATAAATATTAAAAAATTTTTTCATACATGTATATAGGGTAATAATGTCTGTCTCATTCTATTGTCCTTCCCATCCCTGCCATCCCCACCCTTCCCCTCCCTCTGCACAATCCAAAGCTCCTTCATTTTTCCCTACCCACACCCCACCATGGATCAGCATCCACTTACAGAGAAAACATTTGGCCTTTGGTTTTTTGGGATTGACTCATTTTGCTTAGCATGATATTCTCCAGCTCCAACCATTTATCTGTGAATGCCATAATTTCATTCTTCTTTAAGGCTGAGTAATATTCTATTGTGTGTGTATATATATATGTATATATATATACATATACATAAAATATATATAAATATAAAATATATATAAAATGGGATATGTGTGTGTGTGTGTGTGTGTGTGTGTGTGTGTGTGTGTATCCCATTTTCTTTATCCATTCATCTGTTGAAGGACTTCTAGATTGATACCATAGGTAAGCTATTGTGAATAGAGTGCTATAAACATTGATGTGGCTGCATCACTGTAGTGTGCTGATTTTAAGTCCTTTGGGTATAAACCGAGGAATGGGATAACTAGGTCAAATTTTGGTTCCATTCCAAGTTTTCTGAGGAATCTCCATATTGCTTTCCAAAGTGGTTGCACCAATCTGCAGTCCCACCAACAATGTATAAGTGTACCTTTTCCCCCACATCCTTGCCAATACTTGCCACAATACTTGCTATTGCTTGTATTCTTGATAATTTCCATATGGACTGGAGTGAAATAAAATCTTCAAGTAGTTTTGATTTGCATTTCTCTAATTGCAAGAGATGAACATTTTTTCATGTTTGTTGATTGCTTGCATTTCTTCTGTGAAGTGTCTGTTCAGTTCCTTAGTCCATTAATTTATTGGCTTATTTGTGGTTTTGGTGTTTTTTTTTGAGTTCTTTATATATCCTGGGGATTAGTGCTCTATCTGAGGTGTGTGTGGTAAGGATTTTATCCCATTCTGTAGGCTCTCTTTTCACATTATTGTTTCCTTTGCTGAGAAGAAACTTTTTAGTTTGAATCCATTCCATTTATTGATTCTTAATTTTAATTCTTGAGTTTTAGGAGTCTTGTTAAGAAAGTCGGGTCCTAAACTGACATGATGAAGATTTAGGCCTACTTTTTTTTTCTACTAGGTACAGAATCTCTGTTCTAGTGCCCAAGACTTTGATTCACTTTGAGTTGAATTTTGTGCAGGGTGAAAGATAGAGGTTTAATTTCATTTTGTTACATATGGATTTCCAGTTTTCACAGCACCATTTGTTGAATAGGCTATCTTTTCTCCAATGTATATTTTTGGCACTTTTGTCTAGTATGAGATAACTGTATTTATGTGGGTTTGTCTCTGTGTCTCCTATTTTGTACCATTGGTCTACATGTCTATTTTGGTGCCAATACCATGCCATTTTTATTACTATTACTCTGTAGTATAGTTTAAGGTCTGGTAGTGTGCTGCCTCCTGCTTCACTCTTCTTGCTAAGGATTGCCTTGGCTATTCTGGGTCTCTTATTTTTCCAAATGAATTTCATGATTGCCTTTTCTATTTCTATGAAGAGTGTCATTGGGATTTTAATTGGAATTGCATTGAATCTGTATAACACTGTTTGTAGTATGGTCATTTTGACAATATTAATTCTGCCTATCCAAGAGCATGGGAGATCTTTTCATCTTCTAAAGTCTTCTTCAATTTCTTTCTTTAGTGTTTTGTAGTTTTCATTGTATAGGTCTTTCACCTCTTGTGTTAGATTGATTCCCAAGTATCTTATTTTTTTTGAGGCGATTGTGAATGGAGTAGGGTTCTTTATTTCTCTTTCAGTGGGTTCATTACCGATGTATAGGAATATGTTTGATTTATGGATATTGATTTTATATCCTGCTACTTTGCTGAGTTGATTTATTAGTTCTAGAAGTTTTTTGATGGCATTTTTTGGATCTTTCAAGTTAGAATCATATCATTGTCAAATAATGGTACTTTGAGTTCTTCTCTTCCTATTTGTATCCCTTTAATTTCTTTTGTCCGTCTAATTGCTCTGGCTAGGGTTTCAAGGATGATGTTAAATAGAAAAGGTGAAAGAGGGCATCCCTGTCTTGTTCCAGTTTTTAGAGGGAATGCTTTCAATTTTTCTCCATTTAGAATGATGCTGACCATGGGCTTAGCATAGCCTTTACAATGTTGAAGTATGTTCCTACTATCACTAGTTTTTCTAGTATTTTGAACATGAAGAGGTACTGTATTTTGTCAAATGCTTTTTCCACATCTATCGAGATAATCATATGATTCTTGTCTTTAAGTCTATTGATGTGATGTATTACATTTATTGATTTCTGTATGTTGAATCAATCTTGCATTTCAGGAATGAACCCCATTTGATCGTGGTGTACTATCTTTTTAATATGTTTTTGTATGCAATTTGACAGAATTTTATTCAGAATTTTTGCATCAATGTTCATGAGGGAAATTGGTCTGACTTTTTTTTCCTTGATGTATCTGTCTGGTTTTGGTATCAGGGTGATACTAGCCTCATAGAATGCATTTGTAAGGGTTCCCTCCTTTTCTATTTCATGGAATAATTTGAGGAGTATTAGTGTTAATTTCTTTGAAGGTCTTGTAGAACTTGGCTGAGAATCCATCTGGTCTTGGGCTTTTCTTGTTTGATAGCCTTTTGATGACATCTTCTATTTCATTGCTTGAGATTGATCTGTTTAAATTGTGTATGTCCTCCTGGTACAGTTTGGGTAGATTGGATGTCTCTAGAAATTTGTTGATGTCTTCAAGTTTTTCTATTTTATTTGAATATAAATTTATAGTTTCTAATTATCTTCTGTATTTCAGTAATATCTGTTGTGATATTTCCTTTTTCATCACATATTTTACTAATTTGAGTTTTCTCTTTCTCTTTGTTATTGTGGCTAAGGGTTTATCAATTTTATTCATTTTCTTCAAAGAACCAACTTTTGTCAATTTTTTCAATTGTTTCTTTTGTTTCAATTTTACTGATTTCAGCTCTAATTTTAATTATTTCCCGTCTTCTACTGCTATTGGTGTTGATTTGTTCTTTTTCTAGGGCTTCAATATGTAATGTTAGGTCATTTATTTGTTGACTTTTTATTCTTTTAATGTATGAGCTCAATGCAATGACCTTTCCTCTTAGCACTGCCTTCATAGCATCCCAGAAATTTTAATATGTTGTATCGGTGTTCTCATTTACCTCTAACATTTTTTTATTTCCTCTTTGATTTGTTCTTTTATCCATTTATCATTCAATAGCATGCTATTTAGTCTTCAGGTGTTGGAGTAGCTTCTATTTTTTATTTTATTGTTGATTTCTAGTTTTGTTCCATTATAATCTGATAGAATGCAGGGTAGTACTTCTATTTTTTTGTATTTGCTGAGAATTGTTTTGTGGCATAACATATGGTCTATATGATTTGTATTCCTGGTCATTTTGTTTATTTTTGGTTTTTAAGTTGACTTAGTTTCTCCTTTGATTGACCTTTCCTTTAGTGTAGTTCCTCCCTTGGCTGATTTTTCTTTTTTAATTTTCTTTTCTTTTTTTTCCCATTTCCTTCTCATGGAATACTTTGCTGAGAATGTTCTGTAGTGCAGGCTTTCTAGCTGTGAATTCTTTTAACTTTTGTTTATCTTGGAAGGTTTTTATTTCATCTTCAAATCTGAAGCTTAATTTTGCTGAATATGATTCTCAGTTGGCATCCATTTTATTTCAAAGCTTGACATATGTTATTCCAGGACCTCCTGGTGTTGAGGGTCTGGGTTGAGAAATCAGTTAAGATCTGAATTGGTTTCCCCCTATATGTAATTTGATTTTTTTTCTCTCACAGTCTTTAAAATTCTATCCTTATTCTGTATGTTAGTCATTCTCATTATAATATGCCTTGGTGTGGATCTGCTGTAATTTTATACATTTGGGGTTCTGTAAGCCTCTTGTAGTTGATTTTCCATTTCATTCTTTAGGTTTGGGAAATTTTCTGATATTATGTCATTGAAAAGATTGTGCAATCTTTTGGTTTGTATCTCCATACCTTCATCTATTCTGATAAATCTTAAATTTGGTATTTTCATGTTATCCCATATTTCTTGGAAGTTCTGTTCATGGTTTCTTATCATCTTCTGTGTGTGGTCCACTTTATTTTCAAGTGTATGTATTTTGTCTTTATTGTCAGAGGTTTTGTCTTCCAAGTGGTCTAGTTTCTTGGTGATACTTTCCATTGAATTTTTAATTTAGTTTATTGTTTCCTTCATTTCAAGGATTTCTGCTTGATTCCTTTTTATAATCTCTGCCTCTTTATTGAACTGATCTTTCACGTCCTGCATTTTCTCTCTAATACCATTCTTTATTTCAAAGATCAATCTATGAATTTTCTAAACTCCTTTTCTGATATTTCTTCTACTGTGCCGTCTATGGATTCTCTCGTTGGAACATCTTGGTTTCTTTGAGGCACTTTGTTCCTTTGTTTTTTTTTTCATGTTGTTTGTGTGTCTTCTCATCTAGCAGTATGGAACTGAGGCAGTGCAGATTCTACTCTGTAGTCTTATAGTGTCCCTGAAGGCTTCCAGTACCTCACCTTTAAGGGGGAGACCAATATTAACAGCACCCCATGCAAATGATATACCACTTTAAACCACATGGTTCCTATTAAGGTGTTTACAGTTTTGTCACAATAGATAGAAATGAAGTGTTCATTATTGTCTACAATATAAACAGTAAGTTTGCTAAAAGTGTTTACTGTTTCAAATGATGGACAATGAGGGAATGGAAGTATTGTAAGATATGATGCTTATGAGGGAGAGGAAGAGAAGCTAGAGGTAAAAATTTATAGTAAGAGCTAGGGAGGAATTAATAGAGGTTGGCTCTTAGTATGAGAGAAGTGAGAAAGAGAATCCAGGGAAACAGGTAGGTGAGAGAAAAAAATATGTACAGATTTTTTTTCAAAAAAGTAAAAATATAAGAATATACAACAAAACTGTCATATACTATTCAGATGGCCCATTTCTCAATAAATTGATGTATGCTAAATATTTGGATTCAAGGATGGTAGAGGTGTAAGAGAGAGAGGGGGAAAAACGGAGGAAGTCTTAATGTAAAATTGAACGATTGCTTCTGTTGGCTTTCAAAAATCTTCTCAGCTTCCCTTCTCCAGCAATAGGTGGGGTTGTCTGAAGTTTGATGTTAGTTCCAGTCCCGTGGGTGTTGGGCCTGTAGGGTGGGTGAGCCAATAGCAAGATGTCCTCACACCCTCTTACAGTCTTCTCACTCATTGAAACTGGCCCCTTCTGTTCCTGCACACTTCAGGACTCACAAAGCTGGAGAGAGCCCAGTTTTCTCCAGTTTCTTCAAACTCTGCTGCCCTGGGAGAACTGCTCCTAGTCTCTGTTAACATGGTTTAGTCCCTGGCTTTGCACAGGCTTGCCAGACCCAGGCTGACTGACACAAATCCAGCTGCAATCTGATGGACATGGGCTTCAGCTTCCCCAGGCCCTGTCTTGCTGCAGTCCCAAGATCTCAATGCCCTTTCGACATGCAGAGAGACCACCAGGGATGCACTCACACAAAGGAGTGACCCTACAAAGAGGCAGCTAGATGGCGGGCTCTACCACACCAAGCAGAAAGACCTCAGGTGCAACCAGACCTGCAGATACCCCAGTATATCTCCAGGCCCTGGCCTGAGTCCCCAGAACAAGGTGGCCATGCTCAGAGATGGCAGTAGACCCAGTGGCAAATCTGCAGGTCCTGGCTATTGTTCTAAGACAGAGGCAGCCGTGTGTAACCAAATGTGTGGGTACTGTGACAATGAACTTCCAGGCAACAGTGGGCAGCAGGCGATCTGCTGGCAGTCTGTGGGTGGTCTGCAGGCTAACAGGCAGATGATCAGTGGGTGGACATTGGGCAGTGGGTTATGGGTAGGTGAAAGGCGAGTGATGGACAGGCAGGAGGTGAGCAAATGGGGAAATGGCAGATGATGGGTGGTGGTCAGTAAGTGATCCACACTCAAAGGTAGGTGATCAAGGTGAATGAATGGGGTAAACAGCAGGGTGTCTGTGTGCAGCTTTGACTGCCTTGAAGAGAAACAGTATTTTCTCTGCTTGAATCCTGAGTTACAAGTGACATGGAATGTAGCCTCCCTCCAGTCCACCATCTTGGATCTCCTGGTTATTGCTGAATGAAGTGAGTTCCATACTTCTCTCTATTCAGGTCATTCTCCTGTCAGTGCTCTCTAATTGATCATTGTGCCTTTTGAAGGTGATGCCCAGGTTGGGATTGTGACTCAGAGGTAGAACGCTTGCTTCGAATATGTGAGGCCCTGGGTTAGATCCTCAGCACCACATAAAATGAATAAATAAATAAAGGTATTGTGTCCATCTTCAACTAAAAAATAAAAACAAAAATAAAACCATAAAAGAAAGAAAGTGATGCCCAGACTTTAAGTTATGGTCTGATTGCAGGCAAAAACAGGACCTTGATGTTCCATGGCCTGGACACAGTTACTTCTGTTAATGCAGTCTAGATTTGTCTTTTTAGCAAACATGTTGCTGACTTGTGTTTAGTTTAGTGGTAACTATGCTCTCCATATATTTTTCACTTGAACTGCAGTACTGAAAATGTAATATTTGTCTTTAGGAACAGAGAAGATGCCAGATATGGTAGAGCATGCCTGTAATCCAGCGGCTTAGGAGCCTGAGGCAGGAGGATTGCAAGTTCAAAGCCAGCCTCAGCAACTAAGCAAGGCCCTAAGCAACTTAATGAGATCCTGTCTCAAAATAAAAAAAATAAAAAAGGTCTGGGATGTGGCTCAGTGGTTAAGCACTCCTGAGTTCAATCCCTGGTATGCATTAACAAACAGATAAATACATGAATAGAATAAATACATAAATAAAATTAAAAACTCTGAAGACAAGAACACACACAATTTAATAATTTGTGTTCCCACATCTATATGTGTGATAAAGCCTGTCTTTGTAGAGGGAGGTTAGGGCTTGGGGAATGTAAGAGGAGATTGTCCTGCATTGCCTATCATTCAAGACAGAAGCCGCGGTGTCATATTTGTGGATGCTGATCCATAATGGGGTGGGGGAAGGGAAGAATGGAGGAACTTTGGATTAGGCAGAGGGGAGTGAAGGGAGGGGAGGGGGCATAGGGTGCGAAAGATGGAGGAATGAGATTGACATCATTACCCTAGGTACATGTATGATTGTACAAATGTTGTGAATCTACATCATGTACGACCAGAGAAATGAAGAGTTGTGCTCCATTTGTGTACAATGAATTGAAATGCATTCTGCTGTCATGTATAGCTAATTAGAACAAATTTTTTTTTTTACTTTTTTTTTTTTTTTGGTGTTGGGGATTGAACCCAGGGCCTCGTGCTTGCAAGGCAAGCACTCTACCAACTGAGCTATATCCCCAGCCCCTTAGAACAAATTTTTTAAAGACATATTTGTTTTGGTTTTTCTTTTAAAATTGCCCACAGCTTCAGAAGGCTCCTGCATAGCAGGCACCTGTTCCGGCCCCCAGCGCAGCAGACAGAATGCCCAAGAGGCAGGTCAGGTCCACTGAAGGAATGGCGAAGGAGGAGCCCAAGAGGAGATGGAGTTGTCACTAAGCCTTCTCCTGCAAAAGTGGACACCAGGCCCAGGAAGGCGGCAGGAAAGGTAAGTCTTCAGACAAAAAGGTGCAAACAAAAGGGAAAAGGGGAGCAGAGGGAAAGCAGGTTGAAGTGGCTAACCAAGGAACCAAAGCTTCACCTGCAGAAAATGAGGAAACTAGTAATGAGGCGAGTCCAGCCTCTGATGAAGCAGAAGAGAAAGAAGCGGTATGATTAATCATTCACCACGTCTTATCAGTGGTTCCGTCTCCCTTCTTGTACAATCCAGAGGAACATTTTTATCAACTATTTTGTAAATGCAAATTTTTTCCTTTTTAAATAGCTTTCGCTCTAGAAACTTTTTCTTTTGGTATTGGGATTGAACCCAGGGGCACCCAACCACTGAGCCACATCCCCAGCCCTTTTCTGTATTTTATTTAGAGACAGGGTCTCATTCAGTTGCTTAGTGCCTTGCAAAGTTGCTGAGGCTGGCTTTGAACTTTTGATCCTGCTGCCTCAACCTCCCAAGCTGCTGGGATTACAGGTGCACCACCACACCCAGCTGCCATAAATTACTCCTATTCCTTTGTTTTTTAGTAGAATTGTTTCCTAAAGAAGACCACTCCTGGATTGTTGCCCTGGCAGAATTGTGTATACTCTGTAATATCTTTGGTGGTAAAAGTCCAATAATTACAAATATATTTTTTAAATGTTACAATAAAACAAAGGGCACAATACCTTTATTTTATTTATTTTTATATAGTGCCGAGGATGGACCCAGTGCTTCACGCGTGCTGCTAGGCAAGTGTTCCACCACTGATCTACAACCGTGAAAGGTGAAAAATTTGAGTATGTAGGGTATATGATCAATGTTGTGAATTAATGGGACCTTCATAACAGTATAGCAGCATTTAAAGATACTGGTTCTTAATATTTTCTTAAGGGAAAGTTGCCTCCAAATTGGAACCTGGAAAGTCACTGAAATAATTGAAAAAGAACCATAATATAAGACTGTTTAGATTTTCAGTACATGCATTTAGAATTGTTTACAAAGAGCAATGTCTGTGTACTTATCCTCAATGCAACCAATGAAATATCAATTATGAAAGAAAAAATTTCCATTCCCTCTGCTCTTTTTTGCTACAGCACTTAGGAGCTCTCTAGGTCACGATGAGGTCTGTGGGGAAGCAGGTAGAGCAGGGGTAGCATCTATTCTGGGGTAGCATCTATAGCTTGGTGATTGCCAACAGGTTACAGGAGACCTCTGCTTGGCCAGGGGAGGGTAAGGTTATTAGGATTGCAGTCCCAGGACAGAAATTTTTAGAACATGGGTGCTTTGTGATTTTTACAATAAAGTTGAAATTCAATTTCTTCCATGAGCTAAAAATCTCATGGTTTCTTTTTAAACCTTAATTGATGATGGAAGAGTCACGGGAAGAGAGGTGGCAGACAAAAAGCTCTGTTCCACTCAGCTCTCTAGCCCCTCGTTTAGTAGGGTTCCTTCCATTGGACTAACATACATCAATTTCAGGGGATGTTTTTGAGACTGAAATTCTAGTTACCCCATCTCCCTTGGCCCTGCCCTTCTCCCAAATCCACACTTGCAAATCAATCAATATGCCCTCACCCCAACTCATGTTCTCATATTCACCCTGTACAGTAGTTTTAAGGACAGTGTTGGGTGTATCTAGTACTGGAAATGTAATAGGATGCAAACATGGCTGTGGTACCGTGTGTTGCCCATTGTTCTATGTACTGTATATACATTCATTCATTTCATCCTATCCACAGTCCTTTGTGGTATATGCTATTGTAATCTTTGTTTTACAGATGAGGAAACCAAAGCACAGAGATTAGGGCTTACTAAAGGTTACATGTGACAGGGTGTGACTGGACCCCAGACAGTCCATCTCCACCATCTGGGCTATTTACCACTGTGCTATGATGTCTCTCTATGCTGGAAAGGGAATAGCAGCTGGTATGTGCAGTTTTTAACCCTGTTACCTGGGTGACTGCCTAAGAACTATTTTTCACAAATGATTTCACTTTCTAATCACCAAGAGTATTACTTTCTTTTGTTGTTTTCAGGACTAGAGATTGAACTGCATTCTCAGTTTTTTTTGTTTTTTTTTTTTTTTAAGTCTGGGTCTCACTGTGTTACCCAGGCTGGCCTCAAACTCAAACTCATGATCATCCTGTTTTAGCCTCCCAAGTAGATGGAATTACAGAGGTGTGCCACCACGCCTGGCCAACAACTTTATTTTTTTAAAGCAGGATCTTCCAGAAGATTCTAAACCTTTACAAATGAAGACAAATAATATTCTCAGGAAAATAATGTTCTCGGGGTCATATAGAGAGTAAGTGTTAGCTTTGGGTGATATTCAGGTCCACACCTCTCCCTTGGCTACACTGACTCTGTTGCAGAGCCTCATCTACATAAAGAGCAGAGACACTCCTCATACTGTTTTTTTTTTTTTTTTTTTTTTTGCATGGAATGGAGAATGCACAGGGGCCCTTCTGTAGGGAAGAATCATCACCATAATTATTACTCCTGAATCTTGGGGAAGATCTAAGTGGTTGCCAGCTGCCACAATATGGGAGCACTTTTCAAACCTCAACGTGAGTCCCAGGAGGGTGTGTTTTGCGGAAGTAAGGTGAAGGGAAAGTAAGACTCCAGCCCTGAGGGAGGTTCCTCTGCCTCTTGAGCTGACAGGTGGTCCTGCTCTCCTATACGGGTCTTTGGTCCTTGCTTTTAGATCAAGCATAAATATTTGTTTTCAGAATGAGTCCAGGGTGTGGTTCTGAGAGTTCCGAGTGGTGGTGACAGGGATTGCTGGGATATGCACATTCCTGTGCACACACATGAATGTGACTCACATACTTCTAGCACAGACAGGCATCATACCACCATATTTGTGATGAGAGGTCCCTGCGTACAGAGAGGAACAACAAGTGCCTGGTGTTGTGGTCCTTATTCCTGGTGCATGGATGTAGCCAGTAGTGCCCTGCTCTGGGGTGGTACTGTGAAGGGGTCTGTCTTCTCCGTCCTGAGGACTGGGCAGTCTTAAAACAGTCTTTTTATTTTTATTTTTTTCCCGGTACTAGAGATTGAACCCAGGAACAATTTACCACTGACTGAGCTACATCTCCAGTCCTTTGTAATATTTTTCTTTTTTTGAAACAGGGTTGCTTAGGGTGTCACTAAGTTGCTGAGGCTGGCCTCAAACTTGTGATCCTCCTACCTCAGCCTCCAGGGTCACTGAGATGACAGATGTGTGCTACTGCACCCAGCTGAAGCAGTCTTTACATAGTTGTAGGGACACAATTCCTATTAGGCCTGCTCAACACATTCCCCTGGTCTGAGATCAACCACACAGGCTGGCAGGAATACCACATCAGAGCCCTGAGCAGAATTCCATGCATAGGTCAGCCTCCTGGCCAGTAGTTCTCCGCAATGATGCCAGGGATGCTTTCTTAGGTCAAAAGGGAAAGCATTGTTGCTGCCCTGTGTTCACTAAGCATTGTTGTTCCTCAGGCAAACAAGCTGCTGGCTTTGAAGTCACAGGGAGGATTTGCTCAGGCTGGAATTGGGAGTCTGAAGGAGAGGACTGCAAACCTCCCCCAGCCTTGCTGTGTTTGTTAACTCCGCCCCGCTTGCCCTGGCCTGGTGCGTTTGATGTCTCTGGAGAAGTAGGAGGTAAGAGGCACACCCTGGGGGTCCTCCAAGGGACATCTTCCAAATCCTGCTGAGCCTGCAGTCCCACCCAGGAGCAGATCACAGACTAGGCCCACATCCAGAAGGGCCGATAACAGGCCTGCTGTGGAAAGAACACTTGATCCCTTTCTTCCAGGTGGTCTGTGGGGTATGGTCCAGGGCACATGGCAGGTTTGCTGCTTGCCTTGGATACTGCTTTTATTCAGGTAGCATCAGGTGAGAATGAGTCAGGGGAAGACTTGAAGGGAGAAGGAGGCTTCTGAAGGCAGCACAGGGCCTTCAGGAGCCAAGGACAAGTACATGTGCTTTATTTTGAGGTCCCACGCACTTTCTTCTCTCTACTTGCCCTCTACCAGTTGCCTCCCTGATTCCAGCACCAAGCCCTTCTCTTCTGCCACCAAAGCAGCATGGGCAAACTATGTGTCATTTCCCAGGGGTAGCTCTGCTGAATTCCTGCCTCTGAAGCTTTAGGTTATGGCCAGAGATACTGCCACCCACCTCCTACCCTCAACCAATAAAATTAACTGGAGAGGAATCCTGTAGGGACCAGGGTAAAACTCCATGAGAGTAGGAACCTGGGTGAGACTGTGTTCTCATGAGGCTGGCTCCTTGGGCTTGCCCCAAGATTTCACCATGTTCCAAAGCGTGGTGACTGGACCACAGGAATGGAATAAGCAAAGCCTATTACTAACCAGTTCAGTGTCCCATAGGACAATGAGCCATGAACAGCTCCACCTCTTTCTCCTCCCTCTCTCTCACTCTCCCCTCTGCCACATCCTACCCTGCACATTGTTACTAGATTCTCACCCCCACCCCCACCCCTGCTCTCCAGGCCGGCCCTGTCTGCTTATTCCCCTTACCTAGACATGTTGCAATTGAGAAAGAGCTTGTTTGTGATAAGACCTCGAAATCTGGAGTTATAAATCCTGCCCAGGACAGCCACCCTATCTCTGTGCTAATGCTTGAAGTGCTGAAAGGAGGCTCACCTGGTTGTGACCCATCCCCTCTTCTTCCCTGGAGCTCCTTGCTCCTCCTCTGCAAACACAGGACAATGGGCAAATAGGAGTTACCTGTCTCAACAGGTGTTAGCTGGGCCTCACTTTCCTACAGGGTGATGGGGAGGTCACCCTCAGCCCACCCACTCTGGACATTCCTGTGATTGTGAAAACCCACCTTCGAAGGTGACCCTTCCTCTGCCCCCCATGACTTCAGCCACCTTGATGGTTTTAGGGGCCCTCACTGCTGAGTCCACCCACTATGGAGGAGGCAACACCTGCACTGTCTGGAAGATCCTGGTTTACCTCTTCTATTTCAGACATGCCTGTTTTTCTTTTGGCTATGCCTCTGTTGTGGTACTTATGGGCATTGGGTCATGTCCACTACAATGGGCATTTTTGGCATTAGCCTTCTCTACTAAGCTATGAGTTTCTTGAGGGAAGGAATTGTTTTCTTCCTTCCTTTCTTTCATTTTTTTATTTTTGGCAGCACTGAGGATTGGACCCAGGACATCATGCATGTGAGGCAAGTGCTCTACCACTGAGCCACATCCCTAGCCCAAGACTATTTCCTATTCCTCATTGAATTCTTAAGCCCAGCAGACTGCACAGAACATAAATATTTGTTATGATTGGTGAAGGCAGTTGTCACAGTACCAGCAAATATTTATTTTATGTGTAGTGACTTCACTAAGCAGTAGGGGCACAGCAATTAATGAGACACCATTCCCACCCTCAGGGGCTTTTGTTGGAGTCAAGGGGGTGTAGTGAAATTTTACTTGCCTGGGAGCCAGAGAAGGGAAATAGGTTCTGGGGACCCCAAGGAACCTACTTTGACAAATTACAAACCTGTAATCTTAAGAAAGTTTTCCCAGAATGAACTTAGAGATCACCAGATGCCCCAGACCCAGATAGATACCCATTCACCCTCGACCTCAGTGTATTCCGGAAGGGACCTGCTAACTCACCAACCTGATGCAGGTCTAGCTGCTCCTTGTGATTTCAGTGGTCTCTCAAAAATGTGGATAAGAGTTATTTCTTGTGTCTCTACGTGGGAAAAAATTCTTTTAGCCCTTTATCCCTGGAACAAAAAGAAGTGAAATCTGTCCCCACTGGACCCCAGCTAGAGCTGCACTTGACAGCTGTGCCCATACTGCCCTGTGTGGGCTCTCTGTGGATTCAAGACCAGAGCTGTCTCTGATCTCAGGAGGAAGGAAGGAAGAGACAGACACATCCTCTAGAACTCAGTTCATGGAGAACCTCATCTGTGCCAAACACTGCCATGGTCAATGGAAACAGGGAATAATAACATAGGAATATACAGGACTCACATTTGAGAAACTTTGAGAAGAACAAGTTGATCTCTTGGGGACCAAGGGTTAGACCAGTCATGGAGAAGTTGTTGCAGTACCAATGCCATTGTCACATCAAGGGGAACTTTACTGTGTGGGATGTGGGTCCAGCAACATGTGTGGACAGTGCCCTGAAGGCACAGCATTTACTACATGGCTCACTCAAGCTAAACCTTCTGGAATTTCTCTACTGAAGTACCACTAGTGGCAGAGAAGCAGGGATGAGTGTTTCTCAAGGGGCCTGGATTTTAGAGCACTGCAAACAGGAAATTTCTTTGAAGCTTCATATTTTATCTTAAAATGAATTTAAATTGTGTTTCCTACCACAGTCTATGAACTTGCTTTTATAAAAATGCAGTTAAGCCAGGCATTGGTAGTGCATGCCTGTAATTCCAGTGACTTGGGAGGCTGAGGAAAGAGGATAGCGAGTTCAAGGTCAGCCTCAGCAACTTAGGAAGGCCCTCAGTCCTTCTCCCTTAGTGAGATCTTGTCTCAAAATAAAAAAATAAAAAGGGCTAGGGATGTGGCTTAGTGGGTAAGCACCCCTGGGTTTCATTCCAGGTACCACCACCCCCAAAATGCAGTTAAAATTACTTTGCTCTGAATGAAACTGGTGCTCCAGGAAGATGAGCTGTTTCTCCTGTGGCTTCTCATATGCCCTGTCCCACTGCCTTGTACCCCAGCTTGAGAAACTTGCCTTTTAGGACACAGAGCCCAGATACCCGAACCACATTTCAGAGAGCCACCCCAATGTGGGCCTCTCATACCCTGGCACAGCCCTTGCCCTTGATCCCAAATAACTCCTCCAAATTTGTCCTCTACCTCCCTGACCACATACTCCTCCAGTCTGACAACGATAGGATCATCCCTCTACCTCTGGGCTTATCCTGGTCCCTCTAGAAGAGTTTGGAGTTTATGGGACCTATTCCCCAAATGTGCTGGGTCAGTTGCTCTAAACGTTTTATCAAGCCAGGTGCAGTGGTCCACACCTGTGATCCCAGCTTCTGAGGAGGTAGAGCAGGAAGATCACTTGAGGTAAGAGTTCGAGGCCACACTGAGCAATACAGGAAGACCCTGATTTTAAACAAATAAACTTTTTGTTTTTGAAAAATTTTAAAATAATTTTTCAGAGTAAAAGAGCAGGGCAGGGGCAGCAGTGAGCTTGGGACCCTGAGGGGAGTTGAGAACAACTTACGACTAATTATCTACAGGGTCCTGGCTGGGGATTGTCCTTGTAATGCCCTGATGGCCTTTGGCATAAGGCCCACTCTTCTTTTCCTGTTCAAGGAAACTAGGAATCCAGACTGCCTGCTTATCTGATGGTGTAGAAGTTAGACCACCCAAAGTCCATAGTGGGTTTGTTATGGTGTCCCTCTATCAGCATGCTCCATATTTTAAAAGGAGCACAACCCAGTAATTGATGGATTCAAGTGTTCCTGCCCAGGCTTCTTCACTCAGCAAGTCTTTTTAGAGAACTTACCATGTAGCGGGCACCATATAAGGTGCTGGTGAGAGGGTAGGAGCAAGAACGACACATTCTGAGTGCCCTTAGAGCTGGCAAATGGGCAGGGAATCAAACAGCCTCCAGGAAAGCAAACAAAACTAGCCCAGGTGGGGTAAGCCCAGGGTTTTCTTTAGCTGATTTTTCCCATTTCTGGGTGTTCTGCCCAACTGTGTAAAGATACAGCCGGTAGGTCTCAGACTAAGTCAAAGGTAATGATGAACTGTCTATGATTTCTCATATGAGGGTCAAAAAAACATAAAATGAAATGCCCCTCCATCTGCTCAACTGCCCCAGAGACCATGCATCAAACTCTGTGCGCAAACACTTGAGAATGAGGAAATCTGCTGTTTCATTTCACCCTCACCTTAGAGCTGGGAAGTTAAGTGACGCAGTGCTGCCCATTGCACAGATCCAGAACCCAAGACCTTAGAGAAGCAAGGCATCCTGCCAAGGTCCAGCCCCAGGACAGGACTGAGATGAGGTTTATGAATGAGGTGGGAAGGAGTAGACCCAGGCGTGACTCTTGATTCTATTCAACAGTGCTGGGCAGGAAGCCGCCAATGACTTGCCAGACAGACCCCCATGGATCTGGAGACTCTAGCCCTTTATCTCTTCTCCCCATGGTGTGTACCGATTGGATGGCTCTATGCAGCAAGATCTCTGGACCCTAGAACTCAGCTAAGGAAGTGGAGGGCTGGTGGGACAATGGAAACACGGGCTTTGAAACATATCCAAACAAACCACACCCCTGTGCTATTCTCCACTAAAACTGGCCAATGACCCCAGAACCAGTGACTGGATTGTTCCTGAGAAACTTGGCATGGTTTTGGCAACTGCCTGACAAAGGATTGCCACTCTTTGTCACCATTCACCTTTGGAGTACCTTCATTAAGCCTTTACTGCCATTAAGGAAAAGTCAGCTGTACTTGGAGTGAGTGGGATTATACAGCTAATCATGTTTAGAGTCACCTTTCTATGACATTAAGGCCTTCAGGAGACTCACTGAAAAGTCTGTGAGGCCAGCTAATTCCACTGCAAGTGAGGAATGTGTTTATTCTTCCAAGGGGCAAAGATTCCCCACTCAAAGTGACGCTGCCACGTTGTGTAACCAGGAACACGGATTGTTGCTGATGTAAACAAATGACAGGGCAGACCTGCCAGGAGCCTGGGTCTCCTTTTCCCAGAGGTGTTTCTTATGAATGGTTGTGCCCAGTGAAGCAATTTCCTGCCTTTTAAACTTCTGCCTACCAAACCACATCTCCTATCTATCACTGCCTCGCTCTGGGTCATAAAACAATTTCCCTTAAACCAATCAGTGCCTGAGCAGCAGTCCTTGAGTAACAGGAAAATTGCCCTCCACCTGTGGACGTAATGACACTTTGCAAGCTAGTGGCTTTGCAGTTTCTGAACGTAAATATCATGTGCCTTACCCATGGTGTGCCTACCTGTGCTCACCGGAGATGTAGGGCCCACAGATTTGATTTTCAGCCCCTGGTTCACTCTGCTGAGGTACTGACTGGCTAGTGACCCATTACCTTGACCTGGGGACCCTGTAGCCTGGAGAATATTTTTCACTGTGTCAGATACTGATTTATAGGGCTAGAGCAAAGGAAGTTCAGAGAGTGGTCCCAGGCATGCAGACCCGATAGACAAGATCGGTGAGGACAGAAGAAAATTTGGGCTAAAGCAACTCCAGGAACTCTTCAATTTAGACACTCATTTTGAATTTTGTGGTTCTTCAGCCTGGAATGTCTCCTCCACCTACTCCCAATCCCCAATTTGCCTGGTGAACTGTCACTCATTCTTCATGACACTATTCAGGAATCATACTATCAAGGAAGCTTCTCTGATTTCTACCAAGCAGGATTTCCTCCATTGTTCTACCACTATACTTTCTCACACATACACGTTTTATTGAAATCACTTGCTAATTTGTTTGCCTCCCCAGCCAGGCTGGGATCTTCTTCAGGCAACTCGGAATTCCCAGGTCCCACCAGAGTGCGTAGCCCAAAGTCAGAGTGTGAAAGCACCACAATGAGGTGCTTTGCTTATTGAAAGTGTGTGGAGAATACACTGAGGTCAGAAGTTTGAAGGCCCGGGTTAGGTTGGTAAATAGGCATAACAGAGGATCCTGCCTTTAAGGAGCTTGTAATCTGAAATCTGATCATCTTTCTGTGAATGGTAGGCATATTTGCCGATGGGATATAGAGACTGGACTCATGGATAGATGGAAGTGGTTTTTAATTTCCCTCCTTTGAGTGCCAGCTTAGAAGCTGAAATGAATTAGAGAAGAGACCTGTTTCTAATTTAGCTTTCAATCATTTTAACTTTCGCTTTTAGGAAAACATTAAGCAAGCCATGGGTCTAACTCTCCGGAGTCCTCATGAACCACAGAGTTATATCCAGAACAGTCATTTTTCCCTCTCTCCTTTCTCTATAAAAGTAACAACAATGACTCGATCCTTCCTTTGACTCTCCGGGGTGCTCAGAGAATGGTGGAGGTAGTGGGGGTGATAGGTGTGCACTTGGGTCATCATCCAGACATAAAACTGGTGAAGTCCATAACATGCACACATTACAGTCACTAAGAAAAACAATTACTGGGTGCCTAAGATGTGCCCACTGCCAGATGGGGACAGATCAGTGAACAAACAAAATGCCATATCCCTGCTCTCACAGAACTCAACATTCTAGAAAGGGAGTCATTTGCTGATCAAGGGATGGGATCCATCTTGCCATCTCATGCCGTCCTCCTCACAGGGCTGGATACATTTATCGGGCACTTTCTCATGTACAAGGCAAAGGATCCCATTTTCAGAGACATTAAGAAGCCTTCCAGTTGGGCATGGCGGTGCACACCTGTAATCCCAGCAACTTGGGAGGCTGAGGCAGGAGGATCACAAGTTCAAAGCCAGCCTCAGCAACTTTAGCAAGTTCCTAAGCAACTTAGTGAGACCCTGGCTCAAAATAAAACACAAAAAGGGCTGGGGATGTGGCTTAGTGGTTTCGTGCCCCTGGGTTTAATCCCCCATACCAAAAAAAAAAAAAGGCTTTACAAGGCTTGTAGGTGGTAGAGTCAGGATTTGAACTCAGATTTGAATGACTCCCTAGCCTGAGCTCTTAGCCACACGCTACATGGCAGCTGTAAATATTTACTAAATGGACAAATGAGTAGATGAATGGTTAACCCTGATTACAGTGGCAGCCTGTTGTTTTGTCACCACGATACAAACATGAGCAACATGTTTAAGTTTATCATTTACTTACTGGTTCAAGCTATCCCAAAGCATGGCTCCTGTTAAGATTTTTATAAAGATTAAGGAACAAGCATCTTTCTTGTTACTCACCGTGTTTTCTGGATAAATCAAGCTATTTTATTAAAAAAAATGATGAATTAGAATGGTAAGAGTTGTAAAATTTAAATGATCTTTCTGGGTTTGAATTTCTGAGTTTGCTGTAAAGTCTCTGTATTAGGCTGAGGAAGGACCCCCCCAGAGGTATCAGGTCCCCTGTAAATGTTACCTTAAAAGGAAAAAGGGTCTTTGCAGATGTAAGGAAAAGCATCCCACATAACACAGGTGGGAACTAAATACAATCTCATATTCTTATAAAAGGAGGAAGAGAAAAGTTTGACACAGAGGAGCACATGATCACACGGGCAGAGATTGAAATTACGTGGCCACAAACTAAGAAATGCTGGCAGCCACTAGATGTGGGAAGAGTTCAGAAATATTTCCTTTTGAGCCTTGGGAGGAAGTATAATCCAACTGACAACGCGATTTGGGCCCAACAATGCTGATTTGGGATTTCCAGCCTCCAGAATAGGAGAGAATACATTGATGTTGTTGTAAGCCACCAGGTTTTTGGTCATTTGTTTTGTTTTTGATACCAGGGATTGAACCCAGGGCTGCTTAAACCACTGAGCCACATCCACAGCCCCCCTTTTTATGTAACCACATCCACAGCCCCTGCTTTTTATGTTTTATTTTGAGACAGGGTCTCACTAAGTCCTTAGGGCCTCACTAAGTTACTGAGGTTGGTCTTGAACTTTCGATTCTCCTGCCTCAGCCTCCTGAGTTGCTGGGATTACAGGTGTGCCTCACCATGCCCACTTGGTCATTTGTTATAGCAGCTAGGGGAAAATAATGGAGTCTCTTAGAGGAGGAGGCAGCAGGGAAAATAAGTCCTCAACTACCAGTGTAGGTGATTCTGAAATACATACTCTGATCTCTTTTTGGTTGGATACCCAATTAAATCTTGTCTTGGAAAGTAAAGGTAAAAGAGATTCCATGCAAAAACACATCCACCTCCTTCCCCAAGCTCCCCCTCCTCTTTTTTTTGCCTTTTTTCCTCATCACATTTGTTTATTTAATCCATATTTAGTACATTGCTATGCAATTATTGATGACTCCTTCCCAGTAGAATGTAAGCTCCATGGATAAGTGACCTTTCAAAAATTGCTTTTCTCCCCATGCTTAGAAGAGGAGGTAGCATATAATCTCAGTAAACATTTGTTGAGTGAATGTCATGTTACTGAAGAACCTGATGTCATATTATAGATGTAGTATCAGTCATCACAGCATGACACACTCCCAGCCATTCCCTAAGGTGCCACTCTAAAGAATAGCCAAGCTAGAGTCCATGCTCAGTTAACAGTTTTTCATTTCCTGCGACACTAATTTCTATTTCCTACTTTGTTTAGAGCCCAAGCCCTGGAATTATTTTTGATGCCTCTTATTATGATTTTGGATATGAGCTGTACCCCAAATCTCCTGTTAATTCAGGAATGTTCAGAGGTCAAATGATTAGACTCTGAGAGCTGTAATTCAATCAGTCCATCCCAGTTTGAATGGACTACTGTGCTGGGTGGTCACTCTGGGCCATTGGGGTAGGGTCAGAGGTGGATCGTTGGGGGAACCTGCAAGAGTTCATCTTCCCTTTGACACCCTCTCCTTTCTCTGCTTTCTGGCTGCCACAAGGTGAGTAGCTTCCCTCTGCCACACCCTTCCACCATGATGCTCTGCCTCATCTTGGGCCCAGAGCAATGGATTTAGCTAACCATGGACTAAACCTCTGAAACTGTGAACCAAGTAGAAGGGAGTAACGAAAGCCTACCTTATCACCTCTAAGTTCTTCTTTTTGAGTATTTTGGTAAGAGCAATGAAAACTAACCTACCTCTCTTTCTTCATGTCTACACCATCAGGAAATCCTGGTATCTTCAGATACTCTTATCACCTCTATTGCCCAGGTCTGGGGATGTAGCTCAGAGGTAAAGTGCCCTGGGTTCAATCCCCAGTACTAAGTCAAAACAAAACCAAACTCCCCCAAAACAGCGTTATCTGTTTATCCCTTTCATAATTAATTTTTAATAACCATCTATCAGTTTATTAAGGATGTCAAGACAACAGAGAACAGGAAAGAAATCTCCTTTTGGGATTAAGCAGTATGTATCTGGTGAGAAAATAAAATAGGTGCAAAAAATATCTCTTATTTGTGTTGTGTGATCTGTTGACAAAAAAACATACACATACATACCCATGAAAATTGCTTTGGTGATTCCTGCCTTTGATATTGCTTGCTCTGTGTTTGCTTTGCTTGGTCTCCATTAGAAAGTGTTTCTTCTATATACATACACCCAGGAGAAAGAAAAGCTCATCCCAGTGTGTGCAAAGCCCTGCACACCCCAGAGGCTCATTTATAAAATAGTCATGTTGTAAATCTCAGCAGGCAATCCAGTATTTGCCTAGCCACAGTGACCTCTGCACCCAAGAGGAAAGAAGAGGAACGGAGCAGGAGGGAGGGAGAGAGAGAGGGAGGAAAGGTGGAATCTTATAGACCACTGATTCAACTTATTGCAGTTTCTCCTAAGTATTCATCCTGTGTGGTGCAATTGAGTTAGAAGCATAAAGACATGTCCATTTCTGACAACTGTCACTTTTCCAGAGTAGCTGTTGATGGCATTTGTTTGAATTAATTTCTAATTCAAAGGGGATCCATGGGCCCTGCTCATCCCGGGGCAAAAGTTAGTTTCTGCCTCTTCCTGACCTTCACCTTCCTGGCTCCCCATATTCTAAACCAACCTTTTTTGGAGCAGGAAGCCAGTTTTAGCCCCAGCTTCTGGGTACTCTCTATGGCCCTCCACTCCTTACACTGGGTCTTCTTCTTTCCCTGAGGAAGACAAGGCCTCACCTCCAGTCAAACCTCTCTTCTCTCCTTGGGCCTTCCTGACTCACCTTTGTTTGCCATAGAAACAAACAAAAACATTTTACCAATGATGGGCAGTTTTCTTTACTAAAGCATCAAACTGGTGATGAGGTTATCTGGAAATATCACCTAGGCCCCAAAGACTCCATGAGGGGGTGCTCTGGGATGAGAGAGTCCTCACTAACACATGGTACTCACAGTGCATGCAGAGTTCTAAGCGTGTAACATGTATTCACTTTTTTACTCCTAAAGAGACTTTAAAAATTTTTTTCTTTTAGTTTATCAGTGGACTTTTATTTTTATTTATTTATATGTGATGCTAAGAACCGAACTCAGTACCTCACACATGCTAGGCAAGCACTCAGCCATTGTGCTACCGCCCCAGCCCACCTCAAGGGACTTTTAAAGTAGGTACTAGTATCACCATCCCGATTTTACATGGGGACCAGAGAGGTTAAGTGGTGGAGTTGTTGATCCTAATCAAGGCATTCTGGCTCCAAAAAGAATATCAAAGGACTGTCCCCAACTGTGGGCCAAAAGCTCAGACTCCTTGACTGTCTGCATGCATTCTTATCTACCTGAATTCAGCAGTGAACAGGGCGTTTATCTGTGCCTTTGGAGGGAATAACTCACAACTGTTTAGCATGGAGCACTTTAGTAGGATTTAAGGTAGATTTTCATTACTGATTTCATTTCCTATCCATGGATGTTCAAATGAAGTCTGCCTTCCCCAGTGCTCACCCTAGAACATGGCAGTGGGTCCTGGAAGAAAACAGAATATCTGTTAGCCTGGGCTCAGTGTATAAAGCCAGACACGGGCCCCTCCATATCTGGACAGAGTGGGTACCCTTTCCCCTCTTTCAGTTAATGGAGGCAGGTCTCTGACTGATTTAGAAAGGTGCTGCTACAGGGCTACAGATATAGGTAGGGTGTTGCTCAGTGCAAAGCACTGGGTTTGAACCTCAGACCCGCCAAAAACCCAAACCAAACCACGCCAAGCCAAAGCACTGCTAAATTTTCTAGGTATTCTCATTTGCCAGGGTCACCTTTCTATCTGTCTTGGTTCAAATAAGTTTGGTTAGGAAACATTCCCAAAGACCTCTGTGACCTTCTGGGCTCTGAAGGTTATTGCAACAATGAAAGTTCTAGTTTTAAAATCTGCTAAGCATAGACTCTTGTTGTTCTTGCAACTATGTGATCCAGATATGGGGCTCCAATGGAGGCGGGGGCTGATGCCTCTATTCCCTTCCTCTTCCTAGAATTTGGGTTTTTTTTTTTTTTTTTTTTTTGATCATCTCAATTTGTGAAAAGGGTCTTGTCATCTTTCCATATATAGTGCTTGATGCTGTCCTTGGCCCTAACCTCAACCCTTTTCAACACAACCATGACCTTTCTCTTAACCACTTCATCCCAGGGGACCGAGGAACTAAGGGAGGCCAGTATTCCATATCCATACAACCCTGTCGTAGATATTCCATTTCACTGGGACTTTTTTTTTTTTTTTTTTAAACCAGGAATTAAATCCAGGGGTGCTTAACCATTGAGCCACATCCCCAGCCCTTTTTATTTTTTATATTGAGACAGGATTGCTAAGTTACCTACGGCCTCACTAAGAGGCTGATATTGACTTTGTTTCTGCGATCCTCCTGCTTCAGCCTCCTGAGTCACTGGGATTGCAGGCATGGGCCACCGTGTCTGGCTTCACTGGGATTCTGAAAAACCTGTCACTCAGGGCCTGGTCAGCACAGTTCCCTTGCTCACACCTTCCCTGGGAAATGCTCTGCTACAAGTAGAGAAAGCACAGACTGGCGGGCCCAGTTATGCAAAAAAGGAGACAGTAAAGGGAACAGGTCTCTGCCCCTTCATCCTTGGAGTCAGAACTGGATTCCTGGTGGTAAAGTCCTTGCTGGTCGAGTCTCCAGCCCTTTGGTTTTTCACCGTTTGGACTATCTGTATTCATTAGCATCCTCACTTGGAGAGAGTATCTGGGTGAGTGGTGGCATCCACAAAAGCCCTTTCTCCTAGTCCCTGGCAGCCCTACAGAAGGATGAGAAGGAGGGAAGGACTGCCAGAATGAAGGCTTAAAATGAGGCTTAAACAAGTGACCCACTGCATTTTCAGTCTCTCTGCCTTTTATCTGTTTCTACGTCCCCGAGTCATCAAGAACTGGCTCTAGGACTTTGCCTCTGTGAGTTGCAGGGAAGGGGACAATGCTGGCTCTTGCTCCAGCCAGATCCCTTCACAGGACTTGTGGGGCTGACTGGGGGAACCAATGCTCCCCTACTTTGAATAGCAGAAAAACTGACACAAAAACTCCAGGGATGTGGCAGTGGGTCCAGGCTCCTCCACATCCTAGGGGACGCATGCTTCGATCCCAGTGGGGTAAGTGGAAAACCCCAAGGAGACCAGGGGCAGGGGCTCTGGATGGAACCATGGCAGGGAAGGTGTCTAGGATAGAAATATGACTCTGGGCAGTGATAAAATAAACTGTTTTAATAGGAGGCTTCCTGAAATGGCACTTTTTCTTTTGCTATCAGCCAGTCAGTGTCCCTGCCCTGAGGTTTCTTGGGTGTGCCCTGGCTGAACTGCTAGCCCCACAGGAAGCCAGGACGTCGCTCTGACATCTCCGGCCCCTCCAGGCATCCAGAGATGTGTCTTAAAATTGGGAGATCAGTGTTATCTGGTGGTCAGTCCAAAGGATGCTGTCCTTCCGTGTGTCCAGGCTGGAGGGAGGCCGGTGAAGGGCTTCACTTCCCATTTAGGGTGTTTCTCCATGGGGAAGAGAGAGGTGGCAAATCACCTTTGAAAGTTCAACTCTGACCTTTACAAAGAAAACTAGTAGGCACTTTAGTATTATATACAGGGCAGAGGGAGATGATGCGGAGGGGAAATTGCACTTAATTAGTTTATAGTTTACACCCATTGGACAAATTTACTTCTTTAAAAGAAATCTCAGGATCATTTGGGCTGGGGTGGGGAGACAGAGTTTGCTGATATTTACAGTGGGTTTGGCTCAGTTCAACAGTGCGTATCCTCCTCTCGTTTCAGTAACAGATTCAAGTTTTTGCATCAGTTTGTTCGATGAAGGGTCACAACATGGGCTCTGCCATTTTCTCTCTTCCTCCTGTGCGGTTTCAGGTGGCCCAGCTCTAGGATGGACAGGAGCACTTGACATCTTGGGAGAGGCATCATGACAATACTGCATAGAAGGGAAGCTGGGCTTCAGGCTGCGCCTCCCGAGAGCGGATTGTCTGTGGTGCTAGCAGGATGTCAGCTAAGCAGGGACCTCTCACAGGTGCTTGTCAGGTCACTGGGCTTTTCAGTGACAGCTGCCCAGAGGGTGACGGTGTGAAAAATAAGAGTCCTTGTTGCTGTGCACCAAGTAAGTGATATGTGGGCATCACCAGGCTTGCAGTGGACACTGCAAAGAGAGAGAAGAGAGCTCAACTGTGTGCATTGGGCAGGGACATGGTCCATTAGTTTGGCTTCTCCAAGGGAGCTGACACCTGGCTCAGCCAGCAGAGAACTGGGGATGGAGGTCTGGGCATCTAGGGCTATGCAGTTCTACAGTGTTGGTTCTGAAGCACACTTCCCTGGAGCTGGCTTTTCTGGCCACTTCAGGAGCGAAAAGTGAATTGCTGGGGACCTTGAAATAGTCCTAATGTGCTGAGTTTAACCCTGAAATAGGGCTCCTCTTTCTGTGAGAGTGGTATTTATAGAGTGCTCAGGGCGGTGGCAAAGGCAGTTGGGTGGGGAGCTCTCACCTCTTACGTGTTTCTTCCTAAGATCTTTAAGTGCAGGGGTGCCCTAAATCACTGCTTCTCAAACTTTCACGGACCTATCAGTATAGAGAGCCCATTAGAACATAGACGCTGGTTCAATTCTGATTCTCAGGCTGGATGGGCCTAGGAATCTGCATTTCTAAGAACTCCCCAGGCTGCGTCAATGCTACTGATCTACATGGAGTAGTGAAACCTTAAGGCGTGTGAGGAAATGACCCCTTACTCCAACTTTCCACCCAGGAAGGAACTTCAGAAATTGCAAAATGCTTTCTCAAGAATTGTTACCCTTAGGACCAGAAACTCAAAGGACTGAGGAAAGGATACAAATGAAGCCTCTGATGCTATGCTTCTGGGGGTGGCCGCTGGAAAAGGAGACCACAGAATGGCTGGGGCAGCTGAGAGGAGCTACTCCACCTGCGTGGGGCAGCCTCCCCATCCAGAGCACTGGACCTCTTTCATTTTAACTGTTCTGCAACATCATATTCTCCTTTCCCTTTCCTGTTTCTTCCTCCCCTTGTACTTTTGTTGGCATCCAAGGTTCTGCCTTTGGGCTTAGTGGCTTATTCTATCAAGGACCACCCCCTGTCTGTCCCTCCTCATGCATGTGGGTGCGCGCGCACACACACACACACACACACACACACACACACCCCTACCACTACTGCCAGAGGCTTGTCATTCCATTTTTATCTCATTAGTCAGTGTTCCCAACCACAACCCTGTATGGAGTTACCATTATGTCCACTTTACAGATTAGGACAACAAGGCTTAAAGGGAGCTAGTGATCATGGAAATGGGAGAGTGTGCAGTCAGAGACTCAAATGGGTTCTGGATGATCTCCCAGCATGAGATCTTAATGGGGTTAGGAGTCTTTTACTTACTTATCCTTGTGTTTTGGTCAAGTTACACACTCTCTCTCTCTCTCTGCCTCAGTTTCTTCCCACATGAAATGGAGGGTGTGGTGGGTTCAGATGGGTGGCTAGAGGGGAAGTCCTCTGAGTGGTGTTGACACAGTCCTGCACAGGGGGCCTCTATCCATGTTGCTCTTGAGGGTTCCTAAGAGTGGGCCTGAGGGGTGCGTTTGTGTAAGGAGACAGGTTTCTGTTCCTCCTGCATTCTTGAGGGTGTGGTCAGGGTTCTCTTGATACCCTTTGCCTCCTCTTCCTCCCTCTGCCCACCCCCATTCTTGAGCCTCTTTACTTTCCACTATCAGCTTTTTTCCAATTTTCAGATTTCAGGTGGAGGAGAGAGAAAATGGCTTGTGACCTTGCAGGTTTCAATAGAAGAGCAAACAAGAAGGGCAGATAAGGAGACGCCAGTGAGATTCTATGACCTGTCATTAGGGATGGGCTTCCCAGCTATCAAATGTTTGCTCACATAATAAAATGGTGGCAGAGCCCTAAATGTTGTCAAAGGAACTAGAGTTATTTGCCCCCTTCAGAGTCTAAACACAAACATCTGATAAGGGGTGCACTGTGGTCCCTTAGAACTGGAGGCCCAGCACACCCGGCCCCAACGGGAGCCTCCCCATAAGATCCGTGAGAAGCCATCCATCTGAAAGGTATGGTAGTGATGGCCCTCATCCTGAGAGGGTTTCTTACGTGAGGGTAACAGCTACGCAGATTGGGGTCCTTCCAATCTGGCTGCCAGGAGCCATGCTCAGGGTTTTATGCACATCCTTCAATTTATTTCTTCCATCATGGGCTGGGGCTGTGGCCCAGGGGTAGAACACTCATCTAGCATGATTGAGGCCTTAGGTTTGATTCCCAACACTACAAAATAATCCTCCCATCCATGCTCTAAGGTAGGTGGTTGTCACGCATTCATTAGACACATGGTTGGGTGCCTGCCATGGACTTGCACTTTTGGAGTCCAGGGAATGCAGCTGTGGACAAGGTCTGCCCACAACCTCATAGAGTTTCTGTTCTAATGGGAGTTTTGAATGACAAACAAGTAAACACATATACACATCTTTCTACACAATCAACTTACAAGTGGAGATGAGTACTTTGTAGGAAAATAAGCATGTTGGGAGGTTAGGGTGATTTGAAGGAAAAGGGAATAATTTAGGAAGAGGGTTAGGAGAGGCCTCTTCAAGTTGGTGACATTTGGGCTGAACAAAATGAAGAAGCAAGCATGTAAAGATGCACATTAAAAAGTGGGATCCCTTCGGCTCGGATCCCTGAAGCTGAGGGAGGGAGAATGGGGACACCAGCAGTGGTCTGATCGTGCAGAGCCTCACAAGTTTTCATTTCAGTTGCGTCGCAATGGAAAGCTGCTGGGGAGCTTTGACAGGGGAAGGACATGCTTGATTTCTCTTTTTAAGAGACCACTCTGGCTGCTGGGTGGTGGATAGAACATGGTGACACAAGAATGGAAGTGGGAGCTAGCAGCCTTTGAAGGGATCAGCTGGGACAAGGGGTACCTGAACTAAGACTAGGCTGGTACCAGTGGGAGCAGGGAGAAGTGGTCAGATTTAGGACATATTCTGAAGGATTCCTAGCAGCACTTATTGATGGACCAGATGTGTGGTGTGGAGAGAAGAAACAAGAGGAAGGCAGTATAGAGATTCCCCAGAAAACTTGGAATGAAACCACCATTTGACCCAGCTATTCCACTCCTCGGTTTACACCCAAACAACTCAAAATCGTACTACAGTGATGTGTAGCCATATCAATGTTTATAGAAGCTCAACTCACAATAGCTAAACTATGGAACTAACCTAGAAGTCCTTCAACAGATGAATGGATAAAGAAAATGTGATTGATATACATACATATATATATACACACACACACACACACATATATATGGAATATTACTCAGCCTTAAATAAGAATGAAATTATGGCATTTGCTGGTAAATGAATGGAGCTTGAGAATATCATGCTAAGCAAAATAAGTCAATCCCAAAAAAATCAAAGGCTGAATGTTTTCTCTGACATGTGGACGCTAATTCACAATGGGGTTGGGACTTAGGAAAAATAGAGGTACTTTGGATTAGACAGAGGGGAGTGAAGGGAGGGGAGGGGAATGGGGGTAGGAAGAATAGAATGAATTGAACATTATTACCCTATGTGCATATATGATTACAACCGCCGTGATTCTACATCATGTACAAGCAGAAGAATGAAAAGTTATTCTCCATTTATGTATGATGTGTCAAAATGCATTTTACTGTCATGTGTAACTAATGAGAACAGATTTTTAAAAAGGAGTACTCTCATGTATCTCACATAAACAAATGGTACAATTTTTGGAAGTGGAGAAGCCCAAGGAAGAATAAATTTGGGTGAGGAGAAATAGGGGCAAAATGGAGAGTTCCTATTTTAGGTATGTTCAGTTTGAGAGACATCAGATATATTAGGCATGTACGTGTCCCTGCCTAACGCACTGCGTTTGTCAAGGAGCCCTCTGAGGGCAGGACTGAATTATAGGATCTGTCAGTGCATATACTTGATCCAAAGTTATGGGATTGGAGGACACTCAGCTACAGACAAGACAAGGCTGAAGAGCCCAGGTAAGCAGATGAGGAGGGGCCCAATGCTGTAGGAGGAGAACCAGAAAGATGGCATCCTAAAATCAGGGAAAAGGACGGGAGAGATCAGCTGTGTCAAAGGTATTAAAAAGTAACCACTGGACTTAGCAACATGGCGGTGGGAGCCAATGGGATATGGTGGAACGCGGAGACTAAAGTCAGTCTCTAGAGAGAATGGAGGGTGAGAAAGGGGAGAAGGCTAGCACAGGTAACTCACTTCAATCCTTATTAACTTAAGCAAGATTAAGAGATTATAGAGAGATTACAGCTCTGTTAATCAAAAGTAAAAACTATAATTCCAATTTTGCAGATGAGGGAAGTACTAAAGAGGTCGCAAGTAACGTACCCAGGTTCTCATGACAGCAAAGCTTGTGCTCCTAACCATTACGTAAGACCATCTCCCGTCTTCAGTGTGGCAATGGGGGGGAGGGGTGCGGGGAATGCCCTTTGCCATTTAAAAACCTCCTTCCCAAGCTCTGGAGACACCCAGTGTTGCCATCGAGGAAGCCAAGTGTGATCCAGCTTCCATGAACTGGGTGTTTCCTTTGGGTCAGGCAACTGAGTGACATGTTTTACAAGTTCTCTTATAATTAGTCCTTTCAGTAATCCCATGAGAAAGGTGTCATTACCTTCATTTAATAGGTGAGGTTCAGAGAGGCTAACACATTTCCTTGAGGTCACACAAGTAGAAAATGATAGAATTTGGAGCTTGGATTGGCCTAAGTCCCGGGTTGGTGCCTAGCTGTTAGACCATTCTACCCCGCTCTCTGTGAAGAGGGTTGGGAGGGAGGGTACAGCTGCAGAGAATTTATGATGAGGCTGTCCACCTCTTTCTTGTCAGCAGCCCTGACTAGTGACTGCTCTGGGGGCCTCTCTTGACCTCCCTATAAAGTAGGAATCAAGCGATGGGTAGAGAAAGTTGTGGAAACAAGAGTCAGCTTACAGCCTGCCCACACTTGTCCTAACCAAGGTCAGTGCGTGCAGCGGTCTGGTTTCCAGAGTGGTGGAGCATTGTTATGCAAGAGCTCAGGCACAAACCCACTCAGAAAGCAACTTGCCAGCACCCACGACTTGAGGAGGAGGGGGAGATATATGCTCTGGGAAGGACAGATGGCAGTAGCTGCAGAAGAATTCTTGGCAGAAGAAAGTGCCAGCCTGGGGTTCCTGAAACGTGATCCCCAAGGCCCCTGGGGCATGCCTGTCTTGATAACAGGAAGTACTGGGGTCAGACAGACGCAAGTTCACAGACTGGTTTTTGCCTTACACTTACAAAGTCTCGGGTCTCTAGTATGGGTGCTTAAAAATGGATATTGGAAGGTGAATGTTGTTTCATGGATTTGGAATGAGATGACCGAAGTCTGAAAGTCCAACTCTGGAATTTATCATCTGTGTGAACTTGTCCAGAGCCCTCCCCATCTCAGAACCTCAATTTTCTGCTTTGTAAATCAGGCATACAAATATTTACCTTGCAGGATGAGTAGGGGGGTTAGCCAGATAAAGTAAGATAGAAAAGTGCCTGGAGGGCTTCTTGGAAAGTGGGAGGTACTCAAAAAATACTAATTCAGAGTCCGTCCGTCCATCCATCCATCCATCCATCCATCCATCCATCCATCCATTCATCTTTACTGAACATCTACTTTAGCTCAGGCAGTTAGGTAAACACAAAGGACTTGGGTGCTTTGAGCAGCCCCTGAACTACTTGCTATTCTCTTGGGAGGTGGTTGAGAGGGGACTTTTGTGTCAGCAGAATGGAAAACAGGGATCAGGAGCTGGGATGCGCTTGAGAGGTGTTATTGTTGGAACGACTTTGACCACACAAAGACCAAGCACTGTGTTCAACATTGAAGGAATCGGTGCAAGGGAAAACACAAGTCTCCAGAAAGAATCACAAATAGGAGAGGAATAGGGAGGGAGCTCCACTTTGAATATTTTGTGAGATGGGGGTAGGATTTCCTCCACTCATACATGAGGAAATCGAGTCTTACACAGGGGGAATTAACTGTCCAAGGTCACACAGCAGAGGGGGATGGAGCTGGGATTAACGGAGGTCTCTCAGCTTTTCCTGCCACTGCACATGCCTCTAAAATAGCATTGCCCAGCATGTGTCCCTGTGTCCTGAGCACAGTGCACACCAATGGCCCACTTCTACACTCACAGCAGGAAGTGAAATGTTCTAAGAAGCCCTGCCCGAGGTGTTTAACTATGTTTAATCTAGCTCTGCCAACATATTTGAGCAAGAAAACCTTCTCTCTCCTCACCCCATATACCTTCTGATGCCTAGCAATGGCTTTAAAATCCCTCTTGGAAAAAAAAAAATAGTTCAAAACAAAGACGAAGAAAAATTGCTACCAGGTCTCTCTGGGAACTCACTTGTGACTTTTTGCCCTAGGAATAGAGTTCGTACCAACTGTCTTCACCTCGGATATTTTCTGCTGTCAGCAAGTGGCACTTGACCCTTGTTTTACTTCATTCTAACTTTTCCATTTCTCTTTGTCCTTTAGTATGAAAGAAGACAATTTTCTGATTAGAACTTAATTTTTACTTTGGCTTCTGACCACCACAGACAATAAGAGCAAGCAGCAATTGCCAAGGGAATTTTAAAGATGGGTATTGGGTTGGGTGTGGGGTGACACCTGTGTCCCAATAACTCAGGAGGCTGAGGCAGGAGGATTGCAAGTTCAAGACCAGTCTCAGTAACTTAGCAAGGCCCTAAGGAACTTGAGAGAAACCCTGTCTGAAAATAAAACATAAAAAGGGCTAGGGATGTAATCCAGTGGTAGAGCAGCCCTGGTTCAATCTCCAGTATTAAAAAAAAAAAAAAAAAAAAAAGAAGAAGAAGAAGAAAAGATGGGTATTGGAAGGCAAATATTGTTTAAGTGCAAATAGCCCAGGATCTGGAGTCAAAGACCAAAGTCCAGAGGTCAAGCTCTAGAATTTATCATCTGTGTCTGACCTTGGGCAGGTCACTCTCTATTTCTGAGCTTCAGTTTCTTTGTACTTAGATTGCAATAAAAAGAAAATGATGCCTCTTCCTCTTCCGGTCTCAACTGCTCTGGGAGCAGCGGCTTACGGTGCAGACATGGCCAAGTCCAAGAACCACACCACGCACAACCAATCCCGAAAATGGCACAGAAATGGAATCAAGAACCCCGATCACAGAGATATGAATCTCTTAAGGGGGTGGACCCCAAATTCCTAAGAAATATGCATTTTGCCAAGAAGCACAACAAGAAGGGCCTGAAAAAGATGCAGGCAAACAACACCAAGGCCATGAGTGCACGTGCTGAGGCTGTCAAGGCCCTGGTAAAGCCTAAGGAGGTTAAGCCCAAGATGCCAAAAGGTGCCAGCCACAAACTTGATTACCTTGCCTTGCTTGCCCATCCCAAGCATGGGAAGTGTGCTCGTGCCCACATGGCCAGGGAACGCAGGCTCTGCCGGCCAAAGGCCAAAGCCCAAACCAGGACCCAGGCTGCAACTCCAGTTCCAGTATCAGCATCGGCTCCGGCTCCCGCCCCCAAGGGTGCCCAGGTCCCTGTGAAGACTCCGTAATAAAAGCCTCTGTGAATGTGAGGACAGAAGGACTGGTGTGACCCCTGAGCCCCTATCTATGGGGACTGGTGTCCTCCTGTGCTGTTTGTATAAATAAATCCAGAGGCAGGGGAAAAAAAAAAAAGAAAGAAAATGATGATATAATGGTCATGAGAAATATAAACTGTCAAGTGCCACATGAGGTTTTTTCTGAGTATAATGATCATCTTCCTAATTGTAAAAACGAATCTCTTTCCAGATTTCTGAACTGTCTGGGGACACAGAGACAAGTTCAGAATAGCTCTAGAGGCAGCCCATGCAGTGTCAAGGTTGGCTGGCTACTCTGTCCCATAGAGGAGAGAAGGCACTTGGGTGCTGGTGGCAGTGTCTCAGGGAGTATCTTAAAGCATTCTGATTAAGAGACCATTTCCTGAATTCATAGGACTCATTTCAACAAGCAAGCATCAAAGTCAACTTGGGAAAGACAGGAATAATTAATTACAGTCCTGTCTAGGACTGACCAAGCGGCAGATGGATTGATAAACCTTTCAAAGGGGAAGGTATTCCCAAGGAGGGCTGCTGCGCCTGGCTGCCCTCCTGATTGAGATTTGTGAGCACAGATAAATGTTTTCCCTGCTCACTACAAAGAGTGGGAAATCGCACGGGAGTCGAAGGGCAGGGCAACGGGGTGGGGTGGGGGTTGTCCTTTAATCTTCTATTGGGTGAGAGAAGAGTGGCAAAGCAGATCCCACACCCCTCTCCCTCCACCCACAATGCCAGAGCCCAGCTGCCCAGGCCATGTGTGTTTCAACACTCAAGATGTGCCAGGCACTTGATCTATGAGACCTCACTGAATCCTTGAAACAAGAGGATGTGACAACCATCATCATTTTAAAGATGAAGACATGAAGGATCAGGGAGGTCAAGTTCACCAGCAATAGCAATAGTTAATGGCAGAGCCAGGAATAGAACCCACCTGCTCCCCTTCATCTAGGACTAGAAGAAGATGGGCCACAGGGAAGAACAAAGACTGCTGAGCCCATGAAAGAATCCACTCAGAAGCACAAGGTAGTGGATGAGGTATGATTTGCCAGAGCTCAGATGGAAAAAGACCATCAATTAGACGGAATCCTGCTGAGTGCCTCCAACGTGAAGTTCAAGGTTGTCGCCTTCTTATCTAGTAATCAATAAAGGCCAAACAGTTCCCACGCTGCTCAGACCCCAGCTGCTAAAAGGTCTTATTGTGTTCTCTGGAGTCATCCTGTGTCCAGACACCTCACCCTGTTTTCTAACCCATGGGGTCTTGCTGCAGTCCAGCTGTCTGAGCTACAGCCATGAGCCCTGTTGTTGGTTGCTTGTCTTTACTAGTTCATCTCCTCTGTGGGGAGGTAGTCATTACTCATCAGCCTGAGTGGTGACTAAGTCTCTGGATTCCCCACTTTTAGCACACCAGGAAGTTGATTCTAAGTTTCTTGATAAAACACCAAGTGAATGCAGACCCCTGAAATGGCCATGCTGTCTGCTGGGGAGTCCCCATGGGATGGCAGAATCAGGTCGTTCCCTGGAGCTTACGGTATCTGTGTCTAATGTGGATTCTGGCCTGGGGATATCAGTGTCAGGATTCCTGATGCATCACTCACCTGCCCCATTGACCACTTTGGCAAAGTAAGAAACTCAACAAATGATCTGACCATCTCCTGAACCCTCCCTGGAAACGACCTTTCCACAGTCCTCCACCATTCTGCTGTTGTGTGCTCAATCTCAGTGCCTAACGGCTCTGTGTGATCTCAGCTCCAGTGACCTGGCAAACTCCAGTCCTCATTTATGCTCTTGTTGGGGAAGCTGGGGGAGCCCCTTTGGCTTGTGATCTCAGGGATTCTTTTAGCAAGTAACTAAAAGAGCCTTGGAAGTGGCCGAACCACACCTTCATCACAGCAATAGCTTCCGTCACGCCACCCCATGCCTGCCCTGTTCTGTTGGCATTACCTGTTTACTGGAAGACATGTTGGTGAGTGTACTGATGCTGCTGGTGTCTGTGACCACCATTGCAGATGGAAACCGGGAGGTGTGGGAATACTGGGGGGGCTCCTGCTTGTGTGCATACACTGCAGAGAGAGAAAGAAGACAAAATCAAAGTGTAGACACAGTTATATACGCAGCGACAGTCCCCCGCATTCTATGTTACATAGCTCCTGCTTGCCTGGGCAGATAAAAGCGGGTGATGGTTCTGTGTGGAAAACAGTACAATGTGGCGAAGTCCTGGCCCCTTTATCAAGTTACATAACCTCAATTTCCTCACCTGTAAAATGGGACTGATAGCTATTGTAGGTGAGCAGGTACCATTTTTAAACTACTTTGTACCAAATACATGAACAGCCTTGAATAGTGCCTAGTACACAGTGGTGCTTGGGAACACTTCTGTTCCTCTGACTTTCAGTGAAATAATAGGTGCCTCCCATCAGTCAGTGATCCTTAGGCACCTGTGGCACATCTGATATTTTAAGTCAAAAAATGTTCTAGCTAGGCGTGTTGGCAGGACGATTGCAAGTTTGAATTCAGCCTCACCAACTTAGTGAGATACTGTCTTAAAATAAAATAATAAAAAGGCCTGGGAATGTGGCTCAGTGGTAAAGCATTCCTGGGTTCAATCTCCACTATCCCAAAAAGAAAAAAAAAAAAAATCTAAGTAGACAGCCAACATGAAGCACAGGCTTATTCTTTTAGCCATGACTCGAACACCAGGTCTCCTGCCAGAGTTGTATACTAATTAACAACTGTAATTAAACTCATGTGCAATTAACTGTATTATTCTGGGCTATTCTAGTTTGCACTGAAATGATGTCACAGCTTTATGACATCAAGGAAATAGGATAAACCAAAGGAGACCAGATTCAAATAAAACTTTCAGGAGCATGTGACTTGATGTTCTGTTTTACAAGTACTTGTTCACCACATCTAGAACGTTTTGACTCAGGTTAGTTATCCATAAGAATAATCTAGTGGGGAGGGAAGAATAGAAGTTCACTGGATTAGACAAAGGGGAATGAAGGAAGGGGGGATGGGAATAGGAAAGACAGTAGAATGAATAGGACGTAACTTTCCTATGTGCATATATGAACACAAGACCAGTGAAATACCATACCATGTACAACTGCAAGAAAGGGATCCTAATTAGAATAAGTTATACTCCCTCTGTCTATAATATGTCAAAACACACTCTACTGTCATGTATATCTAAAAAAGAACAAATAAAATTTTAAAAGAGAATAATCTAAATTCCAGATCACATGACCAATTAATGAAAATAAGCAGATGCTTGGCCACAAGGGAGACCAGCCTGTTGTCAGAACGCAGAGCCTAGCAACGAGTCCTCCAGTGGGGGTGGGGACAAAGATCACAGTGCCACCCCAGTTCGCTCTTCTTGTGTAGGGACGTTGTTGGGTTCTCTCTTTGTAGCTGCTGGGCCTCAGCAACCCACAGGTCACTGGTGATCACTCTGTCTATCTGCCAGTAAGGGAGCCTGCCCAGGCAAGCGGGTAGAGGCAAGGAAAGCGCATATTACCAGGCTATGGGGGAGAGAAGTGAGGCACACGTGATCTGGGACTCTGCTACAGGATGTGGCAGATTTTTAGAGACCACGAATATGTGATTGGAATGTGAGATGGTGCCCAGAAACCAGCTCTGCCGGCCAGAGTAGGGACCAAGCCCTGAGGATAGAAGGCTGTTCACTTTTAGACCTACAGCTTTTTCCCGTGGAGAAACCCCAATCCTCTTTTCCATTGTCCTCTAGGACTCCCTTAGTAGCAATCACTTGCATTTCTATAACTCTTTATGCTTAGCAGATGTACTTCACCACAATTTTTACTTAATTTTCATAATGATCCTATAAAGCACACTATTCTCATTTTATCCAGGGAGAAAAAGAATCAGCATAGGTAAGTAATCTGCCAGTTGCTGCATAGCCATTAAGTGTCAGAGCCAGGATTCAAATCCAGGTCTCTCTCAACTTAAGACAAGTCTCCCCTGGACACTTCCCCCGTGTTTTTGAAGCAGGATGCCATCCATTCTTTCCATGACTCCTCCCCAAACTCACAGTCCAGGAATATAGACAGACCTGGCCGGAGGCCTAGAAGCCTAGAGGTCTGGAGTCTCAGGATGGAAGATAGAGATAGGCAGACTTACGGGAGGTATAGAAACTAGATGTGGGGTATCTTCTGTGCTAGGGGCAGTAACTCTGACGCTCTTCATTCAGGGTGGTGTGCAGGTGGTAGTTTCCACCTATGTTTGTATTTTTTGATTAGAGATATCTAGGGTGTATAAATTGAGGGTCTAGGCATTCTTTTATTTTAGAGAGACAAGATACACACTATAAGCCTACTCTAATTATTTGGTAATGGCTGCTTGGAATCTTGGATTGAAAAGGCAAAGCTGACTCCCTGGGAAAGGTGCTGCAGCTGATCAGGGGTATCTTTTCCACAGATGCTAGAATGGGAAACCCTGGTGTGCGTTCCACATTCTCTCTCCAACTCTCCTTTACATGTAGGCCTAAGTTGTTCTTCACAAACGTGCCCCTGGGAATCTTGTGGGTTGATAAGAGGATCAGAAAGGAAGAGCAAGGCACAAGAGTTGTGCTTGATAAATCATTTTGGTTGATTATAAGTAAAGACAAGTGACCAAGCCGAAAACCTTCCAAAGAGGAAAGAGATCGGGCTACTTCCTCCCCCATCACTCCAGTGTCCTTACTGTGTGAGTTCTGCAGCTGAGTCACAGCAGCCATGAAAGGTTGCTGGGCCATGTGGCTGCCGGGGCTCTGCTGCATGAGGGGCTGCTGGTGAGGGCTGTGCAGCTGCTGGGAGAACTGGACAGGCTGCAGGGCTGCCAGGCTGCTGGCCACACTGTTGATGACTGGGACGCTCTGTGCTTGGGAGGTGTTGAGGCCTGTGGAGACAAGAGAGAAAGATCAGAGACGGCTTCCGGGATAAGAAGAGGTGAATGGATAACAACAGCCATTGAGGGACCCCCTGCTCAATGCATGCAGGATGAGCCTGTTATGTAAGAGATGGCATGGGAGGCGACTTTAGGAACAAGGGAACTGAGACTTGGAGAGACTCATTTCCTTGTTCAAATTCCATAGTGGTTTGTGGAATGAAGACAAGCATTAAACTAATCTGATTGGAGCCTGAGAATCTCCCAAAGTCCTATGCCACCTCCCAAACTCCAGAAACCTGGGAAAGCTGACTCTATTTGCCTGCTCTACCCATGCTGGACTGTGAAAAAAAAGACTTGTCCTGGTCCCTCAGAGAGTGATATGTGTCCACCATGGGTCATTGCCCAGGATTATCTTTCCAGTAGAGGGCAGTGTGTGCAGGGACCCACATTTCGATTCAAAATAAAGGTCTGAAGACCCTATTTAGCAGACCATACAAAGTCCCCAAGGGAGGTCAAGTGCCAACTCTTGACTAGCAGAGCAGGGAGGAAAGCACTGGAACTCAGTGGATCTATGAAGTAGGTATATCCAAACTGTCAGCACAGGGCTTGTGGTATCAAAAGGGCCATGTTTGGGAAGGAGGAAGTACTAAGTCAAAGTCAGCCCTGGTAGTGACAGTGGGTCTTGCCATCTTTCTGTTCCAGAGATAGGAGGACCTCTGTGGCTTGGTACTGTGTCGATATCCTGAGGCCTCTTTAGGACCTGGACCAGCACTGCAAGGACTGGGTCCCCTGGTGTCCACACGCTAGCTGTTCCCTGGGCAGGACTCTGGGGAAGACAGCTGAGGCAGGGTTGGAGTGGGGGTAAGAGAAGACACCCTGACCTTTTTCCTGGAACAAAGTTCCTTTGTTCATGCTTTCAGTGAAGTAAGGGGAAGAATGGAATTGAAGAAAGAAGTCCAGAAAAAAAAAAAAAGTCTATTTTAGGTAGATGCAGCAAGGACACCTAGAGAGCCGTTCCTGAAACAGAGATGGTTTCATAAGTAGCACTGTGGGAAGTCCCCCACGGAGATAGCACAAAGTCCTCAACAATTGCTTACTCAGAGCTTTAGCTGATATTGTTATCAGAACCTAAAAGGCGAGACCCCTGAACAGAAAGGAAGGGGGAGTAATCTTCCTCTTGACTTTCCTGGGTGGAGGTGGGGGTGGGGGCGGGACCCTCTGATCATTCTTAGAATAGCATCATCTCCAATTGACTGGGGTGGGGGTCAGTTTCTCCCCAAGCCAGCATATCACCTGAAATCCTGATATCCTGTTTCACTGTGCCACCTCCGACTTGTAGTCTCAGTCTCCTAGGAAGCCCCACAGATAGGCTGTTTTTCCAGGACTCGATGGCCACTGCTCTGTTGGGGAAATCTTTGCCCGGAAAAAGCAAATAACCTGTCTGCAATGGTTGATATTTGAAGGCATAGTTATGAAACCTGCCTGAGCTTCAGAGCCACTTTGGGGCACTCTTTAAGAAATATACATTCCGGGAGTTGGGGATGTAGCTCAGTGGTAGAACACTTGCCTAGCATGTGTGAGGTCCCCAGTTCGACCCCCAGCACTGCAAAAGGAAAAAAACAAACCAAACCCCCCCCCCAAAAAAAAAAAAACAGAAAAAAAGAAATATACATTCCTGAGCCCCGCCCAAGACTTAATGAGTCAGAACCTTCAGAGGTGGGGCCTAGGAATCTTATTTTCAACAGTCTGTGATCCTGATGTGCCTCACTTCCAGGATGGAGAGCCTCTGATGTCATTCTAGTTCTTGCAGCGTGACTCTTGATATTTTCATCCGTTTTCTGGGCACAGATTCCTGCTTAAGCAGCATCTGCTGGAAGCAGTCCAGTAGATGAATAGAGAATGAGGAGTTGGCATTGACAAATCATTTGTCCTGAGTCCTCCTATCCCCAGGCAGAGCCTCTGTACATGTGTTGGCTCAACGAGGATGCCTGCAACCGGCTTTTTATACCACACTCCTTGGGGTGGGACCACTGTGTCTCAGCAGAGTCTGCTGATGATCCTCGCCATTCTTCACACTGTGTACCCCAAGTACACATCCACTTAAGGTCCATGTACATTTCAGGGCTGCCTACCTGCTGTAGGAGGCCATTGTGGGGAGATGGAGATGTATGGCGGAGGAAAATTTGGAAGAACGAAATTGAGAAATAGGCAATAGCTCTATAGAAAATTTTAGTTTGGATTGTCCCCAAAATAATATATAGAACTGTGTATGTCAGCCAACTCTTGGTGTGGGAAGAAGGAAGGCAAGTGGGACCATTTGTGTATCGTTTCAGTTGTAGAAATAAGGAAGTGCGCATCTTACCCAGGGGTTTTTACATCTTTTAGAGGGCAAGCTTGCTTTTCAGGTATGCTATCTCATTCTCAATCCAAACTCTGGTGTTAATTTGGTTACTATTGTCCATGCATGTACCAGAGGGTTCAGTGAAAAGACAGTAAATTTTAAATAAGTTTTTAGTTTGCAAATTCTCTAAAGGCTTTTCCATTCCCATTTTCCTTCTGCATAAATTAATGTAGAATGTGTTAATTTCCCAGTAGCTACACTCATTCAATAAATCTGTGTGCCTCCAATGGGCCCAGCCCTGTTCTGCCCTCAAAGGACCCATAAGTCCATTCCCTAAGGAGGTGATTCAACTTCCAAGTGGTCCTAAATCTGAGAGCTGATTTAGGGAGAGAAGAGGGAAGGAAAGAAAGATTCAGGAACAATCAGAGGTGGTTCATAAGGACACTAGACATAAAAAAGGCCAAGAGGACACAGGGCAATAGAGAGTAAAAGATGAATAATATGCCACCCTTAGATCTCTCCCCAGTCACCTCAGAATACTTCTGAGGGTCACAATGGTTTTAAGAAACAACAGCTTGCTCTGAGCTGTCCATGAATACACAGGACACTTGTCAACGTGAAAACTCTCAGAGACATGCATATCCACAGCCTGCTCAGGCTCCCTGTGGTCTGGAATGGCTGGCTGGGATGGGGCACAGGCTGTATGTAGGATAGGAGCCTCCTGGCGCTGAAGGGAACTGTTGCATTTCTCTGTCTTTAGGCAAGCGCCTAAATTACCGATTTCTCCTTTAAGTTTCCAAAACTCAGACACACTGACAGTGTCCCTCTGGATCCTCCCCATGTATTTTCACCAACAGTTAAAGAGGTCTCATCTCCACATAAATTCCCTGTTCAGAAGGAAACCTATCATGTCTTGCTCCATCCTCACCAACACAAAGAACTGTCTGAAAAATCTGTCACATACATAAGCTGTGACATTATACATATTCATGCTTTATAGATTTACAAGCCTGTCTGTATTCATGGTCATTTGATGGTTTCAACAACTCATTTTATATAGTTGAGGAAATTGAACCTCATAAAGGTTCAATGATTTGACCTGGGCTGTACAGTTAGTAAACTGTGACCAGGATTCAAATTCATTCCAAAAATTTCTCTTGCATTGAGCTAAACAATCTGAATATTGTTAAGGAGAAAGCAAAGGAACTAAAGCAGTTAGATAGATACAAAGGGGATTGCCTATGGTCCTTTTCTTAATCATGCTGATTTGCTTCCCATTCTTTTCCCCAGCCCCAAGTTTTCTGACCAAGAAGAGAACTTACTTTGTGCAATGGCCATGACTCCAGACAGGGGGGTCATGATGAGGTTTTGAGATTGCTGGGGATTGTGGTGGGAGAGGCTGTGGATGTTGGTCAAGGTGCTGACCGGGGGCAAACCTCCTCCTGAAACTGATATCTGCTGGAGAGGATAAACAAGAGAGCATGAGTACAACTGGAACCACCGAGGGCGGTTTCCAGAATGACATGACTTAGCAATTCTTCGGCACAGCTAACTCATTCATTCACTGATTCATCCGTTCACTCCCTGATTATTAAGTACCTACTGTGGGACAGATACTCTTCTAGCGGCTGAGAATAGGGCAGTAAGTAAAACAGGAAATTCTCTCTGCCCTTGTGGTGCTTACATTTGTTGTTGTCTTTGCACATTATTTTTGCTTCAGAAATTCTGCTCATGTGTCCCTAGCTCACTTTGCATGCACCCTCTGTTCTGCTTTCTGCCTTCTATATTATTGGTGCTAGAGACACATGACTGCGAGAAACATAGCTCAAGAAATGCCCTGGGATTCCCCAGTGAGAGTAATTAGGGACCAGGCAGGAGTGCAGGGAAACTCTCACCGAGCCTGCTCATGCGTTAACTCACAGACCCCACGACAATCCCAGGATACTTCTGTCCTTCCCATTTCATGGATTTCATGGACACCAAGACACAGAGTAGACTTGCATCCTGTCTAAGATTCTGTTACTTATTGGCACGTCTTTTATTCAAGTCCAGGTCTGTCTGACCCTAGAACCCAAGTTTTTATCTGTTATATAGGAAACCCCTCCCCATCACCCCATAATTGTTACTAAGGGTTGGGGGAGCTAAGACATTATTGGATTATTCTTTTTTTTTTTCTCAACTCTTACTATACATTTCCTCCCTCCCTCCCTCCCTCTACCTCCCTCCCTCCCTTCCTTCCTTCCTTCCTTCCTTTCCTCCTTCCCTCCCTCCCTCCTTCCCTCCCTCCTGTCAAGCAGTTGATATTGTAATAACAAGCTACTAAGCAAGCTCTCCATTCTGTTTCTCCATTGTATTTAGATTAGAAAGGAAAATCTACTCTCATTCTTATGTATTTACTTTTGTCTTGCCCACCTAATTGAATCCTTTTACTTGTTCCTACCAGTATCTTTTCCTCATTTTTCCCCACTTTTCCAAGTGTATAACTGCATCACAAGCACAAAATGTTAACAGAGACTTCTTTGCTAGAACAAATGTCTACATGTCTGTCGGTTAAAACTTCCTGGAAAGTATTAAACAAAAACAACTGTAATAGATGTGCTTGTTTTGATCCTGATGTTATCAGATATGTTTTTACTCTTCCCCATTAATTATAATTATATTGGAGTTATCAGTCTAATACACACACTTTTTCATGATAGTTTGCTATTTATGGTTTTAAAATAATTTTCTAAAATGGTTATTAAGAAAGGACTGTCCCCCCTCATTCTAAACAAGCTCAGAAATCAGGAATCCTGGGAGATGCTTTAGGGTTAGGATACATCATGTGTCTGAGTAATTCAGCTTTCCTTCTTCCATCTTTTGCTACCTAGAGCTCTTCAGATTATAGGTCTCAAATTAATGCCCAGGTAAGACGCTATCTCTGGCCCTGCCCTTCTGGTCAACCCCATAGTTTCCAAGGTTAATTTTAAAAAAGAAAGAAAAAACCCAAACAGGTTTGTTTGTGTTTTTAAAATGAGCATCAAGAAATGAGTTAGACGTCACATGACCAAGAAGGAATTCCAACCACATCAAACAAGAGAGAACCAGCCTGTTTGCTGGACTTGTTTTTCAAAATGTCAGAGTCATAAAAAAAAAAAAAAAAAAAAAAAAAAATTCAGTAACCTGCTCTCAGACTGAATCCCTTGGGTAATACAGTCAATGGAGAAAGTCAATGAAGTGACAGTCATCTTGCTGCCATTTCAACATTTGGTTTTGATAGTGCAACGGAACAGAAACGTGGATGCCAATGATTAAAAACAATTTAAATGTGTATAGCTTTAGAGCTTGTAAATTGCTTTCACTCATTGTCCTTAATAGATAATGACCCAAACAAGGCAGGCATTAATATCATTGTCCCTGTATTACAAAATAAGAAACTGATCCTCAGAAGAATTGAGACTAATTCTATGTCACTTACTAGTAAGAGAGGAAGCCAGAATTTGAACCCAGTTTTGCTAGAGTTCAAATCCCTTCCACTCACTACTGTTTGGGTAGCCTTGTCGAGTTACTTCTTCTAAAAGGCAACCGCTATTTTTCATTTGCCTCAAAGACAGAGAAGCCCGAGAACTGCCAAGGATATCATGGTGACCCTAACATGACAGTTTGGAGAACTGAATTATATAATGCTGTCATTTACAGTCCTTTCCCTGTGCCAGTTTCTTCACAAGCCTAACACCTATGAGGGTGGTAGTGTTACCTCTATTTGTCAGACAAGGAAACAAGTTTATGGAAGTTAAGAAATGTGCTCCAGTGGTAGATTGGGGCTGAAAGCAGCTGATCTGCCTGTAAGGCCTGAGTTTTTCACCCTTAGGCCATATTGCCTGACACCATGAAAGTATCCAGTATGTGCTTTTTCTTTTTATATTTTATTTTAAAGTTCGACATACACAGATTTCAACCCTAAACCTGACCAACTTTTTGTCAGTGCATACCATTTTGGTATGGAGGTGTAGGGGGCCAATAGTGCAAAAGAAAGCTCAAACAGATTGGCATTATTCCCAAAACCAATCCCTGGGGGGCAGATTTCAAAGGCAGGTCCTACTGAAAGTTAGCACACAGAGACTGTCATTCCTAGAACAGAACTGTAAGCAATCTTCGCACCCACCCCGTGACGTAGGCACAGATGAAGAAACTGAAGTTAAGCACTTTTCCCACCCTTCTGCTGGTAAATGACAAGAGACAAGACTTAGACATGCGGGTCCCCTGACCTGTGTTCCTTTTAAACCATATTCTACTCTCCCTTTGGTGGACCAAGATCTGTGATGGAATTGTTATGTATTAACAGGGAGCAGACTCTCGATTTGGGGCATCCAGTGATAGTGACATAGCATAAGAGCCAGGGTGCTGGAGACAAGGGAAAAGCTGGTCCCTGCAAACAAGCTTCCAGATGTTTGCTAACAGTGTGGTGCGCTGTCTTGGTCAATCATCAATCCAGTAATATACTGCCCAGTGGGGCACTGCCAAGCAGAGAGGGAAGAGAAAAGTATATCTGCAGGCTGCATTTGGGGCAGCCTAGACCTGGGTGAGGCAGCTTGCCTCTTAGGAGGAAGAGTGGAGAGTGTGAGAGCTGCAAGGGAAACCCCAAGGACTTTTAAGCTATAAGAGCCAAGATTTGGTTTTTCTTTTCTTTTCTTTTGGTGGTGCTGGGGATGGATCCCCAGGCTTCTCACAGTCAGGCAAGAGCTATCCCCCTAAATTGCATCCCCAGTCTGAACCTTGGAAGAGTTTATCTACTGAGGAGTGAAGACCTCTTCTTTTTCTAGGGAAGCCTGGGTAATGCTTAACCCTAATTTGTTTTGGACTGGATGAGACTCTTGAGAAATCATAAAGACTTTCCCGAGGTGGCCAACACAAATTATTCTTCAGGAAGGATCTTTCTTAAGGGATGGGGGGAAGGCAAGAGGGCTGCAAAATGCCTCTCACTTGGGTGTTCTTTCCTTTTTGGTTTGCAAGAACCGCCACCAGGGAGACCAGCTCAGATCCCCTGAAACTGGAGACGGCTGGACCAGCTCTCCCCCAGAAATGACATTTTGTTTTTCCTCCAGGGAGCTGGGACTTGATCACCTGTGACTCACTATTCCTGTGTTGCCTATACAGCACACACGTCAAGGTCTAAAATGGCATCTGCTCCCTGCCGCCCTCTCCCCATTCTGGCCCCCACTGGGCTCCAGGTCAGATGCCTTGCGGGAATGTGTGCAGCTCCACCTGCAGCAAGGAAGTTAGGAACCTGCAGCTCCTCCCTCCCCCCAAACACAAAGCATGACCCAAAGAATAAAGTTTTCCATTTCCTACCCTCACCAGTGTCGAAATACCTCTGTTGTCTCACAAGTCCCTCTCCCCTGCCCTTGTGTTGCCACAGGATTAGAACCTTGAAAAATTCAAATTATCCATTCCTTACCAAGTAGGCCGAACTTACATCTGGGTGTGGGGCTGTGGGCATAGTTACAGAAAACTTCATTTAATGAGAATAACATCAACCTTAACATAACAGAAACACTGCCACTTATTAAATAAAGACCGTGTTGAACGCTGTTGCTAAATATTGTACCCGTGTTATCACGCTTATTTTCCCCAAAACCCTATTTCTATTACCCCCATTTTATAGATGAGGAAAAGAGACCAAAGGTAGTTCAGTTAACCCTCCCAAGGCTATGCCACTATTAGGTGTTGGAACCGGGATCTGAATGTGCAGGTGACTGTAACTTCAAAGTCCGTCTTCCTTGCTCTACTCACCACCCCACCCCGCCTGCCATTTTATGCTTCCATCTTCATGGAGATGGCAGGTATGTCCTTCAGAATCTCAGTTCCAGAAACTTCTTCCATCTCCTGCCATTCACCTGCATCCTGACTTGCTAATGACTCTCCTCACCAGTACCAAGGAAGTTGGTAAAGAGAAGACTTGTTTCAAAGTGAGGTGCTTTCTGGGTTAAAAAACTGGCTTTGGAGGCCTTGGAGGGGAGGGATGAATGAACATTTTATCAACACAAATGTCATTGGCAGCCCCAAAACAAACAGCGTCCCACCCGGCTTGCTCCTTTATGAGGCATTCAATCAATAAAATGAGAGCAGAGCTCTGTCAGATTTATTGGCTGGGTTCAAACCGAACACCTCTTCTACCCGCCAAAGGCTAGGTCACCAGCTCTACCTTTCCGTTCCAACTCTGGACAGTCCCCATTTTCCCCTGTGGGGTTACAATGGTTCATTGTTTGAGGCAGGCCTTGTGAGAAGTTGTGTTTGTTTTGCCTCTTATCTTATCAGCTCCAGAGCTACAATGGCCCAGGTGTACTTACCATTTTACCATCAGGTGAGAGGAGATTGTGGCCGGGGTCCAGGCTGGCTGGGGAGACTTGCTGTAAAACTGACTGGCTGGTCACCATGGCGCTGTTGCCATGGTGACTGATTGTTGAAGAGGAAGTGACCTCATTGTTTCCCTGCTGACTGTAGCGTACTCCTGCAAAACAACAACAGACCCAATAGAGAACATTAGTGTCACCAGGGACCCAGAATACTAACTCAGTCCCCGTTGTTTTCAGGGGTGGATGACAGGAAAACAAAGTTGCCTTCTCTTCCCCTGCCTGCTCACACACACACACAAAATCAGCAGTCTTTCTGTGGCGCAAGGGCGTCATGGCTTCTACTTTAATTCAGAATTAAAACTCCATGAGGATAGGTAATGTTTTATCTATTGAATCCCGAGAGTCTTTCCACTTGGTAGACATTAAAAAACTTCTGTTGAATGAATCAAAGACTGAATGAATCCTGCTTGTTATTGCTTTAGCAGAGATCTTTGTGGTAGTTGTTTGGGTTGTTTGGTTTGTTTTTGATTTGGAGGCTGAGATCAGCCTTCTCATCCTGACTGGAGTATTTCTTCTATTCTTCAATACATCTTCTAGAAATGCTTTCATGGTGTCTCTTGGCTATATGGGACTGTGAAGTATGAGTGGACCATTTGACAAAGAAGAGGCACTTGTTCAGTGACCCCTATAAGAGCCATAGCTCAGGCATCAGTCTCTGCATACTACTTTCTGGCCAAGCCCTAGAGACCAGGGGACACAGGAAGAGCAGGACATGGATGGGGTTGCAGTTAGTCATCTTTGGCCCTGGATCCCACACTCCTTTGATGGGTCTCATTTGTCTGACTTCCAGGGACAGGGAAAGGTACATCTGTTGAGGTGAGGCAGGCAGCCCATGTGGGCGGGAGGCGAATGCTTAGTAAACCACAGGAAAGTCAAGCATGTCGAACCCTCACTGCTCTGACCCTCCTCTTTCTTAGGAATCAAAAAGGAGGTGTGCTTTCAGAAAAGGGAAAGGGCTGGACACAGACCCAGGCAACTGAAGGAAACTGAGGGCAAAGAACTTGGGGTCAGTTTGCAGAAGCAAGTCCTGCTACAAGTGCCCAAAATATAGCCAAGGACACGGTGGGGAGTCCTTGAGGTGATCTCTCCTCCAATGTCTCATTCCTTGACAATGTTCTTTATATTTGTTTTTGGATTTGACATAAAGGTTTGAGAAGGAGAATTCTGTCTTGCAAGGGAGGGAGACCAAATGCTTTTTAGGCTTGGAATCATTTGAAGAAGCTGGCCAACTCTTGGACCGTCCTTTTCCTTTCATCAAGTGTTCCAAGATGAGCCATCCCTATATACCAATTCTGTGGCTATTTACCCTGCCCTGCACCCTGCCTCAGGAGGCTCCTGAGTCCCCTCTGGAGTCAGGCAAGCTGTCATAGCCAGCAGCCTTGAATTCATTAATCCAAAGCTTAAGAAGAGACTCAAGACAGTTTTCCCAGGATCCTCCTAAAGATATTACCCAAAGCTAATTTGACGTAGAGTTTAAGAGAAGTAGGGGACAAAAGAATGCTAAAGCAGTTTCTAACCTTCAAGCACAACTTGTTTGACTAGGAAGTGGCTTGATGCTCTGCTCTGCAGGCTTTTCTATTGGCTGTTTCTCCATCCTTTGATTCAAAGGGTGGTTTTTGGCACTGGGATGGCTACTGGTCCAGGGCACTGCATTTTTTTTTTTTTTTTTTTTTTTTTGTAAGAACAGGAGCCATGAAGTGAAAAGGAGGAAAGGCTTCTACCTTTCCACATCAATAGACCCTGCCCAGTCCTGTCTTCCTCTGCACCCGTTTGCAGCCTCTAAAGCTCCCAATCACCACCCTCCACTCCAGCCCATTGGATTAAATTAGGTCTTTTTTCTCAACTCACGTTGGCCACCTGGTTGCCAGCAGGATTTTTCAACAATTCAAAGAGTTGTAGTCAGAAAAAGAAAAAGATGTGAACCTCATGAACACCGAAGATTTCCAATCCATAAAAATGAATTTTCTGGCAAGAAGGGTCAGTGGGCAGACTGTGGGCTCTGGAACTAGACAATCTCAGGTTCAAATCCTGCCTTTGCTCCTAATCATATGTCTGCGTGATCATAGGAACAATGCTTTCCCTCTCTGTGCCTTAGCTTCCTTTCCTAAAATGATGAGAATACTGTCTTAACAGGACTATTTTGGGATTAGAGACAACATTTCTATAGCTCCTAGCTTAATGCCATATTCCTGGCAACTGGGGGTGGGGATGCTGCGGGAGAGAGCTGGTGTCAGGATAGACCCCAAGATATTTGTCCTAAGAATCTAGAATTCTAGAAGGCATGGGGCAGAGTTTGAGTACTGAATGAAATTGTGTCCCCAGAGGATCCTGCTCAGGCAGAACCACAGCTATGCTGCCTGGAAGCAACTTGGGAGGAGGCCTCTGCCCTGTTGTTCTTTCCTTCCAGAGGAACTGGAGTTCACTATGCTTTTCTCCTGACTCCCTGACCATCTATTTACCTCCCCAAGATGCTCTGCTCCCGAGAGAATGGTGATAACGCTGGGAGTCAGGTGTGCGTTCACCTCCCAGCCTGTCCCCATCATCGATTTGGTCTCAAATCAAACAGTCTCTGGATTTAGCCTATTTAATTTGGCTGAAGGAAAATGGCCAGTCCTCTGATGATCAAATATGGGTCAGAGTGAGGCTTCTCCCCTACCACCGTCTACACAATTATTTATTTAAAAATAATTAACCAAGGCTATCCGCAGGAAACAAAAGCCTTCTTTACAAGGGAGCATGGCAGGAGAAAGTCCAGAGCCATCTGTTAGGAGTCCAGGCAGCATGGCCAAGGCTGCTTCAGTCTGCACACTTTTTCTTCCCCAACGGAATTTTGTTACATAAGCTACAAAACCTGGGAGCAGCTCTGTGAGACAGATGCACCTCTGAACCTTCCTTTGAAAACTTCTGACTCAGGGACAGAGTCCTGGCTGGGCATTATGGGGGTCTCTGTTTGCATCATGGCTTTGCCACCTGTTCTGTGGGTGAACTCCAGCTTCCTTGTCTACGAGCCACTGGGGAGAGAGGACTGCTGTCACTACACCGTGGTGGGAATTAGATGCAGGGGTGGTGGGGCTGCTCCTCTGGCATCCTTTCCTACTGATGCTCCTCTTACAAGGATTTGGACCCTCATTGGACCCTGAAAGTGCTGCTGCACCCAACCAGCTATCTTTTTCTTAGGGTGACATAATAGAAATAGAGGCTCTTGTTAGAGGAAGGAGAAGTCAAGTCCTTGTAAATTTCACAAATTAAGAAGAACACTTGAAATGAGAATAAAAGTGGAGTGCAAAGGGTGTAGGCTCTGGAGCCAGGTGACCTGGGTTTAAATCCTGGCTCCATCATGTAATAGCTGTGTGACCTTGGGGAGGTCATTTAGCAACCCTGAGCGTCCGTTTCCTTACTGTCTACAATATCCACCCAAGATCATTGGGAAGAAGTCTGAATTGATGGGTGTGAAAGCACCCCAGCCATGCTTGGCATATGATTGCCTGCTGAAAACACAACAGATCCTCCTACTTCCAGACTGTCTTTAAGACACTTTTTGGAAAGTTGAGATCATAAAATCTTACTGAGTGCCTGTCACGCAGGCACCGTGCTGAGAAGGAGAAGGCCTCTTCTCTTCACCACTGCAAACTCTGAAAATGAAGATATGCCAAGGGCTCTGGGCCACCCTGGACTTACTAATGATGTCAGGTAACCAGATACAGAGCACCTGAAGGAGAAATGACCATGGCAGAAGGTGGCCTACACCCTCCACTCACTTCCTCCTTCAAGCCTCTAATTGACCATGTCCCCAGTGAACCACAGCAAGTGTGCCCAGCAGGAAAAGGCATCCTGGGTGGAGGAGAGACACCTTCCTGAGGCCCTGCTGAGGTCATCCACTTTCCCCTAATCCTGGGCCTCAGCTCCATGGGGGTTGGGTGATTGTTAAATTCCCAACAGTATATGGGACAGACCCAGATCATCTAGTTTCCATCCAATAAATCTAAATCTGGTAGAAATCTAAAACTGGTAGAATTGGGCCTTCATGACTTGTGTTATGTGCATCATCTCTTGCCATGTCCCATACAGCCAAGAAAGAGTACCAGCTCCCCTTCAAATAGCCCTGCCTGCCCTGCCTACTCTGCCTCTGTGCCTTTGCTTACACTGTGCCCTCTGCCTGGAAAGCCCTTCCCTTCTCCACATCTCATCCCTGGAGAGGACTAAATGTTGACTCCTCTGGGAAGCCTTTCTTGATTGGGCCTGGTGAGTGTCTGCTCCATCCTTTGTATTTATGTGTGCTGGTGATTGTCCCAGAAGGACTCTGTCATCCCACACCCTGATATGTTGACTCCCCCCTCCTTAAAGGAGGGGATGGCTTTTACTCCTTGCCACATCCTCAGCCTCACAGAACACCGGCACTGTGACTGAATGAAGAAATGAGACCTCAGCTGCTTTGAGTACTCTGGCCCCAGAATAAGGAGGGTTGATCAGTTCTATTGCAGCAATTGTATTCAGAATGTGAACCTGTTTCAATTCATTGCTGTTTCACAGAATAATTTGAGTCACATGAATTTCACATTCAAGAAACACCAAGTGACTTCAGAAATTTGCATCCAGTTGAATTTGGCCATATAGGACTATACTAAATCCACCTTTGTGTGCACTCACTCACAGGTGCAAATACACACACACACACACACACACACACACTCATAACCACACCCTGAACATCTGCAGGACACCTCAGTCACTTTGCCACAAGCTACACTCATGACTTAAGGAGTAACGACATGCTTCCGATTTCAGACATCCCTCTGTCTACCACTTCATAATAACTCATGACCAGCAATCCTCTGGCACCCATTTCCTTAAGCAAATGTCAGGAGTTTTCCAAGCTCAAGTGCATATTTATGGTTGCACGGCATTTATGTACTTCTTAACTATCTAACAGGTGTAAAACTCTGCTAATGTTTTTATTGGATTCTTATCTTTTTAAAATGTGTTACTGATAAAGTTTTTGAGAGTTGTGCCTTTAACCTTTGATTTTCCCACCTACCCTGAGATTTTCTTTGCAGAATTTAGCAAAGTGGGGTGATTTTTAGGATACGTATCTGGTGTTATACAGAACCGACTATGCACATGTGTTCAAAGACAGACATAGCTGCCTTACAGGAGGACCCCAGGGAGCAGCTGCTCAGGGTGTCATTAACCACAGAAACCTGCACTTCAGGGGCTTATAATGATAGCTCATGGAGCCCTACATATCTGGTTCTCTAAGGGCTTGGAAAAGTAGTTGCAATCTCAATTCCACAAATCCAGAGATCAACAAGATACCTCTTGACACTTTAAATCTCCTCTCTCTCTCTCTCTCTCTCTCTCTCTCTCTATCTATCTCTATCTCTTTCTGTCTCTCTTGTAAAGCTCCGATGATTCTGAGTCAGCCAATCTGTAAAATGGGCATATAGATCTCCTTTCCTCAGATGTTAGAATGATAATAATGTCAGAGAAGTTCTGGGTTCTGCTGAGAGACAAAATGTTAAGTGAATCAAAGAGCAACATCAGCCAGGATCTCACATCCAGAATTGTTCTTTTATAAGAAGAAAGGAGCGAGTGGGGACTCTTGGGGTAATGTGGGGGCTCAGACTGTCCTCCAGTGACCCTTGGCACTGAAGCCTTGGGGTTCCCTTCACCAGGGTCTGCCAGCTGCACCCAGAATCTGGTGGGATGCCTTTCCCCCTTGACCTTTCAAAGCGAACCTCCCATCCCTGATAATGCAGGAATGTTCTTCTGGCTGGTGGACCTCTGCCAGCGCCAGTGAGCGTCCCCGCCACCAACAGAGTAAACATTACTCAACCAGCCCAGCCTGAGTTCTGTCACACACATTCTTCCCCATGTGTTCCTAACCTCATGCAGAGTGTGACCCAGCCCCATTGGGTCTGGAAACTGGGAATTTAAGCTCAGGCAGGAGGGGGCATGTGAAGAAGAAACTCTCCTAAAAGGAAACATCCATGTCCATAAATTATGGCCAGACAGCTGTCTTTCCTACGAAGCCACAGCTCTGTGTAGGGAAGAGAACAGGGTGGGTTAGGCCAACCTTGATGGCTTGTTACTGTGTCCTGATAACTCTAACCTCCCCCCACTTCAAGAACGAGTTGCTTCTCTTGAGGACAGAGGCAGAGAGACAAATGATTCAGTCTGGTGAACTTGTGAGACACTCATTTGATGGTAGAAGAATGTGAGCAATTCCCTGGCTTGCAACCCAAGAACTCTAGAAATGAAAGCTTTCAAATGAGTTAGCATTGCTGCCTCGGTTTCTTCCTTTGTAACAGCAATTTTGCTGGTTCTTAATAATATTTCCTTCTAAGGATAAAGATTAATGTTTGCAGAGAGTTTAGGAGATTAAAAATCTGAAAGCCTAGCAGGGAAAAAGCTGATGTGAGATGAAAGCAATTTAAACATTGGGCTAGTTTCCATTCCAGATCCTAAGGTGGCTTAGGTGGAAGCCCAATTCATAAGAGAAGAAACACAGACAGACCTGCGGGGACAGTAAACATTCTTGACTCAAGGGGTAAAAAGTCGAGTGATACTTCAGGGAAGCCCACAAACTGGTTTTCTTATAAAAATCAAAGCAAATGTAACCAAGGGGAAAAAAAGTCTTCCATCAAAAGCATCTTGGTTGAGAACAAGAGGTAGAGGTGCCCTGTGCACCTGAAAACATCACACACGGAGGAGGCAGAAGAGCAGCAGAAACCTAGCATGTCCTCCCATTGGGTCTCCCTTAGGCGCCCCACCTCGTCCTCGCTGGATCTGGCAGGCAAACATCAGGCAGTTAGCAATGATCACTTCAGCCTGGAGATGGCTGCTGCCGGCAAAAGAATTTGCCGGGCCCTTCAGAGTTGAGTTTGAGCCGTCCTCACCCTTGTGAGTATTTTCCACCGTCTGCTTCTCAATGTGTCACAGATGTCCATTTGGCAGAGTGGAAAGCTGAGGCTCAGAGAGGATGAGGTCATTTCCACTGCCTCTTTTCAGGGGACACTCAGCAAGTCTGTTATTTTGAAGTTGACACTTTCCCCTCTTCCCCAAAAGCCCCCAAATCAGCTTTAGATAAGTTGAGCCATCCATCATGACCCATTAATAGTCTGAAATGATTTTATGGATTTGTTCCTTGGCTGCACCCCTCGAGGGAATGTAAGCCCCATGAGGGCAGGACCTTGTCTGTCTTATCCATTGTCTCTTTGGCACCTTGCTCAGCCTGCGCCAGGCACTCAAATATTTGTTGAATGGACAAATTAGGAATGAATGACCTATGCTTCAAAGCTGTTGGAAGGCTCCCCAACCCCTCAACTTTGTTTGGTTGAAGCTACAGAGGTATATACATCGGTCCTCTAAATCTCCTGGTTTTTCTGTGGTAAGGAGAGGCAAATATTTTTGTTTTTTTAAGGAGGGAGAATGGGGAGAAAGAAGGGAGAGAGTAAAATACAGTCGAAATTGGAGAAATAGTACTGATAGTTTTGAGTGATTTCATGAAGGCACCAGACAGGTCCATCAAGGGTGAGTGTGATGTGCTATGTGCTGCGTTAGAACCCATTTTGAGATCCATATGGTTGATTCTTGAGGTAAGGAGTAGATTCGACTAATGGGGAATTTACTATGGCAACACGAGTAACTTAAATGCCTTTTTCTTTGAAGAAACTAGGGCAAAACCAAGAAGGGTTAATCATGGATGTCATTAGGTGTAAAGACTGTAGGGACAGACAGTGACCTGCTACAGTCTGGCTCCTGGGGACTGGTCTTTTCTGAGGCTGCCTTTGCAGGCAGGGATAATATGGCTGCAACAAAGGCCCCTGGGCTTGGCTGAATGGCGATGCCCCTAGTGGGACTGGGCAATGGGAGAAAGGCTATAAAGCCATCAGCAGACTGAGCCACTGGGTGTCCATACAAAGTAAGGTCCTATAAACAGACATCTGTATTGTGACTGAAGGGCTAATAAAATTGCCTTAGAAAAGAGAGGTCTTCCACTGCAACCTATTCAGAAGCAATACCCTACTGGGAGGTGATACCCAGAGAGAAGGTCCTTTGAGGCAAGTGTCAGAGTTGCCTCATTATGTAGGTTTGCCTGGCCAGACCCCAACCTCTTCATCACCATCACCATCAGCATCCTCATCAGCATTATCATCATCATCACCATGACAGATAGCCACTGATCACCCAGCAGGCTCATGGGTCCTGGCTCCAAGGAGCACCAGGTGTTGGGTGCAGAGACCTTGGAAGGTAGATAATGACTAGCTTCCCTTCAGCTTGGAGAACAGGAGCACCAGTTGAGTGCTCAAGGAGCATCATCAGAGAACTGATGTCTGCCCAAAGCCAGGCAGTTTTGCTTCTGTCTCTCTAGATGGCTTGGATTTGCAGTGCGTCTAGACCTCAGTTCACTCAGTGGAAACTCAGAAAGAGTAATCTCATGCTCTTCTTGCCCTAGGGATACTGGTAAGAGATTATAGAAGGAACTTAACTAGGAGAACATTAAACTAACTAGTAGAATGAAGCAAAATGGATTGACTGAACTAGCAAACTAGACTAGAGGACACTAAGTTACTGGAACATTAGGGAGAAAGTCATAATTACATTCTTCGGAAATTTTCTGGTAGCATTGACAGTGACATTATTTTGTGAACTGTATACTTTAGGTAAGCAGTGTTAACAGAGGTGGAACTAGTTTACACTATTTCTAGAAAAGGGAAGAGCTGCTTTAAATAATACACAGAGATGTTACATCAAACAAAATCAGTTTTATGCTCAGTTTAAAACTGAACACCGAACTTTCAAAATAGGGCATTTATACATTAAACTTTTGGACAGAAAGCTCTTTATGACAGATATCTTCATTCCACAAATATGTAGAGCATCTGCCACCTGCCAGTCCTGGCTGAAGAAATCCAGCCCTGACTTTGTTGTTGATACAGCCCACAATTCTCCCACTCAGAAAGCACACGTTGTGAGCTAGGTATTTACAAACTCCAGGGGATTTTTTTCATGGTAAGAATAAGGCTTACTTGTTTTTGTTTTTCTTTGGCAGGTAGGGATGCAAACCCTAGAATTCACCTGGCAGTAGGATTCTAGACAGTGAAAAGAACAGGCTGTTCATTTCTACTTCCATCTGTAAAACACCTAGAGATAAAGGAAGCACTAACTTGGTGCCCAGTGTGTAGAGGGCTTCCACCCTTGCTGAACAAGGACTTGCTTGGGTTTTATTACCAACCCAATCCAATAGGTGCTGACCAGGAAGAGGCACCTTGTGTGGACAGGGCCAGAAAGCATGGACACGCAGGCTGCTACTCAGAGGCCCCGAAAGTGTTAACCTCCAGCGTTATACATGTCTCATTTATACCCAGTATAAATCTGTTTATTGTGACTGGCCCCACCCGATCTGCTAGTGCTATAAAGCTCTAATGATCCCTAATAAAGGTGGAAGGCTTCTAACAGCACACAGTTCCTGAAATGGGGATGAAGTAAGGGAGTGAGGGAGAGAAGGAAGGAGACAGATGACGAACTCAACTATAAAATATCACAATGGCAAACCTCCCTCTGCACTTCATGCAGCAGAGTTGTGGGCCCCAGGCCTGGAAGCTACATACAATATCCAAGTAATAACCTGTCAGAGATGAAAGGTCCTCATGAAACACCTTCATTTGCCAGAATCCTCAAGCAGTCAAATGATTTGCCCAAGGTCACCCCTGCTCATTAGTGGCTTTGGTCTCCTGAATCCTCATTCAGGGCTTTTAACTCCAGCTGCCTCTCCTCTCCTGGTTGAGCAAAGCACCATAAGGGTTATTGTCAACCTGTTCCAGAACTCTCCTGCTCTCTCTAGACCAGTAATGTCTATCCCGGCTGTGCATCCAACTCTCAAGACATTTGTTGCAACTTCCTATGCTGAAACAACCAATTCTGATCCTAAAGATGTAGATGAGTGGAACTTTTAATGGGTTGCCTGGCTGACCTTTATGTGGCCTGGGAAAGAAATTTGAAAATCACAGATCTTGACAATACTTGGTTTTCATGGTTTCTGATGTCTCAAATGACCAGCAAAGTATATGGGAAGGAAAATCCTTCCGGAGTGAAACTGCAAAACCACACCCTTACCAAGAACTCAGGGCTATCCACAGCCCCTCCCAGCTCTCAACACCCCGAAGGTTCCTGAGTCAGCCTAAGAGCTCAGCAAGGGGCAGCCAACCTTCCTTGTCAGGTACTGTGGTTGGCTCTATGTGTTTTTTTTTTTTTTTTAATCATATTTAAGCCTTAACAACAGCCCTAAGAAGGTAGGTATCATGATTCTGAGGTAGGTATCAAGAAACTGAGGCTCGAAAATGCTAAAGAACTTATTCAAGGTGACACTGCCAGATAGTGACAAAACCATAATTCAAGCTGAGCTTATTTTGAGTGCAACATCTGCCTTCCCAGACTAAGCACATGCTCAGTCTGATCCTGGAAAGGGCTACCTGTGAGCACATGCTCAGTCTGATCCTGGAAGGGGCTACCTGTGAACAGCTCACCCCAGGTCATGGAGACTTCCCTTGGGAAAGTCACTAAATGTTAAAGACCATCTCCACCATTTCCCTCCAACATGCACAGTATGACTCCCAAGAGACTTGGTTTTAGGAGTCCAAAAGAATTAGAAAGATGGCAGCTTCCCTTGCTGGTTGACTGCTTAGTGGCTGAAATTACACAAGTGTGCTATTGCTGAGAGGCTGCCGAGTCAGTGCAGAGTGTAAGGGCAAAGCATGCTATGGGGTGAAGAAAGCGGCTTCCAGAACATTAGCCCTCAAGAGCTTCTGAGGTTCCCTGTGCTCATTGCAGGGCCACGTTCACCTCCCTTTCTTACAGCTCCTTTGCCTGAAGTTTGAGGGAACTTCCCTTCTAAGAACAAAGGGCATAAGCTCTTCAGATGTGGCCTCCACCAGGAAAGGAACCACACCCTCTCTAATTGGCAGGTTCCCAGGGCTAATTACTAACAACAATACACACAAGTGGGGGACTCACACCTACTTCCATTCAAGGAGGAAAACACCCTATTAGGTATAGGAAATTCATGGTCATCTTATGAACCTGACCTCCTGCTACATGTTCATGAGCCTTCACCCCTAACACCAATCCATGACACTTTCCAGCTTCCTCTCACTCTGTCTTGTATTTATACTAAATGCCTCTTGACACTGGATATGCCTTATGGTGTCACAGAGCAGTTCTCTCAGGAGGAGTGGGAAATGGCCAAGGTGCTACAAGAAGCCAACACAGTCTGGTGCAAACACCAAGATGTGTATCTACTTGAAAATACTCAAGTTCTCTAAATATCAGGATTGAAAACTAGGGATGTAGCTCTGTGTAAAGTGCTGGCTCGTCATATTCAAGGCTGTAGGTTCAATCCGCAGTATCACCAAAAAAAAAAAAAAAAAAAAAAAAAAAAAAAAAAAATCCCTTAAAGAGGGACAGGGAAAGGGGAAAAAAAAAAACCTCAAATAATGAAAGAAAAAATGAGCCTCTGCAAGAAATGATAACAGCTGTCATCTATGAGCATCTGCTACGACTGGGGTTCTTTACATATACATACATACATATATCATTCTATAAAGCCTTTCAGCATATGCCTGATTAGGTATTCCCATTTCACACATCAATAAACTGAGGTTCAGAGATTTTGGGGACTTGTCCAGGGTCACAAAGTATTAAGTGGTCAAAGTAAGGTTGGATTTCAGGTCTGCCTCCATGGCTCATGATTTTGTTGCCATGTCCACTGTATTTTTTAAGAGTGTTTCCCCTGAGTATCTTCAGTACATATTAAATGTCAGAGGTGGTGATCATTAGGCAAAGGTAGGTGGGAGACAAAGAGAGCTTAGTTGCTAATTGAGTACCTCCAAGATACCCACTACTCCAAGTGTGGACCCTGGACCACCCTCTTCAACAGCACCATGATGCAGAAACTCAGACACCCAATACCTAAGAAATCAAAATCTGCATTTTAATGCATGCCCAGATGATAAATAATGCATTGTAACACGAGAATTAGAGTTGGTTCTCAAACTGGGCTGCACTGGGCTCACCTGGAAAGCTTTGACAACTACTGATGCTTAGTCTTACTCCCCAGAGACTCTGATTTCATAGAGCTGGGCTGCAGCCCTAGAAGCTCCTGTGGTTCTAGGGAGTAGCAAAGTGTAAGAGTGGGTGTGTATGTGGGGGCGGGGGTGTCAGCAAACTATAGTCTGCTGGCCAAAGCAGTCTGTTTTTATATGATGCGTGAGCTAAGAATGGGTTTTCCATTTTCAAATGGTTGAAAAAAATCTGAAGTATCATGACAGATGAAAATGACATGAAATTCAAATTTCAGTCCCATAAAGTTGTATTGGAAGACAGCCATACTCATCTGTTTACACACGGTCTGTAGCTGCTTTTGTGGCACATGAACAGAGTTGAATGGCTGGGACAGAGACAGTATGGCCTGAGAAGCCGGCAATATTTACTTTCTGATTCTTTACAGAAAAAGTTTGCTGATTCCTAGTCTAGAGTACTTGTGAACAGCCAGGATAATTATCAGGATTGAAAGTTTCACTGGGCTTTATTTTTTTGGGGGGATATATTTTATATGTAACTCTATATTTACACACACGTATATGCATGTGTATATATATATGTCTACATATATGTACACACACACGTTCCCTCTCCTTCCTCATTTGTGTTTTTACTTCCCCTTGAAAAGTGAGTGGAGGCAGAAGGCCAGATCTTGTGCCTTCCCATTAAGCAGGTGGCTTCAAAGGCTTGCACAGATCTCTGCCTCTCTCTGCACCTCTAGTGCTTAATTCTCTCCAAGTTCCTGTCACTTCCCATCACACCTTTTACAAACAGGTTCTAAGAGCACTTCTCCCATAAGCTGCAGGCTAGAGTTCTGTGCTTTCAGGAAGTTTCCTTCCTCCTTAGAGCAGACTAGGGGTGGTGAGAAGTCCTTGAATCCTCTAAGGATCCTTCAGGGGGATTAGACATGGCCAGTGGGGTTGCCTTCAGCGATAGGAGTCCAATATCTGCTGACTTCTGTACAGAGGTCAGAGCCCCACCAGCCAGGCAGCCTTGCTTCTTTGTATGCAGACCTGAGATAGTCCCGTATCAGGGGAGGCTGAGAGCAGAATGCCTTGAAGGCTGGGCCTCTTAATCTCATTAATATCCTGATTGTCTTCCCCAATCTAGTGGGAGCCGAAGGGGTGGCACCTGCAAGATAAAATGACCTTCAAATTTAAGAGATAAAATGGCAATCAGATGAAGTCCCTCAGACGGAAAACACTGAAATCATGTCCACCACTGAACCCCAAGTCAATATAAAAGTGTTTCCTACAGCGGCATGTCCCATGGCAGGATGTGTGTCTCTATTCCAAACTGAAATAATCTGGTACTTAGGGACAATAGGTCTCATTTACTCTGGGGAACTTTGCTGCTGAATGAATATTTTTACAACTGCCCTCATAAACCCCCTCCCCTTGTCTGCTGTCCAGGGAGAGGGCGGAGCTCCCAGAGGTAAGCTGAGGTGCCTGCTCTGTCTCAGAGGCCCCATTAAGTTGTTAAGGCATTTAGTGCCCCAGACAGGCCTGAATGCAAGGGCAGTTCAAATCCCCACACATGTGGGAGTGAGTTGTGGAAGAGGGGGCTTTGATTTCTTCCCACAGAATCCACCGGGAGCAATGCTTCGAAAGGAAATAGTAAACTAGTCAGATTGGGGATCTCTACCCATTTCTTCGGCCATATTCTCCCTCAGCCTCTGCCATTCAAAGCAAAGAGAGAAAGATGGAGTGTAACAGCTCAACACCTGTCTTCACTACTTACAAACTCTATGAACTTGGGGAATTATACCCTAATCATCTCACCTCCCTTGAGTGCGGAGATGGGGATACCAGTACAGGTGGTCTCTGCTCTGCAAGGTTGTGGGAAGTTTAAATAAGATGATGCATGTAGGTGCTCAGCCAGGGCCTGGTACCCAGGAAACGCTCAACCAACACTAGCTGTTAGAATTCTTCACATGCAGTCACCATCTTGCCACTGAGTGCTTTTGAAGTTTCCTTGAGTCCTTGAGTCCACACATATTTCTGTGTCAGGGAGAAAAACAGCATCCTCAAGGTATCCTGGCCCAGAGTCAGGGTTGTTTAAGACCCAAGGTGAGATTCCTGCAGGTCACTTGGGAGGAGGTAAGAAGGAGGATGAGGGGAGACAGGTGCTGTTTTGCAAGTTCTGATTTCAGGTAAGGGAAGTCAAGTTGGCTGGGCTGAGAAAGGGACACATAGGTCAAAGGGAGGGAGAAGCAGTTGCAGAAACGCCATCTCCTCTTAGGGAAAGAGGCTGAGGTTCAGGACACCTCAAAGCTCCCCTGGAGAGGTGGTGACTTTTTCCTGTGCCTCATTCTTTTTCCAGGAGAATGGGTCCACGCCTCCCTCCTCCAAGTTGAGGACATGATGTATGGGCAAGTGAAGGCTGATGAAGATTTGTCCCACCCTGTCTCCTTGGGACAGTGACCAGGTGACTTATCTGGGGACTGGAGCAAAGTGTACAGTGAGCAAGGCCACCCCAGATCAGGTAACAGATATTGTGGCTTGGGCCAAGGCTAGCCCAGCTTCCATTTCACCCCAACTTCCTCCTCCTCCTCCTCCTCAAGCCAATCAATACAAGCACCAGTCTCCAACCAGTCCTTTTTCTTGCCGCCGCCCTGCCCTCTGACCTTTTGGGGGCCTTTCTCTTGATTCAGCTCCAGAATGGAGGTAGAGGCCATCACTCCGAGCCTGCTCAATGGCCTCAGAATGGGCTGTCACGGGGCCTATAACCAGGGACAGCTCCTGCTGGCCAGAGCTGGGATGAGGGGGGAGCAGATAAAGGCCTTCCAGGCTGAAGATAAATGGCTGCCTGCAACCTGCTACAGTAACTTCAGGCCCCCAAGAAGAGTAGACAAAGGGTGCCCCTGTGACACTCCCTGGAAAGATGAAGGCCCATCAGCGGCAGCCAGGCTGGTTCAAAGCCCCAACTTAATTGTCAATTAAGCATGCATAAGGGAGACAAAGCCATGACAACCCCGGGCTGCATGCTGGTGTGCGATTGTAAAGCCGAGGAGGGCCAACGCTGAAAACAGCTGATTCTGCTGACAATGTGTTTGTAGGGCACCTTGTAACCAATCAGCCGCTGACAGAGGCAAAGTGCTCCTCCTGCCACCCCTATTGTACCGGACATTCCAGGACCAGGGTCACACTGTGGTCATCGTGGGCAAGTGGGCCAAAAGGCAGTAAGCATGGCTGGGAGAGAAGGGCTCAGAGAGAGCAAGGATGCTCTGCCTCTCCAGGAACAGGCTTCTGGGGAAAGGTGTGTCTCCCGGCTCCGGAGCTGGTGTTTGCAGAGGAGAGAGGATGGGGAGTTGGGGGCACAGGGACTGGGGAACGCGTTCCCTCCAGTTCAGCCTTAGAGGTTGCTAATACTGACTACGGATGTTGGCCTCGCCTCAGCAACATAGAGTGCTTTTGGTATTCTGCATTCAGTTTTTACATTTTGGGGCTTGGCTAGAGATCACGCCTTAGCTGTGGGCACCATGGTAGAAAGGCACCATGAAGCTCTGCAGACCAAAGTCTTCCCTGAGTGCTGGGCTCCAGCCTGCTGTCCACCTACCCTGGATCCATTACCTAGGAGCCCTATTGCAGCTCATGTGCCATGAGATGGGGACAAGGGCCAGCATGGCAGCTGCCTCTGCTTCCAGTCCAGGGGCAGGATACATCTCATGACCTCTTAGAAATAATGCCCCAGTGTGTGAAAGTAAGAAGAAAATAGATTTGTGCTGCCTGTCATTCTTTCTGTTGCTTCTTGTTGAACCTTCTAGCAGTGATGATGATAATTGTGTTTTTTTTTTTTTTTTTGGTGGGGGGAAGGTGGAAAACATTTAATCCTCATGTGCACTGTGAGGTACTACTTCTCTATTTTACAGACAGGAAACTCAGAGAAGTTATGTGAATTTGCCACATTCATAATCTGGCTGATTAGAACTGAGATTCAAAATTATACCCAGAGAATCCAGTCCCTGGACTTGGGAATATGACTCCCTTGATGAGCCCTGAGTGAGAATTATGGCAGAGGAAAAGGAGCCACTGATTATAGGCACAAAGACCCAAAAATGTTGCTCCAGAAATAGCAGTAGGATTTTTCCCTCCCTAGAAAGACACAGGAAGCCACCACAGATCACATTGATTCTCACCTGATTCTGGGGGTGCCATGCGTAATATGTTCCGTACAAACAAGTTCCGAGAGGGAAGGGCTGTGAGTTCCTGGCATTGTTGTGGGGACATGGTAACGTGTGTTGAGGGGAAAGTACAGCATGGGGGTCAGCAGACCTGAGATCCAGTCCTTGTTTGCTACCATTGTTTGGTGGCTTGCCAAATTACTACTTCTTTCTGGGTCTCAGTTTTTCTCTTTGAATTCCCTTTGGTTTCTATCATTCCATGATTTATACAAAAGGTCCAGACTTCTGGGACACTCCAGAGAATCAGATTTCCATCCGAGGGGTATCCAGGCTGTTTCCTGCCCCCGCCACCCCTCACTCTCTTTCCAGTACCTGCTCCCTGTTTCTCTAGCCCTAGTTCTCTATATCTCTTGTCAGGATACAGAAAGCCTGAGCTAACGACCCTGTGGTGACCTCAGCACAACCCCAGCTTGTCAAAAAGCTGCTGGCCTTTGTTTGGCTTGCAGGCTCCCTGACTTTGGTGTGGAGATCACAGGTCCCAGCACAATGGCCATTGTCTTTCCAACAATGCTCCTCACTCCAACCACGCCTCCTGCAGCTCCAAGTCAGCCCTGTGGATCACCACAGTGGCAAGTACTCCCGTCCCTCTCCATGCAGGCCACACGCCATCTACCTGCCCTTTGAACCCTGCTTTGAACTGCCTTAAAGAGGCTAGGTTTCTTTGCGATGAGGCTGGCATTTTCCTGGAGGCATCCCTATCTCTCAAGAATAACCTAAACTTTCTTCTGTATACCTGAACCCTTCCTTTCTGTGGAAGCAGGACCCAGAGAAACTCCAGCCCAAGCTCAGGTGTCTGCTGGGAACGATCAGGTTCACAGAGCCCACTGAAGAGTCTGTGCTATGGCTGCAGCATGCTCAGAACGAATGTTTGTATACTGCACATACTGCCCAGATGGTGACCCTGAGCCTGTCCTCTTGACATGGGTCACCCCAACACTTGGGTCAGGGCCTAGGTCTTAGGCCTTTCCCATCAGAAGGGCAACTAGCAAGCAAGAGGAGGAAGAGGTTTCAGAACCACCTGAGTTACAAACAGTTGCTGGCTTCCCTTCACAAGCTTTCCCTTTCTAAGAGTCCGAGGCTGTGACACACTTTGTCTACATGGTACCAAACAGACCCAAATAAGCACATCGATTCTGGGAAGCCAGTTTTCCTGGAAGAATTCAGGTGCAGAAGTGCTGGACGCCAGCTGTGTCCAAGATAGCACTCAGAGTATAGGGGTTCTTTCCCACAGCGAGGATGTAAGGTTCCATTCTGACAAACCCAAACCCTGCAGCAGGGACATCCTAATCCAGGCCTGGTCCTGGCACACAGGAGGAACTCTGTCAGTTTTGGCCAACTCATCGTTGAACAGATTGAAGTGATAGACCCTGCCCTAACCATGGAAACCAAAAAGCCTACAACCAGAGGCTGCCACTAAGAGGTCCTTCCCTAAAGGCCACTGGGTGGCTTCTGCCGCAACTGGAGAGAGTTCTAGTGTAGGACCTGACTGGGGATGGCAGAGGGTATCCAGGATGCCATTCTCCATCACAGGAATTGGTGATGCTCATCTGCAAACCTTCTGTCTGCAGCTGGAACCTGGTACTGATGATGCAGCCTTTTGGGGGCAGACTCTGGTCAGCTAAGTCAGCAGCCACACAGGCAGAAGAATGGGAATGGTGAATCAGGCACAGGGCTCCTTGGAGGCCAGGCTATCCCTTACGCCCAAAGCTTGAGCAAGGATTTGGAAGATCCTTTTCACAAGAATATTCTGGCAATAGGAGACCAGCTTGAGGGCCATCCTCAAACATTCACTCCTCTGAAAAAATCTTGAACCAGATGAGACCAGTGGGGAGGACCAGGATGGTGAGGGCCGGTGCAGTGAGGCCCAAACCCTGCTTACCTGGCAGCTTGTTTGGAGGAGAGGTGCTGGGCTGGTGGTGGGGGGAGCTGTGCGTGAGCAAGGGGTTCAGGCTGTGCGTCTGGTTGGAGCTATAGGCATCCATGGCCAGCTTCTGCCGGAATGCCTCCTCCTTCCTGCGGTTTGCAAACCAGTTGTAGACACGGACCTCGGTGACTAGGTTGGAACCCAGGCCATGGGCTTTAGAGGGGGAGACACCTCGCTGCAAACATTCTGCCCTGGAACGGACAGAGGGGGGATGGTGAGAATGGCGGGGGGTAGGAGGGAGGAGGGTTCCTAGTGCTTGGCCCCAAGAATACAACTGTAGAGTCTTGGTTAGGAGTGTGTGGAGGTTGATGGTTGAATGAGGGGCTGTGGGAGACCCTGTCCTAAGAAAAGGCCAAACCATGTAGTTATCTGATGAGGATGACCAGGGGAGGCCTTAGCACAGGCACAGAGCAAGCTGTGCAGCCCTGGAAGGCAGGGGCTTGGGTCTCTGGTGCGGCTCCTAAGGAGAAGAAAGCTAGTTCAGGGGAAGGGGCCAGGTAAGGTTTCCTGATACCTCCTTATTTGGCCATTCTTCCAGAACTATGAGATGACTTCTGGGCTTTTAGAGTTTAGACACCCCAAAAGGGTGTCAGGAAAGCCAGATTCCTAATTCTTACCCAAGAACCTCCTGCAAAGGACAGACTGGGTGGGATATAAAGGAAGGCAGCTGGAGATGGCTGGTCTCTATTTTTATTAGTGATGATTAAACCCCAAACCCAGGCTTGAGTGATACTTTTAGATACCACTAGATGCTGGGGGAATTCTCACCAGCACACCTGAGGACCCTGTGGCATGCACAGGCCATTGATCTGCCTCTCTGCTTCCAGTCTGGGCTTCCTGGCCTCATCCCACCACTGCCTAAGCCAACCAACCCAGAGACAGAGGAAGGGCCCACAGGCCATGGGCAGAGTAAAAAGAGGTTTTTTAGAAAGTCAATAATGGAGCCAGGGAGAATAGGGCAGGAATGAAACAAAAAGATATCCCAAGGATTTCCAACAGTTCTTTCTTAAAAATACACAGTTATTAAGATACAAAAAGAACTCTATTGAGTCAGTGCGGGCAGAGCGGACTGAACACGTTCGACTAATTCTTACTCTCCTGCCAAGTCTCCTTTTGGACCAATGGGTATACAACAATTGGTGGAGGCCAGAGCCAGAATCTGTGGCTCAGGAATAGTTTTGCCCTGGCCTGTAAGGAGGTCAAAGAAACGATTTTTCACTTCACTGGAGTCATATTTTATACTAGAATTCTCCAGAGTATCTTCCCAGAATAATAATTCATGGGGGTATTAGTAAGTGTTCCATAGAAGAAAGATGTCATGGTTAAAGACCAACAACACTCCGTGGGTTTCTTGGCTGGAAGGCTTCTCAGAGCTATTAATATACTAGCATTGCTCTGACTCTCTAAGTTTCCAGATGATGTTTCTCAAACTTATTTCTCAATAATTGAAATGAGGGTTCTGTGGAACACGCTTTGGGAAATCTGCTTAGCCACACTTATGTGGACCATCAGAGTCTCAATATCCCAGGATCTTGGGTCCACAGGCTTGCCTGCCCATGCAGGTGGGCTTCTGGTGTGGTTACCTGTTGCACTCCTCCACTAAGGCCTCCCTCTCTTCCTTGCTGGGGTTCTTTTGCCGGTCGTAGGCCTGGTACAAGATTTGCTGGGACGCGGGCCCCCATTTGAACCGGTTACGTCGCATCTTCTTGTTGGTGGGCTCAGAGCAGGCGTCGTCGGACTGCCCAGGCCCCTGGCTCTGTTGACTGAACTCTGGAAAGAGAAACAGCAGCTGATCCTGACTGCTTTTGTCTGTCATATTTCCAGAGCTCTGGACTGTCTGGTTGAACTCTGAAAAGAGAAAGGAGTAGATTTGATAGGGCCTGTAACCTTCACCCAGCAGACAGACAGACAGACAGACGGACAGACAAAGACCCCATAATTCCTCTCCCCTATGCTTTGCAAGGTGCTGTGGATACATGTGGGGCTCCTGAGGGGAGACCTCGTGCCAAGTCGTTCACCGCCCACCTCAGTTGCTCCAGCAAAGGCACTCTGTTCCTTTCCTGAAGAAGCTCAAATGTAGCCAGCCATTGTTTTAAGATTAATTTTTTCCTTTGGTTCACTGGCCCTCAAACTTGAAGCAGCAGTCTGAATCCTGAACTCTTGTAGGCTGGTAACAAGGGATTGATTCCAGCCCAGTCTCAGGTCCAGGGGGAAACTGCTCAAAGATGCAATTTATACGGACACAACACATTCAGAGACTGCAGATAGCCCTCCCTGCCTTTCCTGTCTCATTCACATATCCTAGGCATCTGCATGCTATAAGTTCTTAGAAAAATACAAAGCCCAAAACCTTTTAAATGATGCTTGGAAATAAACATACCTGGCGCTTTGTATTAAAAAGAGAAGATGCACTTTAGACTTCAAGTGTAATTTCAAAAGCAATGGTGTGTGTGCATGTGGGTACCCAGGGGTCAATTTATGAGTGAGACAAATCAAGATGGAAAAATCTTAGATTTGTTAATAAATCTAAAAGATGGAAAGTGCAGAGACTGGAGCACAGAACCTTTCTAGGAACGAGGTTGAACAAGTTGGAGAAAGATACACATAGAAGGAATGGTGTTCCCTGTCTGTCCACTTCCAGGACTCAGGCATACATATTTTTGTTGAATGAACAAAAAAGATGGCAACTTGACCCAGATTATAAAATTTTATATTCACTTTATTACAGTTTAAATAAGATTTGATATCTACTCTATTAAAGAGGGTTATAGTGTCCTCTTCTTCACTTCTGCATGAAGCAGGGTTCATCAGGGGTAATTGATTCCTTTTTACAGATGACTAGATATAGAGGCACTCTGTTGAGCAAGGACACATAATAAATTCATTTTCTAGCTCCTGGTCCCCACATTCAGGACTTTGATGTTTTCCTTTCTCAGTTCCTAAATTCACTCCTTCAGATCTCAGAGTGTTGGCAGCCACAACCTCCAGACCCCTGAGGTAATGAATTAAGGGACTGTCATTTCTTTTTTCAGGACTGGAAATGGAACCTAGAGGCCCTGTGCCACTGAGCGACACCCCCAGTCATTTTGAAATTTTATTTTGAGAAAGATCTCGCTAAGTTGTGCTGACTAGCCTTGAACTTGTGATCCTCCCGTCTCAATCTCCTGAGAAGCTGGGATTACAGGCTGGAGCTACCACATCTGGTTGTATCATCGTTTTAAAGCGTTATCTTTCCTGTTCCTCTGGACAACTGGACTCCAAATCCTCAAGGTTCAAAGGTCACTACTTCATGGCTGAAACTCCTCTACAACACCCTTCCCAGTGTGGTCCTCTAGTCCACTTTCCACCATCAGTTGGGAACTTATTACCTAAAATCCATTTCCATCACCAGGAGACAGTGGGCACCTAACCAACCTGGACCCAGGATCTCAGCTGCAGGTGGGTGGACCTTGGCTTATTAAGCAGTGGCCAGCTCCTGAGTCGACCCCTTGGCAGATGGACTGAACGTATCACTGGCACCTTTGATTTGGTCCTCACCCACTTTGGATGATTCTCAGACCATAGGGCTGTTTTCTCTGGTGCCTGACAATGCCTGTAGAGACCTAAAATAGTCTCTGGTAAAGTTAGAAGGAAGAAGTCACTGGCTTCTTGTGATAATGTTGTGTGCCAGGTGGGTTGCTGAACTTCCTGGTCACTCAGCCTCCCCACTTGTGGAATGGGACTGGCTGAAAGCTGAAGGGGCACTAAACAGTCTTTAAGCACATTAACCCTTGGTCGGGACAATGATGGTGACCCCAATTCCTATGGTGGTCATACTTTTCAAAGTGCTTTTACCCTGCTTGTATTATCTGGTCTTCACAGTGCCATGTGCATTTACTTGAGGGATGATCAAAAGGGAGAGAGAAGTTGCCTGCACAAGGCGAGGGTGTCTGCTCAATGTTTTCTCTCCACGCCGTGGGCTGGCATGGCACCTGTCCAGTAACTCATGAGAAATAGCCAAAGCCCATGAGGATAATCCCAAGGATCCGGGTTCAATGTAAGATTTTTCATTTGAAGCAAACAGTGTCATAATGGTTGATGTGTAGCGAGCTATTTCCATGGTGAGGTTTTGTGCAACATCCTCTCAATGTATGACTTCCATCCAATATTTCCAAATGGAAATATAACTATTTCCATTTTACAGATGAAGAAACTGAGGTTCAGAGTAGTTAACCACCCACTTATGAATCATGTATGACTAAAAAGAAAACCTAAACAATATACTCCCAAACTCCTCAAATCTGACTTCTGCAGAGGTGATAAAACTGACTTCTGAAGCTTCAGGGGGAGATACAGTCTCCCGTAGTGTGGGGGCTGCCTCAGTCACCTGCCTTTGGGAAGCAGCATCCTGAATGGTGGTCAGGACTCAAGAGCATGCCTGGATCAGCCAGAAGAATTTATCTGCAGGTGCGCTCAGAAACATGCAGATCCTCTCACCTCAGTCAGTACCTCAGGGGCTTGTCTCTCAGTTCTGTTTGTTTGTTTTTTGCGATGCTGGGGATTGAACCTAGGGCCTTGTGCTTGACAGGCAAGCCCTCTACCAACTGAGCTATCTCTCCAGCCCTCCCTCTCAGTTCTTGAAGAACTAGACTCCCACATGTCCTCCAGCCACCTCCAATTCCCCACTTCCTTTTGGATTCATTGGGAGTGGGAGGGAAGTAGAAAATGTTCATTGCTCATAAAAATTAACTTGGAGAAGTTGGTTTAAGCACCCTCTTTATAGGCTTGGGGTGTAGTTTGGACAAGGAGACTCTATGTGTGCAGACAGGCCCATGAATATTACCATTTACTACTTTTAGTTTTTCATGAAAATCTGCAAACATGTACCATCTTTTTTTTTTTCATTCTCCCTCCCTCTTTCTCTTTCCACTCACCCCATTCACTTGTGTTCTTTTATTTATCTCCCTTCCTAATTTTTTCCCATGCTATATGTCTCGTCTTTATCCTTCAAGATTTGATTCAAATATCACCTCCTCTAGGAAGCCCTCCATGATGTCTCCAGTTGATTTAGTAATTCCCCTTCAGTCCCTGTGTACACATTTATAACAGCTCTTAGAAGCAGCTGTCATTATTTACCCAAACATTTCGACTCCCTCAGTGGATTGTAAGTCTCTGGAGAAAAGGACCTGTGTGTCCCACAGCCTGGCATGGTGTTTGGCACATAATAGTTGCATGTATGATATTAACAAAGGGAAGAAATGTTTCTTAAGTTTTATGTCTCCTGTGACTTAAAAACAATGACAATGACAACAAAAAGTCCCTTGCAAACCCTGCCATCAGCCTTTGTAAACTGTCCCTTCTTGAGCATCTTAAGAATCTGGAACTTCTGTCTTTTTAGAAGGTCCAGCCAGCCTTTCCTATCTCTCTTTCCTTTCTGAAGGAACTCCCAGTAAACACAGAGAGGCAGCAAACTGGAGATGGGGCAGAGTGGGCCCCCAACAGTTCTTTGGCCTTTGGAGACTGTGGTTCCAGAGAATTTTCTAGGTCTTTGCAGGAACTACAGAGTTGGTTCATGTCAGGAACACAAATTCTTCAAGAGCTAGTCAACATGGATGGGGGTCAACCCATAGTTTAAAAAACCTCCCCAGCTAAGCCACAGATGGTTCTCATTTGGCTTCTTCTCCTTTATCCATGTAATGCTTCCAACAAAAGAGCAAACCACCGTGCACACGAGATGAATGCCTAGAACCTTTTCTTCCCTGGGAAAGGCCTTTCCAACCACAGACACTGAGACCACAAAGACAGACACAATCGCTTCAGAGCAGTGTGTAACAAAATACCAGACTGATTTTTAAGTGACCATCCAGCAAGAGTGGGGGGAAAACAACCAAACAACCACCATTTCCCCAAAAGTGGTGGAAGATAGAGGTGGCCATGGCCCAGAGAATGGTATGTGGGGAACACAACAGACACAAAATTTTCCTAGGAAGCGGGCCAGGTCAAACTCAATGAAAGTGTGATGTCAAAGTATACTTCCCTAAAATTAAAAGACAATGTGCTATTTGTACTGTTGTCATTCCAATGCAGTGTGCTAGCTTCCCTAGAATTCAAACCAAAGACCTTTCAGTATCATTCCATAAAAGAAATCTTGGGACGGAAAGAAAATTTTAGGATGAGAGTGGGAATAACAAGAATGGATGGGTCAATGTTCCAAGCGCAGGCACTTTTATTGTGCCCTTCCTCAGTCATAGTAGCTTCTTCATTAGACAGAGTCACCAGCTGAGGTCCCCAAACTCCACTGATATTTGTAAAAATGAGTAAGTACTTTAAATTGCTTCAGAACTCAGTCCTACTCAGGGTGCTGGATTTACTTTGTGGAAGATATTCCACTCTTTTATCTATTTGGTGTCAAAGAAAAGAATATTGGAAAGAAGGACCAAAATATTCAAGGTACATAGCACATGCTGAAGCCTTGCAAATCTACCAGCTGGATAGTAACAGGCTGGAGAAAAGAAAATGATACAAGTGAACCCACTGTGTATCAACTATGAAGGTCAAATGCACCTCCTTCCTCCTATATTTGCCAAGTGCTCACAATGGACCTCATGATGAAGGGGAAACCAAGGCAGCCCACAGAAGTCAGAGTGAGAACAAAGATCACTCCAGGTGGAGGTGGAAGCAGGCATAGAACACTTACGTCGGAGGATCTCCCGTTGCTTTCTGACGTACCAGGTGTACAGGGCAGCACGCTTCTGGGTCTTCATAGGGGTGCCCTTGTTGAGATGCTGGGAGAGGTGTGATTGGTTCAGACCCGTGACATCAACCACTTCCCTCTGGGGGATGTTGTGTTGCTGCATGTAGCCTTTGATCATTTTGGCGGCCCTCCAAGGGTCCTCACTAGACAGAGAAGCAGATGGTTAGGGTGCTGGTGGGAGATGTCTGGGGAGAACTATTCTCTTGCTAGGGTTCTATCTACACTCTATACAAAACCAGTCTTCATATATTTCTCCACCTGTTCAAGCTACAACCTTGAGAGAGCTGTGAGGCTAAAGTAAACCTAAATAGAAGAAAAGCTGAAGGTCCCTGGTATGATATATCCCTTGCCTTCTGATGTTAGCGAAGAGATCACTGCTTTTCTTCAGGAATGAGCAAGAACCACGAGCACTCTCATTATGCAGAAAGCAAGCTCTTGTTTTATTTTGCTTTCTCTCATTTTCCTACAATTTGAGAGACTTAAAAATCGAGAGAACTACTGGGAAGCTCGAGGCCAGGCAGACTGATCCTATAATGATAGGGGATAATCTCAGTTTCTAAATTCACTTAATTTCTGTTTAAACCTCCCCTGAATTACTTTCCTTCTGGAAGGAAATAGGGGTGGATTGTATTTGTCCAATTCCTGAGAGGCAAGGAGGACTTCTTAGCCAAATACCAAATAACTTTCAGAGTTTTGGAAACGTTTTCACAAAATATCATGATTAACAAACCACACCACTTGCAAGGCAAGTAAAGTTTTAAAAAAATTATCCTCAGCCCCGCCTCCCAAATAAAACTTAATGGGGATGAATGATTTCAATTTTGGAGTAAAACATTAATGATTCCAAGCGTTTTGCTTTCCTGTATTCTTACATTTCTCTTCTGAGAGGGTAAGGGAATCTGGAAGGTGATGTTTCTCACAAATTTCAAGCATGAGCTAGGAATGTAGTCACACTCTTCATTTCTCTTACACATAAGTGTGCAAGAAAACTTGTATTAGTGCCTTTGAGGTTTATTTATTTAAAATGTTTTCAACTTTTCTAATATCTCTTCTTGCTTATTGAATAGGAGACTTAAAAAGAGAAGATAATGCAGAGTACAGAACAAAATTATTCAAGAAGCAAGTGATTCACATAGGCAATTTATTAATGCAACTACACAGGTGACTTAAAAATTCCTGTACCATATGTTGATATATATATATATATATACACATATTCTTTTGATAGGACATAAAAATAAGGGTAGAAATTAGTTTCAGATGAATCTATTAAAATCAGAGTTAAAGCAGAGGGCAAAATAGAAACCCTATTGTAGTGTATAATCAATTTATTTCTAAATGGTGCCTCTATGTCAAATAAATTAATTTATTTGATGAATTAAAAGATCTCCAGTGATCAAATGTATTTTATAAGTGTTTGCATAGTTGTGATTATTTTAGCAAGTCCTTGATATTAAATAGATGAGAACCTAGGCTTTGAAAAAGACGTTTTTGAGAAATGCAAACTTTTCAGATATATTAGTTAATAACAAATTTCACAAGTATTTATAAAGGTACTTCCAAGAAACACAACATAATGAAGAAACAAGAACAAAAACAGAGAAAATGAGTTCCAGTTTCAAACGTGGAGAATTCACTTTGGGTAAGAGAAAAACAATGTAATAAGCATTTTGGACATCCATGTAAACATCAGAGATCATTTAAAAGCTTATTTCTGGCGAATATTTCCACAGATATTTTTAAAGTGGAAAACACTTTCAACAGATAGGAATAATAGCTTCAAAACCTAGAAAAAAAGTATTTGGATTTTAAAAGTTAATACTGTATTGCTTTAACAGATTCTTTGGCTATTTTTCTTTTGTTTAAATTTCTTTACCTGTGCTCATTTTGCGTGCCCATAGCAATCTATCGAAATAGTGTATCTAAGTGCGAATGGTTCTGTGAAAAAAGGGTATTTGCTCCCCAGTCGAGATGATTAAATAAATAACAATATTTCAGAGCTCACAATAAGCCTTATAAATTGAGGCCCAACATTTAAGTCCAAATTAAAACACTAGAGTTGGGGGTAAGATGGCGTAGTTATTATACCTTTATACCTCTCTGAGACGAGAATTCACGTGCATTCACTGGGAAGAGCTCAGAGGGCTGGTTACGCTTTTTTTTTTTTTTCAATTTGAAAATAGAGTTCAGGTGTTCCGACCCGGCTAAATGCACTGTTCCCTAGGAGCGCGCGCGGCCATTGTGTTCCAAGCGCAGGTGTCAAACGCCAGACTCGGCGCCCGCTTTGTCCGCCCGACACACTTCTCAAACAATGACTTTGCTGCCCAGGAGCAGAAAAGACCTGGGCCTCAATACTGCTCGCCCAGCGTTCGTTAAGAAGACTGGACTCTGGCTTCCTAAGACAGCCCGCTCCTCTGGGGACCCGGGACCGGGAAGCGCGCAGTCCCCAACCTTTCCTTTTCGGCCTATCTGCTTTGTGGAGCGTCCAAGCTCCACAAGCATCCAACCGCTCCACAAAGTCCTTTTCCTTTTCTTTTCTTTCCGCCTTAGCTAACAGGGTGGGAGGAAAAATGCGTTTGCCTGGCGCTCTGGAGCCTACTGTGCAATCACCTGGGAACCGCTAGCAATTTCTTGAAAAATTGCTTTAATAAAGTCCGACACTCCCGGGGGCGGTGGAGAGAAGGCAGCACTGTCCTGGGAAAGGGAGGAAAGCCTCGGGGTCTATCCTGCGTCCCTACCTCAGCCAGGGTCTCGGCCTCCCTAGCCCTCCTCCCCGTCCCAATTTGGGGTGGAAAGCCGGCTGAGTCTTAAGACTCCGGACCGGGCCTGGCTCTCGGTCGGCTGGGCCTGCTGGTGTCCGCGGCCCTGGAGCTCCGCAGGCCGCCCAAGTCCCGCTGCTGGGGCGCTGGGGCGGCGCCGAGGCCTGGGGGCGCGCCCCGCAGCGTGGTGCGTGTGCCCTGGGGAGCAACTCCGCGACGGCGTTTTTATTTCCTTCCCTTTCTAAGCCGCGTTTACAACTTCACCAATGAATAACCCGCCTCTCGTTTCAACCTAATCACGGCTCTTTGTGTATCTTTCTGTTGATGATTTATAGAAATAAATTAATAACACCCCAACTCCACGTGCTACAGTTTATGTTACATCTCTGCAGCGTCCAGCCCCAAACGGGACCGCGTGCGGAGGGGCGCCCCAGTACTCCTCCGGTTTCCCGTTTCCTCCCAGAGCCACGCTAGGCAGCGGCCGCCTGCGGCCAGGCAGAAAGGGCCTAGGCCGGGATGGCCGGCGGCGGCAGCCTGGTTGATCCACCAGGCCGCGAACAACCTCCCGGTCGCTCTGGCGCTCCAGACTTTCTGAGGGTCTCCTCCTACGACCCCTCTCAGCCTTCGCGACTCACACCTTCCTGCTCCCTAACCTCGGTGGGGGAGAAATCACACCACGCGAGGAAACGGTGAGGGAAGAACCTCCAGTCTATAAATCATAGGAAAACATTTTCTTGGAGTGGGGATCTTGGAGTGGGGATCTGGAAGTTCCTCTGTTAGCCTTGACTGGAGGGCAAGTCGCCGGATCCCCAGAGCACAAATTCAAATACAAGTTCATATCGCGCTTCAAAGTGGCCTTGTGTTATTGCGACCCAGGCCACCTGAGTTCGGGACACGATTTCGGTTACGGGCTCCTGAAACCTTGAAACCGCGGTGGCGCTCAAGTGTCGGAGGCCAAGCTAGGGGTTCCTTCCTAAAGCTGAGTGACCGGGGAGCGACAAGCAATCTAAGGGAACTGCTTGGCTCCTTGGGTAATTAGTAACTAGCTGTCAAAGCGTAGGTCGGTTGGGGAAGACCAGCAAACGACCCCGGCCTCCGGAGAGACCGCCAACCTGCCGGAATTCTCCGCGGGGCAGAATTGGCGGCGAGATGTATGCAAGCCCTGCTTCCTCGGATTGAGACCACGTCTTTGCGAATGGGGTCTTATCCTAATTTACACCACTCACCTCAGCTTGCTTAGATTCATGGTTTCTTTTGCCCCGCGCGGGTCCACCTCACCCTACAGGCGAAAGTTCCCCTTTACAAATCTAAACAGGCGTAGGGATTCGAGAAAATCCCGAGCCGTGCATAGTTGCTGCGGAGGGTGCTGCCCACCAGAGAACTCGCCTCCCAGATCCTAGCTCCTATGCTGCCTGTCCTTTGGTAAAGAACGGCAGATCGCTCTTCCAGAGGTCGGCCTGTGGCTTCCCGGACAGCGTCGGGAGAAATGCGTGGCCTGAGGCTTGTGGAGTCGCAAGCCTCTGCTCCCGAGAAAATCACTGCATCCACCTGCACCTTCAGTTTCAGGGTCAAAGCTCCAGGCAAAGGGTTTCGCATATCGGGTTCTTTTGGACCAAGTACCAGTCCCACTGGGAAGGCCCATGGATCTCCTACTCTCGCCTGGGTCAAGGCAGATGAAGTCTTTGGTCCTAGGGTCGCCTGGGTAAGGGACTGGGAAGGGTCCAGGTGTTGGGAGAGAAGTGGAGCGCCCCCCGGGGGATTTCTCTGGAGGGAAACAGAGGGAGAGAATGGTCGGCCCAGGGTCTTTCAAGCACAGGGCACCGGGTACAGGTCTGTAGTCTGCACCTAGCCTGCTGCCTACCTGAGCATTCGGTCCACCTCGGCCCGCTGCTCCGCTGCCTCCTCGGTGTTGAGAGCCTGCAGCTCCTTGAGGATGGGAGGGGTGTCATAGTCGTCGCCGTCTTCGGAGCCCTCGTCCCCGGACAAGCGGCCCTTGGCGTGACCATTGGTGAGCGTATGGAAGACTGGCTTGGTGTCCGGATCTGCCCCGCTTCCAGGGGAAAGGGGCAGCGTCTCCAGTTTCACCCCGAAGTTCGGGGATGGCAGCAACTCCTCCAAGGCCTGGATCAGTACCTCCTTGGTGACCCCGGAGCTCAGCAGGGCGTTCAGGAGTTCTTGCTGCAGCGATGTGAGCTTCGACACCATTTTCCAAGGACGGAAAAGAAGGGGGTTAGGGGGTGGGTGGGTGCAAGTGAGGAGGGTGGAGGGGAATTTCACAAGCAAGCCCCAAGTTCTGGAACCCCTCCACCCTTCAGCCTCCAGACACCTGTTACTCCCCGGGGTCCCGGAGTCTCCTCCGAGAGGAGTCAGAAAACTTCTAACTTGCCATGATCGCCACCATTAGGCCATATAAGATATGCAAATTAGTGGGAAGGGCCCAGCTTTCGGCAAGATGCAAATGGTGGTGGGGAGGGGGGGAAACCGAGAGAGAGGGAGAGACTAAGGGGCAGTCGTGGGGAGCCGGAGACCCGGACCAGGAGCTCGGTTTGCCAGAGCCCATTGTACTCACGCCGGGGGTCTGAAGACCTTCTTTTACTGGTTCTGTTTATCAGTCAAACTTTAGTTGACCTTTGGACTTGTTAAGCAAGTGGCTTGCAACCTAGGCGTGGGGGCTTTTCCACTGGCGGCGGGCTCAGCTTCAGCCCAGAAAGAAGAAACTGACCTTCGGGGGTTCAGGTGAGAGCTGGATAAAGTTGGGGAACTCTTGGAAGAAGGGGATGGAGAGGATGCGAAGAGTACTGCAGCCTCTACCGCGACCGCAGGTGGTAGACCGGGAGAGCCGGCCAGCTCAGGAGAAACTGACCCTTGGGCATGGGCGCAGAGACCCGGGGGAAGTGGAGTGGCGTTAGGCCGGGGGAGTGTGCCTTGGAGCGACCCCGTTTATTTCTATCTCGGTTGCTGCTCTCCAGGCCCCAGGCCCTCACCGGCCAGGTTTGACGGTTTGGATTGTAGGACTGCGGGCCAGGATAACGCAGGGAAGGGGTGAAGGAAGCCGGGAGGACGCTTGGAAATAAGCTCCGACATATTCACGGCCAGAGGGAGTAGCCCAGGTGGAGCTTCCCCAGCTGCCTGCCGCACCAGCGCCCTGCATGGTCAAGCCGCGGGGGAGCTGGACGCCCGGGTGGTGCTCTCTTGTTGAAACGCGAGATATCAAAGCGCTCCGCTAGGGTTGTGGGGACTCCTTTCTAGTAGTGAAAGCAAAGCTTGGCCTGCGGCTGGATAGAACAGTTGGAGTCGAATTTTCCCCCCGGATCCACTCATTTCTGGTTTGTTCTGTTCCAGGACAACCTCGGTGCCCGGGGCCAGAGACGCTCTCTGTAAATGCAAGGTCACTGTGGCAGCGCGCCCGCGGAGTAGAGAAGGCACCCACAAGCCACTGAAAGAAGTTTTTTTTTTTCCCACCCAGGCCTGGCCCGGAAGGAAGCCACTGGCCTTTCAGTATTACAGGAGTTTCTGCCGCATCTCCCTGGGAGGCTGAGGGGAACAAGAGGGCCAAAGTAGGGGCTCCCAAACCTACAGGCTGGGACCTGACTTGCAAAAAAAAAAAAAAAACAGAGGAAGGGGTTTCTTAGACTCCCACTCACCGGTTGCTCCTGGGGCAGGACACCTGTTCCCCTTTTTGAGCTTCAGTTTCCTCCTCTGTGAAAAGGATACCTATAGCTAAGGTGCAGGGGATCTGCACGCGCTGAATGAGACCACCTGTGTAAACCGTTGGTCTAACAATAGTGCTCACACTTTCCTGACTGGAAGGGCAGGAGGCCTGTTACCAGTATTAAAATCTAGCCCTTTTGGATGCTTAGAGTTCTCAGAATCAGGGAGGTGCAGTGCTGGATTTGGAGCGGCAAAGACATTAGGGACAAAAATTCAGAATCTGCAAGAAAGTTGCAAAGGAACTTCTAAATACATTCTCCTACCTCTCCCTCCTTTGAAGACAAATTAGGAGGAAGTTAGGGTTGGGTTAGGGATAGAGAAGAATTTCAGGATGAGGAGGAAGGGTCCATCAGCTTTCATCTGGTAAGTACAGGATCAGATCTTCTCCATGTAGAAAGGCTGGTGATGTGACTGACCAAGGACAAGATACTAAGGAGCGAGGATGACACTTGCAAATGCAGGCTGGGCTACAGGTGCCTGGGTTTCTGTTCCTGAAGGCAGAATGAAGAGGAAAAGTTGTATACATTGGAGTCTTGGGGAAGGTTTACCCCCATCACTGACCTTTCCCTGAGAAAAGGGTAATAAATTTATAGACATCAGGGCCTTTCATTTCACCTCCTTGTCTTCTAGTTTGTTGTGGCATATGGCATATCCTTGAAATTTTTTCCACCCAGTAAAACTTTCTCTGCCTCCCCAGCTCCCTTTAAGTAGGATAATGATGTGTTCAGAGTAAATGTCCCTGGACAATAATCGTTTTTCTGTTTCTTACTATCATCAAGTTTTTGTGTTAACCTGGGAAACCCCATTGAAAAGCCAGTCATCACTTCCCTTTGACAGCACAGCTTTGTATTTCCAACTGCCGTGTGTCCCTTAGACTGCCGGCCAGGCCTCCTTCTCTCTCAAAATTCAGGTGTCTGCAAACCCATTCTTCCCCCAGCCCCATTCACCTTATCTGAATGCAGGAAGTTGCACACAAAATACAGGAAAAACTTCCTCTCAGTGTCGGGGTCTGTCTTCCAGGTCATCTGGCCATTCATATCCAGCAACTTCCTGCAATCCTCCTGCCCCTACCCACCTTATATATGCCACTTGGTGCAGTGTAGGTGCTTACCAAGTCATCTTGACTACAGATCTGTGAAGATTCCATGCCTATCCCTTCCTACAGAGATTTAAAAAAAAAAAAAAAAGTATAAATAGGACAGCAAATAGTTCTTCATTTTCAGGTTGTAGATGCTCATTAAATGAGCTATCTCCTGAACCCCTTCAGTGAAACTTCCCCCCTATAGAGGAAGACATGGTGTGATTAAAACAATCTTTGCTTATGTTTCACATGGTATAAAGTAGTGATGGACTCAGATAGTGACCCCCAGTTTAAATATGGGAAAATAAGACATGAAAGAATGTAAGGAGGTTGCTTGTAGTCACTGAAATAAATTAGTGGAAGGGTTGAGACTGGGACTCAGGACTTCAGCTCAGGACTTTAGGGTGAAAGAGGAGTCTCTGACTTCCATGGTTTGGGAGAAGGAAAGTTGGGAGATTCTATGTGAGTGAGGTGGAGGATACACAGCAAAGAACAGAAGGTGGGCTTTGGAGTCCAAGAGATCTACAAAAAGGATAAGAACTCTCTATTGTGTTTTTGTTAAGATGAAATGACTTAAGAACTGCAGGCTCCTGGACTGTGGCAGGTTTTCACATATTCAGAAAAAAGACACACCACGAAAACATGCTCAGTGAGGCAACTGACCTCTTTGGGCTCTTACATTCCCAGAATGGTTTTGTTTTTGTTTTTGGTACCAGGGATTGAACCCAGAGGTTCTTAACCACTGAGCCACATCCCCAGCCCTTTTTGTTTTTTATTTTGAGACAGAGTCTTGCTAGGTTGCTTAGGGTCTTGCTAAATTACTGAGACTGGCTTTGAATTTGGGATCCTCCTGTGTTAGCCTCCTGAGTTGCTGGGATTACAGATGTGTGCCACCATGCCTGGCCTCCCAGTTTGTTTTTAAGAGTTACTGAATTCGAAGAGACCACATTATTTTACCAAATAATAAATTTGTAATTCAAATCCCAAGATTTTCTATGGGAGATGAAGTTCCTGGTGTAAAAATTATTGTAAATCTAGTGAGCGGGTCACTCTATGAAGTTTTTGAGAGCACCATGCTGGTAATTTCATAGAATACTGAATGCCGCTCCTGTGAACACACCTCTTTCTTTTCTGCTTGTGTACATGGTCCCTCCTGCTTTTCCATGGTTACCCCTCTTCGACTACAGAAAGGTGACTCTGGTCTCTCTGATCTCTGCTCTTCCACTCATTGATTTGGCAGAGTGTCTAGAAGGCATCAAAATGAAATATCTCCAGAGAAGAACATAAATACCGCTCTCTCCTGGTCTGAAGGAGGTTGGAGGCCTTAGTGTTAGAAAGCAGTGCCATATCCCAGAGAACATTTTGGACTTAAGGGTCAGGAGTCTGATGTCCTAGTTCTGTGTATAACACTCCTTTCTGGATGAATCTTCATCTCTCCCAAAGACTTTGGTGAACATCTCTGGGCCTCTGATTTTGCTTTCAATGACCAGTTAGGTCGGATGACTGTTTAAGTTCCCCAACTTTTTATGATTCAAGATTCCTAAAAGGTCTTAAGTTCCTGGGGTAACCCCTTTCAGGCCTTTGGGAAGATAGAAGGTCCAAGAACTCTGGCCAAACCTCTGTGTGGTAGTGGACATGAAATTTTTGACTGATCCATGAAAAAGTACACCATAGACTATAAGATTCGTGGGAGGCAGAATTTTCACCTGCCTTACTCCTCACTGCCTGGAGAGGTACAGATACATGGTAAAATACTTAACAACATAGTTGACTAAATAAACAGGTGATCATCTTTTACTGATCCTGTTAAGGATGACTTTTGTTTCCTTATTTATCCTTGTCATATTTCCCCGATTGTCAGCAAAGAAATTATAGTCTAAAAACAACTTTCCCAGACACAAAGGTGTATATGCTATGATTCCATTTATATAAATTTAAAATGTAGGAAAACTAACCCATAGAGGTAAAAGTTTCTGGATTGGTACAAAGGTTCTGTGTTTCGATCAGAAGGGTGGCTACATCATTAGGCTATACCTGCAGGATTTGTGAATATTGTCATTATGAATGTTTGTAATATGTAAGTTATAACTCAGTAAAAAAATAAAAATAATTTCAAAGTATAAAATGTAAACAGTAGAAGTCACCTCCTTATCCCCTTCATGTGTTCGCAGGTAATGTGTGGCCCTCCAGGATCTTTTCTGTTCACCAAGTATAGTTCATCACACTTAAAATCTATAGACTAATATATTCTAAGAATGGGCAAACTTCTTCCATAAAGGAATAGATAGTAAGTATTCTGGCTTTGTGAGCCATGCAAGCTTTGTCATGACTACGCAACTCTGCTGCTACAGACAATACAAATAAGAATATGTGTGACCGTGTTCCAATAAAACTTTATTTGAAAAAACATTTGGCTGTCTGGATTTGATCCGTGGGCCACAGTTCATCAACTCATGCAGGTCAAAATCTGTTGAGCTGAAAGCAACCTTGGAAGTCTCTCTCTTGATTTCTTTGTGATGAAGAAGCAGATTCCTCATTTGGGAGGAGAAATTATTTTCTCAAGAATTGTGACATGGAGCTGGGCACTGTGGTGCATGCCTGTAAGCCCAGTGATTCCAGACGCTGAGGCAGGAGGATCGAGACTTCAAACCCAGCCTCAGCAACTTCACATGGCCCTAAGCAACTCAGTGAGACCCTGTCTCTAATAAAATATAAAAAAGGGGTGAGGATGTGGCTCAGCAGTTCGGTGCCCCTGGGTTCAATCCCTGGTACAAAAAGAAAAGAAATATGACATGGAGCACCAAGGAAATCCTGGCTTTGTAGTCAGGTAGACCAGCTGCTCTGGGAATGATGAGCATGACTTTGGGCAAGTTACTTCATTTCTTTCAGTCTTTATATTATGAATGTATGCAAATGTTGACAACAGGGATCATTTTTAATGATCCTATTAATTTATGCCTCATGTGGTGGTTGGAAGAATGAACTGAAGTAACATAGAGAAACACCTTGTACGGGGCTGGTACCGCAGAGCACAAATCAAGTGCTGGCTCAGTTCCAGTGCCTGGCTCAGGATCTCCCTCCCCTCCATCTTTCTTCCCTCCCTTCCTTCTAAATGCACTGCTGGTAGGGCAAATTCAAGGATTAACACTACCATGTGTTCAGTATGGGTAAAGCCATTTGGGGAATGCTGTGAGGAAATAGCAAATGGATATAGGAAGACTCCAAAGCGCACCGATCCCAGTCACTGGCTTTCTTTCTAGAAATCCCTTCTAGCTCTGAGCTTTTATTTCCCAAACATGCTGCTAATAGGTCATCTTTGCCAGGGAATCTCCTAAGGGTAGAGGTGATTTTTCTTCCTTTGATTCAACAATGCACATATTTCTGTCAGGCCATTTTTAGAAACAGGTGTTCCCAGTAGCTTGTAAAAGATTAAATTAAAAACCAGTGAGCTAGTATGATATTAAACTAATGAATACTACACTTAATGTCAAGAGGCTTCACTCCAGAACAATAACCTACTCCTCTTTCGCATTCTGTAACACCCATGAAAAGCAAGATTGGCAGTGGACTCAGTACACAGTAGGTGCTCTGTGAATAAATGTGGGTCCAGCACATAGTAGGGATTTTATGAATGTTTATTGAATAGATGATATGGGCTAGGCTGTAGTGGTTAGGAAAAAAAGCCATAATCTTTATTAAAGATTCTAGTTCTGTATATAACATTCCTGGAACAGATTCTACTTCCTGAAATCTGTTTTGTTTTTGTTTGTTTTTTAGCCAGGGATTGAACCCAGGGGCCCTTTTTTATATTTTATTTTGAGTCAGGGTCCCGCTGAGTTGCTTAGGGCCTCATTAAGTTGCTGAGGCTGGCTTTGCTCCTGCCTCAGCCTCCTGAGCCACTGGGATTACACCTGGTTTGGAATCTGTTTTCACATGTATATTCAGATAAATGCAACTGATGTGCCTTCTTGCCCCTTTTCCTCCTCATAAACCTATGGGTAGGGAGTGTCATCCCTACTTCAATGGTGAGGAAATGGAAGTTCCAGAAGAGTAAGGACTTGTACGAAAATGCAAATGGTTGAGATTGGAGCCTTGGACTTGGACAGAGGGCCCCCAATCTCTTATTAAGTGTCTCACATCTTTGTTTTTGTACCTTCCAAATCTTCTACTCAAACAAAGAGAGGGGACACCAAGGAGCACTCTGTGTGGTCAGCACAGAAGGGAATCTGTGATACAGAGAAAGATACCTCAAAATCTTTTCTGTCAAAGGAGGTACCCAACATGTGAAGAACCATGATATTTGTACAGTGGTTTGTGATGCACAAAGAGCTTTTTCCTTTCATTTGATCCTCCAAAGAGTCCTGTGGAGAAGGTAAGGCAGGTATTACTATCCACAGTTAACAGATGAGGAAACTGAGATTCAGAGAGGAAGAATGGCCCCTGATAGTTCCAGGATTGCCACTCCTGACTTTCTGCATCTGAAACCCAATGTTTTTGCCGTGGTGTTATTTGTGTATTGGTAAGATTTGCACAAAGCATCCCAGGTACAAGGCCTAAGAGAAGGACACAATAAGACACCCCAATTTCTACTCCCCAGATCATGCTTAGGTGATAGAAAAGCTCTTTTCTCCTCCTCCTCCCCGTTGCCCCCTCCTCTTTATAAAAAGATGCCAGGGAAGAGCCCACTCTAGAGTCAGGAACCTTCGCCCACTTGATGCTACCCTATGTCTGCCCTACTGATGTCTCCTCTCCTCCCATCCAAGGGTGTGGAGTAACAGAGCAGCAGATCCTGTCGTGGCTCTGCCTGGTGTGCCTGGTCAGGAGTGCTGTCCAGGCCTTGGGCACAAGAGTGACCCCTCAGCCTCACACTAAGAGATGATCAAGGTATCCTTTTATGCCCTGGTGATCAGACACAGACTCTGCTCCCCAGCCTGGGGTTGAAGAGCAGGCATGCTGAGGCAACACAGCAAACATTTATTGAGCATGTACTATGTACTGGGCCCTGCTGCAGGTGTCTAGTGCTGCTGGGATGAACGAGACTCAATTCCTGCTCTCAAGGAATTGGTTAGATGATGGGAGATGCTGACATATGTGCACTTACCTCTCTTGCTAGACAGAACTGAGTAGGCTTCTTAATAAGTGGCGTGCTGGTTGCTTTACATAGCATCTCATTCACTCTTCGTAACTGTCCATGAGACAGGATTATTTTTCCTACTTTCTAGTTTTCATAGCTTGTTGCTGCTCATACTGAGTTGTAATTCAAAGACAAACATTTTCTATACCAGTCAAGAGACAGGTGACTGACTTGGAGTCAGTCTGATCGCATCTGAAATGTCTCTGCTGCTTCCTAAATATGCCCCTGGGCAAGTTGCCACTCTGAACCACGGTCTCTTCATCTGTAAAAAGGAAGACTGTGGAGAAATCGGCAGAACAGATAATAGAGGCAAGCCACCTGGAACAATGAATAAATAGGAGCAAATCTTAATAGCAATAGAGGGATCAGCCAAGTTCTTTGCGAGTTCAGGGTCCTTGGAGGGTAAGTAGGATTTTAGGTTGAGGAAATATGAGAGAGTATTTCAGTTCCAAAGAATTGCTGAGCAAAATCTTGAAGGCGTGATCTGAGGTGATGTAGGCGGAGGGCAAGCTGGGCTGTGTGACCACAGAGGGATCTTGCTAATGATGACTCTGAAAGCAGAGACAGGGCTGATGATGAGAGTGGTTGAATGCCAGACCTGGGGCTCTGAACTTATCTCCTTAGGTCAGGAGCAATCTCTGAAAGTTTTCAAGAAGGTGTGTGCCATTAGTTAATTTTTCAAAAGGATGCTTATAGCACCAATAACTATAGTGGTGACTATTTGTTGGGTGCTTATATCACTGCTAAGATTTGCAGCAGTTTATTTGATCCTTACTATTACCTGAAGTTACTCTTGTTACCTCCACTTTACAAAATTGAGCTAAAAAATGATTAAATGGTTAAATGCTGTCTGTCTTTTCCTTTTTTGGGAGTCAGGATGCCTGGATTCAGACTTTGGATTCATGACTCACTAACTGTATGGGAAATTGATTAAAACTTTCTGTGCCTCAGTGTTCTTATCTTTAAAACGGGATTAGAGATAACAGCTAACAGGAAAGATGTAAAGAATGAATGAAAAACAATTAGAAGATAGGCTGACAATAAGCTCCTCATAATTCCTAGCTATGAGGATGGTAATTGCCCCAGGTGGCACGGTTAGAGAGGAAATGACCCAGTGGGTTCTTTGGTGGAGACCCCACAGATGGAGACTCTGCCCTTCTGCAGGCAGGATGTGGGGGAAGGCCTGTTCCTAGGGCAGGAGCAGTTTAAAAAGAAAAGTTTGAGCACCTCATTTCCTTGATTTGCATTAATGATGACATGTGCTCCTATAGTAATATTTTGTGCACTTCCACTTGGAGACCCCTATTCTTGTGTCGGGAGGTACTACATTCTATTTATTTTTAGATAAACAGAAAGCTGGTTAGAAATGAGCAGATAGCTATCTCTCGGGAATTATTTAAGGTTTAGAAAAAAATAAGGGGAAATTTTGATTAGAGGTGTCAGATGAAGTCAAGGGGTGAAGAAAGATAAGAAGAGGAAGATAAAGAGAGAGATAGAGAAACTTTGTAAAGGAAGAAGTATTAAAGGGAGGGAGAGAAGGAAGGAAAAAGAATAAGTGAAAGGAAAGAAGGAAGACAGGAGAGAGAGAGAGAGAGAGAGAGAGAGAGAGAGAGAGAGAGAGAGAGAGAGAGAGAGAGAGAGAGAAGGTAGATAGAGGCAGAAGGTAAGGGGGAAGTGTTTCCAGATGCCACTGGATCAGTGGTGCCTCTGCCTCTAGTCGCCCTTTGCTCAGACCGATCTGAGCTGGAGGAATGTTCTGTCACAGTCTATAGGCTGGACCTTGGCCTCTTTCCACACATCAGAACCACGGGCTAATGAAGTGGATATTGCTTTCTGGTCCATGTCTCTTACCCTATAGCTGGTTCCCCTCCAAGGCCTCCCTTGGCCGTGGTGTCAGGAGTGATATAGAGCTTGACCTTTTCCCATCGCTGTCCTGCACACCTCATTAACTTCTCCTTGCAGCTGGAGGTGGCCATGATGGAGCAGAAGAACTGCCAAGTTCTTCAGAGAGTGGAGCAGAGCACGGTTTCCCAGAAGCTCCTGACCTGGTGATCTCCTCTGCAGGGCATGGGAGGTAACCTGGTTTACAGAGCATTTGGAGGAAGTGGGAAAAAATCATGTTCCAAGCTCTCAAAGAACCCTGAGAGCTATTTTCTTTTTAGACCCTTGCTTTAAAAAGACCAAGGCGCTTCCACGTAGAACAACTCAAAGAATGCAAAATAAAATGACACAAAATTACCACACGAAATAACACAAAAGGAAAACACAAGCAATACTTACTGAATGCAAAATTTTTATTTAGCATTTGATGGAGTCCTGGACCAAGAGGCTTGTGATATTTGTTGTTATTGGATGAATGAATGGTGACTTTTCACAATGATCTTATGAAAAGTGGGCAGTGACTTCATGGAACTAAGGAGACTGAAGCCCAAGAAGTTGAAGGGCCCAAGGTCATGCATCAAGGGAATGATACCAAGTCCTGTCCTCCTGGGTCACTGGGACACTGCTTCCATGAGAACTTTTGTTTCCCGTGGAAAGATCTGTCACTTGCCTGGGTGCTCTGGTGAAGTCACTCCTTTAGAGCAATGGGGTCCGAGCTCATGACAGCTGCGGTGACCAGCAAGCCAGTCATGTTCATCATTGCTTTCTTGTCTCATTATTGAATATTTTTCTAATCTATTAAGCATTCACTTAAAAAAAAAAAAAAGACTTTTGACTAATAAACATAGAAGAGATGTTAACACACCCATGTTTTTTGCAATCTTAGCCACAATAGCCAAAATGTGGAAGCCACCCAGATGTTCAGTTTCTGATGAAAGGATGAACAAGACGTGGCCTATGCATGCAATAGAATAGTACTCAGCTTTAAAAGGCAATGAAATTCTGACATATGCTACAACATAGATAAACTGTAACATTATGCTAAGGACAATAAAACACAAAGGGACAAACATAAAATTCTGCTCAGATTGGGGTAAGGCAAGGCAATGGTCCTAGAGTTTCTAATCTCTGGTTCCTGGCTATGGTTTTTTGGTACAATCTTGAATGACTATTGCCAAGATTTCATATGCCTTTCTTCCTTTCCTCAAAGAAATCTTCAGCGCTTCTGCCAGATGAGTGAGTAGATCGTACTTTCCTTTTTCCTCTGCTGAGGATGGGAAACTTATATAAACCATCTCATAATTCCACAATAGAAAAACCTTTTTCCATTTAATCCAATTCCAAAGTCCTTTTTGTGCCCCTTACTACAATTACAACGTTGTACATGCAACCTGGGCCAGAACAAGAGGCACACGATTTTTTGAAGTTTAAAAGTTATTTTTAAGACAACACTTGCTACCAGGGAAAATTTCTTCTGTATCTTGGAAAAGTTGTTCACACACACACACACACACACACACACACACACACGCACACCCACACACCTTCCCAGTTTTCAATGAATAGTACAAATAATGAGTGTGACTTTAACCACAAAAGTGGGACACTTTTTAGGTTGTCTTTGAGGTTTTCCTTCTAAAAACTGTCTCTAGGAAGCCAGTTTTGGTTGTTTTTTCTCTCGATCCCTGCTGACTGACTAAGGCCTTCAAGCTGTTTACAAGGGAGAGCTTTAGATATGGTTATTTGTATGGTATTGTATCAAGGCCTTCAAATATTTGCCAGGAGGTTTGGTGGAAAATGTCTAGACCAGGGTAAACACTGCAGGCCCCAGAGGAATCCCAGAAGCTCAAGTGACCATTCCAGAACCCTGCTCTATCCTCTGGTCATCACAAGGAAACCCTCTGGACCTTTGTCAGACTGGATGAGCCCATCGAAGGGTCCAAGTCCATAAAAGATCTTGATCTCTAAGATCAGTTCATTCATTCTGTGTTTAGAAGAAATAGACAGGAAAGCCATTGACTCAAGAGTGTAGGGCTTTAATACCAACCCTAGATCTGCTGGGTCACTCTGGCGAGTAAATGGCCTTCTCTGGGCTCTGGTTTTCTTAGTTTTAATTGAAGGTGGTTGAGTAAAATGATCTCTAAGATCCCTTTCTTGAATGCAGTTTGTCTATCCCTTAAGCAACTCTGGGGTGTAGTGGTGGCATCAAGTAAGCAGCAGAAGACACCAAAGAAGAGTAAGATGAAGTCCCTCGTTGGGGGAAGCTTGATTGCATGTTTAAATCTCACATGGTTTTCAGCTCCTAGAAGTTTCCTGGGCACTCATAACCTCTTGGAGTATGTAGGATGACTGCAGGCAATGTATAATAAATCCTTTATTGATATTATAGCACGTGATGAAATAACATCACCTGTGTTTCCAAACTTGGAGGCTACCTTCAGTTTTTGTGCAGGTGAACACACACATCATATAAAAATACCATAACAAACCAGTTACTTTATGTGTGTTAGGAACCAGAGAACCATAACTAATTGAACTCCTGCTACTCCTAGACTCCTGGCGAGGTCTTTGCCAGATGATCTAAAAACCTTACCTGAGAAGCCCTCGTGACAATCTTGTGAGGTAGACAGCGGTGCCTCCATTTGACACATGAGGAAAGCAGATTCGCAGAGGCTGAGAAACCTGCTCAATGTCATGAAGCTCCTAAGAGTTTCCCAACATAGCTTTATTCGGGGGGAGAGGGTGGGCTTTGTTTTGCTCCAGAGTCTGGATACCCTGCCTCTGGGTGTGATGGTCTGCATTTTACAAAGCATGTAAATCCACCCAGAGTTTGAAGTTGAGTGTGGAGATGCACAGAGAGCTTAAGTGGCTGAAGCGGGAGGCATTGGACTTGAAGCCAGGTGTCCTGACTCAGAAAACCAGGTCTTTTCCTGACTTTGCCACCACACTTGTGCCGCGTGCTCTGGCTGATGAGGTTTGTTTGTTTGTTTGTTTGTTTGGGTTGCTGGGGATCCAACCCAGGGACTCTGGCATACTAAGCAGGCTCTGTGCCACATCCTCAGCCCTGCTGCTGTGGTTTTGTAAGATGTTTGGACCCCGCCCCGCCCCAAGGGGCGTACACGCCAACAGGCCTCCTGGCCCATTGTTTATACACAGCCTTCCATTTCCTTCCTCACATACCTACTTCTCCTGCCATCTCTCCCATAAGTGGCAATTTCATCTTTCTAGCTGTTCATGCCTCCAAACAAGGACTCATGCTTTCCTCTTATACCTATTTAATCCTTCACCAAATTCTGTTGGTGCCTCCTTCAATATAAATCCAGAACCTGGTGGCTTCTTGGCACCTTCAGGTCCATCATCTTTCCCATCTTCACATCTGGTTCCTCTGTTTCGTCTCTTGTCCCCTGCAGTCTATTCTCCCCTAGGAGCCAGAGGGATCCTGTTAATTCAAAAGTCAGATCATTCTCTTCTCTGCTGATAAATACTCCAACGGCTTCCCACCTCAATCAGAGCAAAAGCCCTATGTGATGCATTGGCTTCAGCCACAGGGTCTTTTTGATACTCTTAGACCACTTCAGACCCATTTCTGCCTCAGGGTCTTTGCACTTGCTGTTTCCCTGCCCTGGGACTCTCTGCATGTCCTACTTCTCACCTCCCTCAAGTCTTACCAATTTGTCAACTTCTCAGTGAGTTCCTGCTTACCCTTATTAAAATTGCAGCTTATCTCCTACTTGATGTTCCTTAGTCCCTGGCTTTCTTCTTTTCTTTTTTTTTTTGTCTTCCGAGTTTTTAGTGCCACTTGACAAACTGTATTGAACCAATTAATTTTGTTTGTTGTTTACCTCCCCAACTAGAATGTAAGCCCCACAAAGGCAGGAGTTATTTTTGGGGGGAGAAGACTCTAGTTCATTCTAAAATGAATGCTGTAACTCTAAACCCTGGTGCTTAATAGCTCTCCACAAAATTTTTTTGTTTTGTTTTGTTTTTTGGTACTGAGGATTGAACCCAGGGGTGCTTAACCACTGAGCCACATCCCCAGCCCTTTTTTCAAAAAAAAAAAAAATTATTTAGAGACTGGTCTACTAAATTGCTTAGTGCCTCACTAAGTTGCTGCGGCTGGCTTTGAACTTACAATCCTCCTGCCTCAGCCTCCGGAGCTGCTGGAATTACAGGCAGGCGCCACTAGTCCTGGCCACAAATGTTGTTTTGAGTGAATGATGAATGAAACCACCTTGTTCCCTGACAGCTGTCTGTTTCAGACCTGCAGTGCCTCCTCTCTTTCTGCTCTGTAGATCATTTTTATCTCAGCACATGATCACCCTTCCCACGCATAGTACCACCCCTCATTGATCACTGCCTCTTCAATTGAGCCCAGTTCCCACCTAAGAAGTTCCCCCCACAGCCAAAGGCTTGTGTAATGACCTGTGGTTGAGCTCATCCTGCATGCTGTGAATTAACAGGGACTTTTGCACAGGCACCCCAGACACCCCCTTAAGCCCTTGCCCTCACAGACCACACTCTCAGTCTTAGAAGTTCATCAGCAGTGGAAGGTCAGTCATTCAGCTTATTGAATATTAGTTGTCCAAATGCATCTGGTTGTACAGGAAATGTTCCACCAGCAATGAAATGAAGGTGAATTGGGACGAAGAAGAAAGCCCGTGATGAGGGTCCTTCCTTTTCTCTAAAGGGGCCAATCCCCTGGGTTTCTGGGTTGAAGAGCACACAGAAGCACAATTTGCCATTTGCGAAGGAGTCATTTATCAAAGTTGCTGCATAAGTTATTTAATAACTGAGTGGTCCTTTACAATTTCTTTAGGGGAAATGTTGTTGATCAAAAATGAGGCGTGATCTTCCATTTTGCAGTGGAGGAAACAGCCCCATGGAGAGGGTTGGAGATTTTCCAAAGACAGCAGCACCCCAATCGATTCTACCCCTTCTATCGAGGAAGTCATTTTCACCTTTGTCTACCTGAAATGTCTCAGATAGTCTCTGTGGGGAGTGTCATCATGGAAGTTCCCACCACTGAGAGCAAGAAAGAGAAGTGAAACTCACCCACACGGCTCCAACCCCAAACAGTGTTGAGTCAGGGTGAAAGCAGAGCACACAGCACTGAGGGAGAACTTCAGAGTGACATTGGTGCCCTAGCTGGAACTGTCCTTAGAGGTCATCCATACTTGGGGAAGTTGAGGGGTAGAGAGGACACCTGACTCTGGGACCCCAGATACATGGGGAATTAGGGACTGGGAGGGAGCCAGAACTCTCCCAGCTTGAGTATCCACATGGTGATATGTCCAGGGTCCTTAAAAGACCCCAGCAAAACTGAGTGAGCCACTGCCCACCTGTAATCCCACCTACTTGGAGGCCCAGGCAAGAGAATTGCAAGTCCAAGTCCAGCTTGGGCAATTAGAGACCCTGTCTCAGAATAAAATGAAAAGGGCCCGGGATGTGGCTCAGGGGTAGAGTGAGTGCCCCTGGGTTCAATCCCCTGGACTGAAAGAAAAACAATGACAACAAAAATACCCTCAGTGACCTGCTGGTATCATGCCCTCATGTTCCAGATGAGAAAACAGAGACTCATAAGGCAGAAAGAGCAGTGAGGCCAAGGAAGACTTAGGAGGCCAAAGAATATACTTAAAAATGGACCTTTACCCTTCAACTTCTCTTGAGTTTACTTAAGCAGGGGTTTTAGTTCTTTTTCTTGGAGTAACTTATACATTGATTTCTTCTAGTCCCCCAGGAAGTGGCCTTGTGAACTTGGAAAAAAAAAAAAAAAAAAAAAAAAAACCTAAATTCACTGAAACAAGCTAGTTTCTTGTACTGTCCCTTCTGTTCCATGCCAGTGTTTCTGTGTAGAATGAGGGTCAGTTTGGTCAGAGTGGGGGGCGGAGGTGCCATTGACTCCCCCAGAGCCATAGTTTAGCACTGAGAAAAGAGGACCCTCTGAAGGACAGCCTTCCCAGAGGAGAATCGCCCAGTGACCTTGATACATAGCAATCCTGTGTGTGGACCACCCCTTAGCTGCCATGCTGGAAACCTTGTAGGCTCTCAACTTTACAACAGACCAGTCTGAGTGCATCAACCACCCCGCTCCTTACCCAGTTATATACTTGAAATTGTGCAAAAGCCAAGACCCATGCCTGTGATTTTTAGTCTTTCCCTGGAGGGTCTCGAAACCTCACTGGGAAGCCAGATCTATTACCCAAAGAAAAATTTAAGACCCTTCCCTGTGAGACTATGTGACATTGATAGGATTGCAGGGAGGAGACTCTTCACCATCATGCCAATGTAATAACAACAATATAACAACAACAACAGCAGCAGCAGCAACAACAACTGCCTTTCTTTGAGCAGTTTCTGTGGTTACTCCAGGGAACATGCTAAGCAAGTCACAAATATTGTCTCCTCTAATCTTCAAAATGACCCTGCTGGGTTGGCACCAATATTATCTCCTTGCCCAAGGTCATATAGCTTTCGGCAAAGAGCCGAAGTTTGAATACGTGCTCTTAATACTCCCAAGTTGTGTGCTTAGCGTTGCCACCCACAGCCGGTGGTCGGCCTCTGCCCCACCCGCTCCTCTGTGGGTACATGGTTTCTTCAATTATAACTCTGCCTGTTAAACTCTGTCCTCATGCTCTGGTCACCACGTTCTGGTCCAGGTCAGGAGTTCTTGGGGACATAACAGAGTCTAGATGAATGAAAGAGAAAGGAGAATTGCTCAGAGTCTCTGGCCTGCTTGCTGCCACCCCACTGCAAGCAAGGGACACGAGTGAAGCCTGTCTAGACATCATCAGTCAGGCGGAAAACTTGAGGACATGCCTGTCCCACTTTGCACATACCCCACCCGCTTTCCTGTGGCTGACTTGGCTCTCCTGACATCTGTTTTAAGCAGTGGGGAAGAATCACTTCTGAAGCACGGGTAGCCAACTCTCCTTGATGGATCAGGAGACTCCCAGTTCCGGAAGCAGTGCGTTTCCCCAGGCCTGTTTAGACATCACTGCCCCGCCTTGTGGCCTTGCCTGGGAATTGCAGTTTTCCTGTTCAAAAAATGACAGCTGGGTTCCCAGAGTATAAATTTCAATTTACTCCGTGGGGATTCTAACCCAGGTCACGTTTCTTTTCTTTTCTTTTTTTTTTTTTGTGGTGCTGGGGATTGAACCCAGGGCCTTGTGCTTGCGAGGCAAGCACTCTACCAACTGAGCTATATCCCCAGCCCACCCCAGGTCCCATTTCTATTCTCATTCAGTCTCCCAGAGTGGAAGAATGTAAACTGACATGCCAACTTGATTCCCTCAAGTCAGCACCATCCATTAAAATTAAGATCCCACTGCTACCACTACTACTACCACTACAACTACTACCAGAGACTTACTGTGTGCCTGGTACAGGGTATTTTGCATATATTATCTCATTTAATTCTCACAACCATTCTCGAAGTTGGAAAGAATACATCCCTATTTTTCAGATAAGATAATGAAGACTTAGAAAATCCTGTGAATCATCACTGATGCTAAGAGGTGAGCTGGGATATGAATCCAAATTTCTGGCGCCAGAGTCTGTGCACTTACCCACAGTGCTTAACCATAGCCTTCCAGTGTGAGAACTGACATTGGCTTTGGTGTAAGGGAGACCAGGCTTGGAATCCACACCTAGCAAGGTCATCAGGCAAGTTAGTGTTAGTTTTATCTGGGTTTTCACTTGCATATACAGGGTTTTTTGAGGATTAAATGATATGATGTCTATAAAACATGTAATAACTGAGTTCAATTCCCAGCACAGCAAACAAAGCAAAACAAAACAGATCAAAAACCAAAACAAAACAAATAAAAAACAAAAACAGAACAAAATAAAAACAAAGCAAACATAGAACAGAAAGACTACATGTAGTCTATCCCGAGTCCTGTGGAGCCTTACAGACATTCTACTTTGTGACTTTCCTCCCACAGTCAACAATTGGTCCAATAGAAGGATGAAGCACCCTCCACTGAGGCCACACAATCTACTTATTAACAACTCACACGTTCATTCATACAGCCATTTATTGAACACCTTCCATATGCTAAGCATAGCTCTTGGGCTGGATGTAAGGGAAGGGTGCCCTCCTGGAGTTTTCTGCACATCAACTGTAGGAGACACAGGGAACAGTATAGGCAGTCAAAGTACACAGCATCATGCATTTGGAAAGGGAGGTAAAACAAGGACATCAATGACGAGGCACAGTGAGGATTAAGACAAATGTCCTGAACTGGGAGTGGTGATGAATACTTTAATCTCAGCTACTGAGGAGGCTGAGGCAGGAGGATTGCCAGCTCCAGGCCAGCCCAAGCAATTTAGGGATACCCTATGTCAATGTTTTCTTTCTTTCTTTCTTTTTTTTTTTTTTTTTTGGTACCAGGAATTGAACCCAAGGGAGCTTAACCCCTGAACCACATCTCCAGCCCTTGTTTTATATTTTCTTTTGAGACAGGGTCTTACTATGTTGCTTACAGCTTCACTAAATTGCTGAGGCTGATTTTGAAACTGCAATCTTCCTGCCTCAGCCTCCCAAGCTGCTGGGATTACAGGCATGAGCCATCACACCTGGCACCCTGTCTCAAAATTAAAAAAAAAAATTAAAAAATGAATGTCCTAAGAGATGGAGGAATGGATAGTTAAAAGGGAGAAAGCTCCCATCAAAGGAAAGAGAAACACTATTGGTGGACTGATCAAGCAAAGTGTGGTGGTATCAGTGTGGAGAAGAAGGATACAGCAAAGGAAGCAGCCTGGAGGGACCTGTGGGTACTTGATGCTTTATCAGTGGGAAGCCACTGAATCTCCTGCTCACACTTTACAACTTCATACTTCTGAGAACCCGTTATTCTCTCATAGGGGTTTCATTGGAGAGGGGGAGCCCTGGATTTTCAAGGTTCCTCTAGAACTGGTAACTAAGTGAAAAATCTCCCACATTAGCCAGGGACTGTGCGGGACTCCAGTTCTCACCGTGAGAGTGGGGTCCCCATTTCACCGACAAAAAAGGTGAGGCTCAGGGACCAAAGAGCCTCTGGGCTGTGTGGCAGTGTGGGAGCCTGCAGAGTACAGTGACTCCTGTCAGACAGACCTGAGCCTGAATCTCTGTTGGGCAAGTATTTAATCCTCTTTAAGCCTCATTTTTCTCATCTGTAAACCAATAATATCTGTCATAGGGCTATACTAAATCCATAGGATTGTCTTACATCAGTTAGTACAGGAGGAGCTCCGCAAGGTACAGGTTTGCAGGAAGCACTCAATGCATGTTAGTTATCAGTATCTTTTTGTTAGGAGAAGGTCCTAAGGCATTTAAGGTTCTAGAGCCTGACAGAATCTTCACCATGGTACCCCTAACCAATACAGTCAAGCGGGTGTTTCATGCGCTTATGAATCTTTATAAGGTTCTGTTTTTGAAATTTCATGCAATGCTTGAGTGCATTGAAAACATCGACTTCTGACCTGTCAGTTGGCCAAGCACTTCCTCTACGTGGAGCCCCCAAATCCTGGGGGATAAGGTTGTTTGGTGCTCCCCTCTCTCCTCCGCCATTTGCATTGTGATGTCATTATTCTAACATCCTCCTACCTCCTCTGAAAAAGACCTACCAGTGATTCCCTGCTGGGTGCTCAGCAATCCCCAGGGGAACTTGTGGTTTCAGCAAGGTGCAGGCATCATGAAACCGAGAGAGAAGAACCAGCAGGGTGAAGAAATTTCTCAAAGGTAGGAGACAGAGAAAACCATTCATGCGCTTGTGTTAAGCTCAAGTCAGTGGGCAGACCAGTCTTTTTTCCTCTTTCTTTCTTTCTTTTTTCTTTTTCTTTCTTTTCTTTTTTTTGAACTCAGGGGCACTCAACCACTGAACCACATCCCCAGCCTTTTAAAATATTTTATTTACAGACAGAGTCTTGCTAAGTTGCTGAGGCTGGTTTTGAACTCATGTTCCTCCTGCCTCCATCTCCTGAGCTACTGGGATTGTAGGCATGTATCACCATGCCTGGCCTCTCTTTTTCTTTTTAACACTTGTTCTTCAGACAATGGTATAACAGCATTTAAAGAAATATAAATAGAATGAAGCCCTTTCCTCTTCCTTGGTCCCCAAATAATTCTCTATGATTTCCCTCTGTGATCACCTTCAGTTTTTAAAGATTCCACATATATCTATCTATCTATCTATCTATCTATCTATCTATCTATAATTGATTTATATATACACACACACACAATTGATGGTCAAGGATTGAATTCAGGGGTACTTAACCACTGAGTCACATCCCAGCCCTTTTTATTTTTTATTTTGAGACAGGGTCTCGCTAAGTTGCTTAGAACCTCCCTAAATTGCTGAGGCTGAGCTTGAACTTGCGATTCTCTTGCCTCAAGCCTCCCAACCACAGGGATTACGGGTGTGCACCACCATGCCTGGTTTTTGAAGATAATTTAATGGAAATTCTAATTCTAGTTTAGGTTTCATTTGAGGTCCTTTGCTTTTCCCCAAATGATATTTCAGGAAGGCTGTTTGGACATTGCTGCATTTTCTGTATGCTTGTCATGGAAGCTACTGCATCATGGTCCATTCCTGAGACTTGCTCTTCCAGTGTCTTGGTCCCAAGCAACCCCTGAGGTGAGCGGAACAGGCAGGCAGGCAGGCAGGGATGTCACAGTCCCAAAGGCTCAGGTTCCAGCCTTGCTTCTGCCACTTACTACTCATGTGACCTTGACTTGGTTACTGCCTTGGGCGTCAAGCCTCAGTTTGCACATCTGTGAAGCTGGGGTAAGGCGGACGTGGCAGAGCTGCTGGGACGCTGAGAAGTGAAGTGTGCAAAGACCTTGCCCAGAATTTCTTCAGCAAATTGTGGCTGTTACTAGAGACGTGCTGTCAGTCACCTGATTGCTTTATTAGCTAAAAAGAAACACAGGGGACTAGAGTCTGAGAGACTGTGATCCTACCCATCAGGGGGAACAGGATTTTTATTTTTAAAAAGATGATTTGAAGGCTACATCCTTGGTGTTCTCTGTCTATAGTTATATTCACTTGTTAATTTGGGGGATAGTCATCTCTTAGATCTTCTGGTACCATCCCCAAAGTCTGAATCACTTCATTCTTGGATATAGACATTTCTGTGGGTTTTGATATGCATTGCCAATATGCCATCTGGCAAAAGAATGCGAATTCACCTAGTCATTGCCAATGTAACTGATATGTGATCCTAAACTAGCAGCCAAGGAAAGTGTGGGGCCAGTAATGCTAGCAATACAGTTCAGTATTAAGTGGGTTCTGTGGGATCCAAGACTCAGCAGCTTGCAGAGCCAGGGATTTGAAGACAGTATAGAAATAAAGGAACTTAGACTGCGTGGACTCACAAAGCAGTCAAAGGAAGACATTCACTCCCTGGGTGGACTCCATTAGTACTTGACATGAAAATATGACTTTTGCTGGGTGTGGTGGTGCACACCTGAAATCGCAGTGACTCAGGAGGCTGAGGTAGAAGGATCACAAGTTCAAAGCCAGCCTCAGCAAAAGCAAGGTGCTAAGCAACTCAGTGAGACCCTGTCTTTAAATAAAATACAAACTAGGGTTTGGGGTGTGGTTCAGTGGTTGAGTGTCCCTGACTTCAATCCCTGGTACCCCCAACCGCACTCCCAAAAGAAAACATGACTCTTTCCAAATTTATTTCTTGTTTAAAGCCTAAAATGAAATTTCTGCCCAGAACTTGCATTTATAGTCAACTCTCTTTATTCACTGCTTCTTCCCCTGCCTTGGGGAATTTATTAAATTGTTAAAAACAAGTTTCTCCACTCATCTAGTCTTGATTTTTATAACATAAGCTTGCTTTTTATAACACAGGGTTTGTTTATGTATTTCATTTAGCTGATCAGTAAACCTTGGAGCATAGGCTCTGTTTTCCTATTTGGGGGCCGTGGAGGTCGGTGCTGTGGTATTTTTGTGTGTACTGTATGTCTTATCTTGCATCTCTGCAGTGAAGCCAGCACAGTTAGGAAAGGCCTGACTTGGGAGCAGGGACTGGATCTCTCATTACCTCACGACATGAGGGTGGCAAATCCCTACTCCTTTCCCAAATTCTGACATCTTCCATCAGCAGTGGAGACCCCACACCTTGGTGACCATGTGGCTGCTGACTGTTGGTTTGCAGCTCTTGAGCTTTGGTGAATCTGTTCTGAAATTCTGGTGACCATACACCAAGGCGATTTCAATGAAAGAATCCATCACTGCATTTAAAAAAATCCTTCTAAAATACCCTATGGGTAATCGCAGGCAAGGCATCCCCTCCCCTTGCTGGGCCTTAGGTGATTTAGAAAGTTGCTCAGATCCTTCCCCCCATGAAAAGCCCTCCCCTTCCCCTCACCCCCTGCTAATGTCGAGGGTTGTTATAATTTTGCACTTAGCCCACTGTTCTGTTTCCGACCTTGAACTTGGGTACCTGTGGATCTTATTGTCTTCCACTCAGCTGCTTTCCTCTGTCAATCTTCTAGAAAGAAAGGATTAAATATTCAGAGTTGGGCCCCCATCAACTTCTTTCGAAGTACGGCCTTCTGGAGAACTTCTTTCTCATGTCTCAAAGAGCCATTTGGGGACTCATGGTCAGAGGGGTTGCATGCATCCCACTGGGGAACAGTGCAGGCCGTGGCACGTGGGCAGCTCTGGGCTCTCAGGACTCCATCTGAGATTCTCATGTAGGAAGTTACTACAGCCTAAAGCCCTAGACACGTTTTAGGCCACATTCATTGCCAGTAAGAGAAAAATGCCCAGGGCAATCTACTTAAATGTACGGAAAGTTAGTCTTTGTTTTCCCTCTTTAAGAAAAAGTAACACCATCACCACCAGGTGTGTAGTGTCAGAATAGCAGAGGGAAGGTCTGCCTCCAAGCAGTGCCAGCTACAGGCATGAAGACTCCTAGGCAGATGGCCAGCCCTTGTCCTTGCAATCTCCCTATGCCAACACCACTCCAAGAATTCAGGCATTCATGGCCTTTCTAGGGTGGATTCCCCAGAGCAGGTGGGCATGGAGGGGCTGGGGAAGCTGAAGTCTGGGCCAATGTAATCTGATTAAATGATCTGGTCCAATTATGGCCCCAAATGCTGTGGCATCATTTGGGGATATGGGAGAGGGAGAGGTTGGAGGCTCACGACTGCAGGAGACTGCCTTGAGGATGCAGAAATGGCATTGTTCTAGAATCTTTCCATTAATGAGACAAACTGACATGGGCTTGTTTCTGATACAAAAATCTGGGTTAAGTAAAACAACAATTTTTTTTCTTTTTTTTCCAAATACATTATTGATCTTGAAAGTAAGAAAGAGAGGTCTCAGATTCAGATTTGATCTGGGTGCTGGAAAGTACATTTTTGGTACCCAGTGAAGGCACAGAAGAGAAACTCTGAGAGCAAGAGAAGTGGGAATATGGAGTGGATTCTAGGGGTTACCCTGCTTAAGAATGAGAACTGGAAAATTTCCTACCAGCCTAGGGAATTTACAAAGAGCAGTGAAACCCATTGGGATTCTGGGTGGAAATACAGACACCCATGCAAACAATAGACATATAGCATGTAGGTATGGAGTTTGAATTACAATATCCATATGGAGCAGTATGGGAACTAGTTTAAATTAATCAAATCACTATACAAGACCATACAAGAGGACTATGTAAAACTGCACAAAAGACAATCCCTATGGAAGATGACCCCATAATAAGTTACAAACTAGGCTGGGTGTAGCTCAGGGGTAGAGCAAATGCTTAGCATGTGCAAGGTCGGAATTTAATGCCCAGGACCAAAAAGGAAATAAAAAGTTACAAACTATACTGAGAAACAAGTGCCAGGAGGGAGAGTTAACAGAGACAATAGTATTAGTGTCCACAAACCGCGGATGATAAACCATTCTGAGATTACAAATGCATGTTTAAAATATTTAAAAAGGTAAAAACAGGCCAAGAATGCCATAGTAAGTAAGAATAAATAAATCTACGAAGATGAATTTTTGTGTGTGTGGTGTTAGGGATTGATCCAAGAGCCTTACATCAAGGAGTGGTTTTGCAAGATGCAAGATGAACAAAAAATAAATAAATATGTATGCTAGTGGCTGGGGATGTGGCTAGGTGGTAGGGCACCTGCCTAGTGGCTGGGGATGTGGCTAGGTGGTAGGGCACCTGCCTAGTGGCTGGGGATGTGGCTAGGTGGTAGGGCACCTGCCTAGTGGCTGGGGATGTGGCTAGGTGGTAGGGCACCTGCCTAGTGGCTGGGGATGTGGCTAGGTGGTAGGGCACTTGCCTAGTGGCTGGGGATGTGGCTAGGTGGTAGGGCACTTGCCTAGCTTGCACCAGGACCTGGTTCTATTTCCAGTACCACAAAAAAAAAAAAAAAAAAAAAAAAAAAAAAACCAACAAAACAAAAACAAAAGATGCTCCCCCAAACAACAAAAAAGCAAACAGCAATAGAAAAAAACCTCCTGCTATATCTAAATCGTCTTTGACTATAAAATTTTACATTTTAACAGGTTTAAAAATAAGATGAAACTAAAAGTTCTAGGATACAATAGGGATTTGGGAAAGACTAAAGTGTTCTAAGATTTTTGTATTCTGGGGAAAGAGGCTGGAGATATTAACTTTAGACTCATGAAGACAGATATTTATATTAAAATGTCAAGGGCTCCTATTAAAAAAAAATAGAAATAGAATTTAAGACTTCCAAATGGAAGGAAAATAAAATAGGGTCGATTTGCTAGGATGGGGGCAGGAGAGAGAGAGAGAGAGAGAGAGAGAGAGAGAGAGAGAGGGAGAGGAAGAGGCACAGAATAAAATTATAGAAACAAGCTCACAAATATCACTAATTGCAATGATTCTGTTTTTAAAATAGTTTTTTAGTTGTATATAAACATGATACCTTTATTTTATTTATATATTTTTAGGTGGTGCTGAGGATCAAACGCATGTGCTAGGCAAGCACTCTACCACTGAGCTATAACCCCAGCCCCGCAATGATTCTAATTGGATGAAACTTTGAATTTCTGAACACACATTTGATACCAGGCACTGTCCTATGCAAGGAGGATACAAAAATAGATGAATGACGACTTCTGTCTTCAGGAAGCTGACAGTCTAGTTGAGGGTAAGTCAGGGTGGGATGGGAACAAGCCTGGCAATGATAAAGATGGACCAAGTGTAATGACCGTAGGGGACAATGCCGTGAAGCTGTGAGGAGGGCCATCTAGCTGTCCACAGAGGGTCAGAAATGGATTTCCAACTATGCATCCTGAGGGATAAGTAAGAAGACAAGGGATAGGAAGGGTGTACCAGACAGGGCGACAGCTTGTGCACACACATGGCACATCCTAGTTCCAATTGTCTTTTGTTACAGATGAGAGATTTGAAGCCCAGAAAAGGCAAGGAGACTGTTCTAAGGCCACCTGGCTAATTAGTAGCAGAGCCAGCATCTGTGCCCAAGACTCCCATCTCCTTCACATCCCCCTTCCTGCTCTGGACCACAGGGCCTTGGTTTGCAGCAGGAGGTGCGGAGAGACTCCAGCCGACTTTGAAAATGAGCTGCGTGGGTGCCCGGGCGGGATCTGCCTCTGGCCTCTCCCAGGCTGGAGCAGAGCCAGCAACTGGGCAGTTTCCAGGACTGAGCTGCCCCGCTCACCCCAAGGAAGCCTCGGCCTCCAGCCTCGGCACCGACGCTGGGTTTAATCATTAACTCCAGGTTCACAGGCCTGGAGCTGGAATGCACAGGAGCCAGGGAGCCAAGAGAACGATGATTGTTGAGGTGGGAAGGAACCAAAGTTTAGAATGGGCTTTTTTGTTTCTGAATGGATCTATACTCTGGACTCAGAAACAAGAGCTCTTGCTGTTACCCTCGATTTCCTTGGGGTTCACACAGCATGTTGTTAGCTCGATTTCAGGACTTCCCTTCAATGTTCAGAGCAGACTGTGATCTGCTACAGCCCTCCCTCTGCAGGGTAAGTAGCTGCCCGTCCATCAACCCTACTAAACTCATCCATCCATCCACCTTACCTGCTTCCCATGGAGGGAAGGACTCTAATTTCCATTCTGGCATCCTTAGTACATGATAGCCTGGGACATGGTTGATGCGCATTGAGTAAATGAGACCCTGACTTTGCCTAAAGGTATCTTAAAGCACATGCCACCTTTTTTATTTTTAATTAAAAGAAATGCATGCTTATTGGGTTTAAAAAAACTCAACAGAAGTCAGAAGTTCACAAACCTCTTGAGATATAGAGTCATGACCAGGTGCCTGGTCTAAAAGAGATGGAATGTCCTTAAAGAATATAGTATTCTTTACTTTATCCCCCCATATTTGGAGGACCGCAGAGCTTATTTAAAGTTGCTTTGGCATTCCCGGGAGAGAAATACTATTCAAGCATGAGGCGATGTTTTATTGAGGAAACCCAAGCCCTGTGGAGGGCAAATTCCACTGGCATAATAAAGGTAACTGCCCCTTATAATTTCTGAAATCTGCAGTCTGCAACTGGAAAGACTGTTAGCAATAGTGTTGTTAAGTTTGAGAATGCATCTTAAAATGGATTTCTGGATTCCATAGAATAAAACTTTAAATTGGAGCTGAGGGTGGTGGCACATGCCTATCCCAGCTACCTGGGAGTCTGAGGCTGGAGGACGGTATGTTTGAGGCCAGCCTGGAAAAATTAGTGAGACCCTGTCTCAAAAATGAATAAACAAACAAACAAACAAATAAATAAATTAAATACCTGGCGATGTAGCTCAGTGGTAAAGTGCCCTTGAATTCAGTCCATGGTACCACAAAAGAAGAAGGAGAAGAAGGAGAAGGAGCAGAGGAAGAGGAAGAAAAAGAAAAGAAAAAACCTCTACTTGGAAGGTGAGGAGGAATAGGTGGGCAGGTAGCAGCAATGCCTCTTGCTGGTGAGCCCATTTTCTGATTTGTACAGACAGTCATGTCTTTTTCACAAGGAACTTGTAAGGATTCAGCATGATGGCTTGAAATCCTCGGCAGCTAGGAGATGCTCTATCACAATGCAAATATTTCTTGAAAGTAGGAATCCCGAGTCTCTGAAGAGCCAGAGATGTGGAGATATATTCTGCTCTTAGAAATCACATGAGTGGTGCCCAATGATTCAGAGCCCCGTCTGGAAGGGAAAGAATCACTGTCCACAGTGGTTTAATAAAGTGTAAACATTTGCTTATAGTGTTGGTATGGCCAGTGCTGGAGGATGCTGGGAGAGGAAACTTCCCTTGCAGGAATAGCTGCTCTCCTGGAAAAGCCAGCTTGCCTGGTTGGAGTTGAACCAAAACAGTTGACTCTCACCCTGGCAAATTCTACACCAACCCAATTTCAGGGATCCTCCTTTTGTAGCAACCTCTGGAAACTTTTTCATTTGCAGGTTGGTGGTATATTCAATCAATCTGCATTCATCTCATTTTAGTACCTGTGGTTTCCAGAGTTCTGTATGTACTTTAAGGTCCTTGGTGATTGTTATGTTAGGAGATGTATCAATTTAGGAAGGATCCCAGGCTTGGATTCCTCCAGCTACCCACCCACTGTCAGTCTCAGCACCAATTTAGAGCAAATTGCTTTTGCAAAGGATCAGAAGGCTCTGAGCTGTTCTGGACTTGTGATTTCTTTCCCCTTTTCTTTTTAATCT